>NC_134182.1:7719026-8385276 GCF_964188355.1 Buteo buteo | reverse complement strand
TGAGGCGGTGACTCAGCCTTAAAATGCTGTGGAAGCCAGTGTAAGTGGCTGTAACCTAGCAGAAGAGAAAGGTTTCGATAGCAAAGGCAAGTAAAACAATCACCTGTACACCAGGACACAGCATTGTGCAAATATTTCTGAGCTGTGCCAATCATTCGTGCTGCATCAGGCAAATCAAGCAGATTTCCTCAAAAATGAAAAGGGTTTTTCCTAGCTGAGTGAGTGCATTTACTATTAGACTGATTAAAGTATTTTTCAAATATGACTAATCCCATCTGGCCAGCAAGAAAGTCAGATGCGGCAATACTATGGTAAACACTGTCACTCTAGTTATCACGTGCGTCTGCTCTGAATCCTGTCAAGGGACTTTCATTCAGGATTTTAGTCCTCTTCCTTTCTAGATAGCCATGCCATCCAGATGAGGTACCCAAACCACCCAGATGAGGCACCCGACCATTGCTGCCTAAATTAGACACCACCCCCAGATCAGTCTAGTGCTCTGAGTCACCCCCCTGTCCACTGCTTATAGCAGATCTAAGAGGAGATGCCAAAGTCAACAGTGCGAGTAATTACTCACTGTTTTAATCAAAGGAATGTAAAAATAAGAAGTGATGATATAATGAAGTGAAAGATTCTTTCTTGATGAGCGTTAATTAAGTCATGGTCACACAGCCCCTGTGGAAGCTGAGTAGATTATGGTCTTCAGGTGGGGCAACAGACGTGGGTCTGCTGAGCCTGTGGCCATTATGGGATTAATGTTTAGCAAGGGGCAGTTACCATCCCTGCAGACATCCTGTGAGAGAAAGCTCTCTGTCACCAGCTCGCTGATCCCTTTTGGCTCTTCTCCTTCCCAAAGAGAGGATTACACCCTTCACCTGGTGTAGATATCACCGTTCCCCTCCACATCCCAGCCCCATTCTGCTTTGCTACTTGGCCAGGGAAAATCCACCCAATAAGCAGTGGTCAGGCACACGTGGTGTTTCGGAAACACCACAGAAAATCACTAGGAAGAACAATTTTTCCAAGAGGAATTTGCAGAGGCATTGCAGTAGACATACGTGTTGACAACAGCGGCTACCAGATCCCCACGTGTCTGTACAGGCGCAACACACATTCAGGAAGATTTATCTTCTCCATTTCCTACAGTTCCTACAGTGCAGAATGACCTCTTCAGAAATAAGCACTCCAGAGGGACTTTTCCTGTTATATTACTGAAGATGTACTTCCCTGCCCACCACACGGGCAGCCTTACATCACAATTCAGCAACTATTAGCAGTAGCAGCACTGCCCAGCAGCTGTTGAAGGACAGAAAGGGATGGAAACTGGAGTTTCATTACACTTTTAAGGTCACAGATCATTGACTAAACAGGTTCCAAAAATAAAAATATAAAGGATTGAAACTTATGGTTTGCATTATCTTTAAAAAAAAAAAAAAAATTTCTTTCTGGCATCGTGGCCAAACAGGGGCCGGCAAATGTCACAACTTAGCCCAGTTGCATGTCCAAGAAGCAGCAGTAGGCAGAGCTGAGTATGCCAGTGCTTGTGTGCTGTTCTCATACATGGAGCCGCTCTGGGGTGTGTTATATGCTCAGCCATATGGCAGCCTGCCCATTTTGAGGACAGAGAACAAGCTCTGGGTCCACACCTGGATAATTTCCCTCGTAGCTCTGTCCCCCGTACCTGCAAACTGCATGCGTAAGTCTGTGCCTGCAGGTAACAGATGAGGGCAAACCTATTTACTACAAATTTTGCCAAGAATAGGGAACCTACACTATAAAAATCCATACCTTGTGTGCGTTCAGTGTTAGAGATGAGCAGCTCAATGTCGTTTTTTAGCTCCAAACTAATTTTAATGGCTGAACCATGAGCACTCAAACAACAGGGTAATGGAAATCATCACAAGCCCTTATCTGCAGCAGCTCTGCCAGTTGCTGCTGTGATGCTGTTTCTCACTTCTAACATCTTTTTTTCTCAAAAGAGTCTTTGCCTGTCGCTTAGTTATCTGCAGGATGAGCAGAATAGGGATTGAGAAATGTGCAGCAAAATTGTTTCAGACCCATGGAGGCACTGATAATGAATCACCAAAGCTTTCCCTGCCAGGGAACACATTTCTAATCCCAAGCACAGCCTGAGCGCTGCTTCTCCTCTGCCCTCATCCTCCCACCGCGCTCTCATCAGGGTGTCGAGACCAGAAGAGGGGTCCTGCAGTTCCCAGGCATCCCGTTTTTTGTCCTGTCCACTGACTGGCTCCCTCCCAACTCTTGGATCACACCTTCATTCCCAGGAAGGGCTGGGATAACGCAGGGTGCCTGTGACAAGGATAAACTCTGCTCCTGGTGAAGGAAATAGTGATGTTCCCACCTATAGGTTTAACAAAATCAGCACGCCTTTGGCTTTTGATTTAGATACCACCTACATCTGACTACACTGCCTGTGATTATCACTAGCTGTAAATGCCACGGGAGTGAGCAATGTCCTTTGTGTTAAACACAGAGCAAACACAATTAGCGCGCAATACACAAATAAGGAATTGCTTCACCAGGCGAAGGACGTATGCAACTGCCATGTTGGACAATAAACAACAGGTCTCTTCATCTGTACCATTTGTCACTGCAAATATAAGTCGTCTCTCATCCACAGCATTTCTTAAAAGACTGCATTGTATTGTAAAATTATACATCCTTTCAAAATAGATGAAATAAAAGCTTAGGAGGACAGTTGTGTGATCTTATGGATATTTCATTCATGACTAATGTTTTTCTGGCAAACTTCGTGTAAATAAAACTTCAGCTTGGGCTCAGGAGAGCGATGGGGGCTTCCAAACATTCTGTCATCTTGGCTGGGTCGACGTTCTGCAGCCTGGCCCGCTGGGGAACAGCAGACACCTTGAGCCACTGCTCAGAGGATTGGGACATGCACATTCCACTAAGGTATTCCAAAGAGACATGGATATCAGGAAGAGCTCAGAAATTTTAGTTTAAACTGCAAACTTTGGTGTGAGGATCTTACACAGTGCAGATCTGGGAAGGGAGCAGGGAGAGGAAGGGAGAAGGAGGTTGTTTTAACCTGACTGCTTGTTCAGCCCATTATAAAGAAAAGGTTTTGCAAAATTCAAACTTATCTCAGTGTAGGATTTGGGAACATGCATGGGTAAGCAGCTGTGAGGCTTTGTTTTTATTTTTTCCTTGATATTGCTGTCTTCATTGCTACATTTGCTGAGGTCAGTATATAAAATGGAGCCTGCAAGCAAAAAGGTGATAAACATAACTTTTCTCCTTGACAATGTCATGCCTTCAGACTTTTCAGCCATAAATCTTAGTGAGGTCTGAAAAACTATGCATATTAAATAGTTTCAATTTACATAGTACGCATAGGTGTATTTACACACACAGAAAAAAAAATGCTTTTGGTGAGTCCCTCCATGCTATACAAACGAATTGGTACTGTGGACAATCCCAGTGACCCACCTACTCTGAAACTGAGCCTCAGAGAGCAAAGAGATTCAGCAAAAGGTTGAATGAACCCCCTCAGTGGACAACCAAGGAACAGCTATAATATCGAAGCCTTGGCAAATGCTCCTGAAGGCGAGACCTAGTGCTTTTGATTCCTTCTAACAGAGTTGTTAGGAGCAGTCTCATTAGCCTTCTAAGTGTTTCATTCACTCTCTTAATCCCGTTTGCCTCTTGACCTCGAGACTCTCTCTGAAAGCAATTTCCACGTGTTAATTATGCCTTGTGTAAAACGGAGTGTTATTACTCCTCACCCATTTGCTGCCTCCTAATTTTTCTGGGATACTCCCACACTGCCACTGCGAGAAGCACCATAAAAATTTGGTGACCTAAGTTCCCCAGCTCACGTGCCTAGCTAGTGAAAAGGGCTGTGATAACCTCAGGCGGTTTCAGTGAGCCATTCTCTAATCTTTTGGTTTGATCTATCCCATTAAGGGAGCCTTCCTGCTCCCCTGTGACTTTATTCCCCTGCTAATGAAAAAAAATGCCTGGGAGAAGAGTCACGTTCTGGTCCGAAGGATGAGCTCACTCGTCTTCATCAAGGAACAATTTGCAATCATTCACAATGGTGATGACGAGTTGATCAGTCATGGTCAGACATTTGCAGTACAGGAAACACTTTAAGGGAAAATCATTTTTTATCAAGCTATGGCAAAGGGAAACAAAAGGTGATTCATGAGCTTTAACCATTTAGAAGTCAAAACTGACACAGAGGTGGTAATTACATTGGAAAGGTGGTGCAGCACATAAAAAAAGAAGTGAATACTTTCAGCAACTACCCTCCAAGCTGCATGCAGCTCACACCCTGCCAGGTTGCAGAGAGGATTTTCTTTTCCAAGAGAATTATACGTAACCCTTGTGGGGTGGGGGAAGAGAGGTTTTGCTGAAATGCCACTACCAATAGAGGGTGTAACATGTACGCAAGCCTTTCACGGTGCCACAGGTTAACAGCAGTTGGGTGGATGTGCTATAAAACATGGCCATACCCTACAGACACTGCAGTCCCCCCGGGACTCAAAAGATTTCAAGAACCAGACTCCTTGGGCTGCAAAACACCTTCCTGGTGGTGCAGTACCACAGCTCCATAACCCCTTGAGCCTGCTGCTTAGAGAAAGGATCTGAGCACATGCTATGCATAAATATAAATTCACAGGCAGGATATGGGTCTCTCAACTTTTCAGCTCAGATCTTGACCAAATCAGACAATTTTTGTTTTCCTCTGAAGATACCTCTTTGTTGGCAGAAAAACAAAGGATTAATACACTTTTTCTATGCCAATGGACTTTTTTCTAGGCTTGCAGGCTCTCAGAGTCAAATGGATACCAGAGACACTGAGGGTGTAAAGCCAGGCACTGGTATTCCAGGTCCTGCAGAGTCAGAGGAGCACGATAACCCATCAGTAATGCAGTACTGCACACCTACCATACCACAGGAAGACCAGGGACAGTATTTCTTGGGACAGCTGTGGGCAAGTGTTGCCAAATGTCTCAGACTGCTCCTTTCTGCACAGACATCAGGAGCTAAATACTGCAGTGCATTTAAAAGCCTTTTTGCCTCCCAGGTCCCTTGGTGCATCATTTTGCATAGCCCCGTGGAGCATTAAATCCAATTCTGCATAGCTGCATGCAAAATATTAAGCTTCATCAGCTGCCTGAAAGTTGATGCGAAATTACAAGGAGAGATCTCCGTATATAGTAAAATACTCCTCCTCCCCCAATATGTATACTTTTCCTAAATCAGTATGTTAAAAATAACAACAACTCATGTTAGCATAAGATATAATGAACTATGTTAGACTCATCCAATGCAGCTTAGTCACCACACATATCCCATTTGAAAAACTGGTATGAATAATTCTGAGTGGAAACCTGAAAAAATGAGTAACCAAGGCCAATGGTAACAATGAGGCCAATGTCCGCTGTCACGTTGGTCAGAACAGTTCCAGTGACACCAAGGGAGTTTTGCCTTTTTATGCCACTTGAGGCTTATGCCCTTAATTATAAAGGGATAGTGGAAGCTATCAAGAAATCCCTTTACTAATCCCAAAGAAGGGCAGATATTTTGCCATTACTACCAGACCCAGTAATAACAACTTACTAATTGAAGGCTTTGCTCCACATAAGCACATGCCTCAAGCATTTCTGATGGACCAAATGTTTAACATTTTGTTGCCTCAGAGAAGCAAGTGACTAGCTCTGATACTGCTCAACTCTCCTGTTACTTTCAGGGCACTGATACTTGCTGGGTGACCCTTACCCCAGGGAAGGGTTTCCCCCTCCCCAGATATGTCCACTGCGACGGATGAGCCAGATCTGCAGCCAGCAGCAAGGGGCACAACGGCACCAGTCAATGCAGCTGCTGATCCAGGCTTGCCTGCTGAAGCTGACAACAGAGCCATTGCCTCCAGCTTGCATGTGCCATTAATATATGCTCAGGATATGTGTATCCTGAGAAGAAAAGACCTGGAAAATAATTGCAAGGATTATTCAATAGTGGGTACATTAGTGGTGCACAGCATTCAAGAATCTGTATTCCAGGTCTGGCAGTGAAATAAACATCCTGACCCCACTGAAGATACCACAGATTAGCCACCAGTCTCCAGCTGAATGGAAGAACTGAACATCATGCAGGAGCAAGGCAAAAAGAAAATTTTATGAAGTGTCATGCTGGGAGATTGCTATGTCAAAAGCCTGGCTATAATCCTGACTTTCAAGTGACACTTTTGTTAGCCCTACGGTGTGGCATTCGTTACCATTCTCCCACTTACTGGTACACCAGGAGGAGCAGTGCTCTACTGAATGAATTAGAGATGGAGGGTGGGAGACAACTGAACAGCCTTCTAAAATAACTCTTTATATATAGATACACACACAGATGCACAGAAACTAATGGGGTGGAGGGCTGAGGTTTTTGTTCTTTTTTTAATTGCAAAGTTTCCTTGAGTGCTTAAAGCTCAAAATGGACAAATACTCATTTCACATACTCCTCCAAATCTCCCTCCACCTCCCACATGCAGCTGGCCAACGTGGACTTTTCAGACTCACAGAGCTCCCCATTGTGCAGAGACCCAGTGCAAGGTCCATGTGGCACCCCTGTCCCACCTAAGCTTTCAGCTACAGCTAACATGAATCAGAAAGTGTGACAAGAGCTCCCAGTCACTCCCAGAGGAGTGAGATTTACCTGCAACCACCACCACAGTCCATCCTTATCTAGGAGATAAGAATAAAGCTGTCTACAAAGCTCAAGAATTTTCCATGTGCTTCCTCACACCTCATGCACCAGACGTGCAAGAGACGTGGGGTGCTTTCATCACGCAGGCTCTTGCCACATCATCCCTCTTCTATTCAGAGCCCCAGCTGGAGTAAAACCCCTGCCTCTCCCGCAACACCTCCCCAATGCCCCCACAGTCATGGGACACCCTGTGCCCGAGCCACCCTGGCCTGAACAGTCACCTCGGAGAAGGTTCACCTATGGAGGGGAACAACCTCTGGGTCCATCACACGTCCTCCACCGCAGCGAACAGCCCAGTCAGTCAAGAAAGCAAGTGGGAGGTGGCAGGGACACGTGGATGCATCTCACATCATACTTTCCCTAGCAAGTACATTAGATCACTAGCTCAGCTGACTTTCTCCAAGACAGGTCTTTAAAGAAGAGTCTTTAAAGCAGGTCTTCAGGCAGAGGCTCTGCACCTGTGTATCCTCTGGTGAGGATCTGGCCCCTTTCTATTTATCCATATCAATGTCTCTATTTTCACACGGGGCATTTCTACACCAGCTTCAGTCACCCTCTTCACGCCAGCATCTAGCAATCACAAGCAAGCACATCAAATTACGAGGGCAATAAAAGGAAGAAGTCTATCCCAGAAGAGAAAAAAGAAAAAGCCTCTGAACCCAAAACACTAGCTTTTTCCTGCAATGCCTGGTGACACATGGGCCATGCAATGCAACCTAAGGAAATGGAGGCTATGAGCTCCACGCAAGGCTTCCACTTTGGATCATCCTTCTTGGAAAATCCCCAGTAGCTGCAGATGAACCCTGCCTCTGGAAATCCCCTGCTCATTACAGTTCAATCCCTTTTGCCTATGGACAAACCCCAAGCTGCGTGCTTTACCCTCCTACGTGGGTACCACGAGGCCAATCTTACATGAACAACATTTGGAAAGGAGAGGAGGCAGCGGTTATTTTTGGCCACTCAGATAAGCAAAGAAGTACGGGCTGAGGAAGGTAGGGAAGAATTGGACGTGCCTCAGCTGGCATTTATTGTCCTACCAGAGGCAGGGGGAAGATCAGGTTGAAGAGGTAGCAAGCAGGAGAATCACATGTATCAGACCCAGCTCTTCCCCATGCTCCCAGCCCTTCTGCAGCCTGAGCCAGGCAAAGGGCATGTATCCTGACCACAGGGACCACGCTAAGTGCTCTGCTATGAAGAGGTGGCCTTAACCAGCACACTGCTGGCAGGATCCCACTGGGCTGGCTGGAAGGAGCAGCCCTCCAGGTGACCAAGTCCCTCCTGGGTGACCTGGTAGCTGCAGCCACCAAGAGAATGCCATGGCCATTCACAGACCACGGCAGCTTTAAAAATTACCAGCAAACCTCGGGGATAGCTGCAGCCCCTGACAAATGCCCCTCTCCCCTGTGCCAAGCAGATCTTAGCACAAAAAAGAGCTTGGCCCAATAAACTGAGGGCTTCCCCTCAATGAAATCAATGCTGGCAGCCACGACGAGCATGTCTGAGGGCAGACACGTGGCTGGCATCACACAGCACTAATGCATTGGCCTTCAACAGCAAGGAGAGCTGCCTCCTCCCCTCACAAAGGGTTAAAATGATGTGATCGTGGAGGGGGGGCCCAGCGTGGTGCCAAAAACCAGGTCCCTGCTGCCAGCCTCAAGCTGTCCCATGTGAGGGACCCAACTCCTCCTTGGCCAAGTTGCTACAGAAATGGATCCGCAGGAAGCTGTCCAATGGGACGTAAGGAGAAGCAATTTTCACTTAGGACAACATCAGTCGTGACTCGTTTGTCAAAACTGGAGGAGCAGTGACGTTTCTGTGGTCCACTACAAGGAGCCACACCACTGGCTCTTCTCTTGCTACCTCATCAGCAATGGAAACTGAAAAAACCTGAAATATCTCAACTGCTGCCCCACAGCCACATGCAGTCACATCCACAGACCCAAGGGCTTGCAAACTGCTGAGGTCAGGCTAAGACTCTCCCTCCAAATCCTGGGGAGGAGGGCTGAGCAAGAACCCAAATTGCTGTGACCTTCCCGGTGGCCTTGCTGTGTGATGGAGTGAAGGCAAACTCCTCAAGGACTACACGATGCTGCCACATTTGTACTTTGTCTACCACTCTCCAAGCTTTTTCTAAGCCTCAACACCTTGACCTATGTAATCCGTAGATAAGATAGGCCAGTACAATCCTTCCCACTTTCTAGAGGAAAAAAAGGGGACAAAAATGGGAACCAGAAGTCCATGACAGTGGAAATGGGTCTCAGCAGGCTTGTGTTAGACTTTAGACTTGCCTTAGCAGCAAGTCCAGCCTTCCTCTTTTCTCTGGTGCTTCTTACAGGTCTGAGCCTGGATCTCTGAAGGTAAGTGAAAATGAAAGGAGGTTGTGGTCCTGTAACTCAAGCAGAAAAAGGAAGCTAAAACTCAACAGACAAAGCTTTTCTTAGATACGCTCTAGGTCAGACCAAATTCTGCATCATGTAGGTCCTTGAATAGCACCATTTCCTTTAACAGAACTGTACCAAGCATAAAATAATGCTGATAGTTTTACATGACTGGTGGTGGAGAAACACTAAGATTAAGCAGTGATCATTTATTGGTCATTTAGCAACTAATTATGATGCAGGTAAAAGGGATAAACTCTGAACAAGGCAGTCGGACACACCTGCAGCCAGCTCTGCACTGGTGTGTATGTCCCCAGGGGCCTGACTCTGATACCACTGTCACACTGCTACAACCCCAATGATTTTGATGGCTCAGGTGGGATCTCTAGGGGTTACCTGGTGCAACCACCCGCTCACAGCAGGGCTTGCCTCAAAGATGCAGCTGACCTTGAAGCCAGAACCCACCGCTCAGCTTTTCTACAGAGTTTTAGTAATTATAGAGGGGAAGAGGGTGGGAGGTGGGAAGCAATTCCCAATCCAGCCATCAAGCTGCTGGGACTTCCAAGTAGTCCATTCGCCACCCTGGAAGGGACGTGATGAAACACTCGTGCTGCACAAGCTGTTTCCTGACGAGTTGCTGCGTGCGCAGTCAGCGCTGCGTAAAACCCACCACCGCGGCATCGCGAATCTGGGTCAGCATCTTGACGCACCCTGTGGAAATGAATCCTCCCTCCCTCCCTCCGCCCTGACTCTGGCCGGGGTATGTAATGGGATTGTCTTTTCTTCGTATCCCCTTGTTTGACAGGGATTTTCATCCACTAGCCTTTACGCATGAAACACACCCACCCACCCACCATTTTTTGGATGCGTTCCCAAATTCATTTCAAGACCCCAGCAGCCGCAGAGCGGACATTTTGAGCGGGTGAAATGCAAAAGAAAATTCACATGGAACAACATGCCTTGCAGCTGGCATCTCAAGTGAACGAAATCAGGGCGTGCCCCAGATTTGCTGCAACTGCCCTGGGAAAGGTTTTTCAAAAGCCACTGTCGTGCGAGTGCTTCTGCTGCGCTGCTTTCATTAAATTCTCCTCCTAATCTCCAGTGAATATTTGCCCAAGGCCCACAGCCCATGTCTTAAAATTGACGTAAGACTGGAAGTCTCTGATAAAGGAAGACATGAGATAGCGGCAGCAAGAGATATCAAAGGTCAGAGTTGAAATATATTGCAGGTCCAAGCAGATTTATCCAGCTCATTTTCATCCACTTCCCATCGGCACACCACGCTTCCCCCTAAATATTACAGACAGAAAACATATACAGGCTACAGTATCCATGGGGCAAGGTCCAGCACAGCGCTGAGACTCCCCTGCAGCAGCCGCAGGGAGGACATGCTGGAGCATCCCGATGGACATCAGGCACCCGCAGAGGCGTCCCTGCTCCCTTCCCCAGGGTCGAGAGTCTCGTGGCTCCATTGCAACCAAGGATTTTCTCCAAATAACAGCGTTTTCTCACTCAGCCAAAGGCCTGATGAATTCGTTTATATCTAAACCATCTCACAGCTGGCGAAGGGCCTGAAATCTTTCTTCCAAACTTTCAACAGGCTTGTAGATTAATTTTCAGCTCACAGCCATTTCCATTTCTTGTCTCCCCGCTCCGCATCAGAAACATCAGTTACACGGGCAACCACCTCCCTGCTGTTACAGGCTGCACCCTGCCCAACTGGGAAACATAAATGGCCATCCCTTTGATCCTTCTGGGCTGATCAAGCCTAGATAGTAACAGGAAAGGAAAGCAATTCAGGGGAAAATTGTATTTCATTCCCCACTGTCCCAGAGAAGATGTCCTCCAAAGTCACCACTTCAGGTAAAAAAGGGGAAAAAAAACCCCAACAGAGAGGCATCGAACAGACCTCCAGTTAAATCAAGGTAGCAAGTAGAAGTCCAGAGACCTTTCTTAGCAAGGTACTAGCAGACAGAGACCAAGAGCTGTACACAAAAAGTGAATTTTTTCATTCCCCTTGGGCTCAGGGAGCTGGGCTGCACCAGTTTCTCCACCTTGTGAAAACGAGTCCCAAAGAACCAGACTTGAGGTAACTGCTTCCAAACAAAAACAGTTCTTTGAATTGATTAGGCACAGCATAATCTAGGGTTTGGAGAAATTATTATCTCCAAATGGAAACCTTTTTTAATGTTAAATGAACTAAAACATTCTTTTAAGGAGTATTTTGGTTTGTAGAAAATAGCATCAGAAAAAAAGGAAACCAAAACCTGCACCAAATTTCTGCACAGTGTGACAGCCTGCAGAGCCTTATTTCCCATTCCTAACAAAAACATTACCATGAAAATGTTTAAAATCTTTAATACCCTGCAAAGATATGGTAGCAGTTACTGACCACGCTTAATTCAAAGGAATCATATCTGATCATTTTGAGTCATCAAAATTATACTGAAAATCTTGCAAAAGCAGGCATTTTGCAAGACTACCATTATTCTGCCCCTTAAATAAGCCTTATTAACAGCAAGAATCTAGGTGGCACTGCGATAGCCCGCTGCATGAAAGTTAATCAGAAGGAGCTAATTTCAGATCCAATTTTCCTGTAACATTCTGTGAACTCACTGGAAACATTCATTCTCATACAGCCATTTAAAACCCCCTTTTTTTAGAAGCCGATTGTCAGTTTAATCCACATTTGAGATTATTATTTGCCTAGCTGAGAAGAACAGCCAGCTTGCATGCTGCAGAGGGTGAGCGAAACGGAGGGCTCTCACACAAGACAAGTCCAGAAGAGATTTCCAAATCGATTTAAAAGGCCTGCCTGAATATAATTTCCTTCTTTATTCAGGAACTGCTAAAAGACAATCAATAGCTACGTAGCCCTTTCTTTTGTTTTAGAAGATTTTGGGGTAAGAAAGAAACATTGTTCTTAGCACAAAAATCCATCTGAATGGAATGTTTGAAACAATCCCAAGCGCTAAAACTATTTTTATTAACAAGTCGTGGTAATTCATTTTTCCCTGTGTGCCTGTTGGATGACATAAGTAAGACAGTAGCTCGTGGCAGGGCAACAATCTAAACGCCATGGATGATTTGAAAAATTTCTGTTATTAGGAAAGCTGAGAATCGGTTTGCTCCAATGCCTTCATCTTCACCATGGCAGAGGCAGTTAATGAGGAAGAAACGAGGAGACAAACCATACCTTCCTCCACCCCGGCTGATGCTCCTCTGCTGCCCGCTGTGGGATCACAGCTGAGTC
The DNA here is from genome assembly GCF_964188355.1 of Buteo buteo. Taxonomy (NCBI): domain Eukaryota; kingdom Metazoa; phylum Chordata; class Aves; order Accipitriformes; family Accipitridae; genus Buteo; species Buteo buteo. The sequence goes on along the minus strand of NC_134182.1, from coordinate 8,372,904 downwards.
CCTAGGCTTGTCCAACTTCGCCCTGCCATGGGAGCAGTCCCGTACGAAAAGCGCCGCGGTGAAGCTGTATATCCCCAGGGGTCATACGCAGCCATTGTACCCCTCTGCTTGCACGTGGCGGGAGAGCGAGAAGGGGAAATGGGCACACATAAATAGGGAAAAACCTCAGCATTTTTTTAAAAGGCCCGAAGTGGAATCAGGACCCTAGCATGGGCCCCCAGTCACAGGTGGGTTGTGCAGGTCTTGCTCAGGGGTGCTGGCAGCTCCCAGGGTACGAGGACGGCTCTGGGAGGCTCATGGAAACACTCCCCTCCCTCCTGCAAGTCCCAACAACTTCTGTGGGAGCTCCGATGTGTTACTTACAACAAAAATTTTAAAAAGCGTTACAAATGAATCCACTAAATAAAAACCTTCAAAGTTTTTTGGTCTGGAAATGTATTTTTTGAGACATTGGTATCTGGCATGGGTCAGAGCACAAAATGGACACAAGGACACGCTCAAGTTAGCTAGGAAGCTGTAGTCACCTCCAGTGTTTCCAAAGTTGTGTCACGATAAACCCAAAAAGTCCAGATTTTAAGTTTTCCTGCTAGCTAGAAATTCTTTTAAAAGAAATCCATTCAGAAGAGTGGAAATACCTCACTTCTACAATGATATCGCAATATAAAGCGCTGTTGCCTTTGATGAGTTTTAATATTAACATTCCCTTCAACATAAATAGACCAAGTGAAAAGTAATAGGAGCATTGCAGGTTGAAACAAAGTACCTTCCTCTCATCAAATCAATGCAGTCTGGCACCGACTGGAACAAACGGATGATGTCAAAGCGACCACACGTCCCCTCCTGCCACCCCCTAAATGCTAGTGTGCTCCCACAACACGTTTTGATTTTGACAGACTCCATTTTCTGATGCAAATGTGGTTCGGAGAAAAGCTCTGAGCCATCTCTGGGGAAAACAGCTCTAAAGCCTCCATGCCGAGGCACACGACACAAGCTGAGCCCCCCTCCTGTCAGAAAACAGGTATAAATTCAGCGCAAGGAGGGACAAAAGACATTTTACCAGGGGTGAAACAACCTCCTCCTTGCTTCTTATATCCCTAGTAATAATTTTGTACTCGAATTGCAAGGGCTCTTTTTTTTTCCCCCTTAGCTGTGCTCCAGGCCGTGCGGATACTACCGCAACATACACATTAAACAGTCGTTGGCAGTATACTATAATCACCCAGGAATGCACTGGTTGTCACATGGGGCTTTGCTCAATACAGCTGTTAGCTGGCCCAGCTGAACAATAAACATTTGAAGTATGGCAAATGTTCTTCGAGGGGGAAGGTTTGTTATTAATGTAAATATAAAAGGACTCTTGAAACAGCCTCATGACTTCAGCTTCACTTGAGGAGTGCCCAAAGTTATGAAGCTGGAGAATACAGAAGTTGAAAACCAAGACGTTATTTCCCTGTTATTCAAGCAGTGAGAATTCATTTAAAAATATCCGTATGACCTCAGGGGAGTCACAACCACAGAACCCAGAAGATTAAAGAAAATAAGCTTAAAATACCTTCCTCACAGAGTCATGCATTTCTTTCTTGATTGTAAGAAGTGATGGGCAAACCTCAAAAGGTCCAGAGGTTTGGATACATCTCCAGAGCAGCTGATGCCTTCTTAAATTCCCCCTCAGGGAAGATTTCTGCTCACATTTATTGTGAACATGAAAGATGGTAAGGTTTGAGCTCATTCCCTTGCAGTGCCAACGCAAGTCCTTCATTACCTGCTTGCCCACATTGATTCTCACTAACACAAATAATCAAGCCTCCAAATCCCATACCGCTAGCAACAATGTTGGCCAAACCACAGAGGAGGTCAGAAGCTGCGAAGAGCCCCCAGAAAGTTGTTCAGATGGCATTTTCTGTGGACAGAGTGTCCTGGGAGAGATTAAAACTATTGAGAGTCACAAAATCAAAGAAAATGCAAGAAGCAGGCTTTCTTGGAGGGTGTAGTGTTCCCCATCAGAGATATTCTTCCCGTCATGCCAGACTACCAATAGCTGATTGCATTTGCACAGCAACCAGCCAGCAACTAGCTTTAATTTATATTTGCTCTGAATAACACGTTTTCTGGTGTCAGCTTTAGAGGTAGATAAAGCCTAGCTGCAGCAACAGCTTTCAAATCGGCTATCATCCATGCTTCAGTCAACAGAAACCTTTAATTAAAGCATTGAGTTACACAGGTTCTGGTTACCATATAACTAGCAACATCTTCAAATATTTGGATTGTAAACAATCTTCATAACTTGGAGACAAGCATCATCTTTCCTACTTCATGTCGAAGGCTTTGCGGGCATTTTGTAGGTGTCTGGCAATAGGGAGTGACAGAAGGAAGTGCTGATAAGGTGCTGCAGCTCAGCAGTAAGGTAGTGCAGCAAAAATACAGTAGATATGTAATAGTTTGCGAACTCTTATTATCCTTGGGTTTGGAACAAACTCTAGGATTTCTGCACTTATCCCAGACCTGGATTTGATGGTACACCAAGCCATGAAGCTCATTTGTGCTCTGGTTGAAAGTACAAAAGGATGCTGATTTTACAGTACTTACTAGCTGGCTGCTTTTAAGGGTGTAGAGCTATTTATTTATACGCGATATTGTAAGCATCTTATTTAATCTTGCTCTTCAGATTCAGGAGAGAGGACTTGCATATTAAAAAAGAGCACTGGACATTAGGAAAAGTATTTGTGGAGGAAAAGAACAACTAAAGAGATTCCTATTAGCTAGATGAAAAACATTAAATGTGCTAAATCAGTAAGTATTCTGATGAGTATGCAATAAGTATCTGCTCAATCTAAATAGACTGAGCCTGCTAAAACTCTCCACAGGCCAGATGTAAAATGGTATTTAGACAGCCTGTTAAGTAACATGAAATTCTTATTTATATCAAAGCAATAGAATTTTGTATATCTATACCTTATTGTAAGTATCTACCGTGAATGATTTCTGCCCTTTATACCTCTACCTTTAGTCACAAAGTATAAGCCTGTTGCCTATAATCCAATACTAAAATACATGTCAAACAGGACCCCTCATGGAAGACTAGACAAGAGAAGCAGCAGAGCAGTAGCCCATTGGTGCTCCTGGAGCAGCAGATCAGGAAAGCCATATTCTGGTATCAGATCCAAAACCTGCTTTCTATTGGACTCTGGGCAAATCTCCTGAGGCTGTATTTTCAGATTACTCAGATACCTCAAGGCACAGATAAATACTCTGTGGGATTCAGGTTAATCTTCACCAAAACCCTCGAGCACCTACTTGTTTAATCACTGGGGGAGGAAAATACTAAAGGCTTCCTTTCCTGATGCTAGACACATGGCTATCTTTAGAATTCCTGCCCTCATCCAAAGCTATGAAATAATTATATTTACCCATTCCAAAAAGCACTTTGAGGTCTCTGGGTTTAGATTTCATTTTAATAAAGCATTTCAGCAGAGGAGAAGCATCCAAGTTTAAAGCTGTAACCCAAAACAGTCTCTACCTGCCACCAAGCCCTGGAGGAATATACATTTGTTCATGAGATCCCTGTTAGACTGCAAGTCTATCAGGTTCATCAGAAAGTCTCTGCGTGATGAGGGCTGCCCTAGAGGAACCTGATAATATCCACCCTAAGCCTCAGCCATAAACTAGATGTGTCCTCCACCTTCCACTCTCCTTGAGGGACAAATCCAGCAGGCCCTCTCCTATGGTCATCATCTCTCAAAAATGAAACTTTAGGGATGTCACCTCCTCCCCTAGCCTTTGTATATTAACTACAGTTTTATAGCAGCTGACTGGGAAGGGGAAATTCAGCACCTTTCTCAGCCCATCTCCTACCTTCTCATGGGGCACTTAATTGCCAAATGCAGTCCAGATTTGGAAAGAGTTGGTGAAGAAGGGAAACAGAGACAACAGCAGCTCCTCACCTCACCCCTTGGAGCTCTGTCACCATGCAGTAAAAAATTCACTGTTCATGGGACTAGGTAGAAAAGGGGGAGAACAAGCATTGAGGGGATGTCAGTCTGAAGCCTGGTCAGGATGGACTGGTCCCTGCTTCTAAGGTTGTGCGTGGGTTTTAATCAATGAGCACTCAGCATTAAGTGTGTGAACAGCCACTGAAGGAGCTCCGATCTGGGCCAATGCCTAAGAGGTTGCTATTAAAATGCAACAGACATTGCCTCATTAAGAACCACGCAGTACAAAGTGCCCTATTTTGCAGGGCTAGGCATGAGGCACATTGTCTTGTTTTGGAAGGTTGTTAAAGGGTTATGGTATGATCCAAAGCCCATTCACCTCAATGGGGAGTTTTTCACTGACTCACCAAGGTTGGATCAGGTCATTATGGCAACGGATCTTGTTATATGCAGAGGCATAACCCCAATTCTGGAGTGCCCAGCACACTGCCATGCATGCATTTCTGTATTAGGCCATAGGACAGGCAAATGCTATGAATATTGTTATTCTTCCAGTAAAGTATCCCTCAGCCACATGACGGCTCCACTTCCAGCATCACCCTTAGGCACTTAACATTTACTTGCAGGAGATGTCATTCGATACACCCTAATATTTCTCTGTGCTTGTGGGCTCCCTACAACAGGTATACTTCTGTTGTATTTTTTTTTTAGGGGGGGTTGCACTTTTAAATCTTTAATCACTGTATTGGTTAAAGAAACAAGAATGCATTGTGTGTTCAAAGCAGTGTAGATATCACTAGGAAGGCCCCCCTCCTCTAATTAAAACCATCCATTTGCTCTTTGTGTACAGAGAAACATAACACAGCAGGAAACAACTGTCATATCAAATACCCCTTTATGGTAATTGTGGTTAAATACTGACTTTTTAATGGTAACATACTTATACAGGTTTGGCAACAGATACAAAAAAAAAGTAATCACTTTTTCTGGAGGGTTACCAAAATGGCAGGTTTCCCAAGTCAATCAGTCCGCCCAGGGACTGGGAATGCAGAAAGCAATTTAGTGCTGCAAGGAATATGACAATCTATTTATAATGGCACAGTGTGTGAGGCTGAGAGGAGAAACTGCAGCTGTCGTATAAGGATTATAAGTGACTGATTGTTTCTAACAAAATGTATTGATATATCAGAAGGAAGTACAAGTTTAGCTGCCTGGCTGATTCTCTTTCCATTGTACAGGTGTGGTGCCAGCTTGAAAGAAATCAGGACTACAGCTAAAAATGCCATTTTGCGATCTCCTCCTTGACATGCCTGGGTAGCTTTTGTCAACTCGCTTGGGGACTTACGGCATCAGAGTCCACCCAGCCTTTGTTAAAATGAACAGAAAGGCTAGCCCAGTTTCCGAAGACCCTAGGGGAGCATCCTGAAGGATAGAGAGAATCCCTAAGTGTTAAATAATAGTCCTGCCTCTTCAGTTCTTGAAAAAGCTTTGCTTCCTGTTTCCTTATTTACTCCTTTTCCAGCTGCTGTATGTATTTCTAACAGGCTGTTAAATAATGGTCCCTCCATCCTAAGGGAAGGCTGCTTGCCAGTGCAGAAAAGCAAATGATTCCTGCATTCTATGTACAGCACATTACACATGCCAGATGTTATAAAGACTATTATCTTTAGGATCAAGGACACAAAAATTAGGAAACAGCAAAATTATCAGAGCACCCAAAGCCCAGGGACTTCGGAGAACCCATGATCCAGCAGCTGACCCACTCCCAGGAGACTCAGGCCCATGCTGTGCTTCCCACCCCAGTCTGAAAGGGCCCAAGGACTACAGCAGCAGCAGGATGGGACTTCTCCAGCAACATATTCAAGGCCCTACACCCTTTGTAAAGACTGAAACAGAAAACACGCTTAGTGAAACATGCTTTATCAAGTAGGATGTTAAGCATGATCTTGCTGTTAATATAAGCAAGGGGACTTTTTCCTCATTGATGTGGTTAACTGTAGCACAGGCTGTAGTCTACCTCCTAAATCTGTGTTTGCTCCTTCCCTGCAAGAAGATAATCCAGGCCTGATGGCTTCTTTCCTACACTCTTATCTCCTACATAATCAGCTGAAATCTGGGGAACAGAGGGAAAAGTCTGATGAGAAACCTCTTGCATGTAAATAGCTGTATTTTACACCCTTTATGCCCTTGGAGCATGCATTTTCCATGGCTGTACAGTCACACTCACCTTAGAGCAATGGAAAAAAACCTAGTCCTCAGCTTATGCATCCCCCTACCCTGACTTCCTCAAAGCCAAATATCAGCAGACATTTAGGAACCCTGAAGTCTCTTGATTATAGAAACTCAGGACTGAAAAAGGCATCCAAACAATTAACCTGTTCCCGGCTGCTTTGCCTTTCCCCATCACCTCAAGATCATTCTCTGACACATGAAGGTCTGATGCACACACTCAGGCTGTGGCCAGTAGTGGTTACTCCACTGGGATGTTTCCAGCTAGCACTGTATATCTTGAATATGTGCAACTTCTGCACATTCTTTTCTTCTTTCTGAAGAACACCCCAATTATATGGCAGACCAGCTAGAGTGCCAGCTAGTGACACACAGAGACAACACCACACGAGGTGGGGGGTCACCGCAGAACTGAGACAAACCTGAAGCAGGTTAGGAAGCAGATTAAGGAACAGATCGGGTACCAGCCTGCTGCTGCAATCCAGCCACCAGCAGTCCTTCATTTTCACCCTGCTCTAGCATAGGAAGTCACCTATATGCACAAAACCTGCACCTGGAAGGGGGGGGGAGGGGGCTGTTTGTAAAGAGCTCTTTGGTTTTTGCTCTTTGCATCATACAGACAGCTACAGCGACATGACTCTACCTGCTCTTCCAGCCCTGCATGGTGTCACAGAGGAAAAATCATTTTTTTGTTACATCCTAGATGGGCAGCCAGGTCATGGGAATAGGATAGATCTCTCTCTATACACACACACACACAGAGTCCTAGCAGATTGTATTCTTTCTGTGTGAAAAAGGTGCATTTATACAGCACCTTTCGTCAGGGATCTTAAAGCACTTTGAAATACCAAACATCACCAGACCCCTGTAATAGCTGGGGTAGTCAAGGGAAACTGGGAGAGAGCTCTTACAATGCCGTGTTTCAGCAGGCTGGTGAAAGAGCAAGAAACTATCTAGGCATCCTGAAAAACAGTGTGTGGGGCTTCAGGGGATTTTTGCTTTTAGAAAGTTTCCATTTGCATCTTTCAAAACTTTCACTTTCAAAACATCAATTAAAAGATAATTTAAATGATGTTCAGAGACAAAACCCTAATTCTGGTACCCTCCGGAAACCTCAGGTCACTTCCACAGCTCTGCCACGTGCACTAAAGTTCTCCAGCCATTGCCGAGATACGCCAGCATGCACATAGATGGTCTGAATACATCACGCAGTGATAACAAGAAGCCAATGCAATTATTCTTCACTCTTCAACACTGAAGAATGAATTAAAGCAGTGCTTTAAAATTGTAACTAATTTACACCATTAAGAGGTTCCTTTACCCCTTCAGATTAGTGCAATTAGTGTGATTAAAATTGGACGTAATAGGTTTTCAGTAACTAAATAAAACTAAATGAAAGACTTAAATATTAGCCACCCTTATCTAAACTGCGGGACCTGGAAGCTTGCAGGACCATGTATGACCCACTTCCATGCTAGAAAGGGCCCAGGTATGTAGGATTTTCTTTCCTTCTCTGTTGAGAGTCAACAGCCTAGTTTGTATATGAAAGAAAACCAATCACATAGGCCAGAAGGCAGCTTCAGCAAGCTCCAGCCAGGTTCATGGGCACCTGCAGAGCATTTCTGCCCCACAGTTTAGCCATAGTCCCTCTAAGTGGTTATGCCAGACCAGAAGCTGAAAGAGCACAATTTCTCCAGTCCATCACAATAAGTGGCAAGAAGACATCACTCAAGGAGGATCAGAAGCAAGAACACACGGCAGCTGGGGATTGCTATAAGTAGTCAGGGTGAAACGCGCTGGTTCTGGGTGCTACGAGAGAGCCCCCAGCTCTATGTAGAGCCAGCTCTATAGTTCCCTCCCCAAATCACATGCACCCCCAACCCCTTCCTGAAGCCAAAGGGCAGAAAGGTTGCCTTTGCCCACATCTCAGAGTCCATCCTCCCTAGGAAGAAGTTTTCCTCTGTACGCTACTATCTTCAGGTACAGGATCATAGCAAAAACATCTGGCACAGCATCTGCTTTCTCCTTAAATCCAAGAGCTTCGCCCCACAAGACTTCCCAATTGCTCTCAAAAAGAGAGGCCAGCAGTTACAACCAACCCTTCCATTGGGGTGAGCAGGTGCAATGAAGTATGGACATTTGCAGCAGCAGATAGGTACCCTATGGATTCAGGTCATCATTGCAGCTAAAGGTACTGACAGCTACCTTATGTAGTAGTATATTGCTACTGCACCACATCAACAGTTAAAGCCAGGTAGAGAGGGCAAATAACACTTCATATTAAGAAACCCAGAAGCATTCTGATAAGGAATGCCCACACTAAGATGAAGGTGACTTCATTTTAGTAGCTGGATCCTGCACATATCTCTTCAAGTGCAGTCTTTTTATTAGTCATATTTTGATGGGTGCCAAGAATCTAGCTACAAAGAACATTGTATAACTCAGACATGGAAAAAGTTAGTTCTTTGTGGTATCGCATTTTAGATGAAAAACCACTTCCTCTCCTGCACAGCAAAGCAAGAAAGCGTAGGCTTCAGTTTTATCAGTCATTGCATCTGCGCCTTCTTAACAAGCTTAAAGTCTGCGAGCCAAAAACGCAAGGTTCACGGTCTGAATCTTTCCCTCTTTTACATTCATGTAAATTTGAAACATCTATAGCTTCGCTGGAGTTTACAATGGTGGAAATGATGAATGCTGGAATTTTGTCTTTTTCATTCAAGAACGACAAACTGTTTCACAGAATAATATGCTTTCACTTAAGAAGGCTCAGAAGTTATTTCTCAAACTATGCCAACAAACTACATTGAGTTTCAACGTGCTGCTGCGCATGGGTTCAGGGTGGGTTGCAGGCGAGTTATTCGCTCTGGGCCAACGGCACAGCTCTGTGGGTGACGGTGGTTTCTGGGGAAGAGGACGCGTTCACTGTCACTCACAACCCTTCTGGCTGGTCCCTTCTGGTCACAGCCAAAGCCTGGCTTGACCATTTAAAGAACCAACCTTTTCTTCTTCTGACGCTTGTTACTACTTCCGCTTATTGTTACTACAGCAGAAAACCACAAGTATTTATTTTAAGGTTATCTTTATACCCTGAATTTTCACTGGGAGAGTAAAACAGGGGATGGTGGGCAGGTGTACCTTTCTATCCTTTATTTCTATGCTACTTCTTACACATTCAGGTATCTTCAAGAGGGACATTACTTCTTCAGTGCCTTTCCCCAACTGAGCTAAGTATAATTCTCAGTGTATTTCTGTGGTCATCCCTATCTTTTTTATCTGCCTCTCTGCTTAGCTAGCTGTCTGGTTTGATATTTCTAGTTTGCACTTAACCAGGCTGGATATTTCCCCTTTGTCTTTCCCCATAGTCATATGCATCAATCAGAGCTTCTTTTTTCTTGCTTTTGCAGCAGATAGGGAAGAAATATAGATGAAGCCACGCTTACCAACACTTCCAAAGAAGAAATCTATACCACACAAGATGCTCTGGCTACATCAACCTTAAGATGTGGTAATAATTTGAAATAGAATATAGGCCTATAAAGTATTAAAAAAAAGTAATAACAACTTGTACTTATGTAAGTAAAATGTTGAGCTCTTAGTAGGAACTACAGTATGGCTAATAATAAAATATCCCTGTGAGCTAAAGGCCTGCTTTTTATTATAATCATTTAACCAATGGATAATTTCAGTTGTAGAAAAGGCAAAATAATTTATACAGAAATTACATACATTTTGGTAGCAGAATAGGAAACACTGCCCAGGTGACCTTCTTTAAGAATGAGATTTACACATTCATAAGCTGTTAATAACTGGCATAATTGTTGAGGGTATTTAGTTCATTGATTTTAATAAAGTATGACAATAGTTGATGAACATTTCACCAGAATGTCACTGCTATCACTTTCCCTCTGGCATGTCAGCTTTTCAGTGTTCAGAAAACAGTTTCAGCATTCCCATTTGAATTTTTCAATATCAAATCTCAGATCTCTAGTCAGCCTGTGATATTACATTACCAGTCTTTTTCAGAAACATCATCATTCACACAACCTGCACCTACTGACTAAGTGGAAGGCAAAAACATCCGTCACTGGAGTTACTGTCTCCCACACAGCTGCCACCTGTAGGAAAGGGGGATCCAACGCTTCTTTCCCAATCTCCAGTCATTCCCATCTCTGATTTCTGACACAGTACACATTGGTTGGTTGACACCCTCCAACACTCTTTGCCCCAGAATTTTGCCCTTACAAGCCTGAGACACCAAAACCCTTGGCCTGTTTCTATGATTACAGAACAGTCTCTCTACCACGCTGCTGATTTTTCATACTCAAAGTGGTATTTTATAATAATATTTTGTCTAAGGTTATTTTATATAAAAGGTTGAGCTCTGGGGAAATTTTAAACCATACCCCTCCAGGAATTACTGAGTTTGTTGACTGTGAGAAGAAAAAAAAAAAACCCAAATTTTCAAACTTTTTAGAAACATTTTAAACAAGTACAGCTAATTAGAGTCTGATCAAAGCCAAGTGAAGCCCTCTGGAGCAGCTGCATTCCCTATATTCGTGAAAATCAGGCCATTTAGATAGTTATTTAAATAAGGGGTATTGGAACTAAGCCAAAGCCCTTTGAAATCAACGGGACTTTTTAATGACTTCAATGCAATTTGTATCATAGCTTTAGAAAATGACCTTTTTTTATTTAATTCATCGTTGCTGCTGACTGGTACAATATGGATTAAGAGGTTCTTCAGTCACAAAATCTACGTAGGGTGTATAAATTCACACAGAACTGTTTAGGTTGAAAGAGACCTCTTGAGATCACCTAGTCCAACCCCCCAGCTCAAGCAGGGCCAGCTACAGCAGGTTGCGTGAGACCACGTCCAGTTGGATTTTGAGTATCTCAAAGGATGGAGACTCCACAACCCCTCTGGGCAACCTGTGCCACTGTTTGACTACCCTCACACTAAAAAAAAAAACCCAACCAAACATTTACTGCTTTCCCCTTGTCCACCAAGCTAGTCGTCTCAGCGTAGAAGGCAACATGGTTGCTCAAGCATGATTTCATCTTTGTATATCCATGCTGACAACTCCCAATCACCTTCTTGTCCTTCATGTGTTTGGAAATGTTTTCTAGGAAGATTTTCTCCATCATCTTCCCAGGGATTGAGGTGTGGCTGATGAGGCTGCAGTTCCCCTGATTTCCTTCCTGCCTTTCTTGAATATAGGAGTGATATTTGCTTTTTCAGTCTTCAGGAACCTATCCCAGTCATAATGACCATTCGACATAGTCAAAGATAATCAAGAGTGGCCTTGCAATGACATCAGCCAGCTCCCTCAGCACTCATGGGTGCATGTCCAATATATTTAAGTGCTCCCTAGTCTGGTCCTCCTTCACTGAGGGCAAGTCCTCCTTGTTCCAGACTTCCCCCCTGGTCTCAGGGGCCTGGGATTCCCAAAGGCTAATTTTACTAGTCAAGTCTGATGCAAAGACGACATTTAGTGCCACAGCCTTTTCCATGTCATTTATCACCAGTTCCCCTGCCCTATTCAGCAGCAGCTCCGTGTTTTCCCAAGTCTTCCTTTTACTGTTTGTGTACCTTTAGAAGTCTTTCTTGTTGCCTTTCACATCCCTTGTCAGATTCAACTGCAGGCTGGCCCTGGCTTTCCTAATCCTATCCCTGCATGATCAAGAGAGCACCTCTATACTCCTTCTGGGTCACCTGCCTTTGTTTCCCCCTCTTGTACGCTTCCTTTATATGTCCAAGTTCAGTTAGGAGCTCTTTGCTCATCTATGCAGGCCTCTTGCTGCCCTCTGCTCATTTCCTGACTTTTCAGGATGGTCCTTTCTTGAGCTTGGAGGAGGTGATCCTTGAATATCACCCAGCTCTCCTGGACCCCTTGTCTCTCCAGGGCCATGTCCCATGGGATTCTTCCAAGCAGGTCTCTTAAGAGATCGAAGTCTGCTATCCAGAAATCCAGGGCTACTTTTTGCCCTGCTCCCTCCTCTCAGGGTCCTGAACTCCACCTTCTCATAGTTACTACAGCCAAGGCTGCCTTTGACTTATATCCCAGACCAGTTCTGGTCCATAAGTACCAGGTCCAGGAAATCACCTTTCCCTGTTGGATCCTTGATTACCTGTGCCAGGAGGTTGTCATCAGTGCACTCCAGAAACCTCCTGGATTTTTTGTGCCCTACTGTATTATCCTTCCACCAGATATTGGGGTGGGTCTCCCTTGAGGACAAGGGCCTATGAATGTGAGGCTCTCTTCAGCTGTTTCAAGGTCACGTCTATTACTTCTTTCTAATCAGGAGGTCCATAGCAGATACCCACTACAACAGCACCCATACTGGACTGCCTGTTAATCTTGACCTGTAAGCTCTTGACCGACTCGTGGCCCCTTCCAAGACAAAAGTTGTCAAAAATCAATTTACAAGTCCCTATAAGTAAGAAAGGGCCATATTTCTGTAGCCATTTCTACTTTAAAAAAAAAAAAAAAAAAAAAAAAAACCAAAACAACCAAAAAACAAACAAACCAAACACCCCAAAACACAAACATGCAACTTCGCATCTGAGTGCACTCTTCCAAATTACAAAGGTACACCATAGAAGTTCACCGTGCCAGGTCAACCTTCAGTTTTGGAAACTTCTGCCTGGTAACACTCAAGCGTGTGACTGAACACCCAAAGACTGCTTAACTCAGAGTTAAGGTTTTCTATCTGGCCTCCAAGGACAAGGAACTTAACAGTGATGCTGCAGACCTAAACTAAACCCCCCCAAAACGTTTCATGTTGGACATGGAAGTGAGTTTTGGAGAGGTACAGACCATGAGTGTGATAAATTGGGAAGAAGCTCTGGAGGCCATCTGTGCTGAGCTGGGCAAGAGCCAGTGTTGGCAGAGCTGGTGACTCCACAGTGAGCCCAGTGTGTCCCGAGGCATTGCCGCTGTTGTACGTGGCACTGTGCCAGAGGAGCCTGCCCATGCAGCGAGCCACACAGCCTCTGAGGCCAACAGCACCAGGACAACGTGCCTGGGACTCCAGCCCTGCTAGCTATTATCCAGAAGTTGTAACCAGGGTCTGCAGAGAGTCCAGACCACAAAGCCAGTCCGTAGTGACAAGGCAGCTCCAAGGTCAAGCTAGAAAGTCGAGTCCAGGGGTCAGGATCTGGCCCCGAATCAATTGGGTGGTCAGGCAGGACCAAGGGCAACAGCAGGCTGAGGAAGTGCTCCCAAGCAAAGGGAGCTGAGGCCTCCAGCTCACCCCAGGGGTAGGGAACTGACCCACAGCCAACCCACTTGGAGAGGGGGAAGCTCAGGGCCAACGCACCCTCAGAAGGAGGCAGAGACATCTGGATATAGGACACCCTTCCTGATTGAGGCAGCATTTCATAGAATAGAATCATTTAGGTTGGAAAAGACCTTTTAGAGCATCGAGTCCAACCACAAACCTAACGCTACCAAGCCCACCACTAAGCCATGTCCCTAAAAATTGATACACCACAAGGGAAGATTGCTATTTTCCTTTAATTTTGACATGGTGAGATCCCTCTCAGGTCTTGTTTCTATGCTTTTCAGCCTCTCCCTTACTTCACAGGGCTATTTTCTGATGCTCTAATAATAGATCACGCTGTAATTCTCATGACTAACACATAATTCTTGATGCAATCTGGGTCCTACCTCTGCTTGTCTGGAGTTCAATCTTGACTGTCTAGCAATTGCTGGAAACGAAACTCAGACAGAAACTAAGCAATGCTTGACTGAGCATAGAATTCATTATTCAACTCCCTGTTACTATTACATATGGCTCAATTATCATCTCCTGCATCTTTCAGAAATCTGGATACGCACAATGATAGATATTACCAAGACCTCACAAGAAACAGTCATGCTGTATCTGAATCCAATGCTCTTCCATTGGTTTCTTGTTTCACTCCCGTATGATAGTTCACCATTTTTTAAGACTGAATTATTGCAAGTCCCAGTTGGCTGATTTCCCCAAACACTGTTGCCTTGGTTAAAGACCCACCATAGTACCACTCTACAGATAATTCAAATCTAAAGGTTTCTACTGCATGTTAGTCTGATGCCTCAGTTTGTCCATTTGACTAGCATTTTTAAACACTTAATAACTGTTTTACTGTATCATTATCAGGAGGTTTGAGAAGAAAGAGCTCCATTGCTTTCTGCAGCCAGGAGGAAGTGTGATTTGTGCAGTCCAGCATTTACACAATGACCTTTTAGCAGATGGAAAAGAAAGGGCAAGTAAAGGACTGCATCACAACTGCATGTTTTAATAAGGTTATATATAAGATATTATATAAAATCTGACTATCCATTTGCAGATAATATATCATATGAAATATCAATACATATATAAAAAATTTATTGATTCCTCCCTCTCCAGCCCTCCTGTTTATTTAAAGATTTCACAGGGACATTAGTATTTTTGGAAAGTGCTTTAAGGCATTTCTTGTAAATATGCTGCAAATATGGAAATTGATTGATTGATTGACCTCGTTGTGAGGCTAGTGTTAATAAAACTCATTGGCAAGTTATCAAGAGACATAAAACAATACCATCTATGTCCTTTCCCCAAGAGGCAGAAACACTTTTCCTGACTCTTTGGGGTAGCTCATTTGCAAGCCTCAAGGTCACAGTGGCTCCATCTCCATCACCCATTACTGTCTATCCTTGATTTATCTCGCCACTTGCTGTTTAACCAGCAGTGATGGACGCTAGTGATCAGAGTGCAGAGGCTTACCAGGGAAAGCATGTCTGGTGTGTACTGAGGCTACACAAAAATAAGGTATGTTCCCGCTGCTTTAGAAGTGGTCCCTTCCTGTTGTGACCCTGACACGAGGCTGCTCAGCACCAGGCAACATCAGGCTCTGCATGACAGGGACAATGCCGCAACCCCTCAGGTGCCCACATCCCATTCCCAGGGCAGGTAAGAGCTTGGGTCCCACCTTCCACCAGCCTTCAAAGGAAAAAGGACTCCAAAGTCGGGGAATTGTTCCCTGATCTTTGCTCTTTGGCAAAGATTTTATACTATTTTTCTATTGTTCTATTTTCCAGTCTGATGGCCATCTGATAGTGTAATGGCAAGCAATGGCACGACAAGCTGGAATGGTGCCTCAGACACTTCCTCTACCATTCATGATCCCATCTCATAATGGTAGAATTTAAGACTAGTGAAACTGTCTGATCGTTTAAAACTAGCTTGTAAACTATCACAGCTCCTTCAGATTCAGGTATTTATTCTTCTGCTGAACTCACTAATCCATATGAACAATTAGTATATATTTGTTTCCTAGAAGACAGCCTGTCTTGCTATGAAGACATCCAGAGATGAGAATCCACTGCTGCCATTAGTTTTCCCAGTGACTAATGAACACAGACCAGTAAAAACATTTTCTTAACTTTTGGTTTAAATGGCCTCAGCTCTCAGTCAATGGTTTCTGCTATAGGTTTTTTCCATGAAATTCAATATCCGTTTAGATTCAATACCTGCTATATTCCCCGTGTATTTGGTTTATACATTATAACCAAGGAACCTCTTGATCTTATTTTTTGACAAGTGAAGTGTGATAAGTTCTTCAAACTCTCTTTGGACAGCATTTTCTTCAAATGCAAGAATCATTTCCTAGGCATTTTTCTGCCCATCTTTTTCCACACATGTTCTTTAAATGAGATCAACGTAACTGGACAGACTGTTCCACTATTGTGCCCACCAGTATTGTAAGTCACCACTCTCCACTCTTTAACCTCCCTGTCTATATGCTTAAGAGCCTCATTCAACTTTCTGCCACAGTATCAGATTGGAGTTTGTGTTCACTTAGCCCTAAATCCTTTTAAGGGTTACTACTTTCCACAATATTGTTATTCATTCTATAAGGCTTGTCCGCATTTCCCCGTGTTCATTACTTTGCAAATGGCTGCAAAACACACTTTGTTTGATTGGGGCATACGAAGAAAGTAATTCACGCTGCCTAGTGTAGCTGAAAAATCCTTAGCATAATTTACCAGTGCTAGTCAGGAAAAAAGTGTTGAACTGGAATTTCCCTTGGAGTTTCCCTAATCCAAATGTTTTGGGAAAATAGTTTGATTTCAACAGTTGTAATAGAAACCAGGCACAGTATTATAGAAATGAGAGCCACAGGGCTTCCAGGGGTCTTCACCCCTGCCCTCCTGCATAGGAAACGTAAAAAGTTACGAATTTCATTCCAAATCAGAGTGTTCCAACTCCACCAACCTACAACAAAAACTCATTTTAAAGTCCGAGTCCTCTGCAAAAATGGATCACCTTTCTCCAGAGCTCCATTACTTGCCTCTCTACCAATCTTTGTGTCATCTGCAGCCTCTCACTAGTACACTGGAAAAGCCATTGTTTATATGGAAAATAACATAAGGAACATCTCCAATGTGTTTTTAATCTGTTTTAAATGTAGTTTAGCAGCCGGAGACAAGGAGCTGAGCCAACTTGAGACGCTCAGCCAACTCTGTGGACCATCAGCAAGTCATGATTCTTGTTTCTACAGTGGGAAATCCTACACTATTTGTTTCTGTTTACCGTTCTGGTTGTGTCTCCTCATTAATAGTCCTGAAAGTGGTGTCAGTTAGCTTGCCTTGTATTGTATTTCAGTATACTCAGTATGCTAATGCTTAGGGTTATATTCTCCACCAATAGAAATTAGTATATTGTTCAGTGATGCTTTGTGTCAACTTTACCAATACCTTGAGATTCAGGGAAGAAAACAGAACTGAGAGCAGCTAACTTATTCTTTTCAAATAAAAGACTATTCAGAGTGATTCCAAGTTCTCCTAGTTTGAACATAGACACTAATCAGGCATGTATTTTGACACACATAACTGTACCACATAGGGGATTAAATAAGGATCAAACAAGGCCATGAGTAACTAGTCCCTCATCATTGCTTCCACTGCAAGTGTATTCTGTGGGACAGAAAAACTGATTTTGTAATTTGTTTTGGTAGGTGTTTTGGAAGCCTTTTTCCTCTCCCTTTCCCCATTCCCTCTTTCCTTAGCTTACATCCTCTCTTTTAGCACTTGATCAGCAACAGCAGCTCTCCCTGGGGCAGAAAACTTAATCTGCTAAGGAGTACTGATGAGTAACCCTCCTCTACTCCCTTTAGACAGACTAATGTGAGCAGGACTCATTAGATGGTAGTTGTTCATGATGTGAAAGCCCAAACAGACACCCCATGCAGTTAGCTGTCGCAGGCAGTAAGGCTGCCAATTTGCAAAATAATTCTTCTCCAAATGAAGATGAGGCTTAAGATAACTACAGCTAAGCTACAGCTTTGTGACAGACCTCCTACATATGCTGGCATCACTGCTTGCTCTCAGCCAGGGAAGGGTAACAGGATTCCCAGGTTTATCTGTTTCAATTACGAGCTTTTAGAGCTTCTGGTGGCCTTTCACTACACGTTAATCTATGTGTGCACAGTGGGGCCTTCAGCACATTCATGGATCCCACGCTCTGGTCCCCATTGCGTAGGGGTGGCATTACAAAGGTAATCCAAAACCAGACAAAGTCAAAGGCAGACTAAAAGGGTCCCTCCAATCAGGCCTGAATAAAGAAGATTAAAGAAAGAAATATCCAACAATTACAAAAAGGACACGTTACCATTTCTAATCTCTGTTGATATGACAAGAAAAATATGTAGAAAGGCTGTATCTGTGCACACAGCTAAACCTACTCTTTGAACTCCAAAGAGTCTTTAACACAGCCCGAGTTGCACCATAAGTCTCTACTCTGTTTTAAACTTGAGTTACACACCTTAACTCTGCCCCTCTGGGAACACCAAACCAATGCTCAAGCCCAGGGTCTGTGAGGAGCAGCCAGGACCCAAGTCCTGAGCAAATGCTTCTTTGTAGATGTTGTTTGTTCACATAAAACTTTGTCCTCGATGCCAAACGTATAAGCAAACCGGACCCCTCTGCTCCCCTAAAGACCTTAGCCAGCATTTTAAGCAGTGTTGCTCCCAGAGGCTGCCCCAAGCTCTGCACGCAGTGGATTGCCACAGCCCCCTGGAATGGCTTGTGGACCCTCTTTGTAGAGGAGGGAAGAGCCCCAGAAATGCGTGCAGAAGGTGGGAATGTGGCAGAAGGGAGACAAATATTTGTAAGCAGTTTCATTCATTACCCAGGAGATATGAAACAGCAGGAGCAATGAAACAGCAGGAGCTATGCCAGTTCCCTCTTCACAGACGTTTGCAAATAAAGCTTGTCTCACCCCTTTGCACCTCCCAGACCAAAACCAGAAAGTAAGAGCACTAGCTCATCACACTTCTTCACATCTGTTGAATCCATGTTCTGCAGTAACGCTGCCACCTCTCCTATATTCCAAGACTTTGTTAATTTAAAATAATTAAACTTTAATATCTTCTATTTCCTTTGAAACACCAGCAGTAGGACTTATAAGTGACTTACTGTGGGAGAAAGAAGTGGACTGTTAACACCAATAACACTTGCTGCGAGGCTACACTTAACACGAGTAAGATGCAAGCTCTGAATGCAAACACGTGGCCCTGGCTTCTATATCAGAGAGCTCAAGACCAGCCGCTCAAGGCATGACTGGGCAGAATGATGTCTGTATTGCCCCAGGTACCTGAAGCTTGCTTCACAGAGCCAAGAAACCAGTATTAGGTCCTAAAGGGATCAATAGACTGAATGGCTCCAACCCAACAGTTGCGAATGTTGGGAGGGTACAAGGGTCGGGAAGATGAACAGCAGCCGGAATCATTTTCCCTAAACATCCTCTCCTATTGCTGCTGTCAGAAGCCAAATGCTGGGCTAGAAGGTCCCCACAGGGCACAACTCCTGTGTTCACTTGCAGCCAGATGAGCTGAAGAAACGGAGCCAATTCTCACTCACCTACTGTGCACCCAGTCTGGCCTCCTCTGCCACCCTGCTCTAGTGAACGCGTGCCTGGGCACGAGCAAAATCTCCAAGCTTGCACAACAGTATAGAGCACATAACAGCACAGAACAGATAGCACCATGGGACTGACCATCTTAGGGTACGTAAAGGGTCCATCCTCTCAGGTTGGGCAGCGACGGATTTTACCCAGAGAACGGCCTGCAGCAAAAGGTACCTGTTTCTCAAGCACATCCCAAGCAAACACTGGGTAGTTGGTCCTGGACCCTAGAAGGCCAGCCTGACATAACAGCACCTCCACGGCGATTCTTCCACTTGGTGCCCAGCGTAGCTCTGACGTGCTCAGACCAGTCAGCCAGCCTTGCTGGGCAGCAAGACCCCGCTGTCCGCTCTGGGCTGGCCAGACCACCGATGCAGAAAAAGTGAGGTTGCTTTTCTACATGCAAGTTGTGAGCAAGGAGAAGGGAGCTTTTAAGGCTGGTGCAAATATCTCTGCAGGATAATATAAAGACGACCTTTGTCTTAACTCAGAAATATCCTCCAAATCTACATGCACTACCTTTTAAAACCTGTTGCCCAGATCTGCAGTGTTGTGTCTAAAATAGTATTAGCCTAACTTGGGAATGGAGAGAAAAATCTCTAAAATTATTTCTACCATCATTGCTCAGAAATTCATGAAGTAGAAATAAAGGATTATGGAAAGTTATAACACATGCCACATACCTCTTAAGGTCTATTGATTCAAGCCACTAGAACCTCACTTCACTTTGACCTCTGAGCTGTATTTACATTTATTGTGCAATACCTGGCAAGGTAGCACCACGTATTAGGTGTCAGCTATTCAACCCCTCAGTGAAATCATCAGAGCAAATATGAAAAACAAAAAGTCACCCAACCAGTATGGCAGCTGTGGGGTGTGAAGAAAACTGTGTTTGACTTAAAGAAAGAACAAGATATGGGTTAAGGTGGGGGAAAAAAGAAAAAAAAAATAATCTACAACACTTAAGGAGAACAGTCTGGAGAGTAGGAGCATTTTGCTGCGAGTTCTTGCAAATGAGCTGCAACATAGTCAGGGCACAAACATCAGGAAAGCATTAGTTCAAGAATATTTGTGGATATTTACTCTCTGTCAATGTTTTAAAGACAGGATTTGCAAAAGCAATGAAGTCCCCCTTCCCCTCTGCTGCCGAAATCCAGAGAGGGCTTCTGCTGTTGACGTCAGTAGGAACCACATTAGGCCAAAGCAGATTATATTCAAAACTCTCTCTGAAATACAGTCAACACAGCCAAACAGTACAATTCCTACGGGCCTACTTATATTTACCAGGTAGTCAAAATAGATTTGCTATATGATCCATGAAATCATAAAAAGCAAAAAGCTATATAAAAATAAGCCTGAGCCCCTAATTTCAATACACAATTTTACACCATTATTTTTAAATACGATGGCATTGCCATAAAAATGTAACCTGCTGTCTTCAAGAGCAGTCACACTTTTATAAGGCTAGCACTCACTGGAGTAATGGTTAAGGAAGCACTGTCCTTTTGTACAGTTCCAGCATCCCCAAAATTTGCTGGGGATCTATCCTTTCCCCTTGCCTTCCTGTAATATGAAGGAAAAGGATAGGGGTTTTTTGTTTATTTGTTTTGAAAGGAGAGTTGCCTGAGAAGTCCTTACAAGAGGACTTACTTCACAGGCACAGCTACTCCCAAGAAGACACCTCCCAGTGAAATCTGTGAGAAACAGCCCAGGAGGAGAAGACAGTCTTTGACTCACCATGGGATGGGTGCTTTCACAGATATGTTCATAAACCTGCAGAAACGTGTAAGATTACAGCCCCTGAATTCACAATATTTTCCATTTCTTTTTTATACAGACTACAAACTGTTTTAAACTATTTTAAAAAAAAAGGCAATGTTGCTGGGAAGGTGACAGAGAGCAAGATAAAGGAGATGAGCTCTCTCTTATCACCACCGCCTTGAGGAGGAGGAGGGGTGCGGGTTTTCCTCACTACCATGCCCTGCCAACCACGCACCTGGGTGAGCCATGCTGGCAGCCCTGCTGGTAGCATGGCCATGGTGGCCATGGGGACCATGGGTGAACCGGACAACAGGGCTGGCTACGGCAAGGCAAGGAACATGCTGTGCCAAAAGGAGCCTCCAGGTCTTGGCGGCGGAGCCAAGTGCCACTCAGGAGCACAAGCACTCTCAACAGCGCTGCCCCTGCAGAGGTTCCCAAGCGTTTTACAAGGACACCAGCGGCCCTCCCGAGGCCATCAGTCCAGAAACACCGGTGGCTCCGTGATCCCTCTCCCGCCTGGCTGGGCAGGCTTGGCTGCACCTCCTAGACGAGTGGCCCAAAGCCCCTGTTTGAACCCGCTTACTGCAGCTACACCCCCATCAGCGTGGAAGTTTTTAAGCACCTTCTTCAGCTTCTCAATATCTACTTTATTTTGCCACTGGGATGAAAGAACAGGCTTGAAGAGAGAGCCTGGGAGAGAAGGAGTATGAGGAACACGTCAATGACTTAACCAGTCTTTAAGCTCAAGACTGCCTGCTTGATGCAAAGCCCCAGCGAACAAGTGAAAACATAAGTTACACCCATAGACAGGGTGGGTGCTCAACCCTGTCAACATTTATATACTTCTTTTTATGTCCCTTTTATTAAAGCATTTACATTTCCAGCTTAAGAACAAGAATCTCTTAACAGGTGTGCCATTTGTGAGACATATCAGTAAGTTATTTGGCTTTCAAGCCTTAATTGTAGCACCAAAGATAGAGTGGCCGCAACCACTAAAAATACAGCATATCTCTCTCACTATGCCTGTGATCACAAGCTAAAGAGAGCCTGCAGAGTGAGAAGATGGTAATTTGAATTTGTGAAACTCTTCTGGGATGCCTAACTCAGCGCTAATTTTGTCTCAGAACTTTTTCCCCGCAGTAAAACATATCCCTGTCAAGCTCCTTCCTTAATCCATTCACAGGCACTTAAACGCCCCAGGAGTATTTATCGCCAGCCAAAAGGGACTTCCATGACGTTGAGGACAATCTGGAGCTAGCCTTTAATGCTGAATGACAAACTGGGACCAACGTAAGAGACCAGAGGTCACCACACCACTTATCGCACCACTACCCATACGGGCCTTCTCATGGTGGCTTTGTCAGACGTCATGTATTCACTTAACCGTTCCCAATGGGACGGGCATGAGTCATGGAGCAGCTCTTGGCTCAGCCACACAAGATGACAATAATGAAAGGAGGGAGTGTAATTTTGATGAAGAGGAGGTATCTTCATGCGGTTTTGATGTTTTTCCAGTGTTGTTTGAGCTTGTTTCATTTTTAACAGCAACAGATCCCAGGTACAATCCCCAGCAAAAACATCTACCTAGCAGAGCATTAACTCTCACAAGGGCCTCTTGGGAACAGCATTCACCAAATTCTGCAAACACTCACCCCATCAGCGGAATAACCCTGGTCAGCTGGGCTCCCAGAGTCAGCCAAGGCTCACCGGCCGGTACAGCAGCTGTGCCCACAGCCACTCACACCACCCCACATGCGCAACTGCTGCGGCCGTGGGGACCCCATCAGCAGGGCTGCAGGGCTGCCGGCCTGAGGACTGAAATCTGCTCTCTGCAAGGGAGGGATGTGTCTCAGCCTTGGAAAGACCCATCACAAGTGACTGCTCCCATGGGAAGAGGAGAGGCCGAGGCCAAACACTTCCATGATGCTCAGGGTCTCACCGATCCTTGTTACGCATCATTGGGCATCAACCATTCTGCAGTATCTGCTGATGTGTTAGGTGGCTCCTGAAGCAGAAAAAGCATGCATGTTCCCTGCTCCAAATCTCTTGCACAGTTAAAAAGAAAAGTTGTGAGGTGGAAGAACTGGAGGGAAACAGGTTATGGCAATGACAGAATATAAGCATTTAGCCATATGCCTGGTATTGTTCAACAAAATCTATTATGCAGTTTGCATGAGCACGTTATGCATGAATAATGATACTTAACCAGAAGTATGTAGGAAAGAAAATAAAGCACATGAAAATCTCAATTGCCAAGAAAGAAACGTGCCACCACCAGATCTGATTATCCAGCCAACCAGCATCAGGGTCCAGGAATTTGTGTCACCCCAAAGTGCATACGCCCTCCCACCCCCCCATCCACTACTCTCTGGAAGCTTTTTCTTTGTGCCTGATTGATACCACAGAGGCTTAGAAAGAAAGCTTTATGAAAAAACATATCCAAACTTCTTCTGCATGAGAGACAAAGCATGAAAAATACAGCATAAATAATAGAGAACTCTTTCTCTTAGAAGAGAGAGACGGGTTGCATCGTCTTCTGGCTCACTGTTGAGCGCTGATTAGAGAAGTAGAGGCAAGAGGAGGCTGTAAGCCACCTACTCACTGGTAATTCTGACCCTCTGTGGGATCCTCAGGGGTAGGATTTAGCAGCCCCAAGGGAGCTACGCACAGAGTTCATTTGTGACATCCTTCAGCAAGTCATTACATTGGCACAGACTGGCAGGCAGGACAGTGCCATCCCACCCCTGTGGAGGAGACGAGACAGCCTAGATGAAGAACTTATAACGGAGCTTTTTTCTTCTCCCACTACTGATGGCATTAAAAGGACCGGAATATGATGCAGAGAAGCAAGCAACTTCATCCTAAAATCAGATTATTTAATACTCCAAGTAGAAGCATATGAGAGGATCCTCCCTGGCAAAACCGGCTGCCCAGCCAGTCTTGCTTAGAAAATTCTTTAAAAGCTCATTTCTTCTGCTTTGTCTCATTGCCCTTTTTGCTTGCCAAAAGCAAAGTCTAACTTTCCCAGTTTGGCTGCTGTTTTGCCTGTGATGTCATTTTTCAAGTGCTCTGCAGTGTGCTACAGTATTTGGACTATTCAGGCTGGGCTCAGTGTTTACCCCCACAACAACCTGCGGAGAACATTGTCTCAAAGCATCAGGCATTCTGTCGGCACCACAGCAAAAAGGCAAAACATCATGCGGCAGAGCAGGAGCTGTGCCAGCAGCCCCATCCCGGCACTACCTGCTGAGCTCCCTAATCACAGCTGGCAGGACATCAAGTCCCAAAACGAGGAAAATGACCCATGATGTCGTTCATGCACACCACCAGAGGATGGACAACTCTGCTCCTGAGTGGCCCACAAGCAAAGCCCCATGGCTATGGGTGCTTTTGAGGGTCTTGGGCAAGGGCTCTACCTCTGTTCAGGACACGGCAGCACAGCAGGAACTCGATCCAAGGCTGGGACCACCACGTAGTGCCACCCCTATGAAAACATACTGTTTGTTTTGAATAGCTGAATTGGGACAGATTTCCACATGCCCACAAGGGAGCTAGGTGCACAGAGACCTCAGTGGGGTGGGTGATGCCACCTTCCTTCACACGCGGTGCCACCTGGCTTTGTAAGACATGAGGGGTTTGCCATCGTACTCCTTTTGCACTTAGGCAACATTTTTATGATCTTTTTCTCCTAGCCTCCCCACTCACTGACTTCAGCCAGATTTGACAGAAAGCAGGTGCCTTCAAGGGGATTGTGTTCCTACATGTTTTGTGGAAAGAGGCGTCAGGGTGGAGCAGCAAGAACTGAGAGCTACCCTCAGAGGGAAAGGCTGCAGCGGGCTATCAGTTAACACAGGCTCTCTGGCACTCTTTGCATCACCAAATTTATACCAGCACAAGCTTAAGGTCTTCAGTGAGGCTAAATGATGAGAAAAATAACCTCAGCATGCTATCCTTTTGCTGAGAGAGCCAGAAAGCAAGCACCTATCTGCTTAGTACATACCAGCCTGTTAAAGAAGGTAGCACACATGGAGTACCACAGTGGGCATCCAGTGAAGTCACTCCTAACTTCTCACTGAGGTGGTGGCACATCACAGAAGTCTCCAACCACGCAGCACAAAGCTGAACCAGGGAATAATTGTACTGAGATGAGTGGCTGCAGTATCAGGGCTAAGACACAAGGGCAAGATTTGACCTACTGACTCCTTGAAAAGGCAAGATTCAGCCTCTGCCAATTTACTATTGAGCCTCAAGTACAACAGTGCACTAATTAGAAGATTGACACAGTTAGATACTTTGAAAAACATTCAGGTCTCACTCAGCCAGGTGCCTTTCTGCCATATTGCTAGTTTACTCACAGTATTTGTCTGTCATTTTAAAAGGGAACACTTCCTAATGCCCTTTAAAACACACAGCTAGGCAGCAGCATACTTACTCTTTTTTCATATGCAAATTCAGTCTCTGTGCAAACCCTAGGATTTTCACATGCAGGCAAAACTGTAGGCAGCCAGGTAACACACAGGTCAATGGCACTGAAAAGCTCATCAAACACAACTCTTACCTGAACATTTTTGGGGTAAGTTTTTTTGTTGTTGGTTTGGTTTAGGGGGGGATGTGGATTTTTTTTTTTTCCCCAGTATGGAATTGATGCATCCCAGCACAAAGATCAACTGGTGCTTGGCTCCTGCTGAGCCAAAGGATTTTTCTCCCATAACAGACCTGACATTTTAGAAAAGGGACTCACCATCATCCACAGCCAGGAGGCCTGACCTGGGTACCGTATGCAGTCAGAAGTAAGGCTGTGAGGCTCCGAGCACAGTGCCAAGCCGAAGCACAGGCCACAAGACATCCCCGTCACTTGGCATGCCCGGTGCCTGGACAGAAGATAACCATGGGGCCCACCTGGGATTCAGGAGACAACTGCCACAGATCTGCCATGTGACATCAGGGCACTTGGCTCATCCCATCATTTCTGAAATGCAGGGATGTAACATTTGCTCGTTTTTGCCTGAAGAGCATCAGGCAGGGACCTTCTCTGACCCCATATTTGGCCAGCAACAAGCCCAATGGCCAACACATTTGGCATGCACCCCTCAGAGCAGCTGTATCCCAAACCAACACTTAAGAATAACAAGCACATCAGTATTAACCAAACCCTGGTCATTTCAAGGCGGTTATCACTTTGAAAGCCACACAGCGAGCAAATTAAACAAGCTAATCCAGCCAGTGTCAAACACTGCCAACACACATCAATGAAGATGACAGCAGGCTTTGCCCTTGGCATGGCTTGGCTTTTGCAAGACAGGCAACATGCTCTCTGTTTGCTCTTCTGCGATAACAGGTATCAAATGCTGTGGGGGTGTCAAGTCTGGAGGGGATAAAAAAGCTATCCTTCCAAGGTCGGGTAATCCATTGCTCTTTGTGCCTGCGGGGAAAAGGCAGCATCAGTACAGCCTTGCTCTCTCCATGCTTATTCAGCCATACACTATGTTAATAGGGACCTTGGTATTGTGTAGCTAGTACATAGAGGTATTTTATGTTCACAGCCACGTTGTTGGTATATCAACTGACATTTACCTCAGTTCTCCCCCTCTCCTTTATTGTGATTCATGCTCCATGCTAATTAAACAGCACATGACAAATGCATCCTTATTAACAGCAGCTGGAGAACTAGTAAATCTTGCAGCAGCTTGAACAGAGGAACCATGTGGTGCGATAGCATCCTCCGGGTGTTGAGACGGGGCTGATGAAGAACGCTGAACCAAGGCAAGGCCAGAAGGAAAAGCATAAACACCTCTTGCCAAGTACCCATAAAGTAGTCTCAGACCCTCAGCAGTGAAAAATTGCTGTGTGCTATGTGCACAGACAGCCACAGGTTATACCAAACCTCACCTAGCTGCTTGCAATGAGCTAGACCTGTTAGACAAGGGTAACATGGCTGAGGCCATTTCCCCCCTCACCCAGTCATGGAGACCCTCTTTGCATGCTGGGTATTTTACGTCGCACCAGGATCCTGCTCCACATCTACCGCTTTTAGCCCAGAGGCACTACCAACACAACCTTCATTTCTAGCCTCAGCCTAACACCCTCCCATCCTCAGCTTTCCCCTCTGGCTCTAGGGCACTGCACTGCAATGAAGTGGCTTCTGCTGATGTACACCATGGGAAGATAAAAGCAGATCTTCAGCACCCAAGAACCTGGCAAAAAAAAAAAAAAAAGCCATAGTGATACCAGATACACTAACTTAGTTTAAATGGCAGCCAAGAGTTAAAACTCATGTGCATACGCCGTAAAGCTATTCTTTCCAGGGGGCAATTGCTCAACAGACTTTCAGAATCCTGTATAGTTATTGCTTTTTCCTATGCATCTTCTTTTTGTCTCTATAAAAAATATTGTTGTCAGACAACACAGCAATGAGGAAGGAATGATGATTTGTGATGATTTGGTGGAAGAATTCTTTAAGAATAAGAAGTAGCTCATCCAGTTTTACAGAAAAAGACTGCATTTTTCATCACTGTTGTCATGGGTTTATTTATACAGAGCAATTCATGTAGAAAACCTCCCCCCAGCACTGGGCAATCCAGGGCACAGCCACACTGAAAGTCACAGCCCATAACTGCAAAGTAAGCCTGTACAAAAAAAAAAAAAAAAGGGAAGAAGAAGAAAAGAATAAAAGGGTTTGACCGAAAGACCTTCAGGGATTTTACATCCTTAAAGGCCTCTGGGAACAGAGGATACTCCTGAAGCTCAGGTGCTTGCATATCATGTGGTGGTGACCCAGCGTGTGAAGGGTGTCTTTGGCAAAGGAGGTTAAAGCTTGGAAAAGCAGAAATATTTTGACTCCTTGTTTAACTAGGAAAAGATAGAGATTTTGTTTTTGTTGCTGACAAACATACAGTATAAAGGCTCTCCTGTTAGATTTAGAGAATTGTTTCATGAGTCAGGCAAGCGTGAGAGGAACAAGCTCTTAATTTCAGTCTGCCTTAAACCTCTGCTGGTTTATGTGAACATTTTGGCACTCAGACCATTTCCAGAAGCTTCTTTCTAATTTTATTTCATCTGTATTAGTACCTACATGGGGCATTTCCATGTTTACTGTTTGCATGAGCTTCGAACACCAGCCTGGTTTCCCAGCACAGATGGAGACAACAAACCCAGCAAGCACTCTCTTGCACCTGAATCCAACAAAAGGTGACCGAGTAGTCACAGCCTGCTCCTGACTACGATTGACCCCAGCAACGGCTCCTTCACCAGACCATGTCCCAGCCCTGGAGGAGACTTCCCAAATCCATCAGCTAAACAAGCATAACACAGACCCACAGGAAGGGAGAAGGAGCCATCGAGATCAGCAGCATACACCACCGCTTCGCTCTCAGCCCCGCTACAACATGTCCTCAGGAAGTCTTCGTGTCCCACCTGCCCCTGAAGGTCCTCAGGGCAGCCCCAGCGTTCACCCGGCTGCCTGCCCTACCCTGCTGCGGGCTGGGGATACTGGCACCCAATCTGGTGCACTGGGGCCGTGCAAGGTGGGGCAGGGCCTGGCCCTTGTGCCGCACCACAGTTGCATCTTTAGCCAGCTCCTGTTCTCAGAGGCATTAGTTTTTCACCCCTCATTTCACCAGGTCTAACGCCTGCACCTTATCTGAGGTTGTGCTTCTCTCAGTAGGAGTGCACATCACCCTCGTCCTGACCTTCTCCCGTCTCCACCTGCCCCCTGCCCACTCACGTCCCAACCTTCCCTGCCCTTGCCCTCTACATCCCCACACCCTCACATCCCAAGTGTCCCGTGGACACTCACGTCTGTGGGGTCATGCGAAGGCGATGGGGCTGCTGGCTCTGCTGCATGATCAGTACACACCGACTGAGTCACCATGGCTCCAAGCAAGCAGCCGGAGCTCCACTGAAGCTATGTAAGTACAGGACGGTCCATGGCTGAGTATCCTGGCCTTCTAGCTGTAAAATCAGCTCTCCACATGAGTCATCTGATTATCTAGTACCAGGGAACAAGCTGAACTAGAGGTGACACCACCCCCACCCCTAAGGACACAGAGATCAATGTTTTGAGACACTTTGCATCTGCACCAACCTGGTGGTGAGCATCTGAAGCCAGCCACTGTCGTCACAGAAAACAAGCCACAATGCTGCTGGCAATCTTGCAGCATCTTTCCACCATTCCCCTGCATCCAGCCAGAAGGATGAGCACAAAGTCCTGCAATTCACCCTGCAACTCAACTCCAAGGCAGAGACCACCGAGGTGCCTCCCAGGACAGAGGCAGAAGAGGGCAGAGGTGGCCAGGACCCATCTGCAGGGGCTGAGCAAGTGCCACAGCAGCGAGCCCCAGGGAGCTGTGCACTGCCCCAGGGAGCTGTGCACTGCCCCAGGGAGCTGTGCACTGCCCCAGGGAGCTGTGCACTGCCCCAGGGAGCTGTGCACTGCCCCAGCTCCCCAGCTAGCTGGTTACAACCACCTCAGGCACACAGACGGGCAGCAAGCTGATGCTGCAGGACACGCTTTAGGGGAAGGAGACAATGTCAGCATGCAGAACACTTACCATCTTTGACAGACCTTTGAACAGGAGGTCAGTCATCGTGCTATAGGCACCACAGTATTAATTTGTCCAGCACAAATGACATTTCTGTTATCATTACCCTGTGACTCAGCACTTTGCATTTTTCATTTACTGCCATTACAAATGAGGCAAGAGCTAACGCAAAAGGGGAGGGGAGACAGATGCGAGTCCCTCAAAAGGGACGATGGAGAAGCATGCCGAAGAGCTGGTACCGCTGGCACAGCACGAGAGCCCTGTGACAGCTGGAAGAGGAATGAGTACAAGGGATGTGTAGCCAAGCAGTGTAAATTCACCATGTGTGCGAGGGAAATCTCTCTGCGTCTGCCAGCACAAAGTGCGTCAGAGCTTAGACACTGAGCTGAATCTTACACCCGCTGAAGTAAGTGCTAAAGCTCCCATGGACCAAAATGTGTTCCTTAATGTTTTCTGTAGGTAAGAGCAAGGGCCCTCATACAACTTGTTTGCTCTCTTACGTCATGAGAGACCAAAGCTCACTTGCTTGGAAAATAAAACATAATGAGTTTCAGCAAGATGTTAAAGCAGCTAGCTGATGAACACCACACGTAGGAGGTCAGGCAGCGTTTTACATCACTGAAACAGCATGTCCCATCTTACACAAGGGAAAGCGCAGGTAGCTGGGTCTCACGCCCAGGGTCCGAGCTGCTCCGCAGCCGTGCGGGCAGCATCCCTCGAGGTCAGCCGCCGGATGAAGCGGGCAGCGCATTCGGTCACCCCAAGCACAGGGGGAATTGGGTCATACCTGTCACACAAAAGGTTATTGCAAGCCTTTACAATTAGACTGTGTTGGTTCAGGAAATTGCCACTCCTGGTTTTGGCCAGGAACAATAAGCTTCAGAGGGGTAAGGGTCAGTTTTATTCCAACAAGCCTCCCCTCACCTTGGTGCTTTTGCAGGTCAGGCATCCCACCAGCCCAGGCTTCTTTCTAACCTGTCAAAAAGTGACAGCATTCTCAAAAGAAAATCAGCAGCTCTCCCAGGTTGCTACAGGCATAATTAAAAGAAACTGATTGACATTTCAATATCCATTGCTCTTGAATCAGTAATGGGGTTGCTGAAAAGATGCCTTGGTCTTAAGCTTCAAAATGTGAGCGCATCAGAGAGAGCGCGTTATGGCTCTGGCCAGTATTCAGACTCCAGCTGTAAACTGAAATTAATGCAGTTCAACATTAGACTGTAGCTTAACTGAGCCAGTGAGCAGGAATGTTTTGTGCCCCAGTAGGGTCTGAAGAAAGGGAAGCTGAGTAACTCCTGAGAGAGAGAGAGAGAAGACCAAATTCTGACCCTTTCTACATGGATTTAGACCCAACTTCATTGCCACTGGTGGAAGCTGTCCCAGGAAATCTACAGGCACACTAAAAAGTGCAAAAAGGCTTGGGGGGGGGGGAATATCCGCTAAACACATCTGGGAAGGTACCTTCGGAGGGTCCTGGCTGTACCACATGTCAGCATGACTATAATTGGGCTCACTCCAGTTAAGCAAATCCTCTCCCAGTGAAAGACAGGGCCACAGGAGTCTGCAGCTCCTGGGCTCCCCAGATCCCTGGAGCCCCACCATGGCAGCAGGTTGTGGGTAGAGGAGCAGTTCCTGGCATCATGGTCCCTGTGCCCCATAGAGATGTCTCACAAAAGAAACCATTGCTGTTTCCTCCATGACAGCACCCAATTTGCAGAATAAATCACCACGAGATACAATGGGGCCAAATTAAATCGTGACAACCGTACCTCCACACCAGCCAAGGATCAGCAATACACAGCAGAGCCTATTAATAACTTTATTCCAGAGCAAGATAGATTTCTCAAGACCAGCTACAATGAGGATCTATTAAATCAATCACAATCAAAACCTAGTCTGCCTTCAAGTGACTTCCGATTAGGATGCAGTAACATCATTAAAGGGCTCAGACAGGCAAATTAAAGAACTACACTGAGGAGGAATCATTTCCCAGAGGGCTAATTTTCATCATCCTCAGAAATAAAAGCCTCTAGAAGTTCAGATTTCTTGGTTTTTAAAAAAAGAAAAAAAAAAAACACACAAAAAAACCCAAAACATATTATCAAATCAAAAGATTTGCTAACATTATGTCACTATTGAGTTTTTCCTTTTGGGGACTTTTTTTTTCCTCTACCCAAGTGCCACCAAAAGGAAAGGGTAAAATCATGAAGCGGTGCCTTCTTCACATCTGAATACCCGTGCTTGATCTGAAGGCTTGATAGAGAAAAGGACATGATGACAGGAAAATATTAATTGCAGCTTTGTCGAACGGTTTGTATTTTTAGCAGGGGAACAAAGAGAGGAAGCCTACTTGATCATTCAAAGAATCAGGAGCCAGCCTGAAACAGAGTGATGAGCTCAGATTAAGGGGGCAGATTAGAAATTTTGCAAATCAATTTCAAAAATACGACAGCAAAGAGGGAGTGATCCATTTATCTGTTTACTGATCTGAGGAGTAACCACCTCAGTAACTCCTGGAAGTCTCTGCCATACGTTCAAAATGAACCAAAGGCAAAAGTAGTAGATTCTCATGCCTGGGAAGGGAACTTCTTAAAAAAATATATATATAATTTATTACTATATTAATTAAAATACTACTATAAAATATTACTAATTTTATATTAATATTATTAATATATTATTTCTAGATCATTTTGTGTTTATTTTATATATATATGAAATAAAAATTGCTGCTCATCAACAGCAGTATTTGCCCAGTCTGAACATTTAACTAAGAGCCTGAAAAAGCCACATTCTAATATCACATCAGAGACATCATCAGATATGAGAGGCAGGTGGTGGAAAATTCATCTCCAAGAAACTACAGGAAGAAACATCCATCATCTTCCATGCTGGAGGTCAGGTGAAGCCATAGCATGAGCCAGGGATGTCAGAGCTTTTCTCATTTTCCTCTGAGAAACACTAGCTTGTACAAATCATCTCTGAACCAAGATTGCTACAGTTTATACTCATGCAAAATAAGGCATTTTTCAATTTGATGGAAGAGCCAGAAAAAAACCAAACCTGGTTGAAGGAAAAACCCCAACTTACATCACTCCTGACCTAAAATATCATGGCTCTCACCAACCCCTCCCCACCCCTCACACTCACTTGGCTTGAAGTTCAGCATTTGCTTTCATTCCTTTCCATCCCCACCAGCCCCCCCCCTTTTTTTTTTACATTTGTAATTGCAATTAGTTCAACTCCTCAACAAAAGCCACTGAGAAACAAAAAAGTTTTGCTTAAAAGTCTGAAATAAAATGCTCAAATTTTCCCAAGAGAAATTTCAAACAGCTGGCTGACCTGAAATTGCTTTCCACTCCCCCCCAGTTTGTTTGGGTTGGGTTTTTTTTTTGTGTCCCCCCTCCTCTTTTTTTTTTTTTCTTTTTATAACTAACTGGTCACACAAAATGCCACCCAGCCGTATTTCGGTCCCCATCCCTAGGATGACAGCAACAGCCAGCTCAGGGCAAGCGTACGGTCACTATACATGTATTCCCAGTTCACACACCCACTGCTGAAACCTCTTAGATAGAAGAGGTATCAGAGTCAATGCTTGCTCGTGACTACACGATTTTCATTTGAAATGCACGGGAAGCAGAACTGACAAACCAGGCATGTTTTGAGCAGAAACCGTGGCAGCCACGGAGCCCGCTGCTCTTGCAGCTACACACATTTGTACGTGGCCATGAGAGCGATCGCCTCCCCCCCAGGCTCACCTGACCTCAGCCAGCCCATTATACCTACATGCAAAACACATCAACAGCCTGAAAACTGGAAGAAGAAGAAACATTTGTTCCTACACAATCTAAGAACTGCATCTGAAAGGAGGACATAGATGACTGCACCTGGCATCTTTAACACCTTCCCCATCTCCTTGTTATTCTAGCTTTTAAAACATCAGCTCTGTTGAAATGGCAGGACTGGGTGGCAACCATCGGGAAGTGACAGAAAATATTAAAACAGAAAGAACAAGAAAACAGAATTCAAGAGGTCTGAGTCTACTTTACAACTGCAGCCTTGGCTGCTGTGTGACCATCGAGAAAGTCAGCTCCTTCTCCTCCATGCCCCAGCCTCCCCACCTGCCTAGTGGGATAGAAATTGTTCTCCACCTCTTGGAGGTCTTCCTTCACAATACACACTCAGCTGAAGAAAAAATGGCTGGACTGAAATATTTTTCCATAGCAAAGAAATTTCATATTAAAAAATGATTTTTTCCAATTGGATTTGGCAATTAACCAAACCTGTGCCTTGCTCCTGTGCGGAGACAAAGGCAGCACATGCAAGGTTGGGTTTTATTGTTTGTTTTTTTTTTTTTTTTAATGTGGTGGTGGTTTTTTTAAAAGCACTTAAGTTATCTTTGAGGCTGTGCCGGAGCCCAGACATGAGGTCACACCTTCCTTGACTGCTTCTGCAGTTGTGTGTAATCCCAACCCTAAACGTTAAACCAGAATGGAAACCGGCCTGCAGGTTCTCACACAGGGTTGCAGGAAACACCTACACTAATGTCATACAACATTGTTGTCAGCAGAATGAGCAACAGTTGTAGCAGCTGCTAATTTCATGCCTCACTTTCTAATTTCACAGGCCGGACATGGCATGGGTGCAGGACAGCCGTAATTCCCCAGCACAGCAGCAGCCGGCTTCTTCTATGGCTGCCCCAGCCAAAGATGGGTGCTGATTTATCTCAGCAGAGCATTTGGCTCCATAGCGTAAGAATGAAGAAAAAATATTGTGGACTAAATTAGCACTGGTTTATCTCCACTGACAGCAAAAGGCAACAAACGAATTTGGCAACATGAAACAGATGAAGGAGATACGAATGCCCAGACAGACAGCACAGGCTCATGTACTTCGTCTAAGAGCTCTTACGTTTATAGCTTTAAAATGCATGCCAAGTTCTTTCTCTAGAAGTACATATCTTTAACATAAAATATGCCTTAAAGCATAAAACTGTATCTCCAGGCACAAGGTCATATGCATTTTGCGTGTAGAAATATTTTTGAGCATCATCATATATAGGATTATCAGACTTTCCGTGAATAGCAAGTCTGGCAATTACACCTTTTATGCCTTGCTCCAGGCACCCGATGTGCCTTCGGTTGGAGGTGAGATATCATATGTGCACATCACAGCTCCAACATCTGGTAAGCTGTGCTACAAAATGAGGCCGACAGGTTGGTTGCTTCTCCTTCACATGTAGTCTGTAGATAGCTCTCCAGCAGCTACCAGCTATGACAGCTTTTTTTTCCTGTAGCATTTTGCTTGGAGGAGAAGGGATGGTGTTTATCCTGCAGTGCCTGGCACCCTGAAGCTGTGATCCTCAAACACAAAGACCAACACTGCTGTAGTACAGCTGGATGCATGCAACCCAAGGTCATGGATGCTCTGCTACTTCTACAGAAGTCAGAATTAATTCAGTGAAGTCAAAGCATCCTCCACTCATGTAAAACAAACCAGTGTAAGCCAGAATACTGTTTTGAAGATTACAGGATCCCTATGCAAAGGGTGGATTTGGTTTCAACTCCCAAGCCCTGACATACTTGCCCACCTCAGCAAGCTGTTACTTTCAACCCCTTTATTATTTCTTGTTCCTGAAGGGCATTGTTCTCTTTTCTGACCAACCTCACACGAACAGCAGCTTGTCACTCCCTGGCGCTGCCAGTGGGTGTTTGCCGGGGTGCTGTGGAGCTGCAGCACTGGAAGGATGTGAAAGGCCAAAAGAGGAGTTTGGTCGAGAAGCCCTCAGCACAGGGGCTTGAAAAGATCTGTGGAGATGATGGTGGGTGGTAGGGGGAGCCAGCTAGGGTTAAATCACAACAACCTGTGAGCAAAATAGCGACCTACTGACGGTGAGAATGCTCATCCTTCCTCCTCCATCAGGGTGTGGGCGTCCCCTGTATCACACCGGGGCGCACAAAAGCCTCAACAGTCTGGCTGCTGTTGGAGCTGCTTCAAAAGCTTTTTGGGCAAGCTGACACATTTATACTGCCCAGAATGGAAGTTAATCTCTACCGCTGCCATGAGTTAGGGGGGTGCTCCCCAGCATTAACACACTTCCTTGCCTCAAAATATGCCTTTAGGACAATGTAAACACATTTTAAAGCAACGAGATATACCCAGAATGGTGTATTTAATTTGCCTCTGCCACCAAAGCCCTCCAAGACTCAGAAAGGAAAGACGACCTCTTTCCTTTCTCTGGTCAATAGGACTCTCCAAGAAAGTTTCACCTGCAGCAGGCTGCACAGGCTTTAGGGCGCAGCAGCCCCTCACTGAGTGCACACGTTATAGGGCAGGGAATAATTGGGAAAAAACCAGCCTTACAGCAGAGGTGTTGTGCTTGGGCCATCACTATTAATGTCCTGTAAGAAGGGTGGATAGATGGGCGTGGAGGTGTGGTGTACCAGCAGAGACAATGCATCTGGGGATCCATTTCTTCTAGCTGCTATTAAAGCCAGGAAGAGGACAGTGAGTCCAGTTTTGCTGCAGCCCTGAAATGCTCTTCGGTTTGCCCAGCCCATCGACAGGGATCTACATGACTAGATTTGATTAGGTGCTCTTGGCACCCGCCTTTGCTGCTGGTCTGAGCTCCCCTATCATAAGCAGCAGTAAATGAAACAGGAATTATGCAACACGAGTGCCGAGTAATGGAGTAGCAACTGGAACAGAAACAACTGCCCCTCAAACCAGCAATTTGCAGACATGCCATATCATTTACTATCATTTCACTGCAACCTTTCTTCATGAGGAGAAATGATATTGGAGTAGGGGGTTATATCTGTGGTGTACAGCTAAAGGCTCCTGCAAGGAGTCGACTGCTGGCTACAAGATGCTTTCACAGCCAAACCCCATGAAATAAGAGGCTCCCCTCCCAGTTCAAAGTCACCACTGGATGCAAATGATTCAATTTCTTCTAAGTCGCTGTGGAATTTTTCAGCCTGAGAGCAGAAAAATCAAG
This sequence comes from Buteo buteo, assembly GCF_964188355.1. NCBI lineage: Eukaryota > Metazoa > Chordata > Aves > Accipitriformes > Accipitridae > Buteo > Buteo buteo. The sequence continues at coordinate 8,336,515 of NC_134182.1, read as the reverse complement.
TCCTTTTTGGCTTTCTTTTCTTCAGTAATAAATATCCACTTGACTTCACATCAAGTCTCACAAAGCAGCAGGCAGCCGCAGTGCCTGTTGCTAGTGCAGAACTTGTTTGTTTCTCCCCTCTCCACACACCTCCTGGTCCAGTTTTCTGCACCCCTCGACTTTCTCTCCAAATTTCTGGAGCGGTCAGGAAAGGTGAACACACTTCCCCAAGGAACCTCCCCACGCACTGCCTCAGCCAACAAACTGCCTGGGGAAACATTAAACTGAGAAGTTTGGTATCTGCATTGCAGAAGATAAACACCTTGGCAAAGCAGGTCAAGCAATATCCAAGGACAAATCTCTGCTTCAAGGGAAGCAAACTCAGGGCAGGACCAAAGGGAGTGTAAGCGGAGGGGAAAAAAAAAACCCACAAAGGTACTGGAAGCAGAAACAAAGATACTAACTGTAGCATGAAAACTGAGAATTAAGGTAACGCAAAAGAAGACTGAACAACAAATACAGGCAAATATGTCCGTAGTGCGGAGGAACGCCACGATCGGTGCTGGCTGCCACCTTCCTGAAGTTTTCCACAAGTGTTATGGAGGGACTTGAACCAACGGGCACACATGCCAATGGCAGAACTGCAGGTGTTCAACACAACCCTCTTCCTTTACAAGCGTGATGACTTTTTTCTCACTTGAACAGAAGCATCCTACTGCACTTTCAACTTTTTGCTAAGCAACATGCCACTTCCTAACTTGCACTCTGAGATTTTATCAAGAGCCTTCTAGTGGGTGTTATAGGGGTTTTTCGCCCTGTAATGTCCTGCCCCATTCACCCCATGCCACAGAGGGACCCACACAGGGAACCCACTCAGTACACAACTGACTCATCTGCCAAGCACCATTGAACAGGTGGTTCAGGACAAAAATCATTACGCACATCCTGAAAGACATTTCTAACCACCCTCGCTGCACAGAGTGCTCCAGAGCTGGGCTCTAGCTGTGACAATTATGGGTTTGAGGGTCAAATGCTATAGCCACCGACAGAGCTGCCTCAGTAAGCCTGGAGCTTTTGTCATCTCTGAGCCTCTTGACACCCAGGGCACCCATTTTACTGAAAGCACAGGGTATGAATAAGCATAACCACAAACAGATAGTTTTCGGAATAGGAGACAGAGGCTGTGCCTTAGGAGATAAACCTTGTAGGGAAGAGAAAAAGCAGGTACAGCAATGGGACTGAAGATGTTTCCTCCCAGGTTTATGCTGTGATCTCAAATACAGTTGATAACTATGGCCTTGCTGCAAAACACTTCAATCCCTGCTCAAATAAATGGAGTAATAGAAAATACTTATTCAATGTATATCATGGGCACTTAATACAGTTAACTAGTAAAAACAAAGTTATTAATTGCATTAAGTTTTATTAGATGCACATGTTCCTCAGAAATACAACCAAGTGCGGGGGGAGGAAGAGAGAATAATTGTTACCTGGTCTGCACAGTCCCACATGCTCATTTATTGTTTCCACTGTGGTTTGGGTTTGCTCCCCAGCATACTCTGTGTGAAGCAGCATGACAGAAATGACTTACCAGCAAGCGAGACCTTTTTGCTCTTTTATGAATGATCTCTCTCCTTCCTCTTAACCTCTTCACACAGCGGGGAGCCCAGGTTGCTAAATACACTGCCTGCTGTGGTTTGTCACTGGCTGCTGTCAGCCTTTTTTAATGACATATTTTTCCACCCAGCAAAGCTACCACCCTCTTGTAATTTCTAGTAGTGCATTAGCATCTCATTACACAACACACACCAAGGCACTAACTGAAATGCAAAGGACACACAGTGTTAATTTGGTAGCAGAGGATGGATCCATCACCCAGCCCTTTCCCCTTATGGGTGGTTTTAGGCTGTGATGAAGCTTCTGGTTGTGATTTAAGGTCAGGCTGCACTTACAGCTGTTCTTCACTGTACCAGGAAGGACAACCTGAGGCCAGGGATTTCTGGGCAGCTAATGGCCTGTGAAGGAGCAATGGACTGCTGACAGGCACCCAGGTCGATCACTCACCAGCACTGACAGCAGGCACCGATGGCGAGGGGCTCCTCAGCAGGGAAGTCCGCGGGGCAACAATGCTGTACAGCACAGGAAAGGCCATTTCAGGGAAAGGCTCTGTAAACTTGGTTTATTTGCTTCGGTATTTTACAATCTAATTTGATTCCTCTTGACCAAGGGTTAACTCCACCCAGCCAAGCCGTGCCAGGGCACAGCATGGCTATTTCTAACCATGGTCTCCATGAGCACCATCATTTATTTCACCACCTGCCACCATGTGAAATTGGGATTACACAAGGCAGTTTCCTTGCTGATGAAGCCCACACTGAGCAAGGGAACTTCAACAAAAGCAGCCAGAACTTGATGCACACAGACCCTGTTCTCCAGAGCTACTGCTCACCTACACACCCTGTCTTTTGGGAGAGTGTGAAGGGCAGCCAGCTTTCCAAAAGGCCACGAGATGCGCACTGTTCAAATCCACCCACGGGCTTCATATGATTTGACGAACTCTGCTGCTGCCATAACCAAGGGACATAACCAAAAGGGCATCACCCAAGCTTACTACTCTTAAAGCCTACTGAGACTGAATCATCACAGGTGGCACAGAATTCATTTGAATTCAACACTGCAAACCCTGCATTCTCTGTCTAAATAAGCTTTCCTCCCAAACTACTCTTAAAAAGCCAGGGTTACCAGACCTTAACTGCCACCTTGTTTATACTTTTCCCAGACTGTGCAGTGTGACAGATTTTGATGTACTCCGAGTTGTTCTTTATCATCTCTTTTCTGATTAAATGAGGGGAAAAGAGAAGTTAGAATTCAAGTAAACCCATTCTGAGAGCAAAACATATCAGTACTTTGGCCATATTTCATTCCAGTTTTGTGAAAATGCAACAAAGTCCTGCAAAGTAACTTTTTAGCACTATAGAGTCAAAAGTAGTCCATGCCAAGACAAATTTCCTTCTTATCAGGCCCTTTCCACAGTAATAGCTTTATTTTGGGGAAGAAAAAAAAAGCCTTGAGAAAAATTTGTAGAATTTGCCAGCAATTAAAGTGACAACTGGAAATAAAGCAGTTCAAAAATCTGATTTCTCCATTCTCAAGACACAGATACACCCCCAAACCAGTAGTTTAACAGTCTTCTCAGATAAAGCTATTAAAACAGATATCCTAATCTCAGTTAAATGAAGGGTTTACAAATCCCCAAAATGAAAGTCTTACCGAGACAAGTTGATTCTTTTAAATAGTAGTGAACATCTAATTTTCAAGCAAGAAAAATGAAACCAGAAACACTTTGCAAACATTAACATGTTTTCAATTTTCCAATTTCTCATTCAGGAAGAATAGCAAGAACTACATGATGAATTGACCTGAATGCTTGGGCTGTCCTGGTCCACATCTTCCTCCTCCCCGCCTCTAGACACAAGGACTTTAAGATACAAAACACTCCCAAAAATCTGTGTTGTTCTAATTGGAAATTTGACCATAAGGCCACAAGCTTGTAATTCATAACAACAGATTTTTGGCAGAATCTACTGAACTTGCTAAAGCTCCATTTGGTGTCAGTACAAATGGTATTATCCTGCCAAAACAAAGGGCAGTTGGATTTAAAAACACGGCAGCATTTTCTCCTCTTGAAGACATCTCACTCTGTGGCCCATAAGCATCCTGCTAGCATGAACTAGACTTTGGAGTAAGTGCAGCCACCCCATGTAAATGGCAGAATGGAAGTGACATGTTATTATGGAATAACTGCCTGTAATAATCCAGCTACGCTATCAGCTCATGGCATTTACCTCAAGACTACAACAAATTCTCAGACTTCACCGACAGACACACCGATTTTGATCTCCAAAGACAGATTAGGCTAAAATTCATCCTCCAGCTAGACAGGTACTCGTGATTTGAAAACAAGATAAAATGTCCACAATTTCCATGGCAGCTCATCCCAGTGGCTGATTGCTTTCTTATCTCTTTGTGCCCAATGTCCACTTTCTTTGCTGAATTTGGCTTCCAGGTACTGACCCCTGTTCTACCTTTTCCTCACCACTGTCTCACCAGTTACAATCCACCACTGTCCTCAGACTTCCCCTCCACCTCTGATCCTCTTGCCAGGGCTGAGCTCCTGGATTTCACCACAAGAAGGCATCCTCTCTAACCCCTGGGTTTGTGGCCCTTGTCTGAATTTCTGCAAGTTTGTTTGGTGTTTTTTGTTAAACTGCACACAGATTCATAACACACTGCATACCCGTGATGTCTCCTACTCATTTCAGGTCTCCAGTCCTCCCCTTTTTGTGCACAGGGATGATATTAGCAGCTTTCCCCCTCCCTGTTGAAGGGTTTGGTCCCAGAAACCCACTCATAGACAATTCCCACTAGATGCCTGGAGGGATAGAGGGTTACAAGCACCACTGCATTCACTCAAAAAAAAAAAAAAAAAAAGTCTAACATGAAGTGTTCCCTCCTGCCAAGAGCAAGATCCCTCCATCATTAAGGCTTCCTTAGATCACTCCTCAACAGAGACTAATAGGATCCAAGACATGACAAGAGCTGCAAAGGCGCCCTAACATATATTCCAGTTAACTTAAAGCAGATTTCTCTGCAGAGCCTTCCTCCTTTTCACACACACTTCACAGGGGCCAACACCAGCAGATCCAGCTCCTCACTACAGAGGCCAACGTATTTCTGGTGGGACTTAAGCAGTATATGAGATCTCAAAGGTACAAATAACCCTCAGGTATCACCTCCCATTGCCACTCAATAGGAGCTCAATATCATTTTTATTTCTGGTATTTCCCACATTTTCAACTCCTGTATGTTTTCATTGAGTCAGTCTTGAACCCATTTCATGTTGCCCACAGTCAGTCTTGAATCCATTAAATATTTATAACCAAGCAAGATCCTCCCAGAAATACTAAGCCCCTGCAGCTTCCATAGAAAAAGCTGTATTGGAGGGAGGGAAGGGAGGAAGCAATACTTAGACTACACTGAACCAAAGGCTGAGCAAGCTCAACCCTTATCAGATCCCAGAAAAATCCACCAGTGACAGGACACAGTCCCAGTCAAGGAGAGACTGCATTTGGTATCCGCATCCAGTTAGACACCAGAGAATGAAGCCACAAGGCCCAAACACCAGATTTAATCCACTCCACTGATAGCTCTCAGGATTTTCTTTTATTATTATTATTTATTAAATAAGGGTTGGATCATGGAGGAACCACAAATTTGGGACCCTCAGAGCAGCCTCCACTGCCATCAGGGCCTCACCAGCTCTCACAGGTGGCAACAAGAGCCTCTGGTTAGTAAGGACAGCTTTTTAAAATTATTATTAGCATCTCTCTCTAACAAACTTTAAAACCAAGTGATAACCAATCCCAGGAAAACCTATCAGATTTGTCAATTCCTATCCTACATGTACTAGGTTGTCTACACCCAAGGTAACTTTGGTTTGGTAATAAAACAAGACAGAAGCATTACAGATCAAGGAAAGCAAAACAAAATCTGTTTGGCAGAAGTAAATGACTACAGTTCATACATAGCACACTCAAATGCATTGGTTTGGCACACTGCTGAAAGAAAAAGGTCCAGATTTGGCTGCACATGCCCGACTAGTTTACACTAAGCATCTAAAATGTTTAGCTGGTGAAGTCTCTACAGATGTAATTTTGTCCCCCAGCTTTGTAAGACATTAACCATGCGTCTGGTTAAACATAACAGCAACAAGCCTTAAGCCTTTAAAGCATTAAGCCTTTAAAAACTATAATGCAAGGAGAAAATTGTTTGTAATAGGGCCTTATATCTCAAAGCCATCACACACAACCACTTCCACATCATGCTACCAGTCCTGGCTTCGCCCACTGGGCCCAAACGGACTACAGAAAAGAAACCCCCCACAATTCCCCCCCAACAACACTTACTGCTGCTGCGCAGCACTCCTGCAGCCGTGATAGCATTCAAGGACCTCTTCAGCTGCAGACACAGAGGTAAAACCCAGCCAAAATGAGTAGAACTTGGTTTGAGGTAACCACTGCAGAGGACTGAGCCATTTCACTGGGTTTTTCTCTCCCAGAATAAAACAGCCTGGGTGCACCAGCAGGTTTTGCAAACTTCAGCATCATAACAAGCCCATAACATGCAAAATCTTACTTGGTACCTGCAGTAAGTTTTAGTCAGATGAGACTGCTCGCTGCCCTTGGTAACAAGCCACAACACCAAGATACTGCAAACAGTCAGAACAGAGCAACCCAATGTTTTCCAGCACTGCTGACCTAAAACACCTTGGCTTGTCACAGCTGTGACAGGGATTGGTGATGAGCCTTTATTTCCCTGCCAACCCCATATGGCTAGCGATTAGTGGGTTCAGGTGGCTGCCATTAAGCTGTAAATAGTGCTACTGCCTCCCAGCTCTTGCTTGGCTATATGAACTTAAAACTACCAAGGGAATGACCCACTCTAAAATGTAGTCTAATAAACGTTGTTACAGCCTGTCTCACTGCATAAAGGAGACACATCCAAGAAAAACAGTGGGGTTCTGCTCTAGAAGCGCTCAGTGTCTGAGGAGAGAAGGAGAAAAAAGGCTTAAAAAACAAAATCCAGCACTGCTGGCTGGAGAAGCCTGAACACAAGCACATAAAGCGGGGCCTAGAGGCTAGTACTGTGATGAAATTAGCTGCTCTCCCTGTACACAGTCTCACTGGCTTTCATGTATGGCTACGTCCAGGTTCCCAACACTGACCTAGAAAGTAAAAAAAAAGGTCTGTCACTGCTACAGGTGTAGAAAGCACAACTCAATGGCATTGTTCTTAGTTAGACTGCAAAAGCACTATTCCTGTCCAGCAGTGCTGGCCACCATCTCATCCTGCACTGGCACAGCCAGCAATGACCCTGCTCTGACACTGGCTGGTGCGCAGCAAGTCCTCCCAGCCTCACACGATGATTATTCTGTTTGGCAAAGCTGCTTTCATGCTCCTTCACAGGAGAAAGCAGGCGATCAGGCAGCCCGGATGAGCTGCTGCGGTGCGAGAGGCAGGCACACCGGGGGAGCGCTGCTGGGATGGCAGGTGTCTCTCAAGATTCCACACAATCCCTCACCTGGGATGCCTAATCCTGTCAGAGTCAATTTGTTGTCAATTTTCCGCAGCACTTAAGTACCAAGAAAGAATTGGTTTATCACAGGGAAACACCTCCTCTCCAAAACTGTTTAATTATTTCCACATGTGTTGGGTAGGTGTGAAATGTGTGCAGGAGTGATCCACAGGGAAGGAAGCTAGAGAAAGGGAAGAACAATGCAGGGACCAGCCTAGCTCATCTCCATCACAATGCACAACTGCTCCTTATAGATCCTGGTAATGGTCCATGCCATTCCGTTTCTCCCACTATAGGGGACTATAGATCATAAAGCTGCACTTGAGCATAATGTTAACGTTAATTCATCTTCCCATTCTTCCATCAAGGAGCAGCACGCGAGCAGAGAGGAAGCTCAGCCCGACTGCCACATCTCAGACCACAGAGATTAACTTTCTATCTCTGCAGTGTTGATTCACTGTCTGAATTTGGTCATCTTGCAGGTGGGCTTGATTTCCAGAATCAACTGTTTCCAAAAAACAGGTCACTAACGTCTGGCAGCAAATTTATCGATACAGCTGCAAGGACATTTACATACCATCTCTTGCAGCAGAGTTACGATGCTTCAACTACTGCTGGTAAGACTTTTGTGATCCCTGCAGAAAAAGCAACTTATTGATCTCATTGCTGTCATTACAACTTGAGATGCCCTTTCTTCATGTTGATGTTTGGTATGCAATGCTGTTTGTCACAATAGGATTTGATGAAATTCTTCCAGCTTCAGGCTGAATTTCTTCTCAAAACCAGAAACAGAGAAAAAGAGTCACACCAGAAGAACCAGATGAGTTTCCTAACCACTGGGCTGGTGGATGTTCTGGGTGGTCTCTTGCACTCTTTCATGAAAAGTACTTAAAAGCTTGAGCGTTAAAAACAGATGTCATAACTCTGGAAAGTGTTGAGAAAAGAGTACCTTATTTCCCAACACGCTCTGCCTGGTCTTCAAGTCCACCAGGAGTCCATGAGAGCTTCTTGAGGCTCAGCATTTGTAAAAATCAAGTGTCGGCCTGGATACCTAAGCCCCAAACTGGATATGCACTTGAAAATCTGGGGTAGACAGGCATCCTCTCCACAGCGCAGGAGACATCTGGTAGAACTTTTTTCTTGTAATTCAGTATTGCTCTTAGTTTCCTTACATAGCCCATACTAATTTACAAATGGTTTTGTACTGACTTAGAGGGGTTTATCAACCACAGCACAGTTGAGCTGATAAAATTTCTTCTCTTACAGCATCACTTCAAATCTGAATAAACGACTTGAAAGCTAGTATCATTTCTGTAGAGACAGTTGTAAAATTGTCTGGACAAGAATGAACTTTCTACATGCTGGTATGGTAAAATTTTCCCTCTGGTAAATAGTAAAATGATTGAAAATGACACAGAGTCATGGGTGGTCCAGCTGCCCCATGGCCTCATGTGGTCAACAGATCCAGTCTTTAGTAAGAACGACATTGGCTACAACATCCTAGAGGAATTCAAATTTGCACAGAGTGCTTTATAAATGCCCAAACAGCGTTAGAAATGAGTGCAAGGCTTGTCTTCACTCTCCAGCTTCTCCATTAACATCCCCAGTACATTGTTAATCTGGCATTTTCTCCTGCCTGGAGGCTGAGGAATATCTGGAATATTCTTGACTCCTCCCTGTTCAAAATAGAAATCAGAGGTTCTCAGTTACCACCCTGAAATTTGCAGAGGAATTTCTTTAATGAGCTTAAGTAAATAGTAATTTTCCCACTGAAAATTTAATGTATGGAAAATCTAGACCACTCTGCCATGAAAAGAAAGAAGGAAATAAACCAAAAGCCAACCGATCAGTGAGAGATGCCTCATTAAAATAAGAAAAAACAAGAATATTGTCAGTAATTGATGATTTGAGGTTTCTAAGTAAGAGATTCCAGGGCTGGGCATGGATTTGCTTCCATCATTACGGAAATCACACGGAGAAACAGTGCTTCTTTCAACACGTTATCTTGAATTAGTTATTGTGTCCACTTAGGATTCTTTCAATCACATTTTTCCTCCACTCAGGCTAAAAACCACTCATTTTTTCATATCCCACTTCAGGATCCTTCCTCCTCCTCAGAGCAACTCGCCATTCCTTGCTCCTGAAACGAAGCAAGCAGTTGTTCTGCAATGTCATATCTCTCTCGGTAATGGTGTTATAAATAAGGAGAAATAAACCCTGGGGCAAAAGATGATATTGGTTGCTCTCATATCTTTACTGGCAGAATAATTGGCTGCACTGTAAGCCTGACTCTACTTGATTTTGCTATCTGTCACTGCTGTGGCAAGTTACAATTACTTTCTCCCTTTCCCTCTCTCTGTCCCTTTGTCCTGTGTTTTTCTTCCACCTGGGCTTCTGCCATCACCCCTTCCTACCAAAATCTGGTATAATGCTGACAAAATTCACTTTTTCCCTTGCCTTGTCTCCTCTCTTACTGTATCATATAATAAAATACCATGTGATAAGGGATTTTAAGAGGGAGAGGCGATGGCCAGAAGAAGGGGAGATGCCTGGGCCAGTCTGGCGGAATGAAGCTGAGCAGATGTGGGAGAGAAGGGCAAGACGGCAAAGCAGCCTCATTTCTACATCTTCAGTGCCCTTTTCCCTTTCGTCAGAGCACCACAAGGACACTGACCGGCCAAAGGTCTGAAAAGAAAGCAAGCCCCAGCAGCATACCTTGAATAATCACAGATATATGAGGAAAGCTGGTATGACCCAACAAGGGAGACCCAACAAGGGAAACCCACCAGTGGCACAGCTAGATGAATTTATGATGGCAAATGAAGTAGCAATGGTACGGTGCAGCGAGGGAAGAGGAAGGAAGGACAGTGCCACTGAAGCAGAAGGATGAGCCAGGTGCCATGGGAAAGCTGAACAACAGTGACGTGACTTAACACAATGAGGGCACTTCCAGAAGGCAGTTAAGCATCATAAGAAGAAATAGCCTAGCCTACTTCCAAATTTCTCATCTCCTCCACTCATGGGTTACACCCACCTGCACTCCTAACTAGCATGGGGCTTGTATTGTTTTAACTTGGAGGTAGGTGAGAAGGAAGATTTTAGAGCTGGAGCTGAGCAACAGCCAAGTTCAGGGTGACATTTGCCTGTTGGACCCTGATAACAAGAAGCTAAGCCTCTGAAGCACAGCTGCAGCGATCAGCTTGGCTGACATGATAGTCAAGGTCTGTGTGTGCAGCAGGACTCATGGCATTGAGCTCCTTGGTTGTTTTTGGTATCATTGGGACTTTCAGGGCAGGGAAGGTGTCTTTTTTGTGAGCAAAAAAGAAAAAATTAAAATGTGCACACAGGTTTGTTCCCCACAGCTGAAAACAGGAATCTGTGGGAGGAAACCGAGAAGGAGGTTTCGGTTCTGGTTCTGGTTCTGAAAGGGGGCTCAGGTTTCAGAGCTGCCAAGCAAACAGACCGAACTCCCACATCCCTACAACCTGAATGCAGGCAAACTGGTTTTGAAATGGAAGGCTGCAGAGGAAGGAGAAAGAGGCCAGATTAGCATCACTCCACTGAGCCCAGTGGAGAAGAGCAGGAGTGGATACTGCTGTACTTTGTGACCTGTATTTTCAATGTCCTTTTATTTATTAACAGCCTGCCAAAAATAAATCTTCAGCCGGCTTTGCTGCAGAGCAGCAACATGGGCCCTTTGAAATTTGCCTGCATTTTGGATGCACCAGTACAGCACTCATGATACAAACACACTCCCAGAGACAGGACAGGAGGTGGGCAAGTCAGCAACCAGCCATGGTGTGGCCCACACCTCAAATCTCCACAGCAGATATCTGGGGACACTTTTCCAGGAGAGGAGATACCATGGGGGCTGACTTTAACCCACAGAAGAGAGTCATTTTGTGCACTAAGCATGGCCTCTGCAAGAATGATGTACCTTGCATGTATATTTTTTATTTTTCTCAAGGCAGACTCAATCAATCCTCCTCCCTAAGATACATCAGCCAACACTCCCATATTTACTTTCTAAAGTGTAGAATGGAAGTATATCAAGGCACCTGAAATGGATAACAGCAGTCTGCACTCACCTGGATTTGCTCTGAATGCAGAGTGAAAAGTGAAAAGAAGTGGATAACCACAGTGATTCATGGAATCCCAGGGCTTTAGGTTCACCCTTGCGAACAGGCTGAGCTTCTGGCCCCACAGACAACAGGAGCGCTATCAGTGAAGCTGTATAAAGACTGAGGCACTGTGTGTGCTGTAAATAGGTACCACTTACTCAGTGCTCCTTGTCAGTGTATCTAAACGGTGGCCTGCTGTCAAGCAGGAATATTTGGTATCTTTAATTAAGATCAGCATCTTTCAGAATAATGGGATCGATACGTGGCCCAGCTGTTGGGAGAAGGCAAAAGACCAAGCCCTAACCATGGCAGCAAGCAGTCAGTCACTCAAGACTGACCTTTGCAGGGACACCAAAGAAGCCGGACAAGGCCCAGGAGCAATGAACCAAAAATGAGTGATTATCTAAAGCGACCAAGGGATGCAGAAAGAAAGACTGGGACAGCAAGTTTCTCGGTTTCTCTCTAACCACTTTCTGCCTTTCAGGTGGTATGATCACCTCACACCTAGGGGAAACAGGAAAGAAGTATTGCCTTTTCCAGCAGCTCTGTACCTGTCTACATCAGATGACTCACAGACCCCTCGGCAGAGAAAAATCTTGTCAAGCTGGGACAATATGTTACTGGTGTTGCTATCCACAGCTCTCATCCCTGTGCTTGAAGACCTCAGCCACTCCTTGGCACGCAGTATGCCCTTGGGTGGGCGACACAGTCTCGGTTCCCTTAGGCTGAAACACAAAGTATATTTTTAGTACATTGCAAATGATCTGTAGACATTTAGCACTTTCCGTGGTGCTCAGACCCACTCAGGCAGGGAACAGAGTCACCAGCAGACTACTGTAGCTGTGAGAGGTGGGTGGTAACACAGTTAAAGTCTCAGTCCCAGGGAATGAGCAGTGCCCAAGTATACCTTCCAGGTCATTACGACAGCCTAATTTCCTCACACGTTTCTTGTGGGTGAGGTCACATTGCTATTCTCCTCTGGTGTTGACTGACTCTGGAACTGAGGAAGGAAATTACAACACAAAACTCAAGTTGGGGAATTTTTTTAAGAACTTGAAGTAGCACATAATAAAAATGCTAATAATATGTTGCAATCCAGTTCTCCTCCAGTCAGATGGTTTTGCACCAAGAGGAAGCTGTTGCAGATGCCCTGCAACCTGGTTAGTGTAATATCTGGGCACGAGAGGACATCCCAGAACGAACTGTTCTACTCTGACTTCCCTAGAGACCAATTAACACTGACAGCTCTTTTTGGGGGGGCTGAGATGATTTAATATTTCAAACACTGTTATTACATTTTCATCTGTTTCTGGTCTTCCCTTTACTAGTCCTCAGTGATGTGAGGTGTAGGAATCAGGGTGAAGAACAAACTCAGACCGGTGGATGGACCTGATCCCACTTTTTTGAACAACTGCCTATCCTTGACACGTTGCTCCCTACTGCAGTAGCTGTGACAAGAGACTGGTGACTGGTACAAGTGACCTTCAAAAGGATTAGCCAGAGATGTGTGACTGCCAGTGAATAACTCCATTTATTATGCATGATGAACAGTAAATCATTCTAGTAAGATACTTTTCCATTCATTCGTTGCTTGAGAATGATTAGCAGCAAATAGCTGTTAAAAGTGTTTCCAGTGGAGCTGAGCAAAACACACACAGGGAGAGCCAAAAACTCTGTCCCATTCACTTGTGGTCAGCTCACATCAATAGAGTTGGCCAAATGTTGGGAAAAATGGTGTGTAAGCACGTATCTGTGTGAGCATACACAGATGTCCCTTCATCCTAACTCTTGTATCTTCTGGTCTCCTGACCATGCTCGTGTTACTACTGGAGACAACATTTGCCCAGTTTTTTGTTCAGATGGAGCAATGGTTACTCTTTGAACAACAGAGTTCCTGTGTAAACTAACGTAACTATGGATGCAATGGAGCATTTTCCTTATGCAGATGGATAGCCAATGGATGCCAGTGCTAGGATTATTTCTACATCTATCTATCACTGTGGACACCGATGACTTATCAAAACTAGCAGGCTTAAGCTGCTGCTTAACACAAGGAGCTGCCATTTCCACCCACCCACAGGTGTAAATACCAGACCAGAGTTAAAAAGAAATAAATAGGGGACCTTGAATCAAGGCGTAAATCAACATCCCATGTCATGTCCCCACGTGTTTCCCTCTCCCCTGCAGATATGAGAAGTATTTCTGTGTCTTGCTCACCAGTGTAGTACAAATGCACCAAAAGGCTGGAGCATGGCTAAAATGGATGCTAATTGGCTAAGGGGATCGAGGACCAGCGTGTCCCAAGACTGCTGCATGGGATGCTGCCCTTACATGTGTGAGACCCCTGCTCAAGTCCTTGCCATCCGATTTGGAGCAGAAGCTTGCTTTCACAGTCTAAGAGAGCGTATAACTTGGCTGCAGAAAAGGTGACTCTGAATGTTGAGGAGGCATGATGGCCTAGCAGCTATTCTATCAGGCATAACTCAGGAGACCTTGCTTATCTTAACTCTTTCCTATGACCTTGAGCAACTCTATCTATCCACCTGTTCCCACTCAAATTCAGCATTACTTGTATTTTATTTTTGAGGTAGTGACTGCTTACAGGTTCATCCCAAAGGGACTCTTCTCTCTCTGTAGGCATGACTGAAATTCAAAAAAATAGCAAATGAATTTCTCTTTTCAGCTACACTTCAAAGTCAAAGGAGGTCATGTGTACATGGACACAAATAGAAAACCAGTGGGCCTATTTCCTTCAGATGATAATGCTGTATTTCACAGCCCCATTCTCCAGCAGCAAAATTGTTGGCATTTTGCTCAACATCATATGACTTGAGTAGTGAGGACTCAGTGCGTCTCCACTTGGATTTAACAAAATAATTAACTGTTATTGGGCACAAAGAGAAAGTCACAAGACTGCAAAGAGCAGTGCTAAGAATGCAGCTAGCTACATGGAAGAAGAAGAGCAGCTCTCTCTGAGCTGATGATTAACTACCCATATAGCTACAGCACTGGCTGCAGCACTGTATCATTTTCTGTCTATTCACAGCTGCTCTTGGCCAGTAAGACCTGGTATGAGGCACAGACTCCAGATTAGCTCATGTTCATGCAGAGCTAACAATTACCTTTGGTTTTGACTGTTGCAGGGAACTCCACAGCTTCCTTCCTGATCTGCACTCATATTTTCCAACCCTCAAAAATGTCATGTGCCCAGAGAAATAAATTCACAGGGGAAAGTAATAGGTAGAAATCTCACGTCTTTCACGGGCTGGAGGGATTTCTTGGAGTAACAGCAGTTTTCCTAATTTACATCTTTTCTCCATGTAACCTTACCATTACTCCCTCTTTCCTCCTGAAATCTATACCACACAGTTTTTTTCCCCAACAGCCATAACGTTTATAAATCATTCACGAGAAGTAGCTATAAGGAATGACTAACATTTTGTCTTTAAAAAAGGGCTTACAATGCTATCCCTTCAAATGTGCAGTAGACTTGGGGCTCCCAAGGGTTCACCAGTACCATCAGCAGGGCTCCAAATCACACTGCGCCCTTTCCGCACGGCAGCCCTCAAGGCCACCAAACTTCCATGAAGACTATTCCCTCGCAAAGATAACCAGCGATAACCACAGGTTTTTCTGCTGGGTCGTCCCACGCGGCACTAACTAGTAATTCCTGCTGACAACAATCAGACTTCTCATGTGAGTAATAACATACTAATTTGAGAGAAAAAGGATATTTAGTCATTCAAATCAGGAGCAGCCACAGCCTTCTAATTAAGGAGGCAGTTTGTTTTCTTCGCACGGTTTCCTGAGCAGACAGATATCTCAGAGACTAACAAGTGGTCTTATTTTACGGTTCAGCACTGGAAAAGCACAAGAAAAATGCATACCAGTCTGGACACTCAAACAAAGAAATCTGGCTTTATGTGCAGAATAACCACAAATGGTACATGATTGATTGATTACATGTCGTCATACGACAAGCCCACAGCTAATGAAGCATAATGCTGAATAGAAGAACATGAAATGAACTCCATTAAATAGCCTATAATAAAAATTTTGTTCCAAAGAAGTTTTCTAGACTCTTCTAAAAGCCAAAAAATCACAGTAATATTTAATACCTGGACTGCTACAATGTAATTAATGAACTTTCAAAAACTTAATAACAACAGTTGCAATAAAAAGAAAAAAAATTAGTTGGGCCAGGCAAGTCTCATTGTCCAGAGAAGACAGGACTCCTTTGTCTCAAAACAACCCTGGGCCCTTCCTTCTTTGCAAGATAACTATGAAAAGCTGTACAAGACCATCCCACCCTGGCTATGTCAGAAGCTCCGTCCTGGGGCAGGGAGAGCGGTGCCAGCTGCCGGTGAGGTGGAGGCTCTAGCTCCAGCCTTTTCTCACCTGGTTTCTACCTTGCTGGGGACAACACAAACAGCCACTTCCAAGCGGCTGAAGTAAATGGCTCAGCTGGCAAATCAATCCTCTTCAAAACCTGGAAAAGAGTTAAACAAGGCAGTAGACAACACGGTGCATGGAGGAGACAGGCAGCCCCGAACATGTGGCATTTACCAGTCTGCAGAAGATGGGCCACCACCCCATGGACTCCAGGAGCACCCGGTCTGTGCCAAGTCATGCAGGTTTACTTTAGCTGGAAACCCAAGTGCCGGCTGTCTACTGTCCTCAGTAGGGTACTGTATGCTACTTTTGGCTCTGTGTTACCAACAATTATCATTTTCATGGATCATTTTCCCTCTTTGGACAAAAGTACAATCTCCTCAATATCAGTCAAATGCTTTTCAATCCCGAGACATGCAATCACAAATTTTTGAAGGCAGGCAAACCATCAAGTCTGAAAAAACCACTATCTTTTTTTAAGCACTGACAGACTCCAAGACTCGTGCTAACACTGAAGCAAGAGTGCTCATGGACATATTACACAAGTGAAAAAGAAAAATCAAAGTATTTTCTTCTTCTGCAGCATCTCACATCCTGATGTATCAAAGCACTTCACAACCCAGTAATCTTTCCAATGCACCCACGGGGTTTGCAAATATTGTGCCCATCTGAAAGATGGAATAGCTGAGAAATGCAAAGACAGTGTTTCTACCTATTAGAAATGAATCCTCTCAACCACTATGAGTGAGTATGTTATTTTGAGTCTTGAAATGGAAAGTGTGAAGAAATGTTCACCAGAACTCTCATTTTCCACAGATAAGGTAAGAACGCTTCAAACAGCTGAGCTTTATGATACCTTTAAGAAATGATGGTACTCCCACAAAACACGTTTGCAGGATTAGGCATTTCAAGCACAGGCACCTTTTTTGTTTTCCTTTCAGAAATGTTCCCTGCGATGTTTTTTTCATTGTTTATGTTGGAGCTGAAGTGACTATTTTTGCAGGTGCTCAAACAGTAAATATCTCCCTTGACTCTCCCAACTTTTTAAAATCTCAGTAATAATTATAAAGGATAGAATGAAAGAAGGGAACTATTTTTCTTTTTCTAGCCAGTGAGAATCTCTAAGACAGCTATGTGTGACATATGGTCCCAGCTGCAAATGGGCAATTGGACCTTTAAAGACTCCAGCTTGCCAACCTCATTTTGTACCTCCATCTTCCTGCCACATCACCAGCGCCCTCTTTCGCCCCCAGAAGACAAATGCCCACCTTCATCCCTTTGAAATTAGCTATTGTGGAAGGAAATAAATTAAACCATGACAACTTGGACATGTGATTGACAGAAATCTGTTCATCTGCCTCTAGTAGCTGCTCTTAGAAAGCACAGTGATATGAAAGAAATAACTGCTTTCAGAAGATCTATGTTCACACCAGATTGCATGGACCGTGCTGAGGTAAACATCTACATTTCTGCATGTCACCATCAGACCTGATAAAACTCATTCCTATGGAAAGCCTTTTCTATCATAAAATGGTGGAGGCTAGTAAAATATTTCTGTTTCTTTGGAGTTTCTCTACATTGCAATTTTGATAGGACCGGTTTGTCAGTGCATTCTTCCTGTTATTACCATTAATAAAAGAACACAAGATCATTATCTTCCAGTAACTGTGTTGACTCTGTAATAGTAGGTTGTGGTGGTTCAATGTGATGGGAAACTACTCTGGAAATACTGCATGACCTTTCATGCTCCTGTTATAAAGAACATCATCGCTGTTTGCCTCCATTTATGCTGATCACTTCATATAGCAGCATTTCTACCAGTGAGGTCAGTTAGAGAGAAAGAAGGCATGCAGAAAGAAAGAAAGGAGAAAGTGTGTTTACATACACATAATTTCTAGGGAATCTTCTATTAACCCAAAAAAGACAATCCTGAGGGTCAGAAACAGAGTAGAAAAGCAAATCACTACTAAAATTTACAATACCTATTTACCACAGCTCACCTGAAATAATTTCAGCTACATTTTTAACTATAGGAGCCAAGTTGAAATACTTTGGCTGGACTGGCTTTATTAGGAGCTTATGAATTAAATTGAGAATGAATGCTTTAGCAGAGGTTTTCTGGCATCAGAGAACTAGCTGCAATAAGCTTTCTTGGACTAAGCTGAATTATTAATGTTGATTATATAAGAGTACCATTCACCTTTCAAATGCTGAGGGTAATTAGGAATCGCTCAGCAGAATAGCTGGGGAGAAATCACTCGAACAACTTTCTTATGCAGCTCCTTTGAAAGAAAAAGAAAATTAAAACCCTGCAAGAGAGGCTGATCTGCTAATATGCATGCTTTCAGCAGATTTCAAAAAGAAAAAAAAATATTTTCTCACAAATTAATTACATTTGTAGTTAAACATTCACTTTTGAAATGGGATGTGTTTTCAGCACCACAGCATTAGAAAGGAAAACGGAGACGTTGTTCTGAATGTTTAACAATACACTGAGCTGCTTGCTTTTAATAAAATCTCACTTCACTAACATCATTCTGCTGAGAAAGATGTGTTAAATAACACCGGAGAGCCACTGAACCAACGACACAGTATTACATCATCGATATTAAATATTCTTCTTTGTGCATTCACGGCACGCTTCCACGCATTTGATGCATGAGAAGTGAAAACGGCAGTGAGCTAAAGCACCTCAGTGTTCCCTTCAGCGTTAATCAAGCTTCCAGGATGTTAAATGCCTGCAGGGTTACATCTCTGACCCAGCCAAAACACTGCCACCTAACTTTATCTCATGCAGGCAGGAGGTATCACCGAGCACCTGAGGAGGGGAACTCATGCGGCACAGTCATGCACAGGGCAATTAAAGGCTGGTTTTAGGTACGCTCATTTCCCGGACAGTGTTCCTCTAAATCTCTGAAAGATGAAAAAGGACAGCAATAAAATGTATGAATTAAAGAACTGCTTGCCTTCAAAACAGCCCCGAACGATCAGTGCCCCAAATAAAACGGAAGCCGGGGCCTGACTCCGTGCCTGCTGCTGAGCTGAGCCTGCCTCACCCCACCAGCGGAGCCAGCAAAGCCAGCTGTGCTCATCACTCGGATGGATTTGGGGGACCCAGAAAGCCCCCAAAAGCCAGCCCCACACCTCCTACCCACAGTCTTACATGTCCCTGTTCTTTTCCCCAGCCCCTGTGCCTTTCTCCCCTCAGTACCCACCTCCCCTTTCCCTTCTGATTCTCAGCTCAGCTGAGCTCTGCTCTAACAGCCTCACCCCCTGCCTCCCTATGACTCTCTCCCTTCTCCTCCCCATCACTTCGTGACCGTTTCGAACATCAGGACACACGGCCCACCTGCATGCAAACACCACTCAAGTTGTCCCAGGTATGAAGAGAAACTGAAAGCAGTAAAACCTTTGAAAATCTTGGGGACAATATGCAGTGTCCTGCTTCCCCGCGCACCAGAGGGAATCTGCTGCCAAAAGCTACTTTTAGGCTTTTTCTCTCTTTCTTGCTGTCAGTGTTTCATAGCTGTTTCTGTTTCTTTTCCTTAGTTTTCTGTTCTCACTCTTCTCTCTTTCCTTCAGGCACACCCCAGACCAAAACCTAGCATAGCCTTCTTCCTGAAGGGCATCGTCTGTGGTTTTATTTCTGGCACCGTCCTGTACATCTTTTCGCTTGGGACCTCCATCATCTGCCTTGTGCTACAGAGAGTTTGTATGGATGCTTGCAACTACCTTCACCACAGGGCAAAGGCTGCCTCGCCATGGCGGGCAATGTTCAACCCAACCAACTACAGTGGGTCTGGAGAAAAAGCAACCTCTCCATTTCAGAAGGGAGGAAAATAAATCAAAGGCTTGTGAGACATTTATTTTATATACATTTTCTTACTGCATTTGGGGGGCGGGGGGGTGTTAACAAATAAAGAGCTTTGTCATGAAGTAGAGATCAGTTTGCAGTCAGCATAATGTAGGGAAGCCTGAGCTGGTCAGCTCTGCTTTGTTCATCCAACTCCTCCAAGGTGCGGGGAAAGGAAGAGATCTCCCAACTACCTCCAGAATAAGGGCACAGAAATGATAGATAGCCTGTGGGAGGGGGGGGAAAGGAGGAGGAGGGCCTGGTTTTAAATTTTTTAATTTAGACATTCTTTAGGAAAAAAGGAACCAGGCACATTATATTTGGACACTCTCCTGTTTCCCCTGCCTTTACAATATTCTGCTTCTTCAGGCAATTGTTTGTGCCAGGAAAATCAGCCCACTGAGCACAGGGTCTCTGGATGGGGTAAAATTTAAATGTGGCTCCTGTTGCTGCCAGTCATGGCTTGGCAGAAGGGTTACACATACAGTAACTGATCCCTCAGGACTTCATCGTCTGGCTCCTTCACCAGCAGAAGAGCGAGACACATAATACACACTTGCCATGTGATACTTTAACAAATCTTTTGCCATCTACATCTTCACTGGCTTCACCTCAGCCACATGGGCTCATGTGTGTGAAAGTGACAAGTTACAGGCTCTCCTGCATCAAATGTGCAACTTCGCTGCAAACCAGTGGGATCTAGGCAACGTAACCCTGTCCCTTTCCCTCCACTACAAAGCAAGTATTCCTGTTTCCTTCACAGGACAAAAAAGCATGTTTGCACTTATCAGGTCGATGCCACCCGAGAGGGACAGACCAGGACTCAGGGCAAAACTCTGGACCTAAACTTCAGTTGCACTGGAGAAACAGAGGCCTCATTCCAATTCTGATTCAAGGATTCTTCCACGTCTTCAATGGGCCAACCTGAAATCCCCATTCAAACTACTTCTGAATCCCGAGGCAGTTGATTCTCCCTTTGGTTTGAAAGGAGGGAGTTTAGAAGTAGGTTTGGGGGAACAGGAGAAGAGTTTGGTTTGTCAGATTTGAGGGAGGAGAAGGGTATTGTTTGCCTACAGAAAAAGCAGGCAAGCAAACAAATGAACACAGTCTTTCCTTCAGAAGATCATATAGATTGTGAGATTAATAAAAGGAAAGCACAAAAGCAGGACTCCACAGGGACACCTAGGCTGGCAGTCAGTGCTGAAACAGGCCTGGAAAGGCTGTCTGTCCTTTCTGCAGCAGCAGCCTTGAGCAGACATGCAGCACACAGAAAGCAGCAGCTTGGTTATTAGGCAGTGAAGTCACACATATAGAGCCAGAATACGTGGCTCAGCCTGAGCTCCTCGTTAACTTGAACTTGTTTGCAGGACCAAGGACACATAACCTAGCTGCTGCTGCTGCTGCTTTCATAGTGATGTCCTTGTAATTTGACTAGCTTACCCTAGCAGATAATAAATTAAGGGACATGCTAACCAAGTACATGCATATGGAGAATAACTTCACGCTTGCTAACATCAGTGATGGCTCTGCCAGGTTAGCAATGCCTTCGCTGTGGAAACTGACTGTATACCATTTACTGCAGGGCAGGAAAAACATTCAAGATAAGTTCTCCCAGCTTTTCCAGCATGAGATCGCCTACAGGGAGCAAGTTTCACTTTCCTTAGTATGCCATACAAATGTATTACCTTCCTTGGGGGAACGCTCAGGCTGATGTCATCAAGTAAAAGAAAAGTCACCGGGAAGGGCACAGCTCCAGGTGTGTGCTCTACCAGGGCAGCTGGGGAATGCCCTGCCCCTCTTACAGAAACAGCCTTCAAGTCCTTCCCATCCTCCCCTCCATGCACTGGAAACTGCAGCTGCGCAGGGGAAGGATCATTTGGGCCCTTAATTCACCAGTTCATTTTGTGAGCATTTTCCACTGGTTCATTTTAAAATGTCACTCCCTGCAGAAGAACTAATACAGCTGCGAACATAGTGTCTCTGGTCCTATCCACTCTCAAAATATTATCGAAACCCCTTTTGGCCCCAGGTGCTACAGTGCAGGGGAGATGCATGCGTGGTGCAGCTCTGGGTACCCACCCAGGCTCCGTGGGCAGAGCGGAGGCAGTGAGCCCAGCTGCCAGTTCCAGATGGCAGATACAGGACTGCCTGAGGCTGGGCTGCAAACGGCACATCCCTGTGATCTCTCCCTGGGTCAGCTTCTTTTAAAAGGAGATGAGGTAATCGAAGTGCCTATATTCACATTGCCTAGGCACTCAGATAAGCCAGTTTGCAGTATGGGATATCCAATTTCTTGTTTCTTTGCAAACATTTTGAATAGGTCAGAGATGCTACACAACCCAGCAATAATTTGGAAACTCAGGCATGGGGCAATTACACAACCAAACGCAACTGGCGAGCAGCTTAACAGACAGCAACATTTCCAAGCTTCCACCAAGCAACTCAGGAGAGCAATCAAAACCAGCATTACCCAGAGCCAAACACCAAACAGCCCTAAAAAGTGAAGAAAAAAAGAAAGAACAAAGCATGCCACAAGCAGCAGGCAACCTTGTTCCATTTAACAAATCTCTTAAAAATGCCGTTAGATGGGAAATTACAAGACAAACCAAAACATCATTGTGAATGATTCCACTGTCAGTAAAGGCCAAATGTGAAGGAAAACATGCAGGCTAGAAAACTAGGGATCAGCTGTATTAGTGCTGTTATCCCCCTTCCTTCACTATGGCACAGCAAAGAATATTCCCTTAATGTTCCCACAGTGACCGGAATATGCCAAGCACCTGCTGAATGCCAGGGGTGCTCTGTGATGCCTCGAATGCAGCAGTGGGCCCCAGGCTCCCTCTCCACCACAGCCCCTGGAGGTGGCCCAGTGCTGCCCTGTCGGCTCGTCCCCGTGGTGCCAGAGGAAGAAACCACGCTTGCTCGTGAACGAGAGATTGTGTTCTCAGGGCATGGGGTCCTGAGGGGGTCCTCGCTGCACCCCACAGACACCGCATGGCCTGAAGCAAATTACTTTTTGCACCTCCACCTTCCCACTTCATCTGCTCAGATTGCGAGTTCTGTGGACTAAGGTCTTCCTCTTTGGACTTGGCCATCAAACCAATAGTTTCTACATGAAGCAGGAGTTACATTCATGTAACCAGCACAGCACCATTGGAGAGCTTTGCTAGTAACTTTTCTTTTGTCGGCCAGGGCTGGGAAAGGACTCCCACAAGGGACACACATGTAGCTGATCATTATAAGCACACATGTATAACTAGAGCTGATTCAAACTTGTCTGAGCAGGCAAGTATTTGTCGTGCGTTTGTACCAAGAAAAACGTTGCACTTTGAAAAACCTATGTTACTCTGTTCCCTTTTACCTTGGGCAGGCCAAGAATCCGTGTTGCATCTTGATAAGGAAACCCTGATCTCATTTGGGACATTGCTTTTCTAATGTAGTACTAATAATAATGACGCTGATGAATCTGCTCCTTAACAAATAATTGGCATTATTGGGTGAGCGTAGCATTTGATGTCCTTAGATCTTCCCATAGATAGACATAAATGCTGTAGATGAATCAGTCTGCACTGATCATTCACAGTTCATGATTACCCTCTTCAGGGTCAGTACTTTTCCTGTCTTCAGCTCCTCCCTGTGTACTACCACAACATGTTATAAAAATCAAGTGCTGGCTGTGAAACTTCCAAGTTGAAACTGTCTTCTTTGCCTCCCTTGCTAAAAAAAGCCCCAGTGCTTCCACGGTTTGTTGCAAATGCTTTGTGAATCCTAAGAAACAAATGGTATCCAGATTTATGTTTTTTCATTTTCCTGTTCCAAGTTCAGACACAGCTTTGCCAAAGTGCTCCCTCCTACAGAAGGTAAATCCGAAGTGTGAGTTGTATGCTCCCCAGTGGTTGTTAATAAATTTAATCAGCAATAATTGTCCAAAACAGATGCTTGCAAAGATCAAATTACTTTTGGCTTCATCTCTCTGCCTGAGAATACTCTTTTATAACAGGCAGTTGCAGTGCAAATGACAGTAGATGTCTATAGTTGTTGTCTATGTTAACTTATCAAGACATACTTGATATGTCAATGCTACTGGTTAAGTGAGGAAATGCTCACATGCTTCTCATTGCTGTGCAATCTAATCAATACATAATTACCTCACTACACAAATCTGCATTTAAGTAAGTAGTAGTATGAATGCCAATAAGCTCCCTTCTCTCATGCACTCTCTCAGAATGGCTTTTAAGAAATAGATTAGATTCTGCTACATTTGCAGGAAAGAATGGATTTAGGTGCTGAAGTCTTGTCCTCAAAACAGCTAAGGTAAATAACTCCAACCTTCTCTTGCTTTTCTGCCTGAGTTTGGGGAACAAAAGATTTAAAGCCTTCCTTCGGGAGTGTGGTGCCCCTCCACCCCCACCACCCTCAGCTCAGCCCTTTTGCTGAGTGCACCCTTGCGTGCCGCAGCTTGGTTTGGGCGTTCATCTGAGGTCTGCGATTTTCTGGCTGTACTCATTTCCATTCACTATCTTTCTTCTCCCTTGTCTCCCAGTGGGGATTTCCCCCCTTTAACCAGAACAGCATTAGAGGGAGAAAGCAAACTCTTCCTTCTCAGCCGCTCACTCCCGAGTCAGTGGCAGGCTGACCGCATGCGCTGCACACTCCATCTTCCAGATGGTTTTGGGCCCTCTTCTCCTCCCACAACAGGAATGAATTGTATTGACAGGGTCTGATGGCCAAGCAGTCTTCCCGCTTTCAGTCACAGTCCCTGATGGCAAAAAAAGCTCAGCGAACATGAGGCAGGTAAACAGCCGTGAAAACAAGTGAAGCAGGCACGGCCTCCAGAGCTCCTGCAATGCCTGTCTCTTTTCGCATTTGGATCAAGGGCTGGAAACCTCTGAATCTGAGGCAAACTCTTTCAGATCTGAGGATTCAAATATGACTATGGCTTTTGCTCACACCTTGCTGCAGGAAGTGGTGAGCCACAAGAAGAAAGGAGTTTGGGGGTCTCCTCTGGGCTATGGTCTGCTGCACCACCACTCCGGCACAGTAGTAACAAACTCAAACCAGCAATTAAGGCTAAACTCAAATGATTAAAGTAGATGATGAATAAAGGCCCTGGATTAACTTGGCCACCTGCATGGTAGAAGTTCACACAGCTCTTGTTTGAGGAGAGCCAGAGCTAATACCCTCCTCCCCTTCTTCATGGCATGTTATCTCCTAAAAAAAACAATGAGAAAGTTGATCCTGGAAATATGAAACAGCTTCACTACGAAAGGAAAAAGTTGCACTTGTCAGTGAAGCTTTGCAAGCAAGGTGAAACAAATGCTAATAGTTTTTGAAAACCAAGATGAAACACATATCAGTGGCCTGTCCAAGGTAAAAGGAAAGAGAGTAACATATATTTTTCAAAGTGCAACCATATTTTTCCACAGTGCCTCTGAGTGCAGGATGTATTGTTTGATTTCTGATTTCAGGATCTAAGGCCCCCTGCAACCAAGAACTCAATCAGTCTGTAGGGAGAGCCTTAAATGAATATCTACCTTCAACCACCATCACAAATGCAAGATGGACAGATGCCAAGTCATCTGTCTCCCAGGGAAGAATAAAATATTTTCCACCATTGACTCCTACCTAGCTTTCAGATCCTAAAATAAGTAAGGAAATTTCCTGGAATTTCAAAACTCTTCCCATGACAAATTAGGGCAGCTCAGATATTTGAAATTTTCCTTTAACGTGCTAATCTACCTATTGGTTCAAATTAATCTCTCTGCATTAATTTACTTATAAGATGATAGAGCCTTTCCCAGCACCCTTTCCCATCCTAAAACTTCTGATGCAGCCCTCAAACTGTTCCTGTCAAAATATCTCATGGTGGAGAAGCATAAACCACTAAAAGCAAAGTCTCACTGACTTCCTTACATGCCCTTACTGACACAGCGGCATCCTCAACGCCTCAGCACACATGTAATGAAACATTTGACAATGTGGCATCCTTGCAAGGCAGATCCAGTGAGTACGTGCATCTGCTTGACTTACTGAGATGAGCTAGTGTCCCACATTGGAATGAAAACCTGGTGTTAGAGACCTTTGGGTTATGCCTTTCTCTGATTTCAAGATGAGTTTATTAGCCCTTTGCCTAGGTGAGACACCATTTGAAATCATAGGTAGTCTGTGTGAGTATGGTGACCTACCAGGAGCAGGTGGCACACTGTGAGCCTCCAAACATGGAATATTAAACGGCCATGAGATTATGTGGGTGGTAGGAAGCTTCCACAGGTTAAAGGAAAGTCCTGTTATCCTTTAAAACCCCTCACTTTACTGGGATCCAGAGCCCACAAGACAATCTCTGTGGAAAAGCACCTATCAGTTGTCATTAGTGTTGCTCACAGTTTAACGGACACAGAAGTGACAGGCACTGAATAAAAGCATTTTTAAATACATATCTTCTGCTTTAGTCAAGATTTATTGCAGAGATTATACATGATTGCTCCAGTTTTGCTTTAAAGAACCATCACTATGAATCAGCATCCAAGAGCCCCCTTCATACCAAATGTTTAGTTGGCAAGAGTTAATAATTGAATGAAATCATTTCTATATTTAAGAAGGGAGCAGAATATAGATCTTCAGGCAGATAGTGGACAGGGTGACTCACTATGCTATTTCTCCTCCCTCCCTAACCCCTCTCCCTTCCTTTTCTTGGTTCATATACTAAGTTACTCACAGTCTATAGCTGGCTGAAAGGAAAAAAGCCATGGAAAATAAGAGGATTTGCTCCTGTTTATCTTCCCCCATTGCAATAATGACTGCCTAAGTAAAAATCAAAGCTAAGGACCGAAAGGAGCCTGAATCCCAGTCTGTTTGGAGGGCAGGACCCAGCTGAATCTTAAAATCTCTCTGCTGGAAGATGATTGCTGATGTACATAAGAAACAGGAGGAGGATGACCTTGTATCTTTGCAGTCTGCTTTCTCCTGTGCCACAGGAAAAAGCAATTATAAATAGAGTTTCAAAGAGTGCAACCTATTGGTTTTACAACTTGTTTTCTGGGTACAGAGCTTTTCACAGGTGTCAGACCTCCTTTCCTGTCTAAATTACATCTGCCATTTTATTTGCACCAGAGTACACTACAGAAACCTGAAAACATAAGACACTCTTTAACAAAACCAACACCTTAAAAGTTCTTCATTTCTTTGTTCTTCTCTCCATATAAACTTCAGATAACTCTACCCAAAACATTGAAGAGGGCCCATTAAGACAAAGAATTCAATTTACTTCAGTGAAATTTCGATGAGGCCTGGCCAATGGAAGACCATATTACTGTTAACTTAAATTAAATACATTTTTCAATATTATTATAGACCACTGACTCCATAGTCACAACAATATGTCGCCCCAAACCTATATTTTAGGATAAATCTTTTGTTGGCCTTTTCTCTTGGGGTTCCAAGCCTGTGTTATACTGAAGACAATTTTAAGTTTCAAGGATAAAATTCCTCTAATTAATGTTCTTGTTCAGGTCTGTTCAAAGTGGTGGAATAATTAGCTTCATATACCAGTTGTGCTCCCTGGCCATAGCTCGCCTTCGCACTTTAGTTCAACATATTTTCCTTAAATTCCAGCTCTCCTTCCAGAAAAAGGAAATTCATTTTTTATAGGATGCTTATTAACTTAGCTGTGCTGTCTGAAATTGCTATGATAATTTCTATTCTCTGATATCTTCGCCACAGTAAAAGCAAGAGCAGTCCTGATTTTGGACTGTCATTGCCTGAACATATATTGGTACAAAGGGTAAATGGATCATGAAGAACCATGTGTTAATTACTTCAGAAATCAATATGCTCAACTTGAATATCCCCAAGCAAAGACTGTCCTTTACTATGTCAAACCACAGATTTTTTGTGCTCGCTTGCTTTTTCCCCAGCTCTGAATTCACCACAGACTTATTCCTCTTCTATTCCATTTGTGGTTCTGATCACAGCGTCCTGAAAGCTTAGATGCAATAAATATTGGGGCAAGTGGACCCACTGGCACTGTGAGAGTTTGTGGATTAGTCTGACAAATCAGCTGCTTTAGCTCCAGACATGGGAATTAATTTTTTTTTTTTTAATGGAGTTTTCTTAACTGCTGGAAATTGAAAGCCTTACTTCTACACATAACTCTTACAGTGCTAGCCAGACAGCATTGCAGACAATACCTATTGTAGATTTTTTATTTCTTTTGCACAATTCTTCTCTGTTGCAAAGACACATGCCATTTTAAGTTCAGGTGGAGCAAAAGCAAATGTGAATGTTTTGAGGCAGCCTGTGAAACAATATGTCCCCTTGTACTTTCACCAGAAGAGTTTATTTTCACCATAACCACAGTACCTAATGTACACCTGGTTTACGACTCAGCCAGGCACTGAATTAAACTGACTTATTTTAGGTTACAACAATATAATCAGCATCCTTACATTATTTCTTGCTCTTCCATGAAGCCCAGATGCTTTTTTCTTCCAAAGTCTGTGATAAGTTTAAAACCATTTACTTTTCCAAGTGTTTCTTCATAGAACAATGTGCTAGAGACAAACTTTTCATGGAAATAATCTCAGAAAAGCTCTGTTAGTCTCTCTGGTGACAGACGGTACAACCCCTTCATCAGGCCCAAGCATTAGCATTGGAGGACATGCTATAAGACAGCTACTCAGGCATTACTCTCTGTCTCCTGGACACCAGGCTTTTGGATAACTTTCATTCTGTTGTTCTTGTAATGGAATAATCAAGGCCATCTTCCAGAAGCGATACACCTCCCCGTGGCCACTGTAGGACATGGACCTCATATGGTTTCCTATGCTTGCCAGCTGGCCAGGAGGAGATTGTCTTTCCGCTTAAAGAAAGCAAAAAGTACCACGCTTCCCTCAGTGCACATGGATCCTTGTTCTGTCACGCTGTGTCCATAGCTACGCCTAATCATTTCATCAGAGTGGGCAGCTGAGCAAAAGACAGCAACTTCAGGGGCTTTGTCAAATGACCGGTTCACTCATGCACTTGACCAAATTACAAAGACTTCCTGGCCATTAGTGGGATGAGCAAAACTGAGGTCCAATATCGAATTATTTTGATCTCCACATACAGGAATAAAAACTATGTGATACGCTGTTAAGCACAGAAGAACATTTATCATGCCATAACTGTAAATGCCATGTTGGTTTTGTATCACTGCACTCCTCATTATTGGAGCAAATGAGGCTCGGGTGACACTGGCTGCCACATTCCAGCTGCTTTTTGAAGCGCCTCCACCTGTTGTTTTGCCCTTCTTGGACCCCAAGCAGTTACATTTAATGAATCCTTGTCGTACCAGAGGAAGATCATTGTTGAACAGCTTCTGTCACACATACAATGTCCTCAGGATTTACATAATTTTCACTCAACAGCTCCTAGGGTAGGGCTGCAAGAAGCCTGCCCTCCCCGGGGTTCCTATGTGGCAACCAAAAATAAGTAAATAAATAAAAGACGAAGAGAAACCCAGCTTTCTCAGGGTCCAAAATAACACCAAGAATGCATCTTGAATGACTCCACCCTCTGCCCACCAGTGGAAGAGGAAAATCCATGCTCTCTCTCCCCGCCTTACCCCTAATTGTTGAACATTTGCTCCATTCTTCCTGGCTGTAGCTCTCAGGAAAGTGTTTTCCGTCCTTGGAAGACAATCAGTGCCCACAGGCATTGACCCACAGAGTGTTACACGCTGGCACCACAAGCCAGCCTGCACTTTAGGTCACCACCCTCTGCTGCAGAGCGGAATGCCACCTCCCTGGAGCTGGTCTGCAGAGTATGTACAGGGGCACAGCAGTGGGGATTTGCCTTTATGTCAATTGTACGGCGACATTGCAAAGACTTCTTAGCCAAAATGGTTTGTCTTCAAAGACACAGGTCTTTGGAGGTGAGACATCACTTTTGGAGAACAGCTATAAAGAAATAAGCTTTACAACCTTCTCATTGTGTTTCTCATTTCATCCTACAACTGCCGCAGCTATAATACTGTAGGGGTCGGCGTTCGGAAGATCTCGCGATGTCACGTAAAGTTAGAGGGTTAGTCGCAGCCTTGTGATGTACCTGTAACCCCACCTCCCCTTGTTAGTATAAAAGGAATTAACTGCGCAATAAAAGGGGGAAGTTGGCGCTCACACTGTGTGTGTTATCTGTCTCTTTCCCTGGTCCGGGCCGACCAGTGATCTAAGCGTGGCACCTTGATATGTAGCGAACGCTACATAATACCTTTCTGTTTCTCCTTCACCTCTCTGGCTATTGTTTCACTCCCATGTCTGTCATTGCAGCTTTTGACAGATGATGCTGTAATCTTCTTGCTGTAAAGTCCTATTAACTTCAACAAATAACTTGTTTCCCTTAAGATGCTCAAAGACCTGTCTTTGGTTGCTTTCTTTCCTGCTTACATCCATCATTAGAATTTATTGCAAAATATCTGGACATTCCCTCATCTCATTTCTTCCTTCATGGTTCTGTTTTACTTCACCCTGTAGCTTTTCTGTTCTATTTATTTATTTATTTGCAACACTGGTTAATTGTCTGTTTGGTTTTCCATCAAAACAAATGTCATAGATTCACAGAAATGTTAGTTGGAGGGGACTTTTGGTGGTCTGTAGTCCAGCCTCACACTTGAAGAAACACTATCTACCACCAGTGCTAGACCAGGTCACCCATGACTTTGTCCACCCACGTCGTGAAAACCTCCCCAGAGACTTTCCACATCGTCTTGGGGTAACATGATGCAGCGCTGCACAGCCCTTCTGGCCTCCTAACCCATCCCAACAGCCACCTCCAGAGCTGCAGCAGCTTTGGCTGAAACAAAGGGCTGGGCTGCTCGGAGGTTCACTCCTGGCACATGGAAAAGGGCATCATCAGCTCTGGCCCAGGAGTGGACACAAGAGGCACCAGGTACCCTGCCCACCTTGTCCACAGTGCGCAGGCGTCCTGGCATCTGAGGAGCTCTGCAGTGGCTTGCCGCAAGGGCCCACATGACCCGAGTCACGACAGAAAACCTCTATAAAAAGGGCCTAGAGTTTCCACAGCGCCTGACTCTGCTATCTGTGATCCAAACGAGTGTCAGCTCATTCCCACGGTAACTCCCTCCAGGCAAAAGTTATTCCTCAGCAGGAACCGGGCTGGTACAAACAGGGTCATCACTAGCCATCAGGGAATTTTGTGGCCATGCAGCTGGCTACTTTGATTTCAACTGATCACAGGTCCCCCATTAACCAAGGAAAAGGGAAGACTGAAAAAGATACACAGCCAAGTGTCCTCTGGACCTAAGCGTGCACCGCAAAATGCTGCACTCCTTAGAAGGTCTGAGGAGAAAAAAGGACGAGAGCAGGGGCAGGCAAGCCAAAGTCTGCAGTCTGACAGGGCTAGAGAAGGACACCGGGAACCAAGAGTACTGTCTATTTTTTCATATAGCCAGGAGAAGAAGAACAATTCTCCATAGCAGAAGGTACAGAAATACTTATACATATTGCTACACAGACTGGTGATCCACAGAATACATCTACAAGGCCAACAGAAACACCGTGTGGGCCACTGGCCCAGCACCACTGTACAGCCCACAAGAGCATTAATGCGAGGGGCCCGAAGAAAAACAGTGAAGCTCGTCAGTGAAAGAATTGTTAGGGAAGTTTGACAGTGTTATACTGAACGCTGGTATGTTTTACAGAATGCTTTGCAAGCCGTTTGCTTTGTTAAAGCAGGCATACTCTAACAGCAGGGTAACAACTGTATAAAGTGTGTGAAAGCCAGCAAAATAATTTCAATAAAAGTGAAGCAAATAACATATTGTGTAACAGCAAGCAAGAAAATTATTTTACCTATGAGAAAAATTAAGAAGGGCTCTGTGGGGATTGTATGTATGATCCCAGAAGTAACTGAAAACAAAACAATGAAACAAGTTAATTCCTGACACTGTTCCAAAGGAGCCAGTGAGGAAAAAATGCACTGGGGAAAAATTTGGCCCTGTTGGGAGTATCTACACAGACGGTGCAAATATTTTGATCGATAGCTAAGAGAAACATGTTGAAAAGGGAGGCGCAAATTAACTCTAAAAGGTGTAATCTCTCTTTTTGTAAAGGAGATGCACATTGCCAACCTTAAGAAACCAAATCTTAAGCCATTTCCAAACATTATGTGAATCCCCAATAAGTGATACATCTCAGCCTCCCCGTTTTAAACCACTGCCTTGTCATTGAAACTATATTAGCTTAATGTGAATCACTCTCAATTTACACTGATGTAAATGAGAGCTGGTCAGATATAAAAGATAAAGAATCAAGCTCCATCTGTGAACTATACACTGGAGACGGCTGGAAGAAGTCAGCTTCTAGTCTGAAAAGCTGAGACAGGTTAACATCCCTTTATGAAAAAAACATTTCTGCCTGCTGGAACAACCCAGGTCAGATTAACCTTATCGAAGCAAACTGCCTGCTGAGATGCAATCCAAATGAAAGTTGTTCTTCATATATTTCTTTCTGTTTCAGGCCTAAGATTCAGAAGCTCTCGAGCAGGTTTCATAAAAGTGAGTTGTGCTGGGAAAATAAGAAGGAAGATGCTGTTTGGAAGCTTCCAAAAATGGAAAAATTGATTAAAAGTTTTTGCCTGGTGGTGATCCACAAATTAATTATTTCAATGGTGCTTTATGGAGTTTATATAGTTGTTATACAACTGCAAGCACGGTTACCATGATGGATGGTGGGATCTGCAAATGAACCTAAAAGAAATTGGCCACTTGAATCCCATGGCATTAATCTGGGTTTGGGCAGGAACGCCTTCTGCTCCTTGGGATTCCCCAAGCCATTTCTACCAGATGCCTACAGCTAAGCCCACATGATTGCCATCACGCCTCTCCTCTGTTCACTCTTAATACACCACTGGAAGAGGTAGATTTTTACCCCATCTTTTGTTTCGAGTAACAAAGCACAGTGGATTGCTAAATTCAAAGTAATAGGATGTGATTTGCCATGAAATGCAGACCATTACAGTTAAGAATTATGAATTGCTTTCAAAGGGTTGGATGACAGAGGCTGGGGAAATTGATGCCAGGAGGTACAGAGCAGAGCTTGCGCTTGTGTTTCCTCCCATAAGACTGTTGTTTGCGCACACCAAAACTGCTCTGTGAATCAAACCAAAGCAGCAGAGAGCGGGGGATTCGCTTTGCCACCACACCACTGCTCCAAAGCAACACACTGCTGTCAGCTCAGCTGATGAATGGCTCTTGCTTACGCCTGTGGTCAAACACACAGCCCGGGGTTGAGCACTGTCAGTAAAGAAGGGTATTGTGTTACTGCTAAATCAAAGCTGGAGAAGCAGACCCTCATGATCCACATCGTTCAACTGACAGCTGGCTTTGTCTGGACTGCTTGAAGGCAATGCATGAGCATTTTTCAGGAGATGGTTCACTCCAAAGGCTGCCTCCCCAAAAGCAAGAAGGATAAGGTCACATCAGCAGTCGTCTTCTTCCTTACGTTGTACCCTAAAACAGCCCAAGCAAGCCTGGAGCCCCCAAACACTCCAAGGGTCCCTCACGCTATATCCATCTCCCGTTTGCTGCTGTAAGCACACCACTCTGGGGGGTGGCTGGGGCACACACTATTTCAATCTTTTTTACCTGAAGCTCCCATACACACACACATACAGAATGGTAATTATGTCCCAGGGTCACAGGGGCAGATATTAACCTTGGAGAAGACACATTCTCCACCCAGCATTTTCCAGAATTTCATGGTAATTCCACTTTGTAGAAGTTTTATGCATTCTTGAAATTTGTTTTCACTTTGGTTAAAAACAGCCACTAAAGAGAAAACCCCAGCATTTTGAAATTTCTATCAAAGGGTAAATTCTAGTTCTGGAGTCATCTGTGCAACTCGCTGCTTCAAAGCCTGGGGCTCTGGGTTGGGGTGCCTCTGGCTGGGGGAGCTGGTGCTCTGGGAGCTCCCGGGGTGCAGCATCCCACCAGCCTGCAACCCCTACGCAGAGATGGGAGACACACCCATTTTTCCCAGAACCATTTTCTGTCATGGACTGTTTTGTAGAAAGTTTTTATTTCAATTAATTCCCCTTCCTGATGTGAATAAAAAGCAAAAGTTGTGTCAGAAGCTTCTGGACCAACTCCAGTGATCAAAGAATCTGCAAGTCTCAAACTATCTGTCTTTGAATAGTTAGTATCGCCACTGGCAAAAAAAAAAAAAAAAAAAATCCCCCAAAACCCCCAAAACAACACACCAAAAAAACCAATCCTATTGACAAGCCTACCTTGTTAGAGCATGATCTGTGTGGGGGTTATAATGTGGAACAGTTAGAGAGATGTGCCTCTGCCAGTGTATTGTTAGGCATACTTGTTACTTGTGGGAGTACTAAGAGCTCAGACTGGGGAGAAAGATCTGGTCCACTTTAAAAAAAATCTGCTTCAGCAAGTTATTGTTTTCTTTAGAATTCCTTCCACTATTTTACTGCTCTTTCCATTATTTTTATGAACTACATAATTTTCAGAATGTCCATTCCTCAAAACCACACAAAGCATCTTCCCTTTCAGAGCATCACAAATTCACTAATTCCCGCAACTCACTCCCCCCAGACAAGCAGCTAAATGTCCCAATTCTGCCAAAAGTGAGGAACGGGCCAAGCAACACATGGCAGAGATGCCGGTGAGGAGAAATTTGCCGTGAGTGCCTTCAGGAAACACTAAGCAGGTGGACGCAGCATGCCCAAATGAGACCATGCTCACGAAGGGGCAACACGGAGGGGCAGCAGTGGCACAGGTGGTGCTGGAAGTCAGGCCAAAGCACAGACCCATTTAATTTCAAAAAGGAACAAAGGTGTCTCTCTCCGACAAGGTCCTTAGTACTTCTGTCTCCTTTGCAAGTGATAAAGGACAATTGTAAGCCTGTAGAAGTTAGGCACAGTTTAAAAGAGGCCAAGATGACAGAGGATATATCAGCATAAAGGTCAGTTTAGATGGAAAAATATTATTCTCAATTTAGCTGCAAAGTTTTCCACTCAAGAAGCACAGCATAAAGCCTCCCACCTAACCTTTCTCTATTAAAAAAATGCGTTTGGAGTCTTTTGTCTGCATGCCAAGCAAAACAAACTCCAGGAGCTGATTTTTTTCATAAATCATGATAGCATCACTCTGCAGAAAAGAAAAGCAGCTTGGGAATTTCAGGGCTTATCAAAAACAACTGTGTCCAGAGCTCGGTCCTGGGGAGAGACACGAAAGCAGCTCCGCAAACAGAGGTGGCGAGAGATTCCAGGTCATTAATCATTCACAATAAAGCATCATATTTTAAGTGAGAGGCAATTGCAGCCACAATCTCAGGTTTACCTCACCTCTTAAACTGTAGACTGCACAGATCAATCTTAGAAGGTGTCCAGAGGGTCCAATTTCAGTTTTATACATGTTTTATATAGGATTGACCAGATAAGTCAAAGTGGCCAATTTCTACAGTAAATTTAATATTGTTTTCATACAGCAAGTGTCTATTTCTAGTAAGTTTATGGATAGAGCAATAACAGATTTCTTAGTTTATGAAAGATATTGAGAAAATGGCATTTCAGCTCCAACTACAAAAAAAATCTATCTGCATTTTAAAAGTTGCTGAAGAAGTGAACCATATTTAAGATCAAACAAAAAGCTTAGTTTTTATGAAAGCAAAAGATTTCACTCCAGCCATTAAAAAATATTTTTAATATCTAAGTCACATTGAAGAATATCACAAAACAAGACATTTCCAACTAAAAAATCCAAATATTTTGTTTTGAAACTCTAAGAGGATTTTTTTCCTTGAATCTCTACAGTTTTTTCTAAATAAAACACCCAACAAACTTAGCAAAGGTACCTATCTGAGCATTACCAAATCTTTACCCTCTCCTCTCCAAGAAACTTTCTTCAGGCTTTGACTCCCATGACATCCGAGCGCCTCACTACACGCAGCGCTCGGCATCCCTCTCTTTTACAGGAGGAGGAAATGAAAAAGGAGGCCCAGCTACATGGAAGTAACTTGCCCAAGATCAGTCAGCAAAAGCAAAACAGACTATAGCACCTAGTCCGTCCCATGTTAAGCATTAGTCTTCACTGATCAAAAGGCTTTGCCCTACAGTATGCAAGAGCTTTATGAAAGTCTTTATCTTTTCTTTTTTTTTATTTGATAAACCTCATGTCATATGTGCCAGTGGAGATCAGGGAGATAGGCTGGGAGTCTATATACTGGCCATCTTTGTGGCTAAGAATTTCCAGAGGATTCTACAACCAAAGCAAGTCTAGAAAATAAAGAGGAGTTGAGATCTAGGCACCTAAAAGTATTTATTTTCTAGAGCTTTCCCACAAGCATGCAGAGCAGGCTCCAAACCCTTGACGAACATCACAGTGAAGGTGTGCTGGGTTGGACGTGTTTTGGAGCACCTTGACCACGTCCATGGGCTTCAAGCAGGAGCTTGAAAACATGGCCACGAGGATCTTGCTCCAATTACCTGTCCCATTTGAGTAAACTCTGGGACTATGGGCACAAGGGCAGAAATCATAACACAGTGCCAATGATTTTTATGATTTGCTTTCACCTCACCACTTTTGGGGGAAGTTTTTTCAATGTAGCTATTAAAAAAAAAATCTGGAAAATAAGTGAACTGAAACCAAGACAAGTCTGGTGTGTAAGCACTTCTGAAGGTCTGCGGCATAGTTCACATGGGATTGGTTCAGTTCCCCCA
Source organism: Buteo buteo (assembly GCF_964188355.1). Classification (NCBI taxonomy): domain Eukaryota; kingdom Metazoa; phylum Chordata; class Aves; order Accipitriformes; family Accipitridae; genus Buteo; species Buteo buteo. The sequence continues at coordinate 8,300,305 of NC_134182.1, read as the reverse complement.
TTGTTCGGCTGCAATTTTTAGAAGAAGTTTCATGGGGTGAGCCCAGACTTACGGGCAGGGCTCAGTCCCAAGCCTCCCAAGCACAGCGAGCAGTCCCTTGCCCTGCACAACACAGCACTGGCTCCAGCAGGAGCAGGGCTGACGTAAAGCACCAGTCAGCGAGCGGGGCTGGGAGCTGCCAGCTGAATTTGCTAGAACAGTCATGGAACAGGAACAAGCCATGATGCAAACAGCTGAACTAATTTTTTTTTTTTTATTTGAGCCCATTTTCAGACTGCTTCAAAAAAATATTCCCTGCTCATTTCATTACAAACCAGCCAAGTTTACTCCAAAATGACTCACTCTGTCACCGAGGGAGAAGGTACGAGCTGCCACATGTGTCAGAGAAGGCCTATGAGGTAATTTCATTCTCTCACCATATGAAATCTATTATTTCCTCATATAATGAAAAAGCAAGGATGTAGGTGGCAATCCCCAGATGGACACAAAAATGAAAAAAGCTCTGGTGGATTGCTAATCATGTTTTGAAAAAACAAATGCATTTCAATCATGGTGAATATTTCTTTTTACAGAAAGTAGGTCTTTCTCATCTGCAGCATCTGCATAACACTTGGCAATAACAGCATAAGCCACAATTCATATGTGAGTGTATCTCATTTCTGATGCTGACATTTCATGATGAGTTGAGTTACCCAGGAAATTCAGGTGCCATAAAGGGTAAGCAGCCACATATAGCATATCTTTTGCTTCCTATGTAGTTCCATTACTCTTTGGTACACTTCCAGATCATATGAGATACAATCTTGCTCACCAAGTTTTCTGGACCCTCAACATTTTAATTAAGCACTCACAGATGTTCCCTTTGCTCTCTACTCCTTTATATATGATGGATCCCCTCACTGCAGGCTCTCCGCTGAGGTACAGTTGTCTTCTCACTTTGAAAGGTATTTCAGGAACCATTTCAGTTCATCTGCGGAATTTTCCATCTGAGTGTTGTTATTTATTTGCATTGTCACCACATACCAGAGGCCAGTCATTAGCAAGGGCCCTACTATAAAGGTACTGATGTAACTTACGTGGCCCCCACTACAAGCTTCCCAGAAGACGTTGACAAAGCACAATTTAGCATTTTTTATTTATAATTACCTCAAGCTAAAAAGAGGGAGGGAAAAAGGAAGTCTAAAGGGAGAGGAACCAGAACTGAGGACTCATCTGGTGAATCAGCAGCTGAGCTCCCAAACCTGTGAATTCTTCAAGCAGCCTCTCACAACATCCAGTTTAGGAGCATGTCTTTCCCAAGAGATACTTTGAGCTCCTAATTTTATTCTTCGGGAACACACACAGTTGAACAAACAAACAACGTGAATGTTTCACCTGCGCTGAGATTTGCATTGAGGGGGAGTCTGTATATCCAGTAAGGGCTTGGTGGGCAGGGGTAGACCTCATCTCCCTTTCCTCCTGAGGTGGGACACCCACACTGCAAACCAGCCACTGTTTGCACTCCAGCACGAAAGGGCTATTTGTCCTTTAGAGGGCTGCTGGGACTCTGATGGACCCTGAGAACTCTCAGGGCACTGCTCAAAGTAGGCCCTGGTGAAACAGGATAAATACCACTATTTCAGCAGCTTGCACCAGATGAGGGTTACACAGATCACGAGGCTGGGTGGCCACCATAAGACCTGTATGTTGAGAAACATTGAGTCATTCTGGAATTTGTCTGCTGCTGCACAGAAACCCCGTGGAGAAATAAGCTCATGGCTTTTGTACACACACTAGTGTGCTCCAGCCTGCATTAGATAGCAGGACCGTGACACAGCTGGGAGAGGATCTCCATCCTCGGCAGCAGGCCTCAGTTTCACAGCAATAGGCAATGAACTCATTTGCTCTCCACCCCAGCACTGACTGAGGTGAGACAGCTGGTAGAGCAAAGGCCTTGTGCCCACTGTATCGCACAGGCTAGTCTTTGCTGTTGCCCTGGGTTAAAGAGCCCCATCGGGGAGAGACAAGCAGGACCCAAGTGGGCCAGAGCCCCCCCACGTCAGGAACCCAGCACAATCACTGGAGAGGCACAGCTGCCCACACCGTCATCCTCCTACCACCCACTGCCTGCCCAGGACAGAGCTGTGCCACAACTCCCTCACCACCCCCAATCCAAATCCCATTCTGTGCTCAAAAAAGCAGCAGACAACAACACAAGAAGCCAACGTTACAAGCCAAAACTCCTCTATTCCCTCTCAGACCAGCAACGTACCCCTCCAGCTACCAGCCTCAGTACAAACTGTCTGCAGAGCCTGCCTTGCTAGCAACCGGAGTCTGCTCGCAGGCTGGGACCTTGCACGGCATCTCAGTGCCAGGGGCACAGAAAAGGCTGCCCTTTGGCTTTTCTCAGCAACAACAGAGTGACATCCATGCAGCTATGGGAAACAGTGGAGCGGTACAACTCCTAGGCTGGTTTTGATACACATTCCCCTTCTCTCTGGCAGCTGGATTCGAACTTTGGCTTCAAACCTGCACCTTCAGGTGCTCTGGAGGGTGAAAGCACACCAAATGTCACCAGGGAGTAGGAACGGCCAGAGCATGGTCAGCATGGAGCATGGGCTCAGTGACTGTAGCAGAGTCCCAACAAGATGCACTACACACGTAAGCGGGGATTTGGGGATGCAGGTAATCAGCCAGATTTAAGAAAGTTTTGTGGTGGCAGCAAAAGACATGTCACCTCTGCAGTGTTTTTTTGGTGGGTTTTTTTTTTTTTTAGGTGCCTATTCCAAACAGGAAAGTGTTCCAAGAGGAAATATTTTTCAGAAGAGATTAAAAAGACTTTGACAACCCAACCTATTTTCTTCCAGTTCTTGGATACTTACTAGTTTACTAACATTTTCCCCACCCCTGAGAATTTGCACGGCCAAGGCAGAAAGCCAACGCAAATACTCCATCTGACTCTTCCAACTGAAAAATGTAACAAAAAGAACTTTTGGGGGGTAAACTCAGCTCATCTGCAATGGTGGCTTTTATTCAAGATGGGCCTGAGCCAAGTTTCTTTGCTCTCTCCTCCCTCCTTTCAGGACTGTGCTGTTATGGGAGCCAGAGACTCCACACAGAGACCCAGCGTTTCTGCAGATGGTCTGTTGTAGGAGGTGAAGCGCCTCGTAGGTACAGCTCCCCCCTGCCTGAGGTAGTGATCAAATGGAAACCTTACGGGCTCAACTGCCCTTGTACTCGTGCCCGTTGTCTGTGGACTGACGTCAAAGATGCTACACATTTGTGTTGGAGCAAATAACAAGAGCGAGGAGAATCAATCCCTGTTCAGCCAAATGCAGGTCACTTCCATCCCCTGGCCAAAACTACTCTCAGGATAGTGCACAATTTGGTCCATTGATTTCAATATATTGGCATTTCCTCTCTCTTACTGTGTGAACATTTTGTTTACAATTTCAGTAAGCCACTTTGGAAAATGCTGTTATAAATCAGTCTAAATAAAAGCTTGTCCTGTTTGCCTCCAGTGTCAGACATTGCTAGTGTGGGAGGTAGGGCAAACGGGGATACAAAAAAAAAAGTAAACCTGCAAGCTTTCATCACAAATTCCTTAGTGTTTCAGGTAGGTCTGGACTGTAAATCTGCTGAGCATTTCAACAGTCACTCAACAGGAGTCTAGTTCAGTGGAGGCATTTGACTCTTTTTACCAATTCATTTACAGTAGCCATCAGTATTCCTTTAAAGTGGTCGTGGCTCACACACTAAATCTCTCAGCAGGGAGGCAAGCCTTATTCATTTGCTCTATTTGTGTATTACTTTAAACCAAAGAGTAAAGGGATAATCTAGATCAAATGTGTATTCCGGCTTGACTTGGCTCTGTTGCAAAGGGTAAGCATGGAGCTCCTCTTCAATTAGCAGAAGAGGCAAAGCTGAAATTGCTCTATGAATTGCCTATAGCGTTTGAGGAGACAGCAGAGGATACGGCTGCACTTTCCAAAGCAAAATGAGTCACCTGTTGTCTGCAGGAGCTCGTGCCAAGAATGGTCAAATTTGAGCTCAAGGGAGTGCTTTCCAGAGGACTTCAGCCAACAGCTGTTTCCCTTCAGCTGGATTGTGCTGAGAATCTAGCCTCAAGTTAAAGCATGAAAAGAAAAAACGGTACTAGATTCCGAAAGTGTGAAGGCCAAATTTCCCAATAAAATTGAAACATGGATTGTTGGAATTGTCTACTCTACTTTTCTGCTCACAGACTATCCCTGGCCTAACATGGTGACCCTGCCACAGTGTTGGGGTTGCAGACAACCAAAGGAGAGCCCTGGAGAGTTCCTGCTCCTTCCCAAACAGATCAGAGGATCAGTCTCATTAATACATGTGCTCACCCTGATCCAGAAGTTCAAGCAGACAATTGTTGAAGCAATGCTAAAGCCCAGGTATGGTTTGGGGAAGGCAATTCCCATAGTGGCAAGTGAGGAGACAAAAGTGAAGATGAGGCTGAGGATATGTTAGATCAGCGCCCTGCTCCATTGCAGACTACCTCTTAGGCATATTGCTTATTGCTGACCTCCTAAAGGTATTATAGATGCCTGACCAGCCCACTCAATTTTGGTGGCAGCTAGGTGCTCTACATCTTCACAGATCTGGAGCTTGGTCTCTTTAGTCACCTTTCTGTGAAATGGGGTTAATGTTTTTCTCCTCCATACAGGAATTACTGTGAGAACAGCTGAGGAGCACAGACCTCCTCCCTCTTAGGGCCTCAGCAGTGAACTATCTTCCTTGCTCAGCCCTGCAGTGATTTTAGCACTCATGATAAAATACCAACCAGAACCCACACTGTGCTTTCTAAATGGCAAGTCACTGCAGAGGAACAACACTTGAAACCATTTCCCTCACCACTTCGCAAACATGAGCTAGTTTTAAGTACGATCTTAATGGAAAGAAAATAATCTTTTCCACTGCAATTATCACTGGAAACCTTCAGATGATCAGTGTAGGATGCAAGAGTAATTCTGCCTGCCTAGCAACTGTAACACTTGGCCAGATTCTGCAGAGATTACAGCAAATGAGCGCCCAGCACAGCAGCTTGCTCTTACTCCCTGACCCTTCTCTTTCCAGAGATGCATATGAGTATCACAGCTATCATGTTTTTTATACCTTCACCTCTCTCCAAGGGAGCCAGAGTGGCTTATACCTCATTTCAAGAAGTATGCCTCCCAGACACAGGTAATTCCCAACATGGACAGACAGCAGAAAGTGACCATAAAATGTTCATTTCTGTGTTAAGACTGAAAGCAATTTGCCAAGCCTCAATTCTTAAAAAGAGAAGTTACCACTGATTCAAGAGAAAGACATCTTTTTAATAGACTTCAAAACCAGGAAGGATCACTGATCAAGTCTGACTCCTAGTAAAACACAGGTCAATGATTTCATCCAGTGAAGCCAGTATCCTGCCCATGCATGCAAACTGAGCCTCCCAATTAGTACTGGTGCAGTATCAGGAAACACTATTTCATTGGAAGTGAAATGTGTCAGCTCCAATTACCATTTCGTTTTGAAAAAAAGTATCAGACTACAGATTTCCAGAACAGGCTAAATGTAACATTTTGCTTTTCCCTTTTGTAATGGCTTTTTGTATAATTTCTTGGAGGAATGGGTATACAAACACACCCAAAATTAAATGTTTTGATGAATATTCAACTTTCACATGAATTAAACAAATATGTTTACTCTTTTCTTCGGACAAAATGGAAATCCTCATTCCCACAGTGCCATCAACAAACCAAATACAAGATCATACACAGACAGTAAGAGGAAGGCAAATGGGATTAGCAGATACGTGGCAACATTCATGTGATGTTGCTCACTTTTATGCACCATGTTTATACCCACGAGTAAAGGCAGTAAGGACAAAAGCTAGTTGTGAGTCCCTCAAAATCTCTTAGAAGGAAACTCTTTGGCTAAAACGTGTGTGTGATGTTCAGCCAGAAAAATATTTTCTTCTCTGTATTCATAATGGTGAGATGATGGGAAAGAAATGTCATTCTCAAGACACAAAAAGGACTATTTAATAATTAAAAATTCTAATGAATTTTCACACCCTGTGTCACAAAGCCTTGCTTACAAACATCAAATGATCTTCTAATTATTGAAACCTTCTTTAATTCAAGCTGCTTTGAGGGTGTCCCACAGTGCTGAGGCTATTCCTTCTACAGAAATTTCAAATTATAACACAGCTGACTAAATGAACCTACATGTGCTACCCTTGCTTTTGACTGTCTGGGACGCTAGTAAGGAAGCTTCACAGTGCAGTGCATTTTCCAGGCATTTGTCTTATCACATACCTACCAAAGTTTTTCTCCTTTTTCCATTTTCTCATTTTCCCCCTCAAAGTTTATATTGCTAAAATTTTCCCCATGGGAACTTCAAAGTATTTTAATTTAAAGAGAGGATAAAAATAAATTTTTTTTTAGCAAATTACTGTATTTGTGATGGTCTTCCCTACCCCTCGAATAAAAAAAATTACAAAACAAACCAAACAAGCTTAGACATTAGGACTAGATAGGAAGTGGGGGGGGAAATGTAAGATTTTGACCTGGGTTCCAACTTTGAAACCAGCACTGTGCATTAGGTGGTGATCTTAACACTTTTCTGCTATATATCAATTCAAAGTTCTCATTTTCTCACTTTTGGCCATAGTGAGTCTGTCCCTGCAAGAACTTCCTGCTTTCCTTCCTGAACACAGTTACTTTCTGGGATGCTGAGCTCAAGCGTAGGGAGGGCCCAGTGCTCTGCAACAGAAACACCGCGCTGGGGAAAGTGTTGCTGGTGGTCCCGAGGACAAAGCACTCACCAGACTGAAGGGACTCATGCATTCCTGAGGGTACTTAACTTTGAAACACTCTCTCTCGGTATGATAACAAATTCCCATCACTACAGTATCCTCCAATATTTACTTTTTTCAGATTCTTGGTACCCTATCAGGAAACAGTATAATTTTAACAACCAGTAACGTGTTCCTCAGATGGGAGGAGCCACTCGTAGGGCATACAGGGTCCTGCTGCAACAGACCATATCAACAGGGACACTCGACCCTACATAAACCAAAGGAGAACCAGTACTGTAGACATCTACCTCTGTTACAGGCACTGCCCAGAGGTAATTGTGTACCATCCTATGGAGCTAGCAGTGGACTGGATGCCTTTTAGACACCCAGAAAGTCTCAGCATGGAAAAGATTACAGTCTATAGACATAAATAAAAGCCCAAAGCTTCTTTGTCTGAAGGAGTAATTATCTGTCTGACTGTAAGAATTTATGCTGTTACTCATTACTAGAGTATCTGAGCACATTCCAGCTTAAATCAGCGGGAACAGAAAAATCTCTGGTGGTGGTACTTTCTGAAACTCCCTACTTAATAGCTAAACAAATATGTACCTTGCATCCATACACATTTTTTATTTCATCTGATAGAAGGCGACTATCCTTTGTTAATGTTCACAAGGACATTAAGGCCCAGTTCAGAATCTCTGCTTGTATTAAGCTGAAGTAGCAATGATATAACATCAATTAATTTGACAGTAGAGGGAATGAGCCACAGAGGGCCTACAAATGCACAATGCATTGGTTTTATACACTCATTTCTGTTGCCACATTTGCAGCTGCCAGAAATGTACTAAGTTCACCTTGATGTTGCCAGCAAGTAAAGAAGAAACTCCATACAAATAATTACGACAGCAATAGGAAAGGGCAAACAATGAACTACCTGAGAAAAAGGCAATATTGAAGTATCTGAACTCAGCAGTAACTGATGAAAACCACTCTGGGCTACCTGTGGCCATTCACAAACATCTAGGAAAGGAGGCAACTATAAAAAGGGGGCAGGCCAACACCTTCACCTGGAATGGGAACCCCTGCATTTTTGGGGGGAGCCTCTCTGACATTTAAGCCACCCACATCTTTATTTCCACTCCAGCTACAAGGAGATCTCTAAGTATCCCTGATACAGAGAGCTTACAAATTTAGCGACACACACCCTATTGCACCAAACACAGCTCTTACCAGTACCAAGAGTCAAATCACTTGTTGTCCCACACTCCATCTTCATTAAGCATTTCCACCAGGGGAGAGACACAGAAGGAAGACTGTAGCAGAGGTAAGCAGCAAACTGAGAACATCAAGCACTTACCACAAGAAGACATGACCACAAGTTTTGGTGGCCCCTCATGTGCTTTGCAGAGTGCTTTGCTGTGGGGGTCCTTGGAAACTCAGAGTGGAAAGGGGAGGTTTTCCCTCCTGCTTGAACTTCCCCGTGACTTGCTTAGCTGTGGAAACACCTCCCATCCAGGAAAACCTGGTCCAGGCAGTGCAAAATGGGCCATGTTGTTAACTGAATGTTTTCTGCTTTCCTGGCCGCTTGCCACCATGGCAAACACAACGAGATATAGGAAACTCTTCAGACTTGTGGGAATGACACCTCAAAAGTTAACACAGTGACTTTTCTCAAAAATACAGGGCCTAGTTCTGCTCTCAGTTACATCTGTGTGACCCATTTGACATTTCTTCTACATTCATCTCTAACACAGTGAGGCAGCTAACGACCTCATTAACTGCTGGACTCCGACTTGTCACAACAAAGTAAACAAATTGAATATCAGACACCCTACTACATTGGGTGAGATCCTGAGACAAGTTCTGTATTGCACGCAGGCTTTGAGGAGAGAGGGGAAATTTCCTCAGGTTCTTTGGTGAAAAACCCTTCGCATATTCTCTTGCATTGAGCTTTGTAGGATGATTTTCTACCAGGCAGCCACATTGTACTCCAGAGAGGCTGCATTCACATAAAGACAAACAGGTGAACCAGATAAAATCATTCACAGTCTTCTCACATAGGAGTTGTGGGCTGGTCTGCAAATATCAGGGAGCAGAAAGAGTAAGGCTGCTCCCAGAAGGAGAGAGAGCCAGGAGGGACCTCACAGCCAGGTGCCATCATCCCACAGTATCGAGGATAGACCTGGAGACGGCAGCCAGCTCCAACCAAGAGTCCAGACCATAAGCCAATATCACAGTGATGAGGCATGTCCATGGTGAAGCTGGAATGTCAATCCACAAGTCAGGGTTAAGGATCAGGCCCAGTGACAGCCAGGGAGATCCACAGTGACAAGGCAGAGTTTCGGTCAAGCCAGGAAGGCAGCCTGCAGGTTGAGGTCTAGAGCAAGGTACTCTATGGCTGTGGCTGTAGACCAGCACTCCTCTAGCATAGCTCTGGCACAGAAAAACTGAAGTCCTGGGGCTGACCTTAAGTAGAGCCCTGGGGCCCATGGGTGTGGTTGGAGGCCCCAGGTGAGGTTGGTCAGGGCCATTAAGGCCCATTAGTGCACTCAGGAACCTGACAGCAAAAAATACAGTTTGTTTTGGTTTTTTTTAATATGTTTGTGAAGTTACTTCACAAGGACCTATTCAAATCAATGCAAAGATCTGGGCCAGTCCTCAAGGAGGCCCAACAGAGAAATTAAAATGACCATGAAGATGCAATAAGTGTACAAGTGCTCCTTGTACAAGTCAGCCCTACCTGGTTGGGGTTGAGATGGTGTGAGTGATCATGTAGGGAAGCTTATGTCATCTCCACATCTGACTGACAGATTCTGAGAACTGACTCAAGCCTTTTTGCTTGGAATCACTGAGCACCTTCTTCATAACAGATGTACTACTACATACACGCCCTATCGACGTGGGTAGTAAAGCAATAATCTGACACGCCAACTCTATTGGAGTCATTTACAAACAGAATGAGTGTGTTGGCTCATCCTTGTTTGAAAGTGAGAATAAATAAGTATTATCATTTTTGTGAGTATTACTGTAATCAGTGATTAATTGGAATAATGAGCCATGACAGTGTGCTAGCAGAGGTTCCTAAAGATGAAAGGTATATCATACCACAGAGAGAAAATCACTGGTCCTTACAAAAGACATTCACTGTCTCTAGGGGGAAAAAAAATAGTACAATTAAAAGAGTACAGCAGACATTATCCCCTCCCAGAACATAACTGCGAAGTATGATAAAATGGTATTTCACCAAGAGATTATGAAACATTCAGTTCTGACACAGTGGGAGATCATTTTCAGCAGCCTTGATCTGGTATTGCATTTAACATGACATAGGGGTTTCAGGGCACTTAAAGCCTATCTGTGGGGAACATAAACATAAACTTAGCCACATTCACACAGACAAGAGTACGTAGAGATATGGCCTCTCTTTTGCAATTGCATGGCTCTGTTTCCTCCTGTCCAAAGAGAAAACAACAGAAGCACGTGCCTGCTGCACAAGTTTCTTTCCCGGCTCTGTTCTTTATAAGTGACGTTATATACATATCCAACCATTACAACTGAAAGAATAAATAAAACATCTAAAATATACATGAATGGTCTTGTTCTCCAGACAGCATGTGATGTTCAAAAGGACTGAGAAACTCAGACATCAAACCCGTGACTTTCCTTTACAGCTGGCAGCATAATTTCTCTAAGGTCCAACTATAAAATTCCCTTCCCTCCCTGAACCCTGCTGAATTCCTGCATTTCACAAGGGAATTATGTCTTTTGTGGAAGAAAATATTTCCTTCTGCTAATTCTACATTTGCAGCTTTCAAATCTCTGAGTGTTTGAGGAGGAGAGATAAATAAGAGCATGAGATTTATTTTCCTTAGCTAGACAGAAAGCGTGGCCTGAATGAAAGATGAGGGCTCCAGATGTGCTTAACAACCATCAGTCACTGCTTTCAACGGACATGCAGCTCTTTTTAAAAAGGGACTGTTTTCACAAAGTCCTTTAGCTGAGGGCCAGACCCTTGAAAACTTAACCCTAAATGCGAGCATCTTCTCAAAACTTCCCCCTACCCTTTTGAGTGGGTCTGACACTCTCCAGCACCCTGCCTGCTCTCCATTGGTGACTTCTGCTGCTGGGTATAATTTAATTTCTCAGCAACACCTGATGCTGGGGGCCAGTAAGAATACGTCGAGTCTGTTGGCACTCGTTGGGGAAGGCTTGCAAAGACAGAAGTGAGTGTCCCAGTCACTCCACATGAATGCCAATAGTAGCTATACATCAACCCACACCTTTGTGTATCTGTCAGTACTACCTGCATCTATCAATTAAAATTGCTGAGTTTTGCGCCAGAAGTCTGGGCCTCAGAGGAAGACCGTGAGAGCTACCAAAGATAAAGAAATCTTGAATGCTGAGTGCTCCCTACCTTCTCTTTATCTAACTGTATCAAGAAAGGTTTCATAGAGAGGGCCTGACTCACTTCTCACACTTGCTAATTAAACCCTGTTTCAACAGTAATTCAGTGTTAATACTCCTCCCTTACAATGTTGCCCAAAGAACCAGTAAAGGCCTCTGTAAGAAAACTGAGAAACTCACCTGGGATTGGACTGAGTAAGTTTCTGACAAATAAAAAAGAATGGCCAAAACCAAGGATGGTTTATTCCAAGAATAGCCCCGAGCCTGGCAAATGTAACACCCACCTGGTCCTGAGAAACCCAAGTCAGATGCTCAGTTTGGACTCCTGAGGGCATGGACCGCAGCCTATATCTTCTCCACCTCCAGCAACTGTCTGTTGGGCTTGTTAAGGCTGGCCTCATGCTTGCTGGGGGGAGGGGGGGAACCCAAAATCTCTCAGGTTAGTCCTGGAGTGAAATGAGAATCATCATCCAAAATGTTGGTATGAGATGGAGAACCGTTGCCTGTAAGGTCCTAAGACACAGGACTATTCTGAGTAGCCAAGTGTTGAGGAGATAGAAAGGACACAATCCCCGTGCCCTTTAAAGGTTGCTCATCTGCTGCCCTCCTGGCCAGGTGGTTTCGATGGCCTGGGCACACACAAAAAAAGCCATGCCTCTCTTCCCTCCCACCCTTTCAGCAGCCCAGCCCTGCCTGAGCCACCGTGGGAGGGCACCCACAAAAGAAAGGAATTTGTTCCTACAGCTGCTCAGGTCTAGAGGTAGCCTGACCCAAAACAGCCCATGAGATCACGGTTTTACTTCTTGCAGAGACACCTGCCTTTTGCTTTGTTTTGTGGAAAACAGAGATTCATGCAGTCACAGCAAGTGGTGGATCCTGGGAGGTGTTTTACATCAGCATGGTCTACCCCCGAATGAAGCTGAGTTTGGCATCAGAATAACAGATGTGATGTCAGGTACACTGCAGCCATAATTAATCAGTTGCAATTACTGTTCCAACACATTCATGTCTCATCTGGCCATCAGCACCAAAAGCATGAAAGGACTCCCTTAGCACACAGTCAGCATTATTTTATTGTTATGGATGAAATAAAGCATAATAAAGCCAGGGAGTATTTGCAGGGAAGAGCCTGAGACTTGGGGAGGATTATAGTTTTGTTCCCAGCTTTACCACAGACCTCATCTGTGACTTGGAGTGAATCGCTTCATTTTTACCCTGTACAATGGGGATTCTCCCTTCTCTTTGTTATTCTTATCAGTTTAGGGAAGCGTCTCTGACAATGTGCAGGCATCTAACAGCTAGCACACAGGCGCCTTAAACCAGTTAAGGGCTTTGAGATGCTTCTGTAATTGTAAGAAAAAAATCTGCTTTGATAGATAAATTATATTGTTCTGTCTCATAAACACATTCGCTTGTGTAACATTAAGCAAGATGTTTGCTTCTTAGATATTTTATGTAGAAAAATATCATGTTAGCATACTGGGAACTAGAAAGGTCTACTGGGTGGGCACCCACATTTGTGAACCAAGTAGAGATGGACTGAGAACATTCCTCCGAAGAACTTCAGTTCCTCTCTTTCAGTTACTCATCTACCACAGTCAGCCATGGGGATCGGACGTTGGGGCAGCGTGGGAAAACCTGAGGCAACCGAGCCTCTCTTTAGAGAACAGTAGATATCACTCAAATATTTTGCCATTGTTAAACCCAAGAAGGCCCTACTGTCTCAGCTGGATGAGAGGGTTGGTCCCATACAAAGGCTGTGTTTACCCGCATGCTCCACAACTGAGTGAGAACTAAAAAAAACCCTTCTGAGTTCTTGCTGATTTTTCCAGCAGCGAACTCCCATAGCCTGTCCTTAATTATCAAGACCAGCTCATCTTCATTGGGTTTTGGAGACAAAGTGGCTTGCATTTACTGTGTGCTGTTATAGCCCACCACCACTTCAGCACTGCTGAACGTGCAGGTTCTGACTCAGGAGAACATTTTTATTTGAGCCATGCACAGGGGTTCTCTATGAAATAAAACCCTGTAACTCCAAATAACTCCAAATAACTCTTTGTTAACTTCAAAGCCCTGGCAAGAGCTTTGGAGCTGACAAGATGCACTGCGAGCTGGCAGCTGGGACTACTGGCCTGACAAAGAAGACTCCTGGACACACTTTCCGTATAAACAAGAAAGGTCAGCTCATTCTCCCATGGAATATGATACTGATACCGTTTACCCATGGGTAACTATTGGGTTACATGGACTGGCATGACCCAACCTCTGCGTGGGAGACTGAAGAGAGCTGTACACACCAGGCTCTTCTTTTGTAGACCTTGCAAAGCAAAGCCTGATTGATGGTGTGGCTTTCTAGTGACAGTGCACAGAAAATACCTCTGGCCATGCCCTTCACTGAAAAGGTGAACATAGCCCTTCGCCCTCCTGAGAGAGCAATCAACGCTTCAGGGCCCTGGCTCAGCTAAACAAGCAGCTGGCAAAAGCCCCAGGAGAGAAGAAAAGCAACTGTGAGCTGCTTCTCCAAGGCTGATGTCTCTCAGGGCCATTTCACAACAGAATGAGGATGACCAAAAAGACTCTGCCTCATCCACTGCCATCATCTGCCTTATCCACAGCCATTCCCGTCTCAACTATCGGCTCCTGAAGGCAGGGATCATGTTTGCTATAAGTTTAAGCAAAGGCAAGCACACTGCTTTCAGGCCCAGCAACATTAACCCTCTGCTGGAGCAACTCACTGGGGAGCTTAGAAAAGAGTGGGATCCCTCGGGAAGTTGAGTCACACAGAGGTGAGGTGAGCCGGCAGACCTGTAACACCACCACGTCTCCAAATTATGAGAGGGAAAAATGTGAGGTACATATTGCAAAATGTGCCTCCCACAGACAGACACGGAGTCACTGATAAACAATCTTCAAACATCGTTGTTCAAATAACATTTGAATCATTCTCTGACTCAGTGATCAATGAACGACGGGTGACAGAAATAACAACAGTTTCTTAAGACAGTAAAAAATGTTAAAGAAAGCAGTCAGCAAGGTGTGGTATTCACAGCTTAGCCTTTGGTGAGCTGGGTCAGAAAATTACTGAAAAGGTCACTGTTCTGGGTAAGTCCTCTATGAAGCTATAATAGTGGAGCTTACATTAGAAAATGTTAATCAGCTGCTTTGCAGTCAATGGTAATTCTTAAAATGGGATAGCATTTATACTTTGCTCTGTCCAGTTTCTCCTAATCTTCATGTGCTTCTCTGTCACTTTTCCATTTTCTTGCTCTTGATTAAAGAGCACCAAGAATCTCTCTCAAAATAGCAGAGAGAATCAAATTACATCTGCTCCAAAAGCAGGAAAGATAACAAGAAAATGAGGAGAAAACTTACATGTATCATTTAGGGCTTTACTAGAGGAACTTTCTCTTCAATGAGTTAAAAGTGAAAGAAAAAAAATTGTTGTCCCATGGAGAAATCCACACAACTGTTGGCTCAAATCAGTGGCTTCCCAGTTGCCCAATAGGAAAAATCAAAGTTTTTCAGTAAATGACTAAACAGATATGAACGTTGATGCCAGGAATTACCCATTTCTGTAGTTGCCCAAGATGATCAAGGCATGACCATATAGTTCTTTTGTTTTACAGAAGTAGTCTCAGTCACACTGTTTTGCCACATGCAAGCAAGTCTGAAAGATTTTTAATTAAAAAAGCCCAACATAAGCAACCACCCCTCCCCAACCAAACCCAACGAGCATTTAAACACCCCTCCTGATGGACTTAGGTGTATATCTGTGGAGCAAAACAAAAGCTGCCAATCTTTGGAAGCACTGAATAGAACCACTCCCATTTACATTATAAGACATGTTTTGAGGATTAAAAATTACTTGTGTGATTAAAAGGGCTGCAAGACCATGTTTTGCATGGTTTGGCCAAAGTAGCACCAGAAGTCAGTGGCAAAGTAGGAATTTAACCTCTGAGCACTTGTCCAGCACTCTAATATCCTGAGGCAACCTTACCTCCCTGCCCAATGAAGCCAGAGCAAAGTCCAGAAGATACATGAGGGAATCGTGACCATACGGGTTAGACCAGACGTGCCACGAGCCACTGCTGACACGTGGTCCATGGCAATGTGCAGGAGGACACCATGCACACACCTCGGGTCCTTCCCAAATGGGGGCATCTGGGACTATCTCCAGGCTCCTGCAGAGAGCACAAGGCTCCCAACAAGGCCTTCACCCAGGTGGTCCAGGGAAATAACAAACTCCATTTTACGGTGAAAGATTTTTATTTGTCCTGGTGCTATTGTGAACTGATAGAGAAGCTTATCTCTCCTCACAATGCCAGCCTGATGAAAAATGACAGAGCGCCTGTGACAAGGTGCCAACCTTTCCAAAAAGGCGATGTGCTACCTTTGCTTTTGACAGGGATAGCGAAGGGGAAATCTGAAGCCTCTGAGGCTTTAAAAACCACACAGCTTGCAAAGAATTGGCAAGGAAGGTGGTTTCAGGTGTGAAGCCCCTTGCCGGGGCTCAGGAGACATGGTGCTCTCCCAGCTGCAGCAGCAGCCCCCAGGCTGGGCAATCACTCGATCTCTCCGTGCGAAGGTTTGGCTGAGGTGAGAGGAGTGGGAGGTGAGCTCATTTCCCCCTCTCTTGGTTTCCCCCCACCCACTCCACAAGAGGTGACGTGAGGATAAGCTGATGAACGCACGCGGGCTGCTTCGATCCTGCAGCGATAAGCACGAGAAGGGCCCCGCAGACACAAGAGAAGCAGGATGCCAGCAGCAGCTGCCAGACCTGAGCACGCATCCAGACCTGAGCGAGCTGCCAGACCTGAGCAAGAGCTCGCCATGGCTTTTAAAGGACCTGTTCTCTTGGGGCTGATTTGTTTATTCCCGTTCCCTCCCAATCCAATACGTTATCTTTACATCGCAAGGTTTATTTCTGAACATGTCAACAGACTTCTGAAAAGGTCAGACACATGAGGGCATGCACCCGTGATGGTGCACAGGAAGGCACAGACACAGCTGCATTCCTGGAAATCATGATTTGAAGGGTTTTCACAGGAAAGTCTGACACAGCAGCTGGGTTGGTAGACACACGTAGGCGAGCCACCATCTTCCCCCTTTTGTTATCACTCCCATTTCATTTCTGTGCTTTGCATGAAAATCTGAAGGTTGCTTCTAAGTATAGGTTTTGCTGGCTTTGTTTGAAAGCTTGCCATAGCTCTCAGACGTGATAACACCAGCAGGGTGCTAGCTGAACTATATTTATCAATGTATTTCATGAAGGAGAAACTTAAGTAGTTTTGAGAAGTTGAGGTGTTTTCTTTTCTTTTCTTCCTTTCTTTTCCTTGCAGCAGACAGCTTAGTTCTGTTATTTACCAGACGTCACCCTGACGAGTAAGACATTATTAAAAGAGGAGACCCAGGTTCTGTTTACAGGCTACAATGCTTTGGATAAACAGCTCGTGTTTAAACGAGACTTGAGAAATGCAGTTATTCAGTTTTTCTCTCCCTTTTTTTTTGATTTCAAAATAAATAAAGAAGAAACTCCATTGGTTCCTCTCATTCTTCAGCCTGAGCCCTGGCCCGCAGCTCCCAGGGTATCTATCGACTGTGACACCCCAGCAAAGCCAACGGATGGCTGGGGATTGCTGTCTGCTCCCACCAGGAGCAGTGACAGTGCCCAACCAAATGCCTTTAAACTAGGGACTGCAAATAGAGCTGTTTAAAATAGCAAGCCAGTGAAAACAGCCTTTAAAACAATAAAACAAGTGGTACGCTTTTCCAGATGGCAAACGTACCCCAGGTAGGTCATAGGTCCTGTTAGGCACCTGGAGATGGCCTGGAGCCACACGTCCACTCCTTGCCTCGCAAGCCCCTGCAGGGCAGGGGATGTCTCTTTCCAAAGCTGTGTAATCGCTTGGTCTCCAGGTTCCCAGCCTGACTGAGAAAGGCAGTGTGGAGGATGACAGAGGGATCCCCAGTGCCACCATTTCCCCCATTAACACGCAGTTCTGCCCCGCTCCAGGCATCCGGGGGAGCAGCAGCGGGAAAGGCTGGAGCAGCATTGGTGGAGCTCTGCTCCAGGTCTTCAGGCACAGAAGCATGCCCACCCCCCCCAAAAAAAAAAAAACAAAAAAAAAAAACCAGGACAAAATTAACTTCGCAGGTCTCCACTACCACACCTCAACTTGGCAGCCATGTCCCACTGAGAGGGCAGGGCTGGAAACGACAGGGAGAGGTGACAGATAAGAGAGTGCTGAAACACAGGCATTCAACTTGTCTGGTACGTCAGCACTTCAGTGCTACAGCACTGATGAAATGTCTGCAGCCGGGCTGGTGAGAGGAGCTGTGTTTGGCGCTGTGCGCTGCGGTGCTGGTTCCTCACCCAGAGCTCCCAAAGCCTCCCATCAGGGCATGACCGAGAGCGGCCACGCTTGGTGCCCAGAGAGTGTGGGGCACCCCCCGGGCCCACCACCAAGCTCCCCCACAAGCTACTCTGCTTCGAGCAACCGCTCTCGGCATTGCCCTTCCCTTGCCAGGTATTTTGATGCATGTTTAACATTAGATCCAGCAAACGTCCAAGGAAATAAATCCCAACGACCCGAAGGCAACAAATTACAAGCCTAAGCATTTGTTTCATCAGCCTTGGAATTTCTCTGCTCCAAATAATAACAAAATTGACCCCATCCACTGAAAGGAACAATGTAGAAATGCTAGAAAGTTAGGAAATTTTTTCACAACAATATTCTGATTCGCTCTGTAGGAAAAGATCCCTCGAAAGTACAAATATTTGATAAATCACAGCCTAACCACCAAACCAGCTGTGGAAAATTTTAAAGACATACCCATAAAAACATACATGGTTATTCAGAAACATATCATTCACAATTTCAAACCATTTACAAGCTGTACATAGAGTGATTAACTTGGTGGGAGGGAAGGGTCTGGATGAAACCCAGCACTGTGTGGGCAGGAAATGTACCACGGCTCTTCATCTAGACGTTAGTGCATTAACCCGTATTTTTTTCTAATTCCCATTTCTCCTTCATGAGGACAGGCCGTGCTGGCCCACCTGGCTACCCCTGCCATCCCAGCCACACCGACAGCGCTGAACACTGCCTGGAAAAAAGCATGTGCTGGGACAGAAGATGCTTCATAAATGCCAGACACTTGGGCTGATGCTCACTGAGTTGGTGCTCTATGCGAGGATGGAGGAGGGGACCCATGTTGACACATAGCAAGAGTGTAAACTGTTCCCAAATCGGTCAGTCACATTATGTTCCTCTAAATCATGCCTTAAATATCTTAAACCTGATGAATCTCCACTTTAAATCAAAGTCAACCAACTCGCTGCAAATACAAAAATGTATCTACATGCTTTTCTTTATATACAGCTAAAAATGTTGTTGACTTTAATGCAACTATTCACCTTTCATAAAATCATTGGGTGGGCCACAGATTTGTACTGTTGAATGCTGTTTAACAGTCATTATGTTCCACCTCCCAAATTATCACCTCTAAAAATGGAAGAAAATGATTTCTGTATACTTTTATCCCTCTAGAGTATAGACATTTGATAAATACATGTTGCCTTTGTACTGTCAATGACAGCTCATCCCCTTTTAAAGTAAACCCTATCCCCCAGCCCTCAGTTTCTATGTATAGCATACACCCTCAGATGTTTAAAGAGTGAGATTCAATGTTTGCCATCATTTCAGACTTATCTTTGGCAAACAAGGAATTGACTCCAGTATAATCCCCCAAAGGAACATATCTGTCCTTCCAAAATCCACATTCAGCCTGGCTGCTGTTGTACTAAGAAATTCAGGTCCAAATCACATGGTAGCAATCTTAAAAATTGCAATTTAACCTTGAGTTCACTCTCAGTTTATCTTTTAGAGGATCCTCTAGACTTAGTACCAAAAGAGGTTTTATACCAAAAAGAAAACAGAAGTAACCATAGGGAAAATTGCTCTTCTCCACAACTAGAAAATCTGTAAATTGCAGCATCATAAGAGCTGGGCGGATGAGAGGGCCAATGAATATGTATGTATATAAACCTATCTATCTGTATCTGTCTCAGTATAAAATCCCTCTCTACTACTCCTCAGTTGCACGTCTACACAGAAGTCATTTTACCTTTTTGTGCCTTTCTTCGACCATGGAAAATGGGGAAAACAAAGCTTCCTTGCAACTGAACAGCTATCCTTTGGGATTAATTCAGCAACACATTTGAGACTGTTTAAAAGACAGTGTAAATGAAGAGAGCTCCTGCTCAAAAGAGCTCACTACATCCATACCCCCAGAGAGAATGGATAGGTGGGAAAAACAAAAGGGGCATGGGAGGGATGGATGAAACCACAATGAAATGACAAAGCTGCAGTAACTGTTACAATGCACCATTATAATTAAACGATGAACTGATTTTAGCCTCAGAGAGTGTCACTAAGCTCCACCCAGTTGAATGGATACAGTTGTTTCCACAGCAACAAATTAGTTTCAATAAAAAGTTAAAAAAACAAACCTAATAAAGCCAGGCAAAGATGTGACACGTACAAAATACGGGATGGGGCTATAAAAGTTTTATCACTGCTTGTTTGGCATAATCTGAATAATTAACCAGTGCTTCTGCCACTCATGTATTGTGGTCATAGCTGTAAAATTTTACAGTCTCCTTACAGCTTGGCAAATTCTCTATTGATTTGTCTCTTGCAAACACATCAAGGGGAAAACGTGAAAGTGCTAAGTCACAGAGGCTCTGCCTTTCCCCTCACAACCTGTTGCCACATGGAAGAACAACGTTAAGTTAAACACGTTTGTGGTATGTGCCTCCTTTTGCTAGTCACTTTGTACTGGATTGGTGTCTACACTTGTTGGTCTTAGCCAAAACAGAACAAATGGTCACCAGCGAAGACCTCATCTGCATGTTTGGTGATGCTAAGATGCTGTCACCTGTGAAGTTTGCTGCAAGCATCAGAGGAACAGAGCCAGGAAGGTCCAGGACACCTGTTTCTGTGCTTCCAGCACTATGAAGCAGAAGATTTGCCACAGAGTATTGGCGATTCATCTTGTTACGCATCATCAGTGATTCAGATCACAATAACCTCCTGGTGGGAACAAGAGGACTGCAATGGCATACAAAGTGTGCCCTATACCATCAGGTAAGGCCCTCCACAAGGTGTGCAAAAACTAATCACTCTGGCAGTGACTCTTCTTCAGCAAGAATTGTTTTGCTCACTTTTAAACACGATAACTTCAGGGCAAATTTTGAGCTTAGATTTGTTACACTGCTCTGAAAGCTGCCTTCAATCTTTTTGTCTCAGCAGACATGTGCTCACGATACTTGTGATAAATCCACTGACTCTTAGGTCTATGAAAGGGGAAGACTCGGAATTTAATCCCAAGATTTTATTTACCCATGTAAGGACCATGTGCGTGCTTCTGTGTGCTTCCAGCAGGAGTCTTACCAGGCGCCTCTTAGGAAAGGATTGTGTTTGCTTCCCAGCACCTGTTTCAGAAGGGGAGGGCAAAGCACAGCTCTCAGAATAGCAGAGTAATAGGACTTCCACCACTGCAGCCCAACCCAATGTCACCGTTATCCTCAGCAGTCCCACAGGGTGGCACTTAAAGCCACAATGATTCCCTAAGTTCAAAAAGTGTCTAGATCCAGCACTCTAACTTCAGAGCATGTTACTAATGGAGCCAGTAAGGTACTGAAGACTCATTGGCCCTAGCGAAGGCAGTGTGATGGAATTTGAGCATATTCAACGCTTGGTATGATCAATCCTCAGTGCATCAGTGTCGCAGGCAATAAAAATTATAAAGTCTACAAGAGCAAATGGCTCAGCGCCTAGAAGCAGTCTGGAGAAGTGGAACATAACTGGTTACGCTGTTAAAATATTCCCTGTTATGCTTTCAGCCTCTGCAACTAGCTCTCTCAAACATGATCTCTGAGTCAGAACAGACCCAGGAACACCCCCAAAGGGCAGTTTGTCCACAGTCTCCCTGTCCTGGGTGTTAAAAACATTTAAAACATGGGCATGGGCTTTTCCATGGTAGTCCCCTCAGCAGCCAGTGCTGTTCCTGGATGCAGTCAGCTTACAACTGTGCTGCAAGGCCTTTGAGTCTTCCCAAGATCTTCCAGAGTCACCTACTGGCAAAGCTGACACCTTGCTTCTGAGTTCATGCAGACAAGCGCTCCATATGACCTAAATTTGGGCTCTAAATACAACTACAGTCAGAAAAATAATGGATAATTTGGGAAAACTGGAAAAAACCCTGAAAACTGAAGAAAAAAACCCAACCTGAAAACTCAGTCAGGTCTTTCTTTCTGTTTCTTTCTGTTGAAGATGGGGGGGGACAATGTTCACATTATAAAAATGACCCTGGTCTCTTCTGATACTGTTCTGTGATCATGCACATGGGAAATGATAGTTGTATGTCCCAGTTTTCTCAGACAGAAAAACCACTACGGGCTTCAGGAAGGAACTGTAATTTTTTTAATGACCTGATTTAATAGATAAATGTTTCTTGAGAACCTCATTAAAAAAAATAGAAACAGCAGCAGGTCAAGGAAGCCATCTGCAAAATAAATATAACAGGCCAGATCTTTCAAATGCCATAAAATAGATGCAACTTCCGTAATTTCAGAAGACCGACCCTGCATTTGCAAGAGCCCCAGGGCAGACTCCTGCCCACCTCTCATGTGAGCCATACAACCTCCCTGCTGATTTCCCTATGACTGCGAAATACCAAGCCAGGTGGAATCTGGGCCTTCTATATTTGCCTAGAAGGGAGAGTAGTCCTTGTAAACTTGCCTAGTGAGAGACAGCTGCTGGGTTGTGATCATCTAACCATCACCCAGAGATAAATCTGTTACTCTCTGAAGCATCAGACAAACTCTTCCTGCTTGTTAGGAGGATAAAAGGAGCTTCCCTTTCACTGGGTGAGGCTAACACCCAACACAATTTGTGTTGTGTCAGTCCTCATGTTAGGTCTGGCCATCGCTAGGTCCCCTTTACCACCTCTTCTTAGTGCTTGTTTTGTTCACTAAACTCAGTGAGGGGTTCCCCATTCAGCCAAGGTGACGTCCTGCCACACCAACTCATCTTCTTGCACATAAGGGATAGACCGTGCATCCCTGGGCAGCCCAAAATAGGCTGCAGTACTGGTGGTTTTGCTGGGAATACTTCTCCACTGGTTAAAAGCCCGCACTGCGTCTGTGTTAAGGAGCAGTCACTGGTGGTGTTTGCTTTCACAGAGGAAGAAAGGCTCTCCCTCCAGGCAGGGAGATTTCAAGTTTCTCTGTGAACACTTGTCCCCTAAAAACCACACCAATGTAGCAGTCACATGCACAGAACACAGCCCCTACTTTGAGACCCCCTCCATCCCTAAGTGGGGAAAAATTTCTGCTTCCTTCCTTGCCAGAGGATTAGTAAAATCTGGCCTTAATTCATTTACAGGAGAGGAAACACAGTTGTATTCTGCTGAGCAACAGAGACACCTGTGAGTTGGCAGCGGGGTCCTTTGCCCCAGCTCAGCTGATGGATCACAGCATTTGCAGCAGGCAAAAATGAAAATAGCTATAGCTAAATCCTCCCTGATCCTATTCATTGTGCTTCTAAAAATGCTTACAAATTATGTCAAAAAACAGATGCCCAAGGTCAAATAAGTGGCCTTGGCTTGTTGCTGTACACAAGGCTTTGACATAAACCCCATGTAAGAGATCGAATGGGCAGAGCTGTGCCCTGCGAGTGGGCTTCTGCAGCGCTGGCGCAGTGACTCAGCCAGCAGCAGTGGCCTGCAGCACTGCTCTGCTGCGATGTTTGAATCTCAGCTCTGTTGGCTGGAGTCAGGGCTTCAGCTGTGGATGCAGCAGACCTCAAAAACACCGGACAGCACAGACAGGCTCTTTCCTCTGCAAGGAAGAAAGAGCTGACCTGCAAGGAAGGGAACAGCTATCAGCTGGTTTTATCTTGACCTGGTCTGATCTTGTCAGAGCCATGAGGATAATTTCAAAAGAAATACGTATCAGCAAACTTAGAAGATGGAAGAAGTATAGTCAAGGATTGCAGGAGGACTGGGAAGGGTGATTTTTCTTTAGTCGCTCTGGTTATGATATATGAGGGTATTCTCCTAAGTGTTTGAAGAAGTATATGTTACATGTATTTATTTCCATATGGATGAATGATTAACATGGAGCATCGCAACTGCCTTAAGCTGTAAACAGAGCTCTAGCACAAACAGTGGAAAATATAGTGGTCATCATTAAAAAGTGAACATTTGCCAGAAAAATTACCACACTGTGGTATATGAAAAGACCACAGTTACTTCCTGCTCTGAGTATAAATGGAAAATGTGGTGTCTCAGATACCAATAGGCTGGTAACTGTTAGCAAATGTTGACTTTTCTATGGTATCCCAAACTGAATCTAAGCCTTTTTTGAGGTCCAGCCATTGCTATTTTCCAACCCACAACAGACTGCATTTCACTGATGCATGAAACGATCCTTCTGCCATGTATAAGTTGTGCAACCCTTTGATATAGCACAGAGCAAGTCACTGTGTGTGTACACCACTGCCCTCCGATGAGTGTAATCAGAACTGCGCTGAATATCACTTGATCCCCTACCACCCCGCATTCATGGAAACTCCCCCGTTGCAGGATGCTATGCTCTTGAGGCCAGCAGAGTTGTGCTCTTTCCCATCTGTGCCATCAGCTTCCAAGCAGCCGCTACGTGAGACAACTAGAGCTGCTTGGAAAAATTGGGCTGGAAAGCTTTTTGATGAAAAACGGAAATTGTTTCCCAATGAAATCTTTGCAACAAAATGTTCTATTTCCTCGTTAACTACAGAAGTGGTTGGAAATTTCCATTTAAAAAATATTTCCAATGGAAACCAGATTTTCCCCCTTCCTTTCCACCCCGCCCCACCTCCCCCTTCCAAGTAAAAATGATGTGTGTGAAGAACAAACGTAATTTTTCAGTAAAGTCTTCTGAAGATGATAAAACTTTTCAGTGGCTGTGGATTAGATGCAATCCTTAAGATAGCACCCTACATTCTGGGGTTTGGTTGTTTCAGATCTTTCCAGTTCCATTAGAAGATACTGTTGTTTGATTCATTGAGAAAGACAGAAAACAACATGTTACTTCCCAACCATGGCCCTCGATGTCCATTCCCAGTTCTGGTTACCTACAAGTTTCTTTAAAGTTTTGCACGCAATGCACTGCATCAGTTTTGTATCTCTGATCCCATGTGCATTTTTCTTTATTATTTGTATTACTGTTAATTTGTTCTTAAATGTACTGATTTTTCACCAGTTAAACTGGAACCCTCAACATTATTTCAGATTAAGATCTCCAAAACCATCCCACTAGCTTAACGCTCGTTCAAAACACAGGCTGTTAAAAATATAAACAGATTTGGATTTATGCAATCTTATTTCTCTTTCCCAAATGCATTTTATGCCTAGCCTTTCCAACAAGCAAAAGGGCCAAACACTATGACATGTCTCTTTCTCTAAACACCCTAGTGAGCTATGTTAAAATTTATCACTTTTTAAGAGGTACACACACACTCTTGAGGATAGGCTTGTAACTGGATTTTTTTGGTACATAAGAAGTCATCGCAATGGCAAATG
This sequence comes from Buteo buteo, assembly GCF_964188355.1. NCBI lineage: Eukaryota > Metazoa > Chordata > Aves > Accipitriformes > Accipitridae > Buteo > Buteo buteo. Next base: position 8,275,479 of record NC_134182.1, on the reverse strand, counting down.
CAGAACTGAGTCCATGCTCTTGTGAGGAGGGGGAAGAGAGAGACACAGTTTTATACTTACTCAGAGGATATGAGAGGTGCCAAGAGCAACATAATAGGAATACAACCTATTATACTACATATGGTCTCACTTATCTGTTATTCATATAAGAATTCCACATCTTTCCCAAAGAGCAAATAAGAGATGAGTATGGATAATACTTGAGGAACTGAAGATTTCACTCTAAGCAAGCCAGTGTTGAATATGGAAATAAGACCTGACACAACCTTCTAACAATAGTTAAAGCAGAATCTAAATTTGAAACTTTCCTAAAGCTCTTCTTTTATTGTTTCTGCTTCTATCAGTCTCTTTATGCAGAGAATATAATAGACAATTACATCCTCTCTGAAGAATTTTTGACCAATGTGGGTAATATCACAGAATAGAGCCCTGCTTAGAAAACAACTGCATGATTTAAGCATCTTCTTGAAAAACTGACTGTTACCTTCCAGATTAGCACACTCATGTTCAATTCTGCAGGATCAAAAAACTCTATTATTCATTATATAAATTTGCCAAAATTACCTTTAAAGGGAAAACCGTCTCAAAGAGAGACAGCAAAATCCTGATCCTGCTCTGTTGCTGTACCTAATTCCCAGTCCTTCAGATTCCGACCTGCAATCAATTTATTATGACTTGACACAGTACTGCCCACCAGCCAGCTCATGCAAACTGTCCATGTGCGGTCTCTAACTTGGAAGAAATAAAAAGCAACATGAGTAAAACCCTGGCAAGTTTGCACATCGGGCAACTTAAACCTAATCTCAGTTCCTGTTTCCTTTCCACAGGCTTGTAGCTGTGTTCAATTGAACCAGTCACAAAAACTAAATTACAAATGTCCTTCAGGAATGGACTTGTTGAGAACCTTCTCCCACTCCCCCATGAAGTTCTCTGGACATGTATCTCCACAAACAGTTCCACCGAGCTCAAAAGCACTGATTTAAGAGCAAGTTGCAATTCAGCTCTGTACGATCTTGGAAAGGTCATTCCTCCCTTTGAGCCATGGAAGTATAAAGCATTACTTTTGTCTTATTTGACTAACTTGCTTTCTCATTGCTCTTTAAATACAGGAGATAGATTGTTTAGTTTCTGCGCTCACTTAGCACTATCACTTTGTGTAACAGTACTTAAATACTTAAAGAACTTAATACTTAAATTTAATGAAAACGTATCTGTTCACGTCTGTGATTTTTCCACATATTTAAGACTCCTTTTGCTTGTGTTTTATTTCTTTTAAGTAATACATGAGAAAGTAAAAATTTCATTCATTTACAAAATAACTGGAAGTAATGGGTGTTTGCAGCCTGCTACTGAAGAAATCCATTTCTGAGTGTCCTGCTGTGACCCATTCCCTTTTAATAGAAGAAGTTGCTTTTGGATGGGTGCCTAATGCAAACATATTCCTGCACTGAATAAACAAATGAGTAGATAGTTGCTTCCAGATCTTCAATTCTTTTGATACTTTCAGTTATAATCCTCAAGGAATAAAGTGAGCGGAACATGGTCCAAGAAATACAGGCTGCTCTGATCTTCAGAGCTCCAGTTAATAGAAGCTTATTTGCAACCCCAGCTCTGGTTGTGTTTGTTTCCTTGGCATTCATATCTGCTGTAATACTCATTGATCAACGCAATATAGCAATGGAAACTGTCCTTAATTTCACTCCCACTTCTTTTTTTTTTTCATATTAAAAAAAATCCCAAGAGGACAAATCAAACAATTAATGTATTTAAAAATATACACACATACGTAAGTTTATTTAATAAGATTTTTTTGTGCAATGTATGGAATGGAGTTAACCAGCCCCTGTCTAGACTGTGGAGCAGGTACAGCCTGCAGGCCACATCCCAGCTGCGGTGGAGTGCACCACTCTGCCCAGCCTGGGCTTTCTTCTGAAGAAACTATGCCCCAGCACACAGGAAGGACCAAAGCCTCTGTGACATTTAGAGTCCAGACAGATTGACTGTCTCAAGAAGTTAGGATAATTTGAACAAAGGCAGAGTAATCCTATGGGATTGTATTTTGGCTTCACTGAAATCAACTGTCGAACTTTCACAGCTTCAGAGGAGCTACAATTTCACCTCTGAACTTCTGGGAGGTGGCGTGGCACAGGATTTTGAGTAACACCTGGCTCCGGGGTTGCAGGCGCTGTTTCCAGCTCTTCCCAGTGACTAGTTTTGTTACCCTTGGCAAGTGTCTTAATGCCTCCACTTCTTCATTTGTAATTGGGATGCCAACAATTAGGTTTTTTATCTACCAAGGGGTTTGGCTGGTGATTTTCTTCTGGACTTGGCAGGGGCTGATAATGTTGAAACACTATAGAATGGCTGCATCTTACCAAAAACCTGCAAGATTTCTGATGATATTCCTAGACCAAAAAGTGGCAGTTCCCAACATTGTAAGTGAAGTTCGCAATCTTTTCAAGATCCCTTCATCATTTTGAAAAAATCCATTCAGCGAAACTGCTGTTAAAGCCTCTCCTGTCGCCAACAGGATTCCTTACAGGAAATACGGTGGCCATAAAACGCCATTGACTTCCTCAGCATTGCATTTAGGTGCTACATACTCTCATCTAACAGACAGCTAAGGACAATTAGAAGGCAAGATCACTGCTGGCAAAGGGAAGGGAATTGGGTCGGTGTTTTCAAGGTGATGTGGAGAACAAAATCTGCCAGATCTGGGTGACCACAGGTCTCAGACTGCCTGACACTCACTCATGGAAGAGCACCACGGATGCCCTTTTTCACCTCAGTCTTTCCATCTGCCACATAAGCCATTTTATATGGAATTGTGTTTGCTGTGGAACTGTGTTTCTTGTGGGGAAAAGCTGCTAAAAAACTTTTTAAAATATCTTGCCTCTGTTCAGTAACCAGATGTTTTACATGGAAGCAAAACCACATCTGCTAACACACAACTAATGTCAGGGAGCTGGATAGCTCTGAACTAAAGAAATGGTTGTACAATTACTCCCTCCCCATGTGTTGTTTAAGTTCATTTGTTTGGCCCTTTTTTCCCTAGCCAGAATAGACATAATTAATAGGACTGCTGGGCACTAGCCTGGAAGAAGAGATCACAGCTTGAACTTGGCTGGCTTGTTTCTACACAGCTTGGTCTTTCATGATGAAAGATGTGCAAACAAGAAGAGTCGTTTCTAGTGCAATGTCCAGAAAACTGGTGGGGCTTGACAATATGGCATCTCAGAACATCCCAGTCCATCTGTTGTCCTGTGTGCAAATCAATTAAGGTTAACAGATGCTAAAAAACTTCAGTACAATATGCCAGATCCCATGGAGGCTTTGATTATGCCCCCAACACTGACCTTATCATGATCTTATTAAAGCCAGATAGAAACTTCAGTTGGTTTCATTGTTAGCAACAAAAGTCCTCATTGACTTTGCTATAATGCCCCACAATGCTACAAGAAGAATATAATTTGAGTTGTGAATGACGAAAGGCAGCCCCTTTGCTACAGTTGTTTATTACAAAAAAAGGCCAAGCCATCTGACTCAGTAAAACAGGTCTTCTTTTAGACGGCAAGTGAAGTGAGAGGTGCCTAGCTACAAAGTCCTGGTTGGAAATTATGCTGTATACACTTAGCTGTATGAACCTGCATTTGGAAGGTTGGTGAGAATTGGCCTGAACACAGCTCACGCTCACCACATGCAATAATTCAGTATCACACATATGTGCCAACAGGTAAAACTAACGACTGTCAAGCTATGTCTTCTCTGAACTCTGGAAGATAATTTTTTGTCTACAGCAACCTCCTCAGTGCCTCCATTTCCCTGTCTTGGAAATGACAGCAAAACACGGCCTCAATTATCTAGAGATATTTGAGGTACCTGGCTTAAGTAACTGGGGATCTTTAGCCTCTGCTCTAAGATGGATCCAAATGTGCCTTTACATGCATATCACCCTGTCACTCTGCAGCCCTCTTCTCCTCTTGCCTGGAAGACTCTGTGCAGTTTCCCCAATATCTCTGGCTTTCATTCTGAATGGAGTTCAAAGGGGTCCAACCCAGAGGCTTCAAGCAATTAAGATCTGGGGTATGTTCATTTTTTAAAGACACGGGAGCTGAAGTTCAGCAAGATTCAATCAAACATCTGCCCTTGTTGACGCATTTTCCACAGAGCTGGAAGCAGGGTTGGTTCATATCAGAGGACAGGAAAATATCATATTCAGAAAGGAATTTTCTCACTAGAGAATCAGGTTTTACCCAGACAGGCCAGGCTTCAGGTTTAAGTAAGTTCCCCTGTAAACTGTTCTTGCCAAGATGTTGTGAAGTTTTGAACAGCCCCCCCTCATTCCACGGCCTCCTCCAGAGCATGGCCCCAAACATGGCAGAAGCAGAGCTCCCCAGAGAGGGGATCAGGCTAGCGCTGGCTAGATTTGGGTCCAGACAGATCTAACAAGTCTAAACACAGTACAGCAGTATAATTTACTTGCAATGAGTAGGTTCACAAGGAGGCACAGTAAAGCCTCCCGAAGAGAAATCAGGCTGCCTTCATATACCCCAGCAATCATTTGTGGTCTGTGTATGAGCCTCCATCCCAAGACCATTTGCCACAGACACAAAAGGGCAGGGCTTCCACACACTGCCGTGACGCAGCTCCAGCTTCACATCCCCGCACCATTCAATCCAGGTTCCTTGAGTGAAGCTTAGCAAGACAGTCTCCAGTTTAAGACCATGGTGTGTGAGCCAAGTGGGGTTGTGCTACAGCCATCTACAATGAGAAGCTTAGTGGAAAATTACATTGATTTCTGACAACGTTCTTTGAGCCCCTGAATGAGGGCCATGATAATCTGGTGTTCACTAATGAAAAAGGGTCTCAAATCTGTGCCTCCTCCAATATTTACAACCAGGGGTGAAAAAACACGGCAGGCATTAAGACAGGGCACTATTGTTGCACAGGCCCTGTGATGCCAGGATATTTCCTACCCTAAATAAAAACCGTGATGACAGTTGCTTAGTGAATGAACAGTGGCAAGAATGAGCAAATGTTGGACAATTCTTTGAACGGAAACAGCTTCTTGCTCTGCAGAGATTTCAGTAGCTTTGGAAATAACTACTCTTGTATGAATGGAATCTCAATCTCCCTGTGTATCTTGTTACTCTCCTTCAAGATGTTTTCATGCAACAGAGGTATGGCAGCTCCCGCAGAAGTGTGACTTGGAAATGAGGAAGGAACTACCACATTTTTATAGCAAATTTTAGATGTTTCCAAAAGCAACTAGAACATTCAGAATGAAGAACAAGGCAAAACATGACACCAAAGTAGAGCTGCTTCTGTTCTGCTGTCCCTAATTCACTGGATTCTTCATTGGCACGTAATCGTGTCTGCAGCCCAAGGGTTGTTCTTTAACTCCCAGGATTGATGCCATTTTCCATTCTGCCAGCCAAATGAGCACTGTGTGAACTCTGTCTCAGCAAGTGAACTCAATAAGTCCTTTTATTCTTCTCTAACCCTGCTAAAATGGTTGTTAAAGCTACCCACCATTTGTTCCCTGTGAGTACTTCACGCTTTGCTTTCTCATGACTCCTGCAGCTTTCTCTTCTTTCTTCCCCGTGAAGCCAAAGCAAGAGACTTCCCTTCTGCAACCCCACTATTTGTTTCCTACTGAAGATCTTTCCCTTTTGATCACTTATGTTATTCACATCCACAGAGCCTGCTCTAGAGCAACAGATTTGGGGGCAGTGTATTCCCTCCCCCTCCACTGCGGAGATCAGTGCCTGCCTAATTGAAGGGGATGATGTCATGCTGGCTGCTCTTTTTAAGGCAAATAAAAATACATCCTGTCTCTTTGGATGCTGCTTTTGAAGCCTGAAACCTAGCTGGAATGAAGAAATGGGTTAAAATCCAACAATGTGCTCATACTGTACCCAAATCTACCAATAATTTCTTTTTAAAAATTACACAAACCTAGCGACCTGACCTACGAGCTACACTTAGGACCCCATGGAAATGAGCTCACTTGCTTGTCAAGCTATTATAGGTTAGACAAGGCGCAAAGTCCTACATTTCCTTAGTGGATTTGCCCTGGCTCACCCTCTCTGTGACCTTCAGCTACTCTGTGCCTTGGCTTAATCATCAGTAAACTGAAGACAGTATGTACCTGCCTCAGAAGGAGAGGAGCTCATCTGCAAAATTCAGATGAAAGTATTAAAAAAAAAGTGGAAGCAGTATTAGCAAGTGCAAAGTAACTTATTAGGGCTGAAAAACACAAATAAATGTTCATGAGAAACAGGAGCCAAATCCTCTGATTCGTAACTCAGAGGTAATTTCACAACCAAGAGGTAATTTGATTCAGCTGATTTAAGCCTTATTTCTTGTTTAATTCACCTGAGTCTTTTAACTACAAGGCTTTGGATTTTTTTAATTCTCTCTCTTATCATCTGTTCTGTGGAATCAAAGGAAATTTATCTCAACTCAGAGTATTAAAAATATACTGTTGAAAGACAAAAGACTGGAAGGAAAATGTATTGTTTCATTTCAGTGAGAGAACAAAGTATAAAGTCATTTAATCATTTTATAAAATCACAAAATTCAGATCACATTATTCATTCAGAGCAACTGTTGCTGATGTGCTTTTTCTCAGCTGCTCAGAAGTAAGGCTTTATTGGCAAACATTGGCATCTTACTTCATTTAATGGAGTACCTTGCTTTCCACGTTCGAGCAGGACAAGTGAAAGCAAGGGTGCACCAATGCACTGTGCAGCAGTGCTCCCAAGGGTGTGTGCTGGTGCTCACATGAATTTCCTTTCTCGACCCCAATACTACATGTTATCTGATGTGTCTGCTCCACACTTTACCTCTAGTACAATTTGTATCACCAGAGAAAGAAAGACATAAAATACTTGGTGTGAAATCCTCCACTATGTTGTTCTGTTTTACCTCCACTGAAGTTGATAGTGCCTTAGAAAAGAGCCAAGCCCTGAGAGACCAAGACAGAAAACATGGACCATTACTTTAGGACGCCAGAAATCATGGCTATCTGCAGACCCCATTTGACCTCGAACTTTTTGCCCAAATGGTGGGAAAAAGTTTCATCAATGCTCCCTCAAAGGTGTTGAGCCAGGGAACTGAGGAAATAAATAGAACCACTCTGAAAACACATGAGCTAGAATTATTACAAGCTATCGCAGCTAACACAGATGTGTTACCGATGACACTGAAATACTCAGAGAAGAAAAAGGTGGAAAGAAGAAAGTGACTCTTCAAACTCACAATGCAGCAGAGGTTGGAAAACAATCCCCAGATTCCATTAAGTCACCTCCCAAAATCATGTATCCCGAGCAACTTGAAGACTATTTTATACAACACGGCCGACATGGGAATGTACTGCAAGCATCCAGGACTAAAGGTGACTTCATTCACAGAAGGCACCTGATCCCATCCAAGCCCCATGACTCCAGGTAAGTGGTTCAGAGCACAGCATGTTGAAGTGAGGGAGTTCACAGCACACACACACACACACACAGAGCTGATTTACTATTGTAGACATCGAGAAAGAGATAGGGAGAGAGATGGAAAAATACCAAGAGCTAGAAGCTGTCCAATATTTACCTTGGAAACAAGTTCAACCCATTAACTGTGAAACTGGACAATATCTGACATCTTCCTCCATTCAGTTACTAAAGAGAGAGAATGACCAAGAAATTAAATACAGTCAAAGCCTGCTATGGGCTTTGAGGAGTTTACATGTAACTGAGCCCTAATGCTTGCTCGCTGGGGGCATATCATCTTCTCAGAGAAGCAAAGCCACTCTTCCTGAAAGTGGTTACAACAAATATAAATGAACTTCTGTCTCCATTTCAGGTCAGTTTTCCAGTGGCATGTATTAAATAATGCAGCCTCTATACACAAATTGGTCCTTCTGTTCTCCAGGTTGTGGGATACCTGCTTTGTAAATAGTGTACATGTGTACAATGTGGGTGGTGCAGGTCTGGTACTTCCCCAATATCATCCTTAAGAGGTTTTCCTCGCTATCCCCCTCTTCTTAATGGCCATTGTTCAACTATCATTACCCAGGTACAGAGGAAAGCACTTGAAAAACACACATCAAACCACTAGGAAACTACTACCTTTCTCCATGACCAACACTGGAGACTTTACCACTGCAGTGCAGTCCTGCAGAAGTGTGGTAGTTGGTGTGTTTATACTGAGGTAGCTGGGAGAGAAGCACACAAGTACATGCCCAGTACCTTGGCCATTTAGAACGAGAAATTGAAGTTGAGTTGTTTTCAGGTCTTCCCACTTTTCTTAACCCCCCAAGAGAGGGAGAAAGAGAAGCAGCAGGGGAGAAAGACAAAATTTAACCAGAAACTGGGTATTATCTCACATTTAAAAATAACAAAACAATTAACTTAACATGTTACTACCACGAAGCTATACTTGAAATAAAGCATAACTTGCTTCTGAACAAGGAGACAAAAAAGCTGTTGTAGCAATAAAGTCTGCAAAGCATTAACCAGCTGGTCGCAGGCAAAGAAAGCCGAGCGCTCTGCGCTCCACAAAGATGTGCCTAACCTTTCCACCCCGGGAGGAACAGGACCAGTCATGTGTCTGTGTTAGGGAGCAATGTTCAGCACTGTAGATATGAAACTGGGTGACACCCACCTTTTTGCCTTACACAGCTGTAAAAGATAGACAACCCAACCAGTCCGTTTAGATTGTCAGGCAGAAAAAAACCAAGAATCTTCTTTAGACTCAGTCTCTAGACCCAGTGCTGCTCACACCAGATACTAATATAGACAGCCCTGGACACCATGCTTATTGACTCATGTTTCCAGAGCTCCCCTATACTGTTTACTCAGCATTTTCCATTCAATGCTGAGGAAAAACAACTGAGCTATGCTTTTTCTGATTTTGCTGCTTTTCTTCAAATTTCCTGGAGTGATCAGTACCCCTTAGCTTGCTGCGGTGCAGTTTTCTTGTCATGAAATGGTATTATCCAAGCACAGCAAAGCCTGGGTTTAGGCACGAAGCAATATAATTCTGAGTGAAAATCCAGATTTTAGGCAGATGCGTTAGCCCCAGAGATTCCTTTCATTGTTATTTAATCATTATATTGCAGTAGCAGACAAAATCCCCATGAAACAACCCCAGCTGTACTAGGCACTATACAAAAAAAGAACTTGCCTCCCTCAAGAGTTTGCAATTTAATATAAAAAGCAGGTGTGACATATAAGCAGCAAGGAAGAAGAGGGTAATTGTGGCGTAGAATCTCTAGCTGGATTCAAATTGATTTTAAAAACACAGGACATAAATCAATCCACCTCAGAAGTCCCGCTTACTCACACGTGTTGCCCGATGGGGCACTAACAGGCTGCAATTGCGAGGTGGCTGCTAATGTGGGCTCTTCTGTGCCGGAGCAGGCTGACTTATGCTGCAGCTCAGGGCTATCTGCAAACCTGCCGGGAGGGATGGAGGGAGGCAGGGACACGCATCCAGGGAGCTGAACCAGAGTAACTGCAAGTCAGCAGTGAGTCACCTGGGAGTGTGTCAAAGAAAACAGACTAAAATGTAGGATGGGGTGAAAGGAGGGAGAACCCCGAGGGAAGGATCTGCTGGTGACCCATGAAGAAGGTGGGAGAGGCCCGGGGTGAGCTGAATATGATCCAGAGTTAGAGAAATGAAGAGAAAACAACAGACAGTCCTAGTGTCATGGAGAAATTAGGCATGATAAGCGTCACCCTCCTTTTGGGGATTGCTCATTAAGATTATCTCTACTGAAGCCCATACAATAACATAAATCTGTAGGAATTTGTAAAAAAGGAAAGGAAAAAAAAAAACCCTATGGCTTCTTATTTCTACCTTTCACCCTCACAGGCCTCAGTCAGGTCTCTGCTCTTTCTCTTGCAACACAAATACAAAATTTGCCTGGAAACTGCTATGAAAAAAATCTCAGTGATACAGTGGTCATGTAAATCCACATGTGTCTCAAGTTGAAAGTGAAAATCATACACAACAGTATGAAAAGCACTATGAACAAATACATGTTCTTGCCTAACTGGGTTAAGATTAATGCTGCTCCAGGAATAACCTGAATTGTTCACATTGACAAGACTACTTGGTTCAGCACTGCTGTGAATGGCAGGGCTGTGCCTTGCCCTTGTGACCACTTGCTGTGGTCACACAAATGATTTATTGTGTCCTGTGGCACCTCCTACCAGCCAGTGATCAAGACAGGCAGTGAACAGCTCTTATTTCTGCTTATTTGTTTTCATCTCACTTTGTTTAAGCTTTGAAACTTTATGATTATATTAAACGCAAGTGCCAACAATAGGAAATATAGAAAATAACACCAGGAAATAGAAATGTGTGTGAATGCAGTATGTTGAACAAAGATTTCTACAGTTTCTGATCCAAACTAAACATTTCAACATTCCTACTAGTTTAGGTTTGCCATTAACTGTAATTGAGTCATTTCAGAGCCTCCTGCGAGAGGGACTCTGGTGTTCTGGATGCCCCCAAGAGCATCACCAACAACAGCTAAGGTGAACACAGACAAATGGCAGGCAGACTCAAATCAAAATTTCATTTCACAGCCTCCTGGTGGAGAATCAAAACATCTGCTTCTCCTCAGATTGCTGGGATTTTGCAGAAGTTATCACTTCCACAAGAACTTACCGAGAATTTTCTACCTTTTTCTGTTTTTCATTGCAAAGTTTATTGTTCATATAAACTTTCTGCATGAGTGTACAGACCAGCTTTGATGGCCTCTGGTCCAAACTGGAATTTTTTTCAGACTCACTAGAGCAAAGAATAGCTCAAAATCTAGAAAATTCACTTGAATTGCAGAAATATGGTATTCAAGTGCTTGTTTTGTCTAACTTCATTCAGTGACTTCAAGGTGAGCCCTCAGTTCCATGATCTGTAGCATTCTTTGATCAGCATGCTAGAGGATATTCAACAGCTGGTCACTGTAAGATCCTCTGCTCCTGTCCGTAAATAATCCTATTGCAGCAGAGACTTGTGCCACATTTAAGCTGTGGGCCCAGCTCCGTTGATGGGTGATAAAAATTCTCTCTCCCTTTCCCTATTCCCTCTGTCTGTCATGCCTTTTCACAGGGACTTCAAATGCATGTTTGGCTGACTGAAAGTAGGTGAGTGAAGAATGGGCAGAATATTCAGGAAATTACCCCCTCCAGACAAGGATACTTCCTCACATCATCTTTGTTTCTTTCCTTTAGGTAAATCTACAGCTTAGGCTATCTGCTCTGTTTGTTGACGGGGAAAGAATGTTCAGGAGAGTACCTGTGTATTGCTCATTTTCATGCTGAGCATAAATGCCTTACCTGGTAAACCCAATAACTTATTTAATATGAAACAATACAGCTGATAAAGAGGATCCAAGGGACATGCTGAAATAAGAAATGGGGAAATTGCCCAGCTATTGTAGTAGGAATAATGTACAAGATTTAGATTAAAGTGTAATTTATTGTCTGAGTCATATGGGGAAGGGGATGCTAAATGGGTTGCCGGGATGAGAAAGCAGCTGCCACCAGCATTGTGTTCTCTATGTGCAAATAAATCAGTCCGTGCTGTAAAGCCTCTTTCTGCTCAGGCAGCATTTGGTGGTTGGGTTTTAGGGGGCTGGGTTTTATCATCCAGTTAGAAATGCTTTCATAAACTGGACTCTCAGTCAGAAGCCACCTTGGATATGGGATTCCGCCATCCTCCACAGCACATGGCTTGTGAAACAGAAAGTGAGGGCCAGTCTAGAGGCCCAGTGAGACCCAACTTGCTCTCTTTGTTGGCAGCTTCATTAAAGCAGCTCCATTAAACCCCCAACCTCCCTGGGGCGTTACCCCTCTGCACAGCAAGAAAGAGGACAGGATCGATCAGGTAGTGTTTTACACCCACTTTGTGCTGGTGAAAATCAATACACAGCACTGAACGAGCCTGCTTCACCAGCACTCTGCTTCTTCCAAAAACATAAAAGCATTTGTAACTTAGTACAGCTGCTTGTGCTCGGCTGCAGCAGCTTTACGCTGCCAAAACAGCAAAAGGCAGCCAGAGGATACTCAAGAATGAGGCTGTAGTGATCTAAGCCATAATGACTTTACACTTCTTTTTTAGTTCAGTTCTTATTTAGGTAAAACTTTCACTGGTGTCATATTTAGATCTGGCCTGCTGGCTGCCCTCTGCCAGGTTTCTGCAGGCTTACTGCAACGGAGCCACAGAACTGGGCAGGGGAAGCTCTGCGCGTCCCTGCTCCGTTGGTCCTCACGCTGCACTCACCACTGCTGGGTCTGACCACCTTCCATCACGTGTAAAGCATGGGCGCATATGTGTCCTACCTCAAGACAAATGGATGTAGCTGAGGGCTATTTTCACTTGCCCCAATTCAGGTGCATTGGCCTGTCCTGGAATATCTGAGTCTTCCACACAGATCTAGCAAATACGGCACAGGATCCATGAGAGGTCTTCACCCCTCTGGAGAGACAGCTAGAGACCAGGTCGTACCCTACAGCTTCTCAAATGACACTAAGTACATAGTGCTAAGTAACCCTGACTGTCTCGCTATAAGTGACAAAATTTTCTTCTTGAAAGCCTTTGAGGATTTTTTTGAAAGTACACTTTATTCTGGGGTTTTTGTTATAGAAAGCAAAGGTCAAAAGAATTCATCCTGCCCAAAGAGGAGAAGACGCATGACAGTTCATGGGGAGTTTGCCCAGAATCACAGCCCACCTCTTGAAAAAATTTTAGAAGAAAACATTCCCAGTTGAGAACACATCTGAACTGTGACACCAGGGGAGCAGCTCTGAGAACCTCCCTCCTCCCAGCCATCTGGTACTTAGCTTAGGCCCAAGCCAGCTACAGGGTTACAACACAATCTTGTTTAATAGCTGATGGAAAGTCAGGTCAGCAAGTGAAATGCAATTGTAGGAGCTGCTGGGTCACTGAGAAGAAGGTCTGCACCATTTTCCATCCGACCGCAATTCCTTGACCTTGCTGGTATTGTTCCCACTAGCCCACACTAGGCAATACAGCCACAGCGTGATGAGGTCATGACATGAAGTCAGGTCATCATTTGTCAGAATGATGGAAATCCTCTGCTCATTTGTGGATGGTAAAAAGTCTTATCACAAATGCTGCTACTGAGCACCTGCAAGGAATCAGCACTTAGAGGAGCAAACTGGGGGTCTTTACAAAGGGGGTCAGGAGCTGCATAGCAGCTCTTAAAAACATTTCCTCTGCCCATCAAAATCCCCTCCACCATGAAAGAAGCTACACAGCAGGGAAAACACACTGGTAAATCACACCCTGAGAATCTCACAGCGTAAACTTTCCTTTGATTTTTGAGTATTAAACTACAACTATACTGTTACCTTTTTTTTTTCCTGTCTTTGCAGAAGAAAATATAATACAGAAGGTAAGCAATTACTTTTTCCTAAAAACACAGACCTTAGGAAGAGCTCATTTTAGAGTGATGCTGTTATCTGTTTAAGTTTGCATTTCTTTGTTCCTTCTGTGCTGTTTTATTACCTCCTTCTATCAGCCATATCCAATGGCTTCTTAAATTCTGCCTCCAGCCACAAGGAATGTAAGCAAGTATAGCTGATGTAAAATGACATCCGTGCCTTCATTCACTGAACAGTGATTGTCTGTTGAGTACTTGCAGGGAAATTCTTTCTTTTTTTTTTTTCCCAATACAAATCCCAAGGCAGCTGAGGTTACACAACCAGCTTCATACTTAGTTTAAAATATGTCTCAATTTATAAGCCATCTGCAGCACTCATCATTAAATGAGAAGGCCACAAACAGGAAAACTCACAACAACGATAAATAATCAGGACTCAAATGAGCACTCTAGTTTGAGGCAAGAATCTGGGTTGATCAAAATGCTCTCTAAACAGTGCCAGCTCAATGAATGGGACAATCACATCACAAACCACTTGTCTGGGGCAAATGGCCCACTTTCCAAAGTCAATGAAACATTATCTGGCTCAGGAAATCCCCAGCCTGCAAATCATTAGAAAGTAGAAGTATCATTAGATGCTTGCCCTTTTCTTCACTCTTCCTTAGGCATCTGCTTTGGCACCATTGCCAGAGAAGAGACACAGAGGTAGGTGGGCTTCTGGCCTGACCCCATGCAACCTTTACTGTCGTCCCAGGCACAAAGCAATAGGTCTGAGAGCAGGGTACGGGGTGTGCTACAGAAAGCAAGAGGCAGAGGGCAGTTGAACGGATGCCCTCACCTTCCCTCACAGAATTCTTTGTATCAAAATTACCATTAATTACTTCATTTACTTACATCCCTGTTCATGCGGGCAGAAATATGTTGGTATGTTGGGAAGACTTGCTACTGAAAAAAACCAACTCAAAGAAATTAGATTCTGCATTTAGATCCGAACGTGACCAAGTCAATGACTGCCCTGGCATTGTTCACGGAATAAAGCGCTCCCCACAATGTCTAAATGCATTACAGGATGCGGCCATGAGTGATACCACCAAAAAGAAATGCTGGACTCGCAGAAATTGGAGCCCTCATCTTTGAGAACATATAAAACCGAACACATTTATATCCCATGATGAAAATTACAGGACAAGTGGCATTTACTTGTTTGTATAGCAAAGACTAGGCAACTTAAGTCTCTCAAGATTTCCACCAAAATATGTTGATTGCCTTTGGGATTTAGATTTGCAGAGGTTTTTGTGATTGCATTCAAGGCACATTATGTACTCTGGAGAGGCACTGTAATTTCTTTATTTTTGTGAGGCCCCAGAAGGATTCCTAGATTTTTTAAATTAGAGGTGGAAGGATTTATCTTTCCTTCTGATGAATCCCCCACCAGGACAGGACTGCCTTCTAAAGCACACTGCCAAGGACTCATGTTGTCTAGTTTGAAGTGACAAAGCTTGTATTTGGAGGCAACTCCAACATTTTAAAGGCTTCCCTTTTATAGACCAATCATCAACATGATGGGTCCTATCCGCAGCTACTGTTTATTAATTCTACCTTTTTTAAAACTCTCACCCCTTCCCATTATTCTAGGAAAATTGCAGAATTTCAGAAATATTTGTAAAAGAAGTCACTATGATAAAGGTGGTCAGACTTATGCTCAGTGGTACCTTACTTTATTAATAAATTCCTATTGAGGTCATTAGGGTTCTCTGTACAGTAAATCAGCAGGCTTTGGCCCTCAGAGCTCTCATGCAAGAGAAATAAATCAGAAAGCACTGAAGCAGAGTCTGTTCTTGTACTTTTGTGTAAGTTTTTTCTTGTTATTATTTTCTTTCAAATCTCTCATGCTTGATTAAAGAAATTTCTCCTTGGTTTTCTGTTCTGTTTTCATTATGCTTGTAGATAAAAAGCCTTTGCACGGCAGGAAGAAGAGCAACAATTTGCCAACTCAAGCTGCATTTACCATCTGGTATCCAAGAACTTAGCAGACTGCCTGTTCGATCAATGCAATAATACTATGTTGCTTTAATGACCCCATGCTCCAATTTGAAGATAAGCAAGTTGGACTCAGATGACAGATAGGGACATTCACCTCCTGTAATAACCAGCATTTCCTCAGCTGTTGTCACCAATTACCACAGCATTGATCACAGACTGATAACAAAAAGTAGTACAATTTCAGAAAATCAGCTTTCTCTGCTTTCTCCTTCTTGTGCCTTCTTTATTTGGGTTTAGAAGGCTGCAGTGCCAGCTAGATACAAGCTGCACTAAGACGATGGAGTCTTACTTCCCCAGAGAAGGGAGAGGGGGGCAGTACCTTATTCACATCACTAAAACAAAAATATCCAAAGGAACCAGCAATTCTGAAGGCTCAGCGTTAGATACCTTAAATGAGACATATTTTCCAAAGGAATATGTTCAACATACTACAATAAATGATAGTGTGATTTTTGAAACCTGGCTGGTCACCGCTTGCCTCTGACATTAGACCTCCAGTATAGCTTTGCAGCAAGTGAAATGAAACACAGATTTCCTAGGAAGAGCACTACAGTTTGAAAACAGTATGAAATGAAAGGAGTACAGTTTCTCACCCCCATGATGTCCAACTGGGGTATTTAATCAGCAGTGTCAAAGAGGAAAACTCAGTGATAACCCATCTAGTTCATGTATCTTCGCTACCCATGGACCCACTTCTGCTTCTGCCTCCAGCAGCTCTTATTTACTGGAAGCCATGTCTTCTTCCTCTTCCAACCCTACAGTTACTCATCAGCTTCTGCTGCAGTGAACAGTATATTGCACACTGCAGTGTATTCAAAAATCAGCTTCTATTTTCAAGGTCAAGGATGATAAATTGAATGTGGAGCAACTGTTAGTTTTATGGATAAACTATGTGTCCAAAGCAGAGTGAGAACAAACTCAGTGCAGGCTACTACTATATCACCTGCCATGAAGTGATAACAACGACAGCCACTAGCAAGCTATTGATCTTCCCCATAGTCACTAGGAGCCTAAATAATGAAAACAAAGTATTGGGGGCTCATGGAGAAAGATATTAACAGAGTGTTCCCTGCAAAGACTTGGATTTGCTGGAATTGTATGCAGAAGTGTCATCCTTTAATAGATGGAGTAAACATGGGAATAATCAGAGGATCATCATTTTTGAAGACTAAAAAAAGCCTGTTAAGCCTTACCCCCTGCCAGGGCATATTACAAGTAAAACTCCCTACCCCAGTCTCTGCATTTACCAAATGAGAGAACAGGCAGGAAAGATGGGCTGGTTTCCAGGCTGTTTTCACAGCTCCCATGACACATGTGATGGTGAAGGAAGGAATACAGCAGCGGAATTAGAGGGAATGAACCCCAGCTGTCCCCAGTCAGGACATCCCCTCGGAGACCACTGTTACTGGCCAACTCACAGTTGTCTAGGGCCAGGAGGAAAATAACAAAAACTTCTATAGAATATGGGCAAGTCCTTTACACAGCATAAATCACAAATTAACCAGTCGCATTTTGCCACATGATAAGGAGAAGAAATTATAAAGGTTATATGTCAAGGACACTTTTATCCAGAGCTGTCATGATAATTCCTTCCTCTATAATACATCTACTGAAAGAGTAATAAATAAAAGCTAAAAGGAAGGATACTATCTGTGAGCTGGAGTGATGACTTTCGAGCCAGAAATTAAATCTTGGCTCCCATCCACAGGATAACCAACTCCACAAGCATCTATGTGAGTTTAACGAGGCTACTCGTGAAGCAAGGGACCCCACAATATGAGTGAGGTGTTCATGATACACCCATTGATGGCAACAAAGATAAGCTCCACAGTGAGATATCTGCATAGCTTTGCTATGAAAACAGCCCCAAGAAGCAGGATGTGGTCCAGGGAAGGGCTCTGGAGAAGGGACTCTCCAGCAACAACAGCAGCAAACTAGGTGAAATATCACAGCTTTTAAACATTGCATAACAAATTCTTATGTAATTCCTACTAGAGTTTCCTAAATATTATGTGTTACTGTGCCATGCATATTTTATAATGTCAATGTTTTAATTAAAATGTGATCTCATTTATGACTTAGTGGAGCCTGCAGCTTTATAAGGACCCTTCAAGATTCAGCCACCTCACTATCAGTCAGAAGAGACAGTGCAGACCCATGGAAGGAGCTGTACTCCCAGACCTACGGCTGATCTAACTGGCCACCATCAAATGGGGCTGCAACTTCCTTGGTCCTCCCATCTGGAAAGGGAACGTAATGCCCTCTTACTAATCTGTCTCACTAGAGAATAGATTAAGGGAATAACTCCAATACTGACCTTGACTTAAAGGCCTGGAAGAAGGCTTTTTAAAGTTAATTGAAAGAATGGCACAGACTTCAAGCTGCTTTGTACCAGTTCCCAACAGACAAATTGACTGTACCATAGTGAAATGCAAGGCAAAAACATATTAAATTATGATGTCATTTAACTATTGTTGCTCCTGCTAAAAATGCCAGGAGTAGCTGGGATCTTTAGCATCTAAATCCTTCCACCTTGAAGAGTGACTGTATAGTACAACACCCTAAAGCTATTAAGATTCTTTTGTTCATAGCCTTGTTACTATGAAATGGTTATTAGAGAAATGTCATTGGGGAGAAAGAGATGTTGCTTAGTTTTCTGGAACAGGAACTTATTCAGAAGATAAATTCATATTATTATCACTTCCATTTTTCTCTAGTGTGTTTACTGATGTTCTGCCCACAGGAGAAGCTGATTGTTCTTGATGAAAGAATAAGCTGTTTGAAAACAAAAAAGCAGATCAAAGAGGAGAGCAGCTCAGCGATGGAAGATATCAGCTAGAGGAGGGAGATGAAAGCTAATGTGCTGCTGATTGAGGAAGCCATTTTTCTTCAACTCCACGTGCACAAGATAAAAGCAGGGCTCACTTTCCACTTATCTGTTCATTTCACAAATTGTCCAAGGTAGTTTTTTTCAGCCCACCTATCGAATCAGTATCTTCATCTACAATGCATGCATTAGCCTGTGCAATAGAACAGGCATCTCACAAGCAAACAGGAATGGGCTTGCCTAGAAAGAGGGATGGTTAGACCCCCTCAGCATCACAGACAGTGATTTTGAGGCTACAGCTCAAGATAATACTGTATTCTTAGTAAATCTTTGCTCCCAAAACACAAAAGTTCTCACATCTGTATTTGCTGGCCTCTTCACCAAGAGACCCTGTGTGTTGTTTCATGCGACCATGCCTTCTTCTTCACCTCTGAGCTCAACCACGGTGCAGGGACACTTCCCATTATCAAACCTCCCTGGAAACCTCACTTTGCCAGTCTTCCTCATGGAACCTAGTTGATCTGTATTTAAAAATACGTACATATTTCTTCCTATCCCTTCCTAGGTGTTCTTAAAGCTCCTCACAACAGTGACATTTTGTTTATATTACACCAGGCATCTGGCAAGACATTATGAGCACTTCAATAAAAAATGAAGAACAGTTGTTTATGTTAGGTGTCTCTGCCCCACTTGGCCTAGCCGTTTAGCATGCTTAGGTTAATTACTGATGGGTCCACTAAACCTAAGTACCAGTCACACACCGCTGGCTTTTAGAGCTCCAAGTATGGACTTTTGATACAGATCTGGATCAACTCACTTTGCAGTTGGCTGAACATCATCACTCAAACCATGACTGAGCAGCAAAGAGACATGAAACTAAAATGTGGGTGCAGATGTGAATTTTGACCCTCCCTCAGATTCTTTTAAAACATTCTGGAAACAGAGAAATTGGGACAAAAAGTTGTCTTGCTTTTTTTGGTGTTCACAGTCATGATACCAAATCAAGCCCATTGGAAACCTGGCAAGGAGAACCTTTCTACAGATTGTGCTGCTAAACTGGTGGCTACCACAGCTTGATCATACTTATCAGACTCAATCATGTAACTGAAGCTAATTCTTTTCCCTTAAACTCCTAAGCCCCTGTAACAGAATACCTCCTTATTGTAACAACAGTGTTTGGATTGACCTCCTACCACAGAAGTTAGCAAAGATGACCAAGAAATGTATAAAGATTGGTGTCACAATTTCTAAATTAAATGCAGGATAACAAGCTGCATGAAAATTAATAGATTATCTGGGTTCACACACTAAGTCAGTGGCAGAGTCCAGCTAAATCCGTGTATCTTCACTTGAAGTAAGAAGCTGTTCTAGTCATTTGGTTTATTACAAACAAGGTAATTACTGGTGTACAGGTGTATATGCAGCCACCTATAATAAATAGTCATGCCACAATGAAATGGACTGCATGAGCAACCAACACAAAATCCACACTACCTACATTAGCTGGGAGTAAAAATGCCCTGTCTTCTTAGTAACATCCATTGAGATTTGACACAGGACAGTGCCTGGTTATGCAACCCTTCTACTTAGGGCTGCTACTGAAATATTATTTCACATCATTCACTCCTGCTATGTGGCCTGGAAATAATTGTCTGGAAAAAGTTGGCTTAATTTTTTTTTTTCCTAAGGAGAGAGTACTTCTTTTGAAAGAGTGGTAACCCTAGCTTTAGCCTGTGTCTGAAAGAGGATTATATAAAGCTCAGTATCAGTGCATGTGTTTTCAAGGGATGGCTCTCAGACTTCTTTGGGATTCAAGTGGTTCCCCATGGACCTGCTGTGAATCTAAACAGAGTAGTGTTGCACTATTGCAATGCGTGAGGCAGAACGAACAGTGCAATGAAACAACTTCTTCTGCAACAGCCAAAGCAAGATAGATAGCAGACAAAGGAGAAGGGTATTATAATACCTGCTCAGCCTTCTAAAAAAGTGCCATCCTCCTCAGAAGTATTCTGAGTTATGCCAGCTATTAAAGCTACTGGATTCCTAGTTGGGAACAAGCAGAATATAGCAGATTCCAGCTACCCCAACCTGCGATTTGTGGGAGATTGTTGGATCCTTCCGATCTCACAGGCACATGGAAAAAAGTATTCCCAACAGGACTGTACTCGTTATCCCGCAAATTCTCTGATGGGCCACTGCATGGAAGACACACAAAGTATCCCCCTCTTCTCCTTAGACCATTTCATTGCACCTACTCCTGATGCTTTGAACAGCCCCCTTGAAGTTTGAGGGAAAGCCAAAGCTGGAGAGAAACAGTGGCAGGAGGACAGGGAAGGCAAACCCAGTTTTACATTTCATCCCCAGCCAGACAAGAAGCTGCTTCTGCTCCAGGAGGGATGCCCACAGCATCTGCAGTCCCACCCTGACCCAACCAGGACACGCACTCACATAAGCAGTGAAGTGAGAGGGTGACTCCCCACTGCGACCTGAGCCCACTTTCATTTCCAGACCAGAGCATGGCATCACCCCTTTAGAATTTACATTGCTGCTATCCATCCCATTAAACAACGTTTGACCAGATTAACTAACAGCGGCCCTGCTTGCCAGTGAATGCCAGTATTAACTGTAACACAATAGGAGCACAGGCCTAAGCCCATTTTTTTTTGCAGATAGCAAACCTGTCAGCGGAGCGGGAGTGTTGATGTCATCTTCTGACTCAGTGGCAGTGCTTGTTCCTGGGGTCACCCTGCATTCCAACACCATCAGCATCCCCTCTCCAAATCTCACCTATTATTTGCTCATTGTGGCTAGATTTTGCCTGGAGGAAGAAAGGAGTAACAGGCTGACATCACCTGCTTATTAATAGATGGGTAGAAAAGAATGATCTCCAATAAAGGCTTGGGCGAGGATGTTCTCTCAGGGTGTACTCAGGAGGATGGTATATGAGCGAGCGATACACACTTGGTAACCTTTTAAGGGAAGCAGCTGTCTGCCCAGTGGCTGCTTCCGAACCCCTGAACTGCAGTTTGCTGGTCCTTCAAGGGCATGATTAACCCCTCACTGGAAAAAACAGTGCTGGGGACAACCAGTGCGAAATGGGTTCCTGTGCAAAGCAGTCACTTGCCTTTGTAAAGGAAAATAATGAGGTTCTTCAGGGACAAGATGTGACTCTGGCACTTCAAAGCAGCAGCTCCCACCAACGATCCCGCAGCCATGAGCGACACCAAGTTAGGGATCAGTAAGGAGCTCCCCA
The DNA here is from genome assembly GCF_964188355.1 of Buteo buteo. Lineage (NCBI taxonomy): Eukaryota > Metazoa > Chordata > Aves > Accipitriformes > Accipitridae > Buteo > Buteo buteo. The sequence goes on along the minus strand of NC_134182.1, from coordinate 8,253,951 downwards.
TCTGGCCCTCGCTGCTGACGGATCTCAGACTCCAGACTGAGGCCTGCAGCTGGATGCAAGTCGCAGTGGGTGAGAAATGTGAAACATCTCATTTAATCAGTAAATCTCCTCCTCTCTGCTTGCATGTTTCCTGATAACAAACAGTTGAAAATGTTAGCAAAGGCATTTGTCACTGAAAACTGTTTGTATTAAAAAAAGCCTTGGTAAAGAATTATTTGCTGCAGCTCAGTGTTACGGATGAAAAGTCCAAGTCATATGGGGTGGTTTTTTCAATGTTTAAATAGTTGTGTGTGATTATTGGTATTACACTTCCACAGCAAGATCACAGGATTGCAAATCTAAAATTCATCTCTTGTGGATCAACTGCTACATTAAGTTCAAATGCATCTTTCCAGCAGATTTTCCTACCAGGGGGCTACTAACAAAAAGTAAACTCAGAACAGGAACAAATGGAGTCTAAGCAAATTCATTACAAAATGTAAATACACGTTCTCATTTTTCCTTTGTTTCTTCCAGCTGATGGGAGGAGATATTTAACATGTTTGAGTTAGCGAGAACAGAGAAATTAATAAATAGTCATATTTCTAAGGCTTCTTTGACATATCTCCTACGTATTATTCCCATTTACCCATTTCTAAGACATGGAGGCTCCAGCACAGAGTCTCCTTTCAGCAGCAACACTGCAAGATGAGAGATACGTTTATTTTTCACAAAAGGCAGAATATTACAGTATTCCCTCCCATGTGAACAGATCGATTTACCTGCTCTTGGCTGTACCTACTGTCCCTCATAAATTACCAGTATAAAAATTAAGCAGAGGGGAAAGGCAGCCTGAACCTTACAACTCAATGATAAAGTAAAGGTCTTCCCAGCCGGATAGCACTGACCCTGCTAGTGACATGCTGGTGCCCCTGACAGAGAGCAGAGCACTGCAGCTCCTTTAGGATGACCACACACCCTAAAGCACAACACTAAAATTGGAGGCACTCAGCAGCACCAAACTGGCATATTTTCAATTTCTTTCTGAAAGCGACATAAATTGAGTGGTTTAGTGAGGAGGAACACTGTCAATAAGAAAAGGGCTTTCTTTTTCACGTTTCTTCTTCTTTCTCAGACAGATGGTAACTGAGGAAGTGCTTGAGGAAGCATTTGCAGAACATAAACTGCAGCATGTCCATCTTGCCTCCTTCCCATTATTGACTGCAAACACAAGACTTGAGCAGCACGCTGCTGCAGTGTCTTGTTCACCGACATGAGTGTCCTGCTCCACATTTTTCTCAGTTATTCACGCTGGTAAGCCTGCCACTGCCTCTGGCTGCAGGTCTGGCTCATGATTCAGACTGCTTAAGTCTTCCAGAACATCATTTTCTTTCTGCTAGCTGATTAATTTGCTTGCTTTCATCTGTTTTCAAATAAACCATTGCTTAAAGTCCTCCCTGGGATTTCTATCAGCCAGTGCAGGAGGGAGGATGCATCTTTCCAATACAAAATGCTCTGACCTTCGCAGCATTGCCGTGCCGAGAGAGCTGGGCCGTTTCCATGCTCTAAGAATACAGAATTGCAAAGAAGTGACAGTGCTACCCAACATCTCTGTCATCCTTCCTGCAGGCACCACTCACTCTTTGTGCGGTGGAAGAGGACAAGAGCCGGACTAGATCACGCTGTACACAAAGGGAATGAAAATTTTCTCTCTCTCTCTATTGCAAAGAGGGGCTTTTTATACCCCAAAAAATGAGATCTGGTTCTCCCTTCCTTACTCTGCATACCTACAAACCTATTTTTTTGGTCATAAAAACACAGAGTTCCAGCTACAGTGTTTATCTCTGAGCTGCAGTGAAAAATGAAAGCAAACAGATGTGATCAAGTTTGCATGGTTGCACCTGTACATCAAGTATGTCAAACATGCACATTCTCCTCTATTATCCTTCCTCCTGCTGCAATCTGCATACAAGTTTGGAAATATTGAGGTCAGCATTGCATGCTGCAAGATGAAACAGGATGTCGGTGACCAGGTTTTCCCCACATTCTTGATTGTTTGCAGTCCAGTAAGGACAGATGGGAACCCAAGAAGGAGAACACAATAAATGGTCATTCTTACCATTTGTACACCATGTTTCTGCCAGAGATACCAGCTTTTTATGAAACCTGAGCTCACAATGAACAGTGATGAAAATAGCAAAATAAGTTTATTTTACCTTTTTCATACTATTGGTCCAGTACAGTCTACTCCCACACTGGTAGTATCCAAGGGTAACAGAAGATTCAAATTTGTAGACTTTGGAGACTTTCCATCTAAAATGACATTCAGATCTAAGCCAAGGCCAAAGCCAGAAAATGAATGTGATTCAGATTCCGGTGATAAAATCTCTGCCCTTTGCTTTCTTGTAAATTTTTACATGGTGCAAAGCCTGCATAAAATGCAGCTGCTTTTCACAGCTTTATTTTTAAAGTTTGAAAAGTTTTATTCCAATTCAAAAGAAACACAGTGAGTGACAAGCTGTCTGTTGCTTTCTCTTTCCCTAAAGAATGACTCAATTTGAATTCAGCAGTACATACAGTAACCACTGTTTGCTTGGACAATCTCTGTAACTCATTGAAATTCAGAGTCAGGTTCCTGACCCGAACTTTGCAGCCAGCTCTTGTCTCTTACAATGGCATATACCAAAGCCCAGGGTTTGAACACCTGCGACTATGGAGGACTTAGATCAAGAATTATACTCAGACTTTACTATCCATGCCCACCTTTTAGCAGTATTCATTTTGAAAATGAAGATCCTCAAAGCATATTGTACTACTCAGTGGTGACACTGCTGTGCTATAGGGTAAGGGATCTTCTTGCAGGTTTTGGTATCTGGATACGTGGAAGAAATAGGCCTTCTTAATTGGAGACAAGCTTGGGCAGACAAAAAGGAAGATAAAGCCATTGATTCTCAGGCATGAGGCCTTCAGTGTCCCAGTCTGGCCAGCTGTCTTTCCCAGCCCACATCCATTCAGGAATGGACTCAACTGCACAGTGATGGTGTGAACATCCCATTAGGGCATAGTAAAAAAAAAAAAAAAAAAAAAAAGATCTGGACAGTAGCTGCATGAAGACTCTCTTCTGCTGTTACCAAAGATGGGGAGGCTATAAAATTCAGATTAAGATTTGGATTTTGAACGTTAAGGAATTTCTTCTGCCTAACCCCCAAGTCACATTTCAGCTAATGGATGGATTGTTGTTTTACAAGTGAGATGTCTTCATAGAATGTGCCATCAAATACACTAAGCTATGCCATTCCTATTTACTGTGCCCAGGAACTGTTTACACAGTAGTTCTATACACATACATTTATTCAAAGAAGCTTTGAAATTGGCCAGAGGCCAAAAGTTTGCAGATGGGTTTTATAAGACAGGATAACTCAGTGCCTGGCTGGACACAGTTCCGCCCACAAACACAGCCTCCTTGGGGTTCAAGTTTCGCAAATAAGAGTACAAAATGTCAAACACCAGAAGAAAAAGATGCACTGACAAGCACAGGCAACTACGTGCTCAGAGCTGTCCCTGCCTCTCAGCAAACCTGCTCCCTACCCATCCCCCTGGCTTGCTTATTAGTAGCGTGTTTCATTTTTTAAGGAAATGGAAAATTGTCAAATATAGATTTCCATTTACTTGGCACATTGCCCTCAAAAAACAAAGATCTAAGGCGCATATTCAACAGAATTTAAACTGAGCATTAAATTGGATGCAGAGCTCAGTCTGGTCCTGCAAAGCAATGCTCCATTTGCCTGCAGGATTTTCTATTTCTGTGCTGCTCAGGATAACAACAGATGGGACCCCTAATTCAAAGGACGATCTTGAGGCTAGAGGCAACAAAACTGGACCAGAATGCAAAAAGCAGGGTTGTTGCAGATGTGGGGAAAAATGTGTATTTTCAGCTGCAAAAAAGGATGGAGTCCAGATGGCAGGGGAGAGTACTCTGGATTCCTAAAACATCTCAAGATCCCACTGTATTTTTCTCCTTCAAATCCCAAGCCATTGGTTTCACTGAGGAGGCCAAATTAACTATGAAGGCAAAAGAGGGGTCTTATCTAGAAGTCTAGGAGTTGGGTATGGAAATTTGGTACCAGCTCAGAGAAAGAAACTTCTCTTCTGTGCTAGCAGGAGAGCTGGCTGGGAATTTTCTGCCAATGCCTTCTGAAGGAAAAGCAGTCATTTTATTTTAATCAGAAAACCAAAATGAAAGATTTTGTTCCAGGTCTCGTTGACCCAAATGAAACACTTCAGCTGACCCATTTGAAAACACTTCTTTTTAGGTCAATTTTTCATTAATCTCTGTCTGCCTCAGCTACCACACTGTCTCGGAGAAGTGATATCTCACATTCTTCCTTTCTTTTTTTCCCTACCCCTTCTTTTCTCTGCGTTCTCTGCTTGGATTTAATCTAAGATGATGCTGTGGGATATCCTCCCCGGTTTAACTGCTGCTGTGTACCATGGAGATGAATCCAGCCACAAATCGGAAGGGAAACCTAAGGCACTACAGTTGATCCAGCAGATGTAGTCAAATCAAGCTGAAACAAAATGCTTTGACTTTCAGGATGAACACAGTTTGAAACATCTGATAAATTAATGACAAATTTCAGTATCTTCACTCTTTGTTAAACCATTAGACCAAAACCAACTACTGAAGCATCCATTTTCCACAGGACTTGAATTCCAGTCTATGAAAGAGATGTGCATGACCATCCAGTGACCATGCCATCTGAGACCTCTTGGCTGCTCCTCCACCACTTGCCCTGGCTGGCTGCAATGCACTCTCCTGCCCGAGGTTGCTTTTGTTTTGGAGCCAGTGGCAAGAGGAGCTCTCTGCCCAAGCTGGAAGCCTCTCTGAACGCTGCTTTTTGTCTCCCCACCAACAAGATAGCCTCGAGCAAACTGCCCATTCCCACTCCAGCACAGTTGAGCCGTTTATGGCTAAAACAGCTTTTAGCTCCTGGCATTAGACTTCCTCAGAGCTAACTCGCAAGCTCAGCCTCACCGTGTCTGTCCAGACGGCACAGCGCTGCGCAGGGGCACCGCACCAGCCTGCACGCTGGAAGTGATACACCCGCACGAGCGCAACGCTACGTCTTCGGCTCATACAGTCGCAGCGCGGCAAATCCAGCAGGCAGAGTGCCACGCCGGCTCTGCCTCCAGTACCTCGGCAAGCTACTCGCTCAAGAGGGGGAGGCGTATCCTGAGACAGGGCCAACCTTTCCTGCCAATTCTTTCACCAACAGGCACAGGCAGCTGGCAGCCAGGAGGGCATACGCTAGTATGCAGTGGGGCAATTCCAGTAAAGAGCCAGTGATTCAGCGCTGGACTTGCGATCCTCCCAGTTCATCTCAGTCAAGCGGAGGAGAGCAATACCAAGGGGTCATGAAGCCAGAGAAGATATCTGCCGTGAAAGTGCCAAGGAACAAGGCCAGCAGCAACTTCATGCCTCACGGCTGCTGTGGTCCCTCGAGCTGCTGTGCTCTTCTGCAGCCATTTTAACCTGGGCAGGCCAAAAGAACTCAGCAACATTCATGACAGAAGTGGCATCCCGAAACTCATCATTCCGTAAGATTAGCATCTCTGCCACAGGCTTCCAACATGGCCTTATAAGCAACACTAAGAAGCAGCATTTTTCTAATGCTGCAATCACAGCCACCTTCCCCAGCACTCAGATTTCTCCTCTTCCTCTCCGTGCCTTGATTCCCTCTCTGTATGCTTGTCTGCTCTGGACACGACTTAGGGAAGGTAAGGAGCGTCTTTTGGCAATGTTAGCAGAGGGTTTATTTATCACAGTGTCTCTAAGCACTATTGTGCCACTCCTTAGAATTCTGGTTTTGTATATTTTTACTGTATGAATATTTGCTTGTATAGCATCTGTTCAGCTGCAAATTAGCAGAGAAGCAAGAAGCCCAAGATTTAAATTAAACGATCTTTTTTCATGACTGACTTAGATCTGTTCCTTTACTGCTTTGCACAATAATCTCACATTAACAAAAGACAGCTGCCACGGGGATTTTTTTAGTTCAAAGTGCATACAAGCTATATCTAAAAACACGTGCTTTGCAAAGTGACAGTCAAAATATTACTTAAATATTTTGATGTCCCCTAATCGCAATAAAATGCCCACTGAACAGCTCCCTCTTGCACATCGCATGCTGGTGACCACCAGCACAGCAAGTTTGCAGTGCCCTCTGGAGGTGAGTCCTGGGCTTTGGGGGGGAGAAAAATATGAACATCGCTCTCTAAGCTTTCTGGAGGCTTTTAGGGAATGGGCTGGAAAGTACGAGGATGTCTGGGTTCTGACGTCTGGGTTCACACTGGCATTTGCAGCCAACAGGATGCACGGGGAGCACTGCATTTCTTGTAAGCATAGCCAATAAAATGAAGAAATCCATACAGAAATTCACTCCTTTTCTTGACCATAACTCACTCTCCATTTATTGCAAACATGCAGTTTGGTGGTTAGAAGCACAGGATTTGGACCTCCCGCTGCAATTCTAAGCTGTGTAGCCAGGAGAGAGAGACCCAAAGGAAAACATTTGAAAAACCAGGAGCCCTTTGAAATCAACAGCACACTATGGTCAAATTTCATCAATGCTGTAATGAAACTCCTACATGAGGCCATTTTCTTTGTTTCCATTTTTAAGAAAAATTTGGATTTCTAGGTGCTGTGTGGTACTGGAATGAGAAGTGCTGAAATGTTAGGAAAAATGTAAAACTCTTCTTATAGGATCCCCTTTTTCAGCTTAAAGGGGCTTGGCCCAGAAGAAGTCTGAACAAAAGCATCAGAATTTTTTCATCTCAGATTCGGAATATTTGAAAATATTTCCATCCTTGATAGCATCCCTAGCTCTAACAAATAAAAGGAAGACGACAGACATTCAAGCATACTTCAGATACCACTGAAATTTCCTAAGGATATCTGCCAGCATCCCAAATTAAAAGCCTTCCAAGCCTAGAAAGAAACATAATCAAAACTAAGGAGAATATGAACAAAAGCAGTTCAAACGCTGGTATTATTTTGATTCTTTTGTTTGGCTAAGAGAGCACCACAAGCAAAATGCCTTATCCCTCTCTCCTTGGAATTTCAGATGAGAAATCCTGCAGTTCATAACCTCAGACCAGCTCCATTACTGGAGACGAACACTTAACTGTGAGCAGAAACTCAACCTTTTGCCAGGAGCTTCACGTTTCTGGAGTTTGGAGCTACAACTATGAATTGTATTATAGCCTTTGGAAAGCTGTGTGACAAAATCTCATACATAACCTTTGTTTTCTCCAATACCTCCATGGCTTCTGATGTGTGGTTTTTAGCTTACTATATATACCACATTCCCCTAATTGCTATCAGATCAATACATAAATGATTGACGATAGCAGCAATCCTTGCACTAACTAGGATAGCCCATTATAAAATGTCCACACTGTTCAAGTGTTTTAATTATAAAAATATAAAAATGCTGTCTTTTTCCTGGGACCATCATGTCTTTGTGTGTCCTGTTCAGCTCTTTGAGCTCTCAGTGTGTACCTGGCAGAAGAAATACAGAAACTTAGCTCGTGCCTCTAGATGGTCTTGTCAACAAAGGTAACAGTGAATGTTTCAGAAAACTGTCTGTATACATTAGTGGAGAAGGGAGAGGGGAGGAAGTGGCAGAGGAGAATGAGAGAAACACTTTCCATTTATCAGCCACTACTATTTAGCTTTCCCTCCCTGAGGGGTCATGGCATCAATAATCTCAGGCAAGTAAGAGATCCAAAGACATTTTCAGTTAAATAATTCATCTTTCTTCTTATTCTGATGCAAGAAATGGGAGACAGCTGGTGATACCAGAAAGGCATCAACTTAAAATGTACACATGAACCTTTCCCCTGCCAGAGTACACAGATAAGATGCGGAGCTTAGCGTGTGCCTTAAACCAAGGCCAAGACGATAACACAATCATCTAGTTCACTAGCAAAGATAAAATGAGAGACTATCACAGTCTTCATAGATCAAAATATGAGGCAGCGACCCTCACCAGCTGAGAAACATTTTCTTTCCCAGCCTAAACACACTTTAAAAGGCAGAAAGAGGATTTCCAGGGCTCTCATGTCCACAGCTTCCAATTCACCTACAGGCTGTTTAGGATGCACTCAGATCTACAAGGCAAAGATCACTGTCGCAGGATTCCCTAGCTTCAGCTGGCCTTCTGCAAAGGGCTGGACCCAGCCTCTGTGACATAGAGGAGCACAGCTACAGTAAAAAGTCTGCCTTAGATAGCTTTACTTTTATTCAACAAAATAGATTTTGGCACAAAGACAATAACATGCTCTTATTAAGTGGACCAGGCTTATGCCCTGTCATGCTTCAAGAACCTGGAAGGAGAAGGAAATGGTGCTTTCAAAAAGAAGAGGGGTTTTCTGCTATCTGTTTCTTGTATGATATATAAGCACTATATTGTGAAGAAGAAGGAAAGTTGCCAGGAAAGAAGCAGTACACGAGCGTGTTTTCCAAAACCACATTGAACAGACCTCTTATACCTCACTGAGACTAAAACTTAGCAAATGCTCGTGCCCATAAAAAGTTATATTAGGCAGTAAGTAACATTTAAGGCCAGGAGCCAACATTTCTCCGTTGTTTTACAGGGATTTTAAATCTTGAGAAGTGTTACAAAAAATTCCTTTAACCCCACAGTGCCACAGCCAGCACTACTTGGGATGAGCAAGTGGCAGGTAGGAACTGGGTTATCTGAAATGGCAAAGAAGAAGAGCCACACAAGAAGAAGAGCCACAGGGTTTTCACCACCATCTCCAAGTAAGAGCAGGAGCGCAGTCTCCGCCATCACATCTGATAGCGTCGCTCCTCGGGAGAGAGCTGCCATCCCTGCACACCTGCCCCTGAAGCAGCAGCACACTGTGCAGCCAGACTCATGCCCTGCCTTGGGCCCCACAGCTCAGCACAGCTCTGCACCGTGGACGATGCCGATGCCCTGAGAATAGCGGTACGCCCATGGAGCATGGCGGTAGGCCCACGGAGCACGATATACAATGCAGACGTGCTTTTACTCTCTCCTGTTTCAACCCCAATTTAAAAGCATGAAAATAAAATTGCATTTAAGGATGATTATGGGATACACAGCCAGTACAAATAGGGGTCATATGAGGGAGATGCACATTAATGGGTTTCAAAGGCTACTAAAACCATCCAAAGCAATGAAGCAAACTGTGGGGTGTGCTAAGCACCAGGCTGGTTTGTCAGCTTGTTTTACAGACATCCTGGGAAACAGCAGATATTCCACAACCACAGAACAAGCCATGAAACTAGCCCTAGCATGCCACAAGGCAATGAAGTGATTGTGGAAGGCAGAGAGTGTCAAGAGAAAACAAAGCTTCAGAAACGTTTCTGAAAGCAAACATACTTGTCTCCGTAGAAGTAGTAAGAGAAAAGAAGCAGAGGTCCTGTTGCACAGCACATACTCAGGTTGGAGAGTTTTCTACCCCCAGACTGGACATAAAATGAAATGTACACTGCATAACTGAAACCACATAAATCAGTATCAATGTTTTTCAATATAGCAAATTATGCCAGTTTTATAACCCATGAAGAACAATTATGGATCTAGAAAAGACATTATGATTAGAAAAATAACGAAAGGTGGAAGAGAGTTTTTGTTCCAGGTGATTGACGAGCTGTCAAGGATAAAATGGTCCTGAAAGAAAACATATCCTATGTTTAGAACAACTGCATGATCACTGCAGCAATACTCAGATGGAAGAGAGGCATGAATAATTGGGCACACTATGGTTTCTCTTGTTTCTGGAAGCGATTCATTTGAATTATTCTGCTTGTTAATGGGAAAGAACAAGTCACTTGAAAATAGCCAGCCTGTCATGTGGCTGGGATAAGAGGGGGACAGCATCCCGTTATTTAATCAACTTACATTAAATGCTTCACCGGGAGCTGGCTGCTAATAAACAAATTAATAAAGTTGCAGAAAGCTGAACCACCTTCTTTGCGAATTGCTTCATGCTGCCGGACAAAAAACTGAGCCTGGGAGCATTCAAGAGAGCTTCTCTCACATCTGAGCTCTGCCTTTGTGACCAAACATGTTCCCTCCTGTCATGTGCTAAAAGCACCAGCTATCTGCAAATGAACAAGGTCCAGGTGAAGTCGAGCATAAAATGCTGCTGCCCTGGTGAGAGCATGGGCTTGAACTGGTCCCAGTATCTTTTTAGGGCTTCACAGAAGCTGGGTGCCACAATGGTGGGGAGGTTGTTACATGGACTGTTAAACAGACTGGCATTACTGGTGTAACTGGCAGTTGGATAGACTGGTAAAAGGGGACTCTGGCTAAACTGAAATAACAGTAATAATGATGACAGTGCTTCCCTTTCATTATCAAAATCATCAAGATACATTCCCTGGTTCTGAGGACATGTAGCAGAAATGCCACTATAACCAACACAAGAGCACGTAGTTCATGTTGGCTGCAGTGAGCACGTTGAAGAGGAGATGCAGTAACAACAATATTATCCAGCTCAATTTGTGGCTGCTGGAAGGCTCTAGGCAGGAGGTACAGGATCTCACAGGCATGAATCTGAATTGCCCATGACTCTCCTTCAAGATACTCTGTTACCTTTCATGCAGTACAATAGGCTTTAAGGACAATCTAGGCTGAAGATCAAAACAAAACTCCCTAGGCAAACATTACAGTCAAGAGCTTTCTTGTGCATTCCCAAGGCATTTTAATGAAACATTTGACTACAGCTTAGAGTTCTGAGGAAAACATTACACAAGAGTTTGGCCAAATATATTTTGGCTTCTGAAGTCCACTTGTGTTCACAGCTGAGCCCCAGGCTTAAGTGATGAATATGTCCATCCTAACAACGGATGCTGTGGTTTTCAACAGGCTTTCCTGCTCCATGCCAAAGGGGAAAACAATATCATTTGTGAAGGCTAATGGCTGGGTTAAAAATCAGTAAGGTTAAGCATCGAAGACAGTCTCTTCCTTAGTGCTATACAACATCAGGAAACTAGTCCTGGCAATGCCATCCATTATGCATGCCATGCAAAGCAGTGGAAGGGGCTAGTGTCAGAGGCTGCATACGGTGCCAGCCTGGTAGGGATTGCTGATGCTGATAGCCTGTCCAGAGAAACCCCTGCCACTGGCCTCCTTTAAAAAAAAAGTCTGATAATCCTTTGAAGCTCAGCAAAATAATTTTGTATATACAAGGCAAAGTTGTTCCGTTACTGTGCAATGAATGGATGGCTTCTTTCTTGTTCCTAGCAGTACACGGGTCCGTCAGAAAAAGCATAGAAGGACAGAGCCATCTGGTCACCTGAGGATAAATGAGAACAGGATGGAGCCTAAGCACATACAGGCAAGTAGGGGCGCAAGCTGGATTGATCTGGGATTCCCTGATCTCTGTCCCACGTTCAGTCCTGAATCCACGCTGCCTCACCACCTTTAGATACATCGGGGGAAGGTTTGACTCCACACTGTGCTACTGATCTCCCGAGAGCTGTTTTGTGGTACTACAGTAATGGAAAGTAGCTGCTACAGACCAGCCACTTGCCATCACTGACTGCAGGCTGCAGTTCATTTCTTCTTCACTCAGAGCAACTTCCCCTTTTCCATCGGAGGAAGGTATATCTCACAGTCATCTTTCCACCTGTCCTCCCTTTTGTGCTGCCCTGATATTTTCTTCCCCTGTATAATCACTGCACTAACTGCATCTCTTTCAGGAATCGCGCTCAGCTGCAGCAATGCTAAGACATCTACGCCCCTTGGCCAGAAGAGCGTATATGAAAGACCAGAGTTGCCACCTTAACCTCCTGGAGGCCTACACCTCACAAATCAAGTCATGCTTCAATTTATAGACAGTCAAAGAGACCAAGACCTCATGCTGGTCCTGGGCTCTGTCACCTGCAAGGAAAACAGATATTTCTGCCAGAGCTTTCCAAAAGAGACATTCATCGTCTTCTGCTGCCAACACATACAAGGATATTGGGATGCCCAGGAGAAAATAGTGAATAAACAGAGTTGCCCTTTCCAAGTAACAGGAGCCTGGTTTTTTTTCAAGACAAACAACCAAGCATGCTCCACTTCAGATAATACAGACTTCCCACATGTTTCAATACCAGCTCTACCCCAACTAATTTCCTGATGGGGAAATTAGGGCTGGCATTGATTACTAAGTCTCAATCAACTCCCAATATCTTTTACATACATAATGTGCTACATAAATGGTGTGCACTTTCAGAGAGTAAAATAAAGAAAACAAAATTACTGAGTATTTCAAGAAGCTGGATTATGGAGTGTTTTTACCTTCATCTAGACAAAGAAAGGAAACTTGCTTTGTTGCTGAGTGTTAAGTAACTGGGTTTTCTATTATTTTGCATTTCTTTCTTTTGCATTTCCTGTAGTTTTAAAATAATAGCTATGTATTTGAGACATTACTTGAAGCTTTTAATTTATGTTATCAGTATGACTTTGCAGATTTAAAATTGTAAGAAACATATTTGGGCTACGATAAATCATATACCAAGACCCAATCCAGCTCAAACGAAATATATTCATTTCCTCTGGCCAACAAATGGGAAATATTTCTGACTTCCAGAACAATCGTGAAAGTCAGGCAATCTTTAGTTACTGGAAATGGTGCACTGGCCCTAAATGGATGCATGTGCATGATCGTATGAGAATTAAGCTTTGCTACACTAGTTAGACAGAAATTCCTTCCATCTTGCTTTATGATCACAAAACCTCTGAAACAGAAGCTTAAGAAAGCCATCAATAAAAACTGATAAAAATACCTAGCCTTAAATTCTACTACTTTAATAGTTAAAAGACTGGCTGCAATCACTGAGTGCAACAGACCGAGAGTATTATATTTGACATATAACTTTTAATCTCCTCTGCACTAGAGAATTTCAGGGAGCTGGTCCATCAGCAGTACTGTAGACTAACCTCCTTTTAAAAGGGCAGACAGCCCATTTTTATCCCCTTGCACAGCGCTTTCAGTCACAATTGTTAAAGAAGGATGAGTATTAATTACTAAGTGGAAAAAGTCCTAAAAAAGAAATCCAAATGCATATGTTCCTAAGCATTCAAGGGAGCCAGTATATATAAGTGCAGTCTCTAATGAGGAGAGGTGCTCCTTCAAATCATTTATTCCCAGTTTTGAGGGAATTCAACGTTTAAAATTTACACCTTCCAAAAAAGGGAGATAAAAATTCTGGTTTAGGTAGGTAGGTGTGAGATCTGTGATTCTGAATACCCTAGCCATTCCATGGGATCATAACAGAGATGAATGATAGAAAAGACCTGAACTGGGAATGCACAAGTTGAGCAGGAATTTATTTTTTAAATAATACATTTTTAAATATGAAAAAGGGAAAATACAGATTTGAGGCCTTACGGGTCATTCTCAAACAAAGAGAAAATTCTGCAATATGCTAGATACTGGCAGGGTCATAAATCCTAAGCCGCTTAAGATAAACCCAGTTTACTAACATTTTTTAAAAGCAGATAAAAGCTAATTCCCTGCTAGGAAATTAATCACCAAATTTGTATTGCAAAAGGACTTCTGTGTTGCCTTTTACTTGACTGAGTTTTCTGTATCTTACAGTACAAAGTTTGAGGTTTCTACTGTTTGTCCTCACTTCTTATGTGTGCATTAGTAGCTGAGTTTGCACTAGAAATCCATTACTTTATAGCTCAAGAATGCAAGGGGGAAAACACTTAATTTCCTCCCATCTTTAATATCTTTAATGCTATTTCATGCCTTCTATTTTATGTTATGTCTAGAGGTCTGAGTAATAGAAATGGCTCATGTATCCCATGCCTAGCAAAAGAGCATACTTTCTCTGGGTGGATAACCTGAACCATAGCGAAGCTATCTGACCCTTGCACTAAACTATAAACAGAAATTTCTTTGCACACCCTGCTAGTGTTGGGTGGTCTTTGTACAGGGATAAGTTTTATAGGCTCAGCTTTGAATCTGAAAGTGCACTAGATCAAGTGGTGCTTTGGGAGGAGCCTGGTAGTTTCAGAAAGCTTTTACAGACTTCCCAAGTGACTGAGGGGTAGTTAAGATACAGCCTCACTCCCAGAGAAGCTGTCTCTTTTTTCCTAGTAATGCATCTACTCCATAAGATTCAAATCCTGTGGGGTCCTTCCTTGGCAAGAACAGCTCTGAGCAAGGGCATGGTGAAAGCTGAGTTGGCTCAATCCCTCTCGTGGCCAAGCTTGCAGGAAGAAGTAAAGGTGTGGAACGTTTTCTAGAGATGCTTTTTAATAGCATTCCCCTCAAATATGTCCACAGGGGGCAATAAGGGGGAGAGGGCTTTGCCTCCCTTTTCAGGTCCTAAAAACTAGGAGAGCTAATGGGATATACAGAAGGCTAACGCCAGCTAGGCCAGTAGCTTGCGTTTTTTGTCAGCTTCATTCAACCAGGGACAAATTTCACAGCGGAGTTCACAAGAAATGGGCCACACAACTGCAAACGTCACCACTTTCTCAGCCAAGTGCAAAACCAAAACTGCTCCTCAAAGATAAACACACACATGCTGTATTTACATAACAAACGCTAAGTGCTCTTCTGCATATGCATGAGGAAGAGGATGAAGCCAAGCCACTCATCGCCTGATATGTTACTCCCGCACAATTTAATGTACTACTGACAGGCACTCAGACACCATAACGATAAGTACAACCAAAGACCAATGTGAAACAGAAGAGAAGATACCTATTTCTTTATGCAACAGTGGCTTTGTTATTTACTCATAGGAGCAACTTTTTTATACTAGTACCAACCATCTAAATGTTCATTCTGGATTCAAGAAGCTAACATGAACATAAGCCCCAAAGATTTTAAGTGCTACTGCAGCAAATGGGCAGGGGACAATAAATCCAGCTCTGCAGACCTCCAGAAGGAGCTGGGTCATTCTTCTACAACAGTGTTTACAAGTGGCAGCAGTACAATGACTGAAAGGAGGGAAGTCCGTTTTGTTTAGTAACCCCAGACCCAAGCACAGCAGGCAGAATGATATCTCCAAAATTTCCTACCGAATCTGGATTTTCTAAACTACAGGTCTATACCATTTCTTTATATCAGCCACTGTTCATGAAAATAAACTGCAAAAAGTTCCCTATCTGACCAAGCCCAATAAATTACATTTTCACAACTTGCATAAATGTTCAGTATCGAAGAGCCATGTGTGCTTTATTGAAAGACATGCTGTAGGTAGGCAGAGGGAGCAATCTATACTAAAAAAAGGGCATCGGGCTGCAGCTCTAAATTTGCATTGCCTAAGCAGAGGTCAAAGGAACAACTGGAGTAGAGTACAAGTGCATGGCAGAAAGAGACATACTTTACAAGAGCCGAAGCAGCAGCTCTGCAAATGACTGAAAGGAGGAATACAAGAGAGATCTTGGAATATGAAAAGACTCTGGTCAGGTGAGTACTAGCACTCTCAAAGCACAGCCTGGCTACATATTTTAAAAGGATTCATTATAAGGCCATAAGGCTAATGGACACGGTTTGCAGTCAGGGGAGCAAGTTTATTTACACATTGTGTAAATAACTGCAATTGCCTCACAACTCAGTATGCCACCATGAAAGGGGATCACTTTAGCAAATCCTGTTTCTACAAAGTAAGTCTCAGTGCTAGAACACTTTAAGCCACAACTGTTTTTAACAGTATAACTAAATGGACCGGGTCCATTTTTGCATGTTGCAAGCACACTGCAATACCTTCACATTTAAATCTGCTCACAGGCGGTTCTTTTTGTCTGGAGGGATTCTCTGATGAAATCAGGTTCCTTTTACAAGCTTCCTTGCTTTTGCTTGTGCCCATCAAGATGGAGCCAGGATTACAGGGAAGGTTTCCCAAGGGTCCTGAATTCTGAGGAACGCCAGAGGCACTGCACAATAAAGCAGCCATCAGGCTACTGTAAAGTATCCAAGATGACAGTCACATAAGCACAGCCTAGGGATGGTAAAGGTTATCACTAGGCAGTATAGATGCTTGTTCACTACCTATCCATGCCAAGCAGCTTACTAACTTTTAAGGCTACGGTACTTTCTTCACTGGACCATCTTACACATCTGGCCTCTCCTAAGCACCCTAGACACAGCTGCAAGAAAAAACCTGGTGCCCCAACTCATACCACAGTGCAGAGAGAGACACACAGCCTCAATACGAGGGCAACAACGTTGACATAGTTATTTGGATTGATATCAACAGACTAAAACACCTGTTTCTGTTTCAAATGGCCAGAGGAGGACATCTTTGTCCTCCTGCCATCTTCTCCCATGAATAGATGCTGCTGAGTTCTCTGTCACAGGATCTGGTAGGAAGTTAGTATTTCTAACAGAATTGTTAAGGGGCAACTTCTTATAGGACTGATGGACAAGATTAGAAATAACCCCTGTGCATGAGATGTGTGGATGCCAGTGCTGTTCTGCTGTCCCCTCAGAGGACGTCCAAACAACCATACTGAGGTTGTTGAGCTGGATTTGAAGGCTTTTTCTTAATTTGCTCCAGTAGTTACTTCACTGTAAAAACAAGTTAATGCAGAAGTATTCATGTACAAGCTCAGCAAGACACCTCATCCTTTTCTGTCTGCACCCCAGCCATGTTGAGTCAAGGCATGTTTATGGCAGGAAGGTGCAATAACAGTACTAGCGATTATGGCAAAATCACAAGCATCAAACCAGTCTCATCTCAGTCTCATCTGTTTCTTTACCCTCATTCTTTTCACTCGTTGCTCTGTGTTTCCTCTCCTTTACATTAGTTGTCTTCACTCCTCACTTTTAAAAGTAGATCCTATTCCTTCCCTCTTCTCCCCACACCCTCCATTCCCCAAGCAACGTTGCCTCAACCTCCCAGCTTTGCTTCAGCAGCACTCCCTCAGCACTGCCCACCACGCTTTGACACACAGGAGGAAGTTACATGTTGAACACTCATACAGATCATATTCTACACATTTGTAAATGGCACAAATTTCCCTTCTCATGCCTGGCAGTAAATATACCAATCCCCGTCTTACCAATTCCCATCAGGTGTAAACTGGTATAGCTCAATTGACTCCAGTGTTGCTACCCAACTACTACCAAGTGGAGGTCATTATTCAAAGCCCACAAGAGGGAAGCAGGTTGGCTTCCACGTGGCCACCCACAAAGACGAGATTTGAGTGACAGCATATGATTCCCCGAGTGCCATGCACACTTCTCTCAATAACCTCACCCAGCTTTGTTTTACGTCAGCCGGGGAGCCAGTTCTAAGGTTTGCTTTTGTGCTGAATAACAGCCATAAGAATCCACTTGATTTTAATTATGTGGTATTTCGCATGTCCAGCATGCTGAGGCCATATGTACTTGTGAATGTTTACAGTGTTCTCAAAAAGACCCTCTTCTGCACACAGTAACTTCGGGCCTCTGATTTTGTGCTGCACAGCAACGACTCCCCCCTTTCACCAGCTCTTCAACACGCTGCTGTTTTGCTTCCACTGCCTGTGGGATATTAATGTTAGCTGCCAGCTCGCTGGCGCAGGCTGGAGTGGTTCAAGTTCAGCTCAACAGCTGTTGACTCATACGTGAAGCATCAATCCTGGGTCTGGAAAAGCAAAATGCTCTTGTGGAAGGGCTTTTCATTAAGAACAGAGAACACCACTTCAAGGAGCTGCACCGGGCCCACGACAGCAGCCTTATGGCCCTGTTGGGTTGCACATTGCTTCTCCAAGCTTAGAAACTGCATGATAACAGGTACTTAGGTCTGGCAGCTGTGGTCCCTGAGTTACATCACAGCAAATGCTACAATAAGCTGACAGTTTTTTTCAGTGCTAGTATAGATAAGCTCTGCTTGAAACTCTAGATCAGCCCCGAAACGTTAACTAAATTCTTCCAACCTCTCTGTCAGCTTTAGCATAGAGGGTTAAGTAACTTACGTAGCATCACAAAACACATCAAAAACACATCCAGAAATTAAATCTGAAGGTGAGGACACCCTATCTTGTTATCAGCTACTAACTCACACTAGCCCACCCATAAATCAGAACTGGCGTCTCGTGCCAAGTGACAAAACACAGAATGCCTGCATCAGCTCCTTGCTGGCCACAACATGCTGTACTGCCTGCATTAGTGTGGGGCTGATTTCAAGGGGACTGTCATAATATGACAGCTCATAAACATGTCCCCTTCTGCCTATGCGCTACCAAACAAATCGCTCTTACTTGGATTTTGTCTTTGTCTTTTACAGTTCCACATACCCTCAGAAAACACCACTTTGGCTGAAACTACCTATCTAGCTACCCCAATAGGGCAAATGCACCAGCAATTGTTATTCACCCATTTCTCATACGGCCATACTTAGTCCAACCTAACACATAAAAGAAAAGAGGTTGTTCCCATTGGCTCTCAATAAAGGAGCCATTTGGATGATGAGTTTTGGGTTACGGCCTCTGGCAGCCTGACAGCTAAACTGACGCAAGGCAACTTGATCAACACACTGCAGGACTGCAACTTCCCAGTTGTGTCCTGGAGCAAAGCGTCTGCTCTCCTCTGCTAGCACACGCTGGACTGAAGATGGCCTCAGCTTTTCTTGCAACAATTTTCTGACGTACCCATAACCTGAGTCACTCTCACCTCTCCCTGAAGCCCTGAGCAGTAAATCTGACAGTCCTCTGGCCTACCTTTGGCAGGATTTTAACCAACAACCTATAACTATTTCACTACCAAATTCAGACTTTCAGGTCCCAAAAGACATTGCACTTTACAGGGAGATGATATGCCGAGAAAATAATCCGTGGTTTTCCACTCACTCATTAAGGGAGCAATAAAACATCTGTATTCATTTACTTAAACTGTTAAACCAGTGAGACAGAAGGAAGCAACTTATACCCATATTTAGAAACATGCAGTCTGCTCAACAGATCAGTTAGGGAGACGAATTTACAGTAGACAATATCATCATAACAGTGGTTATTTAGCTCCTATTAACAACTGAGAAGAGCTATCACATCAAAGCACGAGGCAGAGCTTTCTTTCTAACTTCTCCACTGACTGACACGCTAATTCAGCAAACCAGTCCAACTCTTTGCAAACTCATCCAGCTGTTTGACACAAGTGTGACCCCCCCTCATTAGGGGTGACTCTGCCAAGTTCTATCACAGTTGGAATCAGGCTTTTGGATTTGCCATTCCTTCTTGCAGGGAAAGGAGGAAGTCTTTGGACGAAAGCAAACAGGGTTAGCCATATGCTTAAACCAGTGGCAAATAGCTTCCGTTAAACACAGTATTTTGAGAAAGACAGGCATTATAATAAAAAGGCCTACTCCACACAATTTCAAAGATCAGAAGTCTTTCCACACTGCTTTATTGATTACTTAGAACCAGTCTGATATATTTAACTAAAAAATCAATGGGAAAAATAAAGGACTGCCTATTTGACTCAGAGGAAGAATTCCATTCATGGGATAAAAGAGCCTAATGAGGCAATTCAGTATTCAAAGAGAGCTATTAGCAATGAAGGAATAAAGTGGTTTTGTAACAAAATGATGAGCACTGAGTGCAGATGGAGGAAATGGTGTTTTGTAAATTCAGAATCCGGGATTTTTTTTTAAATCTTTAAATACTTCACTGATATGCTCTCTGCAATATTTAGCATGATTTAGGGTCTCATTCGTGGCCATTTTTTCCCCAGATGAGGCACCTGCAAAAATATACTTGAAGCCAGTAGAAGCACTTGCACACAATTACAGATCACTTATTCATAGGGGCATGCCCAGTACATCCTCTTATAGAAGTCAACATTTTTGAGACTTTAGTGCTTCCCCCAACAAAATAAACAACTAAAAGAGGCCATGGACTGACACGGCTATTATTTGTAGCTCCATCTGGAGAGAGGCTTATTTCAAGAAATGCTGCATGATGGTCATGCTTTTAGCCTGAGGGTGGGGATCAGGACAGGGACTGAGCAAGGCAGAAGTCTGTCCTTCCAGCAAGCCCAGACAGGTCAGTAGGGGATGACGTGACCTTCACATGGCTCTAATCAGTCAGCTCAACCCAGCACCAGGCAAAGATCCTTTGGGACATTCTCCTTTTGGTTCTCAGAAATACCTTTTGGTGTTCAGGCAGCATCAAATTGTTTGGACGAAAAAACTTTACGGGTATTTCCTGAACATCCACAGTATTATTGTCACGTTTTTGGTTTTGTTTTTTTTTTTTAATTCATCAACTTGCTTTGCTAGAAAACCAACCTGAGCCATTAACACTGACTCATTACCTGTTGAACAGGTGTTCAGATAATAAATAACAAACAGATCCTCTAAGCAGAGATGCCTACAAATACAACATAGCTCAGCAAACAGTAGGGATATGCACTGACTGAAAGAACACAAAGCCTTTCATAAAAAATCATTGGCTGGCCTTCTGGGGGTCTTAAAGCTGGGAAGATTTGCCTGTAAATGTGCTAAATAGCAAAGTGGTCCTTGCAACAAGAGCCTGGTGCAACCAAACTACTTTAGCAATAAAGCCATTTTGTGGCTATCATAGGAGCTGCCCGTTTTGATGCCTATAATTAAGGTTGCCCAATGCTTTCCATTACAGGATTCCACTCCCAGTTAGCTGCAGATTTACAGGGCTTTATCTGAATGGAGAGTGCTTGGTGTCCACAGCCAGCACAACTGTACGTGAAGAAAGAGTTAGGCAGCCTGACTGCCGCTCCCCGTTCTACCACATATGTGTGTGTCTTGCTAATCTGGCGAAAATCAGGGCACGCATCCACTATCTGCTCTACCCACCTCAACTCCAGAACAACAGACCTGCAAGAACACAGCACAGCTCTGCTAAACATGAGCCAGCTTGTGTAGGGAAGCAGTTTAACAAGGAGGGAAGATTTTCAGGGAGAGGGAATATCCTTGTTTGACTACCTGATAAAGCTTGGAAATCACAGCTTTTCAGGCTCAAATCTTCACATTTACTTGGGCAACTAACAAACTCCAAGCAATGTATTGTCTAGACACAATACTCTAAAGGTCTACGCATAGGAATCATGCTCTTCTTCAGCAACATCAGCATAAAAAGCTCCTCCTGTCCCTGCTCAGCCCTCGACTCCAGGCTGCAGCCACTACCGCACTTCGCTCCACCATGCTGCTTTGATGCCTCTCTGCGGGTGACACTAAACTGCATTACTGAAGTGTCTGGATCAGGAAGCCTCCCTGATCATTATGAATGAAATTGGTTGCTAGAACAAGTAGAGAAGACAGGATGTAGCTAGGGGAGAGGCCTCTGGAAGAGACAGAAGGCAATGCGGAAATACGCCCTGAGCTATGAAAGGGAGGCAGCACAAGTTTTGCTTTCAAGTGGGGATTTAAGTTTTAGGATCAGATTTCAGCATTTCCCTTTAGGATGATCCTGAGAGATCAGAAGCAGAGAGATGGTTTTGTGAAATTAAAACCAAAACAAACCAAAACAACCCCCCCACACTTTTCTCCTTTGCCGCTGGGTCTTTGGGCCCCTTTACAGATGCCTGGCAGTTCATTCTGCAGCCCAGTGGCGGCCCTGTCTGGAGTACTGGATGACCTATTATCACATAGTGATATAAGCATATACAAGCTGTGTGGATTTAAATGATTCTGTTGAGAGGACATTGATTACAACTGCTACGCGACTGCATATATTGTTTGGGCACAGCTTGGCTCTGCTTGGAGTTTTTTAATCTGCAGAAATTTTGCTTCTGGTGATGATTTACTTTGATTTTTCTCTTTTTAATCATATCTATGCAAACGTTGCATGGCTATGGAATAAGAGAAAAGTCCTTTCAAGGAAAAATAACTGGTTAAAAGACAAAAAACAAAGCATAAGCTTTCACAGTGGGGAGAGATCATCAGCTGATTTCCTCAGGGAACTGTGCTGATATTCAATTCGCTCATGAATAACTGGCAAAAGGTGAGAAAGTTTGCTGCTGATAAAAAAAATTATTCAAGACAGGAAGAATGAGGGCAGACTAGGAAGAATTGCTAAGAGGCCATACAAGATTTGGCAACTGGGCAATAGAATGGCAGATGAATGACAAAGTAGGTAACAATGCACGTGGAGAAAAAAAGAAATTGTGACTTCACATAGGAAGCAATGGACTCAAACCTGACAATTATCAGCTAGGAACAACATTTTGGCATTAGGAGTGTTAGTTCTATTAAAAAATCAAGTCAGCAGGAGTCAAAATAGCAAAAATAAAATAGAAGAAAATAAAATACATATTATCAAGAAGACATTAACAACACAGAAAACCTAATTATGTGATTGTATGAATCTGTCTATGACTCTTCCACATCTTCAATATAGCATGTAGTTCTTGTTCCCTCATCTGAGAAAGGCTGTATTAGAACAAAAAACATTCAGAGAAAGGCAACTACAATGACCACAGCTACAGAACAGCTTCCACACAAGGAACAATTTCCATATGTTCCCTTTGGTTTGGAAAGGGGTCATCTTAGTGCAATTATGATGCGGACCTACAAATCAAGACTAGCCAGGATCAGATAGGCAGGCATCAATTACATACTGTCTCTTCCAATACAAAAATTAAGGCTATAAAATGAAGCTAGAAGGAGCCAGCCTCAAGGGAAGGTAAAGGAGATGGTTCTTCATGCAACAGGTAGTCAGCCTGTAGAATGTCTTGCCAAAGGATGTTATTGTTGCAAATATTTTAGAAGGGTCCAAGAGAAGACCAGACACTTACATGGAAGAGAGATCTACTGAGGAGAAAAAGGATCTGAAAAAATAAAAAAGTCAGTGGAAAGTCTTGCATATGCCTATCCTTCAAGTATCTGCAAGTGGCTGGCATTGGCAGAGGATACTGGGGCAAGCGACGTTTGTTCTGAACCAGTGCTGCTGTGCCCTCTTGCATCTCTGCCCTTTTGTCCCGTATTCTTGCTGGGTGACACAGTATACCCTGGCTGTTTGCTTTTGAATGGATCAAATGTCCTATTTTTATACACGCTAATGAATAAAAATTGAAATGATTTCAAAAGCTCGTCTTCCCCACTGTGAGGACGGCAGCACAGGCCCAGGAGACACTTTACCTCATACTTGGAATGTCTGGCAAACCATTTTGTACAGAGCTGATGATAATGAACCCAGCAGTTCATTTTCCTGAGAAACAGGAGCTCACCATTGTCCAGTAGGAAATTCATGGATAATATGTTCAGCCTTGCAAGAGAAAGCGAGAGAACCGAACTTCAAAATGAAAGGATTCCTACTTAGATATAAAAGCCATCTGAGTCAATAAGCATGAAGTCTTTTAAGTCTTCTGCTGTGCTTATCTATGAAGAGTCTTTACCTAACCCTCAAGAACCTTCTTGGTACAAGAATCACCATGCTGCTTCCTCATGAATATGATTAAAGTCTTTACCTGCTGAGGAAGCTGGACATACACAGATATGCCACACAGATATTCAAGGGTAAATAACATGAAAATGACAGATAGAGGAGAGTCAATGCCAGTTTTCCAACTTTATCTCTGAGGGTGAAAGGGCTGCTATTGGAAAGAAATTAATGAGTGAATGGCAGTGAGACAACTTTCAGCAGGGTTCTGCAATGCAAAATTAAAGTGAAAATGTTGGCAGAGCTTCACTTGGATAGCACCATATCAGGAAACATCAAATAAAATATGTCTTACCTGCTCCTTCAAGCTCTGACTGTGCCTGGCCTGACAGGGAATTAGTGAGACATTTCTATGTGCTGACTTATTTATTACTGAAACACTCTTGTTATAGTCTTTGAAATGTTGTTCACAGTCTTAGCCATTTTCTGACTTAAATTCAGTGACAGTCCTGCAAAAACATTCAGAACCAAATGGCCATAATATGTTCTGCAGACATATGAAATACCCTGAGGAGGGAGTTAATGGGAATGAACATAATAAGGCTTTTTGAGGAGAGTGAGATGTGGTATATATTTTATCTTAGCAGACTTTAACTAACTCCCTGAAGGTTCTTTATGTGGGAAAAGTTTTTCTGTTTAAGTGAAAGTCTAGTTGAATTTGAAAGGACATTCTAATTTTGTTATCTTCCTCCAAGAAGAGTGTTGATAGATTTGTTCTATGCTATTTTGGGGTTTTTTGATTTTATTTTTTTTTTCCAACAGGGGTCCTCTAGACACTGGATAATCTTCATTAGCAGCAACTAATGCAGAAAAGAAGGACTAGAGTGTTTAGATTTTGAGCAAAGATTAAGATGGCCTTCCTTTCAGGTCTCTGTTTCTGTTTCCGCAACACTACTTTTTTTTCATTTGTTTAGTTAGACATCACTAAGGACCTGATTCAACTCCCAGTGAAATGAGTGGAAAATATCTCCAAATCAAGGATCTCAGAAAGGCAGACCTGCCGAAAGGCAGTATCACATCCACCCACAACATGAGTCCAATACAGTCTTCCCTTCCAACCCAAGGGAGATGCTACAAACTCACAATGCTGTTCCAGAAAGACCAAGACCACCCTTTTCAGGGGCACTATGGTCTCAAGACTGGCTTAGATCAGGGCTGAAACAACACCTTCGTTCCAAAGCTTAGCAAGTCTTTAACTCTACCACTAAATCCTCTGAGACATTAAAAAGGCAGCCTTGCAACACTCCTCTTTTCTTCCTTTTATAGGGGACAATAACACATGTGCAGGTGTGAGAATGCCACAGGGATCCAAAGCACTTCACCGAGGGTAAGTTAATGTGGCAACGCAGGAGTCGTATTGTGCAGAGTCACTGGATATTTTTGCTTAAGACAACTTGGATGTCTCTTTTTAAGCTCATTTGTAAGATGCACTGCAGAAAGCTTCACTATGTATCTTAGATCTTGTATTTTTGATCAGTCTTTTCATAGACATGCCAATAGCCTGATTTTACAAATTAAATCAGGAGAAATGCAGGACTCTCAGGGTATTGCCTGTGTGTTCTGCCTACTTCTTTATTCACAGTGCATCAGCTGAGCTCTGATGTTCATGGACATCATCAGTCAAGTGGCAAGCTAAGGTAACTATGCTGGTTTAGGTTGCATGGGTTTAGGTTCATGCCCTAAATACTTCTTGCACCACCACACTTTGGGAAATGCTGACAAGAAACAAGAAGCTGCAAGTTTCGTCTTGAACACATGATCTGCCCAGTGGATTTCACTGGCTTTTTTTCAGGGATTTAACTTATACATTTAGAAAGCATACACTTTTTGGTTCAGTCAACAGTTTCAACTTCCTGACCCCAGGTTGCTTCCAGAGTGAAAATACTGAGGTTCAAAAAAGAAGTACTTGGCTTAGAAACATTCTGAGCTGGCAGCAAGGTGAACGCTCAGTGCTGCCGACACACCCAATGGCCTGCATCAGCATCTCCTGCATGCACTGTAAAATAAGATCTGCTTCACCTTGGGCTGAATAGTCTCTTTTCTACTAGCTTCATCTCTAGTTAGGGACCTGAAGAAAGTAACCTCTGTGTGTTAACATGCCAATTTCAAATGCCCTTGTCGAGGTTGGTATCACTCACCTCTTGCGTGATCACAAAGCACCAAGATTGCCCCTGTGTACTCAAGTGTAATGAGTGCCAGTAAGACCAGTAAGTCTCACCACGGTGAGGATGGCAAGAGAAGCTCTCCTCGAAGAACCACAGGGCAATGCTTCCCTAAGAACCAGGACACCCACAGGGTTTCCTAGGTCTTCATGAGGTGTATATCAAACACCCAGACGCCACTTTCTTGGCCTGTATCTAAGCTCCTTCCTCCACAATTCTCCACCATTTCCATCATGCCAGCTGTTTCCACAGAGGCTGTGTTGAGTCTCAGCATGAAAGGTGCAAAGCTCACGTGACAAGAAAGGATACTGACCTTCTCAAAGACCAGAGTGAAAATGGCAAGGAAATCCATTCTCTGAACTGGCCTACGTACTCTAGGGTCTGACCGAACCCAAGTAAATCCCTCCTTTGATCAGTGGATCACTTTGACATTACTAAAGAGGTGATATTATATTCTAGGTCTTATATTCCATGGGGTTCTGGAAAGGGCAGCCTCCTTTCACTCTCTATCTACACGTTTCACAATGTAAGGCAATCCCTGCCGTTAAATAAACCTCAACGTCCAAAGCTTACCAACTGTACTGAGATCTTTTCTCAGCATGTTCTCTTCCCCGCCAAGCTAGCTGGCATGCAGAAACTTACAGATACAAAAAAGGTGGGAGGAAGGGAAAAAACTTTTATAGAATTCTTCCCAGTTATATACTAAAGAGAATACATGCAAGCTTAAATTTTGTGCAGTAACTACATCTTAGCAGAAGCAGCATCCTGAGCCCTGCAGCAAGTCTGTTTCATCCAGCTCCAATTAAAATGCTGGGAGTTTATCACCCACTGAACTCACACTGCTTCAGGCAAAACCTCTCATGAGGCTGCAAAATAAATCCAACACCTGAATGATATACTGCAAAACTCCTTCATGGATCTTCTTTACTGTCATGGCTACCCATGCCTTGCCACTGTGAAAAGTTTCTGCATTTTTTCTGTGATCAGCTGTCAGTCAGGTGGATGAAAGACATTTTAATACATGTTATTTCTCAAATTTTGCAGAGGGTTGTGAAGAAATGGAGCCTACTCACTCATCTATTCTAGACCACTTGAAAAAGTGTATGATGGGATGACTTCTCCCATCACAGTGGGTGACTGCAGCAGTACAACAGGATTGCTTTGCTCCAAATTCCTCTCTAACGGCACAACACCACTGCAGTGTTCGTCCTGTTTGTTTGGCCCACAACACTGGACAAAGGGTCAAAACCAAAGCTGCAGCACATGCAAAACCATGGGCCCTCTCTGGAAATTTGCACATGGATTTCATGCAGGTGCCCTGTTGCTATAACTACACATACTTGTAATTGTAAGCCTGTTCTTGGAGATGTATACACTTCAAAAGATCATGCTGCGATACAAACTTCTTTTTCTTACCCTCAGCTGTAACTTTCAGTGTGAAGTACACAGCCGTTCTTGGAGATTTCATAAGATGTTTTCAGGAGGTCTTTCACTGTCTCTGACTAAATCCTCTGCCCAGCTGTAGTATGAACTAGCAAGGTTCCAATGGGATAATTCAAACCCTTAAAAGACCAAGCGCTATATTTTCTACCTTTAAAGTTCCAAGCCTCTCAGATAGTTTCACTGCTCAATGTGATAGACAGATTATGAGTTTATTATTTGGAAATAGTTTATAAAGGTCATTTTTATCTTAGGAATAAACCTTAGAAAGTTAATGTTAGATTTATAGTTTCAATTGTTAACTTTTTCTAGCACTTCCCGGTACTGTTCGTATTTTCCATATAATTTTTTCAATTTTCCAGAGCATAATTATTATACTTCATAATCATAAATTGATGATTAATTGTACAGAAGACCAAACACCATCAGCAGCTAACCTCAACACAGGGAAGGGAAGAAAGCTCTTACTCGATGCCTAGCAGTAAGCATATACTTGTCTTCACTGTATTTGAAAATCAAGCTCTAATGCCAACGCCATTCCCCACTGGGTCACTTAATCCCATTCCTGAAACCACACTGTAACTGGAGGAGCGGAGCTCTCAGATAATAGCACCTCAGGAACTCTCTAGTAAAAGAAACCAGACCATATTCAAAAACCGCTGCAAGATACACTTCCTTAACTTAGGTTTTACAAGTGCTGAATGTGTTTCTAGCTCTGTCCTTCTGCAGTACTGGTGCAGGTGGGATTCACCTTGTTCAACAGTCCCCATTTGCACAGGGAGTTTCCCTTTCAGCCCAGGCTAAGGGCAGCACACCTGCAAGTCCTAACAAGTACAGCGTAATCAAAGAAAGCAGCCAACCACTGGGAAGTTTGTTTGTCCTTTCTTACTAGTTAAATGAGGATACCAGAGTAAACGACAGAAGATGCAGCGCTACAGAATTTAAAAAAAAAAATCAGCACTGAAGATGACAAAGTTAATATGAATGAAGCAAATTATCTTTCCTCAGACATGCTATTTCCTTCATTGACCGCAACCTTTTAGCTTACAAGCCCTTCTTCAGTTGTCTGATAACAAAACACAAGACTTCAGGTACTGCAGCTTGAGTTGCCATGATTAAGCTGGAGGCCCTGACAGGCAGTTTGGTGTGTTAAAAGAACAGCCTGACTCCACCTGTGGAAACAACGCAAGTGCCTGGCCGTGCGCTGCAGCTGCAAGCAGAGAATTTATACCAATGGTTCAGGTCATGAGTAAGTTAGAAGCAGGGCTTGTTCCTATTGTTGTTTTATGGCCACTTTGACCAATTAATTTAATGATCATATAGATGACTCCTCTGTCAGCCTCTCAACCCTATCTATTTCACTCTTCCTGATGAAGCATTTTACTATTTTGGCAGCTGTTGAAAACAACAAGGTGCTGACTGAGAAGGAGAGAGAGATGCCAGACCTGCACTAACTATCCCATCTGCTTCCTGCAAGCAAGGCAAATGAGAAGCACCTACTACATTTTCAGGTATGGAATATTTATCACTTGATCAGCGCTATCACAAAGGCAGCCTGAAAGGTTTCTTGCATTTAAAGGTGTAGTATAATCATTCCCAGAGTACAGTGGCAGGTGTTGAATGCCAAAGAAGTGCAAGACTGGGCCCCACACTTGCATCTTGAGGTATCTGCTACCTTCATAAAGTATAGACACAGCTTTTCAGGGTTGGGGTTTTTTTGCACTGATTCATCGGCATTTCTCCCTTATTGCAAGGATTCACAAGAGTTGAGTTTCTCCTCACATGGGCTGGGGTGATACGGAGGGAGAAATTACACTGGCCCTTTTAACAAAGTCCAGAAAAATAAGGCAAGTCAAATTATGAGTTCCAGATAAACAGATTAAACTGTGCTCTAAATCTTGCATAGGTGTTTGAGAATCTAGACCTGCCATTCACATCCACAAAGATCTCCCTGACTTTCAGCTTCATTCGAACAGCTGACATGGGAGCTCTCGTGTTAGAGGAGAAGGGGAAGGCAAGCTTTGGAACATAAAATTAAAGGACTTACTGTTTTCTCAAATGGCTCAGTCAAGCTCTTTATTGCACGTTCACAGTTCCAAATGAAGGCCTGTACAAAAGCAAATTATGAACATTTTTGAGAAGCTGGCTATCAGATTAGTTAGGAAGCTCTGTACAGAATAAAGAAGGGTTCAGCTGCAAAAATCCACTCTATGTCCATGTGCAAATCTTTCCTAGAGTTCAGCAACACCCAGTTTCTGGACTGGACAGTTGCTGTTTCTCCCCATCAAAAGAGGTATCAGTCCCATCCTTTAAATTACAAACTGAGTCTGGAACCCAAGTTTAAGGATTCTCATCTGGTGTTTTGATTTGGGCATAACCATAGCTCTGAGGAAAAACAACAGCATTTTTCCCTTAGCAAAACTATTCCAGATCTTTTTTAAAGAGAGGAAAGACAGACATTATGTTAGTTAACATCTAATGACTTCTGCAGGATACAGGGACTGCTAAAGTAATTGCATTTTATTTTATTGTAGAGGCAGAGGAGGAGTAATGCAAGTTGGAAGGGTCTGTAAATATCCATCTTTAGCAAACATGTTCGGCATATGCAAGTGCTGCGTTAGATTGCATTAATGAGAGTGTAATATGTGAATCAATGGAGATCGTTCTGAGGTGTTTGGGCCTCGTGCAGCGTTAGATCCACTTTAGAAGGACACCACATTTCATTTTGACAGCAAAAAGTAACCTGGAGAGGAACAAAACATGGTGGAGGGGTGGTTTCATTACGGCTTATACATTGCCTGCCACATTAGCAACTCCCTGGCCAAACGCTTTACGTACACCCAAACACACGGGACACCTTACCCTTTTCAGTGCAGACATCTTCAGGATTGCTCTGCAAGGAGGGGAAAAACTACCAGTGAATAATACAACAAAAGGAATGAGACACAGAAGGTAAATGCCATGAGTAGCCTGAGAGCCTTTAAGTGAGGCAGGACCACCTAAATCCTTGGGGAGCATCTACCCATAGGCTGGGGCTTACGGCAGTGCCCCAACATCAGCACCAAGCTGCCCTGTTCAGAGCAAAGACCCTTCCCATGGTGCAGGCAGTCAACTAAGAGTAAAACTGAAGGGAAACGTGGGACAGCCCTGCAGACATAGGTCGCAGTGTTCAAAGGGAAGATCGTTATTCTTATTAGACAAGGACACTGCAAGAATGAAGGGATCTGCTGTTGTTTAATATTGGTGCTTCACAGCAAATTTCCCATGGCCAACAGTTTTGGTTACAGACCAGACTGTCAGCTAAAAATATATCCAAAAAATTACCTGGCAAGTAGACTAAGCTGTCACAAGAGATAAATCTTTTCCTTGGACCTTTTGCCTTCTATCATGGAAGGGGCTAACCTATTTACAAGAAACATCTTCCATTCACATGTTACACCTGATAGAGCATGTTGCAAGTTGCTGTCTTGTACTAATATTGTGGAATTTGAGCCCCTTGAACATGATAATGAATGCAAATGCAATACCAAAACCCTGTCACAGAATAGGGGATCATTAAGATCTCCAGTTTGAAGATAAGACATCTGAGAAAAACAAAGGTGAATCACTTATCCACAAGCATGCAGCAAGACTGCAAATGAAACGGGAACCAAGCTCATACTTCATGAGTGCCATGGGCTCATTGTTACCCAAAGCTTTCCCTTTTCCCTCCAAAGAGGAATGCAGTAAAGCTGTTATACCTAATTCAGTACTCCAGAAAATTTTTCAGTGAACAGTTTTGCCACAAGTCATGAGAATTATCAGAACAGGGGAAAATTCACAGTGGCTCTGTAAATTTCTGCAGAGATTTTGACACTTGGGTGCAAAACGCTTCCAAAGAACAAGCTCACAGGTAGCAGTACACAGACCACTTGCACAAGGCACAAGAGATTTATCTCTAATTGTTTCCCAGAGCACAGAAGGAGGAATCACAAATTACCCCAGAGTATTTTTCAGACAACCATATTTGAAAAGGAGTAGTCGAGTATTATGCAAGTCATGCTAAACACAAAGCCACTCTGATAACAATACACTTTCCATTGCTTTTACTTTACTGGAGTCTCTCAGATTTTAGCAATAATCAAATTAAAAGTGATCAGTGAGAAAAATTTCAAAACCATTTTAATTACAAAACACTCATCTGCAGTTTGTCAAGGAGACTTGACAAAAATGACAACTAAAAGCAGCATTACTGCAGATCCCATGATTCTGAAATTGTCCATCCATCAAGCCATAAAATAAGACACAGAGCAGGAGAGAGAGACACTTACATAAATCCATTCATAGCATAGTCCAAAGCATGAGACAAGAATGTCAGCACTTGTCGAGTTAGATATAACAGACATAAGAAACTGGCCACAAATAAAAACAGAAGTGGACAACTGAATTAACATGGGAAAAATGTCCAGTGCCTTTTACCTTGCTGCTCTTCATGATGGTATAAAAACAGGAGAAAAGGTTACACTGGGAAACTGGCATGGCTCTGATAGCCAGCTAAAGTATATTTGGTTTAGGCCAGGATAAAGGCCAAGCAAGCTGGAGCGTGCCTTCAGATCTGTGCAACCTCCAGTGCATGGCAGATCCAGGGTGCAATCCAAGATGCAGGAGGACACTTCCCAACCCCTTCGAGGGGCTCAGGTCTTGCACCCTAGAACATCTGCCACAGGCATGAAAAAATACTAAATGCAATGGAAATCATTGGTTTCCTTCTGATTTAGTGAAGTATTCCAGGAAACCTGTCTGTACAGTTTCCTCTCTTCTTTAGTAAGTTTCTTTTTGCTAATGATTTAACCTTTAGATGACAGTAAAAAGCTTCATAAGCCTACATTATGCAGGCAGCCAGAGTCTTTCTCCACCCGCCAAATGCTAGAGAGATCTTACCAACGACCGTCGCTAACCAACCTCCTGAAATCTGTAAAGCACACAGCCTCCAACTCCAGAGCTTCAGCCTGCCCAGACCTCTCATATACACATAGCTTGTACCTTTTAGGCTTGCAGCAGAAACCTGGGGAACAGGTGCCTTGCATTCATGCTCTATTACGCTAGTGTAAATCAGAGTAAATCAAATCAAGCCCCAGCTGCACAAGTAGCAACACTGCTTCCCCCCTACACTACCTAACAAAGTTGGTTACCACCTGTGAAGCATTAAACATGCACACATTTATCAGGTTGTTCTAGTAAGGAACAGGAGAAAGACAGAAGAATTGGTATCTGGATTTTCTGTGATTTATTTGGATGTTTTTCAATGTCTCCCCTCCTCAATTTTAGGGTTTCACAGGACAAATTCCTGATGACCCAGCCTGTTTTCTAGCTTAATGTGCCAGATGACAGGATGTCAATTTTGCCTTGGTTAGCCTTTGAAAATCATATTACACCTCTGTTTCCCATACTGCATTGATTTCTTATAACCTAGTATTTGGCACAGAGGCTGATATCTGCAGCAGGATGCTTTCCCGACTGGAGCAAGGATTTTGTCCATAATGCAGGCAGGATTAAAAACAGGTCTTGTAAGGAACAGCAGGAACTCTTTGCTCATCTGCAGAAATGCTTGTAAGAAGATACTCAGCACTGAATAAAGAAATTAAAATAAAAGATAATATATGGGTTTTGGTGGTTGTTTTTTAAAATCAATGTATCCATATGTGAATTATAAAATGTGTTAAGGAAGTGTAAATAGAATCCAGAGACATAGATGCTAATCCATACACAGTACAGGATACATAATGAAGTCTTCTGCATTTCTAGATGGGAAATTTAGGTATTAAATGGCAGACACCAGTCAAGAAATGACACGTCTGCAAGTTCATTTTAGGTGAAGAATTTTGCCAGAGACTGCTCTCACATGAAGGCAGCAAGCAGGCACTATGAGCTTGGCCCCTGAATTCAAAGTGATAACACAGTTAAATGAGTTCCTTCAGCTCTATGAAATGGCTCAAATTAATTAATGTTTCAACTTGCTTCTAATGCATGATAAGATGCATGCAGTGAGGAGTGAATTAAATGAGAAAAATGCGGAGGACTAATTACGTTTCCAATGCTGTGCTGAAGAACAGCAAGAGAAGAGATTATCTAAGCACCAGAATCATGAGACCTATATTTTATGAGAAATTTTTTTCTCTCTTATTAACAGAAAAACCAAACAGTGTGATTTGTCAAGTGGTACGTATCAGCTACATAATTCTTCTCAGGTAGCCTCTTGGCCATTAAAAACGGATAGTCGAAACCTAAGAGAATTCAAGTTTGTTGGGGAAAAACTTATCAGTAGTACAGTATATCCCAAATACTGATGTTTAACATGCTCCAGAAAGCTAAAGTGATATTGTTATCCCCACAAGCAAGACAGGGCATGCACACCAAAAAAAAGCACTTGGACCAGGTCACCCAGCAAATCATTTATCACAGCTAGTAAAACCAAAGTCCTGCATCTCCAACTCTTGTGCTCGTTTGCAAGGGAGTTTATTTGCTTTCCATGCATTGCTGAATTCAGGGGGAAAAAAGAAAAAAAAAGGGGGGGGGGTAAAGGGGAGAGGGGGAGATGAAAAAAACCAACAACAGTTTTTTGTTGTTAGAAAGACACAGTATCTATATTTGCAGCTCCCTGGAGTTTCTTTCCTGGAAATGTCCCCCAGCATCTCCCACCACTTGTGCTGTGCTGAAACAGCTCATGGAAGTCACTTACCCCCCATCTCAAAGCTCATGACTAGCAGCTCACTTTCACCTTCCTCGAGCTGCCCACCTCCTAACATACGACTAGCCACACTCCTCTCCTTGAAATCTTATTTTCTCTTGCTTTCCATGACTGTTTTTTCTGGGTTTACCTGTTACACCTTTAAACACCTCCCTGGGCACCTCTGATGCAGCCATCAGGTCCATAACACTCCTATTGCTTTCCACAGGATTGGGCCCTTTTGTCCTGAAAGCTGAAAAACGTGTGTGAAGTGTGATCAGACTGCTGAACTGTTCAGATTTCTTTGCAGTTTTTTGGCAACTGGTCTGCACTCCCCAGTGTATTGGACAAGAAAACTACATGTTCTGCTTGTATCTCCACTCTGCGGCTATCATGACATCAGCTCCCTTTAATCTATTAGGAAGCTTGTCAACAGTGTTATGCAGGTGCAATTAGACAGTTATAGCCAATGTACCAGTATGAAATAGAAATTAAAATTTATCAGCCTTTCCACTAGCAGCACCTCACTAAGAAATAAAATTTTACAATGCCAGTTGTAAGAGCATCACTAAAAGCGTCTCTTCCATGACCTTGAGATTTTATCACAAGTCAGCAAAACAAATCTTTGGGAAATCTTCTGAGAAAAAGTTAGGAATAAATAACATGTATTTCTGGGGAGGGGGTCTACATGAATAATTCACATAAAAAACAGACACCACCCCTCCACTAATACCAGCTTAATCTTTAATGAAATCTTTGGTTGCAGCAGAACCCCTTTTTATTATTAATAAAGGTTTATTTTTATTGCAGCATATTCTCCAGACCACATCCAGGACACTATAAAAAGACGTAAGAGTACCCTCGACAAACATGTTCTGTGAGATGGTCCCTCTCTGCCCTGAGGCATGACTAAGCTGAATAGATAGTGCGAAAGGACAGTATTATTTTTACATTCATTCTGAGCAATGAGGGTCTGGATTCTCCTACTTATTTCTATGGGAATTACATATGAAATTATTCATTCATGGTCACACAGAAAGCCAGTAGCAGAAGCAGAAACAGAACCCAGAATTAATTCTCAGCTCGTTTTTCTAATCTCCCTGCCCTTCACACTCATCTTCTAAGATTAAATTTATTATCTATCAAAAACATGTGACAAGAACATGCCAAAATAACATGCATCTTTCCCTTCATTAAAGAGAACGGAAACAAGACACTGAACAGATTCAGCAACTTGCAAAACTTCACAAATGCAAGATTTCCTTAGCTATTCCCAACAGACTTCTGCCTTGGAGCCCTGTGGATGCTCTGTGGAGCACTACTGGTTCTCCATCCTATATGGTGGCCACCGTACTTGGTCACACCTCGCCATACCACAGTCACTGTTTATCAGTGCTGCTGGGGCTACACAGCACTGGAAGATATCCTGGTGCTTTGTGCTGCCTTCCCTGAGGCGTTCTCCTGGCATT
The DNA here is from genome assembly GCF_964188355.1 of Buteo buteo. NCBI lineage: Eukaryota > Metazoa > Chordata > Aves > Accipitriformes > Accipitridae > Buteo > Buteo buteo. The sequence continues at coordinate 8,218,793 of NC_134182.1, read as the reverse complement.
TGAAATAAAACAGTAGCATTTCCCACATCTCTCACACTGCTGCCCACAATTTGGGTATCTTTCTGCATACCCTTTGTGCTGTTTTTATCCTTGAATGACAAGACCAGGACCCCACAATTCCCACCTGCCTCCTAGATTAGTTTTGCTTACACTTGAGCATTTGGTATTGCGTATGTGGTTGTTTTAGCCTTTCTTGGGGTACTCTGACCACCTTGCTCTCTAGAGACACTTCCTTAGGGTTGGCTTTTTTCTCTCCTTAAAACCTCTCCAGTATACTGAAATTGCAAGCCCACCAGTGGCAGTCCCAGAGCTCCCAGCTCTCTGGGGAAGTTAGCTATTCCCTTCATCTGATAGGTCAAAAACACAGAAACCCTACTTTATATGCACACAGTCTTGTTTTGTTCAGGGACACAAAAATAATAAACTTTCAACACCCACTCCACTGCTTCAGGCAGATCCCTCTCATCCACTTTCTGATGAAGACAATAAAAAAGACTTCACATTTAATTCTTCATCTTGGTTTGTATGGCCAGCTCAGTACACAGACCCAGCGACTGCTTCCCCTGTTGCCTTGCTTAGGCAAAGGTCTCTGTCAGGAGCTACATCTCTACCGGCATCATGGAGATGCTAGTTTTCTGCAGCAGGTGACAGCATGGAGACTCGTTCCATGGCACAGCACTCCCAGCCCAACAAAGGCTGTCTCTAGTTCTGCTGGCATCTTCTGCTTGTCTCAGAAAGCTACCTGTTCTATCATCATATTACCTAGTGAACAACTGCATGCAAAGCTCTTCAATTTTGAAACTAAATTTCTGCACAGAGGCCTCTTGGTGCTGCTTCCACCCTCTGCTTTCCAGTGCATGGTGCTGCTCCTTCTGGGCTCTTACAGGTTGCAATATGAAAAGCACCATTTAAATAAATGCACACTCAAACTACAAGAGTCATGTTTCAGTCTTAAATAATGCATTCATCTAAGCAATAAAGCATATAATATATGCTGACAATACAAACATGGGCCTAGCTCCCCCAAGTCATCTTCTTCCCTTTATACACTTTATAGCATGAAAATACTCTCTCTTAACATCATCTTATGGGACTAATCCCAAACTAGTCATCAGAAGAAAAATCATCAAGTAGCTGATCCTTTTTATTATTTTGCTGAGTAACAAAACACACAAACAACTCACAAAAATCAAAATGAGGAGAGTTCAAGCCATCAAGTCCTGCTGAACATTTGCATGAGGAAAGCAATTTGAAACTGGCACTGACTAGCTAAACTTCTGGCACTAAAGATAAAAATAATTTTCTCCAACTCTAAGTGCATTGGGTTACATCTGGAAAAACTGAGACTGGAATGTCCTTGAAGCAAAATGTCAGAGACCCGTCATTCCAATTCTAAAACCAGTTCCTATTTCAAAGGAAAATCACAGAGTTGCCTCCTAAATATAGATAATTATTCTCAGGAATAACTGAAAAAGTGCACTATATGGACTGCAAGTCAAAATGAGAAATGCTATTTCAAATTAAAGGGAGACAAGATCTTAAGACCTGTTAAGAGTTTGTATAGTGTTAGCTTCATGATTCTGCTTCAAAGGTTTTTGCTGTTTGAGACAATAAACTGTGACAACGATTATAGTCTATATAGTAACATTACAAAATGCAATAGCATTTCATACTGTGTTCTTCACCATTTTGCATGGCTGAGACTTGTAGGTACCAAGAACCAAGAAGAAAAGGATGGTCTTGACCTCAGGACTTCCTGGGACATTGACCTGTTCCCAGCATACAACAGAGCATCCTTAAAGTTTGCATGGGGTTGGCCTCAGCTTCCCTGGTTCAAGCTTCCCCTTGGCCCTTAAGCTGAGATAGGTTTTGCCTATCAGCCCCTTACCATTCCAAAGAGTGATATACTGCACTTCACTAACACATTGCTTAAGAAAATGCACCATATTGCCCATAATGAGCAATACGGTGTATTTTCTATTTGTTAGATATTATCCTGAAATACAGGACACCTCTAGATTTGGAAAAGATAGCAATCTAATTCAGCTACTGCCCAAGAAAAACATCATACCCATCATCTTTTACTTTCAGTAGCTTCAAAATGCTCCCTGACCACAATTCTCAGAGGATACTGCTACAGATAAATTTCCAGAATGCACACTGGAGACAAGAAAAGCACACTGTGAAAATACATGTGTTATTTTTATTATCAGAATTGACAAAATCTCACTGCTAGTTTTATAATAGCCTGTTAAAGCCATAAAAACCAGAATGATGGGGGACAGCTGTGTGACAGTGCTTTGGCATCAAGTTCACGGTATGGAATATACAAGCAAGCATGCTACTACTCTGGTCTCAAAGCTCACTGCAGACTAACGTCCTACGGAGTTATCTGTCAAGCTGCAAATACTTCTTTTACAGCTACCCTGAAGAAGAGCTTTTTCTCATGCTAGTTTATTGAACTTGTGTATGGGCCTGCTCATAATAAGATTGCTTAATGGCTTCCTCTAGCACCTTCTTTTAAGCAAATGCTATTGAGTTTGGGCAAACAGACAGACTCTTTACTGGGCACAATGTTGTCTTTGTAAAGGCACGTAGATCTGTTCCTGAATTTTCAATGTGCTTCATAGATTAAGGACAGAAAATGCCATCTGCTAATCTGCTTCTGCTGCACACAAAGAGCCACTGCGTGTGCTGTTTCTGATGGTTTGAGGTTACGGCCTTTCTCTGCTGCTCGGGAAAAATATGCAACGCATGTCATAAAATGAGTTACACTGGGTTCTTTGTAGTTTATCCCACAGTGCCACTGTCTGCCAGGGGGTTTCCTGCTCACCAACAGCCAGTGAAATGGTTCTCCAGTTACATATGGTGTGGTAACCTAACCAGCCGTAATGGTTTCACCAGACACTGGTATTTAGCAGTGCCTGCCAACTGCACGGCTACCTGCTGGGCTGCCAGAAGCAAGTGCTTATGCAATTCACCTCCCTTCTTCGGGGCTTCGGCTTGTCATTTCAGTCTGGAACGTAAATGGGTGAGAAAGTACAAAGCCTCAGCACTGGCAGTGCTAGCTGTGGGCAGTCACCCATTTGCAAGAAAGCCTGCAGACATACACACAGTACTGGAAGAATAACAGAAGCCTTGACCAACCTGCATATGGCTTGAGAGACCCTGATCTTCTGCAGGAGAACTCGCATTGAGTGTAAATAGCAGTGGATGAATACATCTAATAAAATAGATAACAATGCCTTAGGATAGCTAAGGCCTTAGGATAGCCAGCCAGACATAGTGAATAGCAGCAGCAGGGACATGAGAGTGAACTCATCTCTTTTTTGTACAAGAAGTTCACATACTACTCTAGGCCACATTCTGATCTTAGGCCTTTTATTTCTTCATGAGAAATAAATCAAACCACCCATCTTGAGCTTCTGGTCATCATCAAAAGATAAGAGAGGAAGAAAAAAATAGAGCGCCAATATGGGTATTTCAGAAACTTAACTAGAGCAAGTGCATCTGGAAGTGGGGTGGGCAGAGAGGGAGGATTATTATTTTTCTGATTAGTTGCCTATCTCCAGTGACCACCTGAAAATCAGGCCTCTCTGAACTGTCTCATGCCGAGTATTGCAAATCACTACTTTGCAAATTTTGACCTAAAAAGCAAATGTGTATTTTTAAATAATTAATAGCATTCTCTAAATGGAATTTTCCAGCCCCAAATGAGATGTACAGCTGAGTTCCCCTGAGAAGAGGTATTTATAATGGAAACATTGACACAACTGAAATGATAATGCACTGAGTAGCAATAAAGCTTAGCACATGCTTAGTCATTTCATTTTTCTTATCAAATTGGACCCGGTCCCACAAAACCATCATGGCACTTTGCTTGTTTGCTTGACCTCAGTTTAAACACCTCTACAGCTTACAAAAAAACACATTGCCAGTCCAAGTGCTTTCAAAGTCTAGCATCAATAAAATCCACAACTTGGTATGCACATAAAGAGAAAGGCTTGCAAAAAGGGCACTGGTCTGGTTGCCTCTGCTGTAACTTTAGTACAGGGATCTGGGAATCTCCCTCCAGAGTGATCCTGCCTGAATGACTTCAGAGGCGAGGCAAGACCCCGCTCAGCCTGGCCACCAGCTGCTCTGCTTTACCCCTCATATGCTGGCTCAAGCATGTGTTTCCAAAAGAAGTAACACCATCCTTTTGGTAAATGACCTTTACATATTTAGGGCCAAAACCTGCCTTTTGCCATATATATGCATAGATATATACATGTATATATTTTTTTACAGTATCAAAAGCAGCACAAAGCACCTTTCAGAAGCCTGTAAGAGGTCAGACCCAAACCTGGACGCCCTATAAATGTCTCAGTAGGATCTGTCCTCACCGCATGTTGGAAGATGGGTAACCTGGACCTTTACTAATTGAGGTTGCTTTTGAAACTGGATCTCCTACCTAAATCTTATGCTATCTGGGTCAAAGCTGGACTAGAAAGTCCCTGAAAAGACACAGGACATGCGATAAAATGTATAAACCTACTTTTAGGACTGACTGATCAAATGGGAGAGAATGACAAAGAACCAGGAAAAAATCCAGGGACAAGCAAACTACAGACAACAGTTGACCAGAGCATGTGATTACTTGGTGTAAGATAGAGCGATGTACGAGTGAAACGTCCGTATCCTTGCAGGCAACAGGATGTTTTAATTGATTTCCATGAGATCAGGAGCCCATTCTCTGCATTTTGTCACAACTTAGACACATGTGAAGACAAGCCAAGTGCAGCTGGTGATAAAATTTGGACAGCAGAAGAGAGAATATTTCCACAAAAAATGTCAATTTTTCAGCCAAACATCAAAATACTCTAACCCAAACCATTAACAGTATATATACTTCCTGCATTCAGGAACCAGAGGAGATGACACCTTACATTAGCCATACTTCCTCGTTAAAACACGTCTCAGCTATACCAGATTAATCATCCTGCTCTCAACTATGGGCTAAGGCTTTTGGGTCAGACTACTCTTCCCATGACAAACCATGGTTTCCTTTTGTTGATGAGAACAAGCATATCCTAAGAAACCCACCGATTCATGCATTACATCTGAGTTGAAATGGTTTCAACAGAGATATAAACGAGGTATTTCCCCTCAGAAACTTAACAGTCTTCCATGGATATAAAACTAGGTGGCTGCAAAAGTCTGTTTAGTCATCCATCAACCTACCCATTCTCTTCCCATTAGACTACATGCAAAAATCTCATATTAGCTCAAATGGAAGAGCTCAAAAGAGGCGGAAGGCACTTCTGTATCTTAACTATACTTTTGTTTCTTTCAGGAAAACACTCTCCTTTTGAATGACATGGTTCAGCATTTCAAAACCTAAAAGCACAGGCTCACCCACTCTGATAGACACCATTGAGTTAAGTTATTGACCAAAAAAATATCACTGGTTTACAATAACACATTTGTATGATCTAATACATTGTAACAATAATTCTTTAACGGTATATCACACTGGCTTCAGGCAAGAAATTCCTTGAATGTCAGAGAAATGGTGAAAGATGAGTCAGGAAACTTCTACATCAGCATCATCTTGAATAATAAAATACGTGCTGTAATATTTCCCAGCGGTACTCTGAAGCCAGTCGATAAGGGGAAAAAACCCCCACACATTTTTAACTTAATAACATCAGTCTTCAATATACCATCTAAATTATATTAGTGCTGCATGCTGTAGAAAAATAAATAAATAAACAGAAGATTAAAAAAGCACAGCAAGGCAGGTTTTATCATGACACAAGGCCGTGATGTTTTATTCATCCGATGAGAAGGGAGAGGAGCTTGCAGCTGTACAGACACACAGGGAAGGGGAAGGACAGGACTCAGCTCAGTGAAGCTGTTAAACAGCAGGGATGCAGGTGGGGGATTGGAAGGGGAAATAGATCTTCCCCCTAAATGTTCAGCTGGCTTCACTGGATATTTATTAATCAGGGCAAGAGCTATTTATTCCAGACAGAAGGAGCGACGGCTGCGCTGTCAAAAGCAAAATAAGAGACACTCAAGACGGTGCAGGCTGCTGTTCCTGCCTGGTGGCAGGTGTGTGGTATCCCTAAGCTATGCTGTTACTCAGACCAGCAGGGATCAACTGGACAGCACTGGGGCCAGCTGCCTTTCAGTCTTATTGGGCTCTGCTGTCTGAGATGCTTCTCCAGTTATTTGACCATGGCGGGGTGGAGGGGGATCCAAGCATAGCATTGACCCCTGTGGAGGATGCTGATGGTGACACTATCTTTGCTACAACTGTCCCAAGGGCTGTGGACTAAGAGAGCTGGATTTACCCTACCTGCACAAGCTACGCAGCACTCTGCGGAAAACTGCTGCTACAGGGGAGAGCATGCATCCTTTCCCATGCCATTTATTTCTACAGAGCCATTTGCCCTTACTTTCTCCAGAATACAGAGGTATCTTTCAAACTGAGGGAAATTCAAGACACATTGCTCAGGCTTGTAACATGTGCCTGAATAGATGCGAGACCAGCACCCTACAACCAGACAACTGAAGCAATGAATGGTGTTTGCTACACCATGAGATGCAGGTTTGTGGATAACTGCTACATACACTCCCTGTGGGAAAAATGCTGTTTAATAAACAGAGCATGCTGCAGTGACAGAAGGCATCATAACTTCTGTAGAGTAACATTATTTCAGAAATATTGGGCAACAAAACTTCCCACTGAACTCAAGAGCAGCTGTTAAGTCTCAGCACTTCTGAGAGGCAGGCCACACTGCAAAAGCAGTCATGAACCTTTGGAAATTCAAACATCCTAAGTCATAAGCTGAAAAATGCAGAGGATAATAATAAAAAGAGAAATAAGCAAAAAAATCTTTGCTGTGAAGGACTGTTAATAGAACACAATGAGGAGCTTACTGCTGATTACAGCATCGACTAATCTCCCTTGTGAATCAGAGGCAATAATATCCATAAGATGCAGAAAAAATACCTCTGTCTCTATTGACCTTATGTTCCACCTCACTGATCCTCCATTTTGTTTACACTAGCCACACACAGGTGTAATAGCTTGTGGGGACTTATCAGCAAGCTTTAAAACAAAAAAGGAAAAGAACTGGCAGGGGAAAAAAAGCAAATGGTCATGTTGCCTCCAGACATCTCTACAATTCATATTCATAACCTCCCTGTCCAAGCAGCCAAAGAACAAGTTATAACAGCAGGAGGCCATGCACTTTTACAGGAGTTCTGCAAAAACATGAACTGTACTCCAACTGCTACAGCACCTAAGCTGGAATTCAGGGTTTCCTATGGCACCTCAGATGCAGAGAAGAAAGAAAACAGTCAAGTCACCTACTTCATCCAGGGCTGGCAGATTCTGGCTTCACATATGGCCAGCAAGGAACAGGCAGCTTGCCGAGTTGCCCCAGAGGTACAGACATTGTGTACCCACCTCTCCTCTTCCAGGCTGAAAAGACACAGTCTTCTGAGTCACTCCTTACAGAGAAGCTATTCCATATCTATGGTAACACTCTCATACTTGCTGCCCTTCTCTGAACCTTTTCCAGCTTTAATATATCCTTTAGAAATGAGGGGAACAGCACATGGTAATCAAAGTGTGTGTGAATCATACATCTATACAGTGGCATAGTGACATTTTCAATTTTGCTCTCTATTCCTTTCCCAATCATTGCAAACATTTGATTTGCCTCTTCAACTGCTGCCGAGATACAGGTATCCCCAAATGAGCGTTGTGAAAAGTTTTATTCTATGCCACTCTTAATAGGGTTCACCATGGGCGATGCTGCAGAATAATGTTATTATTTCAAAAAGGAACATTTCCAGGCAGATATCCTGCTACCTCTCTTTGGTTTTGAGTATAAAGAGACAATAAACATACTAATTAAAGCATTCCAGGCACAACGAGGAAAAGTCCGAGATGACCCCCTGCTCTCTAGCCCTGGCATAAGTTAAAACTTTTGAGGACAGAGGTGTGGTGTGAGTAGGCAGCTTTAACTTGCATCACTACTGGAAGTCAAAGCAAAAAAATGGGGTGCGGTGGGGCTTCATTCTGTGCACTCCTCTTCACTGGTTTGCCCTGTCCTCTGCCCTTCTCCACACCCATACCCCCAGTCCTTTACTCTGGCCAGCAGAACCGTGACACAGGACACTCGCACCCCAGGGAGGGTAGAGCAGAAATGTGGCACCCAGGCAGCATGCTCATGGAGGCACTTCCCTGCAAGGGTGGCCAGCCAGGGTGAGCTCACTCTGACCTGTGACGCTTCAGATCTGGCATTCAGCTTCTTGCAAACCAATAACAAAAATGTTCACATTAATATTCCCAAGGCCCCTGATTGAGCTCTCCTGTGTGAAGGACTGCAGAGCACTCTATGATCTATCAGAAGCATCACAGGGAAGACTCCATACAGGTGCATGGTTAACTATAAATGTTTTTACACCACTTATATTGATGTCATCCCCCAAGAGTCACAGTCGCCAAGGTATGTGACAATCTCCAGACAAGCCAATGCTATGCCAATGCATTTAATTTACAACCTTCCTGTCTCAGTACAGTTTGAATTTAGCTCTCTGCAGCTGAGGGATATGATAGAGCAATGATCACTGAGTGCTAAAATTTGGCAATGCAGAGACAACCTAATAACAGAGATAAAGAAGCAACTGACAGAAAAAAAACAGTTACCTGCTGAAGCATTTCCCCTTAGTGCATGTAGGAGCCAAAAGCAAGAGACACAGACACAGAGAAGCAGCACTCTCGGGCGATTAAGTCCAGGAAGCGAGTGCTGAAAGCAGCACCAATAGGACAATTTGAGAAACATCTCATTTCATCAGTTTTCAGCAAATTAATTAATCTTTTGCAGAAATGGACCTGTTTTGCCAAAGCAGCCATAGCTGACAGGTAATTTTCCTTCAAGAGCCTGGTTTCCTAGCATTACCCCTTCACCAAATTTCTGACAGCCCCTACACTCCCTGCTGCTCAGGAGGTCAGGCTTTGGGAGCCTGACATTTCCAGAGCAAACAGCCATGCAGACTGTCCCCCCTTCCCCGGACACCAGAGGCTGCAGGGCCAGGGAACCAGCAAGAGGCAGGCAAATGGATCATCCTGTGGCCTTCCACAACCCTGTCCTCTGGTGGTCCCATTGTGTATTCTGATCAGATTTACTTCCGCCGAAGGGAATTCAGAAGGAAAAAAAAAAACCTGCTTTCTGCACATTCACCTTAGTCCTGAATGGAATTAAATCTTTCTACCTGGTTCAGGACATGAGTTCTGCGCCACACTGCAGGCAAATTGCCTATTCCCTCTGTGTGCTGGTTCCTCATCTGCAAGGCTGGCAAGATGCATCACAGAGAGATTACGAATTTAAGGACTGGCGTTCATAGTAGTGGAAAGACCAATGAGTTACTATTAATATTCTTTAAAGATCCTTTGTTCACCTAGCAGCTCAACATGACCAGATTCCCAATGACCTCATCTTCATTTATGTTGGGGTCCCTCACACAATGCAGAAGTACAGATGGACCATAAAGTAGGAATAGATTCTATTACTTGCAGTTCAGAGTCCCTTTAAACCAGCCTGAGTGACATAAAGGGGCTTTTCTGTAAAGGAGAATCTGGTCCATTAGTCTTTTTAATGCCCATAAGCAGGTGATAACAAGCTGCAGTGCACTTTACAGATGGCTGGCAGCACGTAATACAGAGTAACACGCTGTAAATAGCACCACTATGCTGTGAAGCCATCACATGCTGTAAATTGTCAGAGGAATAATGCTTTTAGCAGTGAAGTTCAACATGGGGTTAGGTTATGTACCAGCTCTGGACTTTCACATAGGAAATTCTTCCTAACAAATTCAAGATTGTCACTTGGCCTTAACTGAGTAGTCAGATCAGATGGCAAGTATAAGGAAAATGTGTCATAAAATGTTTTAAAATTATATATAGTAATCATTCAGCTTTTAACCTGTTTTGGGCATGAATGTGATCACCGTAAAGGGACATTATTCAGCACCAGAGAACCCCAATATTGTTTTCTCTGCCTCTATGCCCCAAACTCTTGATGAGTTCTGTCTAGGATCTGATCCAGATGAGGCCATTAGATCATCCAATGTCTTCTCCTTTTTCTCATAACTTTCAAGCTAGGATTGCATTCCTGTAAACAGTTAAACTATGCAAGAGAAGGCTGAGCAAAGCACCTGAAGAAAACCCCTATACATAAATCCCATGCACGCGTATAAAGAGGTACCAATAAAGCCCTAGTGCTTCAGTGGACAGCTCTCTCTCTTTCATTCAATCCATCCCAACCTGACAGGACAAAGCACTGTGGTTTCAGATTGTCCATGTATTTCACCAAGAATAGTAAACATAATATATCCACCTGCTTTAGAAATACTTCAACTACTTCAGGTTAACTGGTTAGTCAGGTTTATCTTGAGCAATAGCTCAACTTCAGCAGAAAAAGCCAAGTGTAAGCATACCCAGAGAGATAAACCAGTTAGATAACATAGGGAAGAAGGGCCCATCTTGCGTGTTCTCTAAAGGGACTGCTGCTACCTTCAGCAAATGCCAGTGCAGCTTCGTTTTGCCTCTGTGTATTCTCCACATTGGTTCAGTTATGATCCTTCCTTTCACAAGGAAGGCTTCTCTGTTGCCACAGCAGAAAGTGACCTTCAAAAATCAACCATGACAAGTTTTTACAGTAACATGACCTTTGTTCTATGAACTTAATCAGTTAATCTCATCTACTGTGTAGACATGTTCATGCTCCAAAGCTGTTATTGCCCACAGTGAGGTTTGTTAAGGCTCCAGGATTTGGGTTTAAAGCTCATGAAAACGGCATCCTCAATTTGAAAAGCCCCTTACTGATTAATCCCACTATAAATAACAAGAGGAGTATTTTATATTATTTGCTTATTGGAAGCCTTCTTCCCATGGGTTTCCACCGTACCATAAAGTCAGCATCAGTAGCGTTTGCTCAGAAAATCTTCACCATATGTGTGCACTTAAAGACCCTCCTCCTGTAATCTGTGCATTTCATTTGGCACTCTCTGGTGCATGAAGACACAAAGAAAGCTCTTCTTTCACAAATAGCCACAAAATCTCAGCCAAAACAGTTGAGACTGGACTTGCATGATGTAATGAGAAGTGGTCTGCAGCTGGTCCTTAAGACCATAATGAACATTATGGTTTACATTTGATTACAACGGTAATCATAAAGGAGTGCTGTGATTCCTAGGAAATTTCTGATGGTTGAGAGAGGCCCATTGGTCTGAAAAAAAACCAGTGATCTGAGAAAATACATGGCGACACTGGGCTTTCTTACTTAGGCTAAAATAAGACTTCACTGAAAATAAAAAGCAAATTTTGACTGGATGTTCACATTTCATCCTCATGTGTGAAATCTGGCAACAGATGAGGGCTGGTATGACTAGTCCTTCAAGAAAAAAAAAACTGATCTTCTTAGTGTGAAACCAGGTTGACAAATAAGACATGGCTTCCTGAATACATAAAGTAGTGATGTATAATTTTCAGAAGTTACTTTGCAATTTGAAATTCTAAATCCTGTTGACTTTCAGTGAGAATTATCATCAAATTTTCATAAGCACTTAGGAGTATATGTACCATTTTCATAAGTCAAACTATTATGAGCTTAAAATGATGTGCAATGATGTAAGTCCATAAAACTGAGTTCCTTTACCACTGCTGAGAATGGAGCTAAAGTATCCTAAGCCATCTCAATAACTGTGCAAAAATTTACACAAGAACCTATCATGCTAATTAACCCAACCGCTTGAAATATTTTGTTGTCCTAATTGCCCTGTATAAATCTGACCACACTGGCCAGGTCTTCACAAAGCAATTAACTTAGAAATCAGAATGTAGTAAGACAGATATTCTTAAAAATCCAATCCTCTCTTTTCCAGCTCCACCTCATCATGCTGATCTATTAGCTCCATACATCATCCTGGTACTTCTCTCCTAGTGATGGCTTACAAAGCATTTGGCAGCAGCAGAAAGAACCCCCAGGGAACCTATTTTCTTTTTATATCATTATTTTTCATTGTTATAAATGAAGTATTTAATTAAAACAGAAAAACACAGCATGGAGAACTATGACGGAAGAACATGTATTAATTCTTTGTCCATACTCTAGGTGGCTCACAGAACTGAGATGCCTCAAGCTGATGATGAAAAATGAAGATAATGAAGTGGTAGGTCACATTATGAAATGTTTTCCAGATTTCACCATGGACAAAATCTAATACATGCCAGGTATTTGCAACTCCCATTTAAACCACCTCTCCACTCAGTCAGTAGTAGTCTGGGACAGACATTAGGTGCACAACTAAACAAACTGTACAAGTTGTGCAAACAAAACCGAAAGCACCATGGGTAGCAGCATCTCCCTCAGCCACAGCCAAGTGCAAACTGAGCTTTTCTGACACACTAGAGTACATCAGTGACAAGACTGATTTTCTGGTGATCAGTTTACGTAGTTAAAAATATCTTAAGCCATAGTTTCAGATTAAACTGTGCTCTTGCCTTACACTAGCCCTTCAGCTGTTCTGATAAGATAGCAAATTGGGTCAAAGTATAAACATGCAATAATGAAACATAAGTTGTTGATAATAAGAGTACTTTACTTTTCAGCCTTACGAAACTGTGTTTCTAGTTCACATGCTGGAAAAAAATACTCTTCTGAGGCAGGTGCAGCTGTAACGTACTTGTTTAAATCTGGGAATTAAAAGCTTTTTGGTTATCAGTACAGTAAACAGCAGTGCTTCTGAAGCCCTTAATCTTACTGCAGATCTGTTTTCTACCGCTAAATTTCTCTACAGCATGATTTTCCCCAATCTGATTTACCAATGAAACTGATCTTATCAGGAGATCAAAACAACACTGTGAAAAGGTGCCCATGCTGAAAAAAAAACATATTTCAGAGCATACTTGGAAGAAAGAACACATGTACTTAAACAGACAGCTCTCCAGGGACAGGGAGGAGAAATATGGTGTGAACCAACTTGCCACATAGACAATAAAAATAAAACAGGATTTCACTGGACTCATCATTTCAAGCCTAGCTGGAGTTAAATCCATTTAATCAATAATACACATATTTTATCACAAAAAAAATAGAAAACGTAGTTAAAACCTGCATGCTTTGCTATTCATTATAGTTCAGTTTTAAGAGATGTAGATTTAAAATCTAGAGCCCTCTTAAAAGCACTGGTCACTCTTGGCTTACTTGACAGTTTCTGTCCCTCTTCTACTTATTTTCTTGAGCCTTCTTTAACCTCAAGCTCCACTCTTTTTCTTTTTAAAATTAACCTTTCTTAATTTTCTTAGATTTTGACTGTTTCTTTTCATAAATGTGTGCCCAACTGCAGACTCTCAAATTCCTAGCTAAATGCCTAAACAAGAGCATATTTTTAAAGGACAAACCATTCAGCAGTTACAATTGCTAGAAGAACCCAATTGCTGTCAACACCACTTTTTAAATCTTAACCTGTGGGTAGATTTCACAGAGGAGCTCATAACATACCACTAAGCTTGTGATATAATTCAGCTTTAACTAGCCATCTCCTTGTCATTTCTTAAAGTAATTTGTCTGTAATCCATGTAAATCCATTTAATTACAGAATCAGTCAAATAAATGTAACTATGTATTGACAGTGTAGAATTTTAAATGGCTCTATTTCTAATCTTAAATCTATAGAAACATCACCAATCAACCTAGAAGACACAAGTATGGACATGCTGTAAATTCCTGCATGTTTGGAGGACTACAACATGCTGGCCTAAGTGGCAGCAAAAGAAAGAGATTGTGATCACAGCATCCTTTATCGTTTGGTCCCAGAATAAGAGAAATTGGGGAGGTAGGAAACCTCGGAAGCCACATATTCACTACAAAGCCTCAGTCCTTTTTGGACATTTTAGTTACAGCTTGGATTACTGCCTTCACTAATCTCTCTGTGAAATAGCAATCTATTAAGTCCCAAGGACTCAAAAGCACCACTGTAGCCCCTTTTTTACTTTCAATTATACATCCAAGAGTAGGCTACTATAATTCTTCATTAATGTAGGACCAACAGGGTCATCACCATTTCAAATAGTGTCAGAGGCTGAGCCTGTTAAAAATACGCTCACACATTTTATCAAGAGCTTTTTTTTCCTCTAAACAGGAGAAGAGTAAGCAGAGAGTCCCTCTACATTAGCTAATCCTCCAGAGTCTCATTTAAATAACTTCATTAACTTTATCTAGAAATTAGACTGAGTAATATCAAGTCATAATACTGACTCCAAACAAACACGAGACACTAAAAAAATATATACATTATCAATTATTTCCTACCCATGTTGGATTGGATGAGGCACATGTCTAGATAATATCATCTGATTTATCCAATGCCTCTCCTTAATAAATCTTCTGTGACAACTTCACGCTAACCAAGCTAGAGTCTCAAAGTAAAGTAATACATAAATAACTTAATAATCCATAAAGAAAGGTATACTGTTTCCAGACTAATATTAACTCCTTATTTGAAAAAGACTAGAATTATTTGAGTGAGAGTACAGATGATTTATGGACAGAAACTAAGATACTACCAGCCTTGTAATTAGAAATCTTCTTCTTTCTTAGACCACCTGATCTATCTAATCAGGAAAGTGTCTCGCTGGGCAGAGAACACAAGCATGTCCCTACCTCCTGTAGTTAAAACTGATGTTTTCAGCACCACTCTCTTCCCCATTAACTTTAGTCTCTGGTAGTGAAAGAGCTTGGTCTTAGCCTCATTAATTAATCCAGCATGAGCTGTGATACTGTGAACAGGCCATCTTAGATGAGAAGTGAGAGAGAACTAGATCTCTGTAAATCAAATATGCCTGAGAAGTAGCAGTATGGCAGAGGAAGTGTTCTGCATGTGCCAGTATTGTGGAAAGTCAGTGTACTACACACAAATCTAAGTATTAAGTGTGCAGTATGTATCTCAAAAACATCTTCTAGACACAAGATTCAGGAAAGAAGTATTTCCATCCTTCTGCATGTCAGAATAGGAGACATTTGCACCATCCCTGTTTCAGTATGTGGATGACTTCCACCACACTAGTTCTGTTTATCCTCCCATCTACTTGCTTTCCACAGAGAATGAAAAAACCATTATCAGATGAGATTTCCAAAAATCATTTACAAACATGAAACTTTCCACAGAGGTCTAGTTAGAGCATGGATCCTTTGTCATCCATGCTGTTGTGTGAACACAGGTTGAGATTATATATGCAGTCAAGCCAGAATACTTATATTAAAATAACTGCATCTGATGGATGTTCACATTCAGGATCTTGGATAGGGCCAGAAAACAGAAATATCTAAGCATCTGAACTTGGATGCAAATTTAATACCATCCTCTAAACTTTCTCAATGTTCTGGAGTGGGAACGATCTTGTATTCCCATTCAGGCCTATTTGAAGCAATGACATTTAAGTGATTTCACGCAAACTACTTTGTTGTCTTTCTGGACTGTATTTGTATTACCTCAGCACACAGCAAGGTTTTGTCTAAGGATGTCCTCTTAGCTTTCCCTCTGTTATTCACTTCTTGGTTGTACCCTATCGAAGTAGATAGCCCTATCCTTCCTTCCCCAACCAGCTTCAAAGGCAGAAAACACTGGACCTATTCGTAGTGTTTATTCAACCAGGCTTATGTGGTATCTTAAGGAAAACAGACTGAGAGAATCATTTTTAGCTGCAGTGCAGGAAGCTGCTGAGGGCAGACAGGGATGGGCAATGCCTTTTTCTCTTCAGCCGTTACTGTAAGTCACTCCAAGTTCACTTTTGTCCCTTTTCTTTCAGATAGCACTAACTTCTTGCTGCTTAGTTGGGTGGCCCAGAATAAACATTAAGTCTCATTCACTGGAAAATTCTTTTCCATGTCATCTTTTCAGGTAGCCCCAAACACTCACTCAGTTGATGAGTTCTTGAATGAAATTTCAGACACTCTGATTATTGTCATCATCTATCCTCCAAACTATCTTTGCACTCAGAGGCCTCAGATGAGAAAAGCTCCCACTGTGCTCCACACCAAAATCCTCATACTGGGACTTACTCCCTACACTGGGAAGCATAAAGTCAAAATGAAGGGTGAAATGCATGAGCAACTTAGGAAGTGATTTGCCATTGAGCCAGTGTGTAGCAGAGCCAGGACCCAAACCGAGGTCTCCAGACCTCCAGTCCCAGCTTCTAACCACCTCCTCATTTAAGCCATCCATTTTGAAATAGACCCCACCACATTTTTTCCACCTCCCAATTTAAATTTCAAATCCTTTGCTGTATTTCATTTGAAATAGTATAGTTTTGTTAGCATTTCCAAGCCGCACTTGAACATGTATGCAATTAGCAGCTCTTTTATCTCACTGTGATAGCATAGGCTGCTTTTTAAATACAAAGAAAGACCCAGGAACACATATAGAAAGATAGAAAGTCCTGCTTCTCACTCACTTGCTTGAGACACAGTAGTTCCTACACATAGTATATAATAAAGACAGCTCTGTGTTTCCTAACACTGGGCCATTTGTGTCACACGGACATAAAAATAGCATGGAAAATTGTGGGTGCATACAGGCATAACTGAGAGCAAACTATAAATGACAGTTTGGGGGTTCATAAAATGGGGGGGGGGGGGGTGTCATATCTCCATGCTGCCCTTTTCCCCATCACTTCTATGCCTTTCATACCTTGGCCGTAAGTAGCACTGATAAAGTCAGTGGTACAACTTCCATTGACTTACCATACCAAAAGCCAATTTCCTGAATTACTGTAATAAAAGCTTCCTTAGCAGCATATCCTCCTTGACCAGTCAAATACTAACAAGCTACAAAATTTGTTCTAGTGGGAACCAAATACAAAATGTTCCCTTGTTTCCCTGATTTTCATACACTTACAGCTTCACTCTGTAAGAGTCATCCTTCAAAACAAACCAGAGTCCTCTGTTCCCATACTGTTTTCTCACCATCATCAAAACCAATATAATTATTTAGACTGATAGACCAGTATCAGAAGAAGAGTGATTTGATTACATGTAAAATGGCTATTTGGCAATATTTTAGCACTGAGGTAATATTTTTTCATAAACTAATATGATAGATTAAAAAAACCACCAAACCACTCTGATTTTCTTTGCTTTACACTGCAAAGGGGTTGTTTTCTGTTAGCAAGCCAGTATGAAATACAAAAGACTAATCCAAGATGATGGCCCCATCTGAAGAAATATGGTAAGAGTAATTTTTTTTAAGTGGAAATCATTCGCCATTTGCCAGACCATCTACTTGAGACACCCACTATCATTTTTCTTCCCCCTGGGGCATGAGACACAGGATATAAAAAAAGCGAGTCAGCATGATGCTACACCACGAACCAGGAGGAAGAAAACTGGCTTCTACAGCTTCAACATGTTGTTTTTTCTACGGCATTTTTAATCCAAGGCTCTCAGACTATTCCAATTATAAAATATGCTCAACTTCCAGTTAGTTATAAATATACTGCTTCTACTGTTTTTACCCTTTTTCCCCACAAAACCAAATGACTTTCCAAAAGACAAATAACAAGCTACTGCTAGGGTCCAGCAATATACAGGGCTGGCACTCCCAAGTTATTTTCTCTCATACTAGATACAATTCTCTCTACACAGAAACAGAATACAACATACCACCTGTAAAAAAGGTATAGTCACACTGGAATATGTCATTATAATCAGTTAGATTACTATTTATATTTGTCAGTGCTTTGCAATTGTTAGCAACTTGCTTACAAGGATCATAAACTATTTGATCAGAATCTAATTTTGATTCATGTAATTACAATCAAGGTGATATCTATTGTATAGCTATAGAACACTTTGTATTTTCCAAAATAATACTGAATTTAGGTCTATTTGGGATTTTCTGTGATTTCAAGCAGAAGATCCTACATTTCCAGGATCTAGAAATCCAGCACAGAGGCAGGTTTTGACCTGAAGTTTCATATAATGCATGTCAGGCATCTGCTTTTGGCTTGCTTTTTCACACATCATGCACAGTGTCCTGCAGAACTTTGGAAGTGACCCTGCAAAGCAGAACCTGAACTTAAGATCCTCTTTTTGAAAAAAAAAAAAATCAACCATGACTACAACACTGAAAAGACTGGCAGAATCACTTGGCTCTCGCACAGGAGAAAGTCCCATGTTCTCCTTTTCCTCACTACTTCTTTACTACAATAGGTTTTGCAGGAAGGCTGAACGTCTCCTGCCAGCTTAGGAAGAAGCAGGTGCTTCCCCTTTTCTGGCCACTGCTGCTTTTTTGACCAAAACAAAACACAAGCACTGGGTGCTCTCGTGTGCCCATGGTGCCCAGACAGGAGTCTATGGCTCTTTTATAGGACGCCTATAGAAAACAAGTTTAGAACGAGCATGAAGGGCAGTCTTACTTATTCTCTGTTCCATTCCAACAGCAATAGTTCCCATTAATTTTTTCTCAGCAGTTTGTGTACCCTGTTCTTATAAAACCTTTGTCAATAGTTTATGTAGCACTGCTGTTTGAAAGCCTTTCCCATTGCCTAATACAGATTTCCTCCAGTGGAGTTTAAGCCTACTACTTCTTGTGCTATCTGTACCACACACAGAGCAAACCTCCTTCTCTGAGGCAGCCATTTTATTTTATTTTATGAACTCTTACAGCTCCACAGTTATCTTGTCTCTAGATTAAACAGATTCATTCTTCCAGCCTTTCCTCACTGCCTGTGTTCTCCAGATCTCTGATCTCCATTCACTCCAAGTCTCCGTGTGGGGCCCAGAACAGGACAAAATGTTCCAGCTGTGGCCGTACCAGTGCCAAACACAGCACAAAGGTTGTCTCCAGTGTTTTGCATGGTATGGTCTTGTTTATGTTTCCTTGCATCACTACAATAGCCTCAACTGTTGTTCAGTTTGTTATACACTATAACCCCACATCCTTTCTTGAGCAACTGCCAGCTAGCCGTTCATTCATCTTTTAATCTCACAAACATTTTATACCTCATCATAGGACTCTGTGCCCGTCCTTGAACTGAATCCCACTTAATTCAAATGAGTTCTTCTAATTGTCAAGATTCTTTTGAATGTTAATCCTTTCATCCAAATGCTTGCAGCCTTTCCAGCTGAGCATGGCCTAGAAATGCAAGACACATTTTCTAGTTCCTTGCAGAAATTACTGCTCTAAGTACCGACATGTGCTAGACCCACCACACCCTCCCAAGGAATCCCACACATTGCATCCTCCCCATTTGACAGAATCTCACAAATAGCTACTCTTCAAGACTCTCCCCATTATACTACTCCCACTTTGTGTCACTCTGTGTGTCTTTATCTTGTTTATGAGAATGTCATTCAAAATAGTATCAAGAAGCTCTCCTGCAGTGAAGATAAAAGTTACCTTTTCCTTATTGACAGTCTGCTATGCTAATGTGGAAGGAAATTAAGATTGTTGTCATGATTTCATGCCCTTGGCTGTCTATTAACACCTCATTATATTCAAGATGGTTTGTTTTAAACTTTTCATCCCACTGTTCTTCTGAAAACTGAAGATCTCTGCTTCTCCTCCCACCCCACTGCCTCCATTTTCAAAGCTATTTCAAATGGTGGCCCTCTCTGCAACCTCACCCATCCTTCATCAGCTCTGAGAAGCAATTCCTGCTGGCTCCTGAGTCAGCCATTCCCCTTTCAACTCTTTAACTCCTCCAACTTGTAATTTCCCTATTTTAACCTGAGCTGTTATTTGTTCTCACTGAGACTAGCTGTAGCACCTGCCTGATCATTGCTAAGATTTTTTTTAAAATGAAGCTGGGGGGGGGGGACGGGGGACGACAGCAAACAAACAAACCAACATTAAACAGTTTTCCCTGATATCTGCTTGCTGTTCAGATAGAAGCTTTATTTTGATTTGCCAGCCACCTCTAGACAATACATCAGCACCTTTCTTCTTTACCCTGAAACTCTCTGCCGGCCCAGCTCCCACCACACGGTAGCTCTGTGAACAACCCCACGGGCTCCTTAACCCTCCTCCTCCTCCTCCTCGTCTTCCTCACCTCCTCCACCCATGTGCTGCTTCCTTTCATAGCACCATTCAGCCACGTGATTTATCCCACTCAATCTCTGTTAAGGCTAATGAAGCCATCTTTTTGATTGCACATAAAAATGCTCAGGTCCTCCTGCTAGACGCAACAATCTTTTCTGAGAAAAAAATCGCTTCTAGAACAAAATCTCTAAACAAGCCATCTACTCTAGGAGTCCAAACTAGGGGTTTTAGGAGCCAGAACCTAATTCACCTACTTTAATTCACCTCAAGCGTAGGTGAATTAAGTCCTCCTATTATTCCACTCCTGATTATACTCAATGAAATCTCCTATAAAACAGTACATAAGCTGCTTTCTTCCTTGTTGTTTCCTTATCTGTAGTGTTTAAGCCATTCATATTATTTTCTTCACTAATAAGCAGATTTGTCAAAATTACTTTGACAAGTAATTTTAATGAGAATAACAAAATATTTCTTTTCCAATTAAACCTTTCTCTCCACTCCATTTTAACCCTGAAAAATGTGAGAATCAAAGGTTTTAAATGCCTTGTTGTAAATGCCTGATATAACCATGACACCACTGATCAAAAAAAAAAAAATATTCTTGAGACAAACTAGGTAAACAGCTGTTAAAGGAAAAAAGAGCTAAAGAAGTTAAATACCTGGGTGCTTGGTGTAACTACCTTTGCCCTCCTTTCCCACAATTATTTAATCTTATTTTAAATTAACTCTTCCTTACATACGTTCACGTCTGGGTGTCAGCCTTTAGGAGCTGACTCACCCAGAATAGTACACAAGGACTGCCACAGTTACTAACCCTTGGGTATTAAGCCTTAGTAGCAGGTTCATTTTAAAAAGAAAAAGGTGGTGCTTGTCTTGGGGCGGGGGCCTTTAGCTCCCATGGCATCCCATCAACAGGAAAACCAGTGAGGTCTGCTGTCACCTCAGAGGAGACACAGCACACCTCAAAGGACCAAGGTCTCTGTAAACTACATTTTCAAAGGTAGTTTCAAAGGTACCCTTCCAATGTCCTCCCGCAAGTCTTAGTGCCACCAACATCCTTGACACAGCACCTCTCCTCTGCTGTACTAAGTGGACCTCCCATGCCTCTTCCCTCAGCAGTTTTAAAGCTAATAACAGTGTTATCAGGAAAGAAAAATCACAAACTGAGATGGAAACACTAATGGACTAAAGCATAGCAGGGCAAACACAGGCACTGAACCTAGAGCCTCTGTGTCCCTGCAGCATCTCCTGGGAGAGCACAGCCTGGTGGTCCTTGCCCCTGAGCAGGGACCTGCAGTGGGGTCACATACTGGAGCTGCCAGCAATAAATCTTTACATTAACTGTACTGCAGGACCCTAGGCTAGGACATCATGGAGCACCCGCTAGCTCCTGGTGAGCCTGGACAGATTTTTTTAGCTCCATCTGGTGGGCAAACAAGTTGCTTCTGAGCCACAATCACCCACTCCCTTTGACAACAGTTACTGCTTTTATGAGAAAATGAGATTATTAAAGTGAGACTGTCTTCATTAACAGCAATTTTTGCTTCTCCTGTGAAAAACTCCAAATAAAGATTAAAATACATCACTGCTGGCTGGGATTATTTCCTGCACATCTCCTCCTATTTCCACATATTTCAGTTGTAGAGCAGTGTTTACCTTCACAGGTCCCAGACAGTTGAAACTACAGTCCTAAAAATCAGTATACGTTTACAATCACCACTCCTGGGACTCGAAGTACCCCAGTGTTAGCGATCATCAAGCAATTCATAAACAACTCCTAGGCAGAAATGGAGCAAATACACAATTCCTACAATTTGACTGTCTGCTGTTACTACTGTGCATAACCACAGTGCAGCCCCTGGGCTCAGTTTCTTCAGTGTTTACCCAGGGATTTGATTCTGCCTGGAAGAGTGGAAGGAGTTATAAATTGCACCCCCAATGCACATATTTCCTCAACAGAGACCGTACCTAGCTCTTCTCCAGAAAGATGGACGAGGAGTAAATGAACTATAATAGGAGCTCATGAAAAAGAATTCAGTAACTCCTTGAATTTATCCTTGTCCTCACGTTTCAAAAAAATGTAAACATTACACAGGAAAAAGATCCATAGTCCAATGAAAGGCAGGAGGTTATAAGACATGGCTCGATTTAAATTCATGATGGATTTCATTTGTTCATTCCACTGACAGGATTTGGAATATTTTTTCATCCTGTGTTGTCAGATTTTTATACTCGAGAAACAATAGAGGTCTATTAATTGAACTAAGGAACAAGACAGTCCCAGCCATTTTGTCTGTGCACCCCAGCTAATGACGGGAGCAAAAATAAAATATTCAGTTAAGTATCTTTGTCTGCAAGCTGGATGCAAACCAATGGCATTAATAGCTCTCTTTAAGACAGACATATGGACTAAAGCCCAAGATTATATCTTTGTAATTGTGATTACAATAGGTTTCTAGTCACTGAAATATGTGTCCCAGTTTAACAAGGTCCCTGCTGTCACTATTTTTTTGCTGAAGTTAAAGCAATAAATAGTCCTGCACTCTTGATTTCTGATCTGAAAAGAAACAATCCTAATAGTATTGCTATGGCCTTTTCAACATCAGAGTTCCATTCTGTCTTTATCCTTTTTATTACATTTGAGTTAATTTATTACAAGACAAAAATATTTCTCCAACTCACAACCATCCACTTGCAATAGCAACTGTATTTAATTAATTCCAGTATCAACTTATTTCATTTAGTGCTGAGTAAAAATGGTTTCCCATCAAGCAAATCTGCTCCTTCTTAGGCTACATTTAGTCATTATCATGACCAAAATGCATTTTGATTTTTTTAATTCCTGAAGATGCAGACTTAGCTCATCTTAGACTTGTCATAGCAAAACGTTTTATAAAGGAAGATATTATCCCTATTGTGCAAGTGATGGGGTAGCTGAGGCACAAAGAGATGAAGTATTTCACCTCTGGAGGTGAAAATAGGAATCAAACACAGCTCTGTGGACTTCTGATGCAGTACTACAACCCATGATGTAGATCCTTCATGTACCACATTGCAAAAGCTGCTTGCTATACCCATGTAAAAGTTTGCAAAGGTTTCTACTGGCAGCTCTGAAAAGAGAACAGATTCTGTTTCAATTCTGCTACAATTTCTGCTTGAGCTCATGCGGTGGACACCCTCCTGGAAAAAGGATGCTGTGCCTCTTACTTGCTCATTAAATGACACGCAGCTGTTTATTATCCATGGTATCTATATTTCTCCGAGGAGACAGACTGCCTAAATATGCAGATATGTAGTCATATGTGAACAGCACTGATGAGTCGCATCATGAAATTTTACTTGTCTAACCTAATTGAATCTATTCCAGACAGTAATAACACTAAAGAAAAAAAGGAATTTCACAGCCTCTGTTCCCTTTCTCTTTTTCATAAAAGGCTCAGCTCTGAGCGTAATACACCAGGGCAATATTTGAATGCTACAGTGCACAGATGCAGTCACACAGAAAATTAGAATTGCTCCAAATAAAATTAAAAAAAAAAAAAAAAAAGCAGCAGCAGCAGCTATAGTACATAGCTGCGTCAGTACCAGCTCAACAGTGGAAAAGTACTTCATCTGCTTAGCCCCCTTTCTTTCTACTCTGTTGGTGACGTCAGGCAGGCACTAATGAAAGCCCAATTAGCATATCACCTTGTGTGTTTGAATGTACAAGTGGAGCAGCTGATGATTCTCTTCTGAGATTTTAAATAACCACCAAAGCTGAGCCAGAGCTGCTGCTTGGTAGGAAAGATTTAGCTTCATAACGTACTCAGTTCCCTATGCAACACAAACAAATAAATGTGCCAACGGAGGCAAAAAAACCCAACCCAGAACAGATGTGTTTCTCTAAGGAAAGCAATGCAAACCAGCTTCAATTTTGAACAGCATTCATTTGGCCCTTATTCCAGAATAAAGATTTTAATTCCTAATTGAGTTTGAAAACTGCATTGACTATTTGCTCACAAAAATCAGGGTACAGACCTTGGTGAGCTTTAGGAAGGCCAGCAACCTTGCTAATGCCCTGCCAATTTTTCCGATGACAGTGACTGAAAAGCAAACAGCCATGAGACAGAAAGTGCATCCTTCTGCTGTAAAAAAAGCACACAGTGCTATCACCCAACATAGAAAAGAAAGGAAATCTGCAGACCATTTAACTTCAGACATTGACTGGAGTCTTTGGTGGGGACTTAGTTCAGGGGTCTATGATTCCCTGTGGTCCCCATTTAGGCACCAGTGTCCAAGAGAGGACAACAAATGTATGGCGCTCACCCCATCCTTCTTACTGGAACACCTGCACCCAGCTATTTGTGCCATAAGCTCAGATGTGAGTGTTGCCATCCAGGGAGCCACAAGTCATTTTCAGTATAGCAATGCATCAATAATTGGCACTAGATTTCAGTCCTGATCAAAATGAATAGTGGGGAAGGAGGTGAAATGTGAGGTCAAAGAGGCACGCCCTGAAGCAATGTAATATTGACAGAAAAGAATGGAAAAAATGAAAGGCCTAAGTCTGTAGCAAGGAGCTCTCTGTTAGTACACAGACTGCAAGCAGGACCGGAGGCTGCTGCCAGACCTTACAGAAGCCCTAAAGGGCACCACTGTTTTGCAGCATTTGGGGACTAGAAACTGGAAAATCTGTCTTTGTCAATCCAGCAATGACAGGAAAGCACAAGCATCATACAGTGCTCTGAGCAAGAACTTCAACCCTGACCTAGATAAAGACTATCTAAAAGAAACAGGAGTTCAAGCCCAGCTGGACTTCCTTGTGTTATCAATTCATATGTATAATATGATTGAAATAACTAGGGAGCTGCTAACGTCCTGTGGACAGGCCCCCCCCATCAGTTAATATTTAAAATAGGGAAACAATAACTAGATATGATTTAGCATTTAGGAATAAACTACTAAACAACAGGGCTTTGTAAATACATAGAATGCTTATGTCAGAAAAGGTAACGGACTGTGGTCTGATCAACAAACCTTGAAGAACCGCTTGGAACTGACAAGACAGAGTAAGAAGTAGGTAAAAGGTAATTCCTACAGGGGGAGATTGCAACCACTGACTCATTGACCACCTACTCAGATGATACCACCTCCTCAAAAGACGACAATGGAGGAAGAAGACAGAGTCTGCGCACTACTTTACATGAGAGGTGAAGAAGAAAGAACCAATCATTAAGGGGAATAATAATGAATATGTACTAGTTAAATATATAAATGTGGGAATTTTTGAGACAAAGGTGTGCTGTCTTGGGACACACACCTGTTCATGCACATCAAAGAAATTAAATTCAAAATACCTTGACTCTGCATGTTATTGGCTTGCACACCAGGTAAGCGGACCCTGTTTGTGGGACAACAGTTTTCTGGCAACCTAGATGGCACATCACTGACAGCCTTGCCTGGATCGTCTTGCTGCATCCAAAAGGGAGGAGAGACCTGAGTGGACTCCAACGCACACTAACCTGTTGATCAGTGACTCCATCAACTCCTCTCCTGCTGTCGGGTGGTAAGCAAGACAATGGTGCAACACTATTTAAAGGAGGTATTTTTTTACAAAAACAGGGGAAGGGAAGACTACTGAAAAGCAGTGAGCATCTGGATCCTGCAAAAAACGTATCAAGGAGGATACACAGCAAAAGACAAAGGGAGATATCCCTCGTAAATTATTTAGGTACCGGGGCACTACTGCTTCTCAGGTAGCACCCTCCTGCTCTCCCTTAGAATGAATCCTAAAGAATTGAAATAAATTTGGTGGGGATCCCCTGACAAAAGATATATTAAAACATTACTGTAATCAGTGGTGGCCACAGTACCAATTAGAGGATGGTGAGAAGTGGCCAGAAAATGGATCTTTGAAATATAATACAATATTACAATTAATGTTGTTTTGTTGTAAGACTGAAAAATGGGATGAGGTACCTTATGTTGGTTATTCTTTACTTTGAGAAATGACTGGGATGTTCGAAAAAAACATGGCTTAATAGATTCTAAACATCAAATGAGCATATATACATTGAAAGAAAAAAGGAAAAAAGGAATTAAATCTTGTTGTACTGGATGTGGGTGTAGAAAATCTGAGACTGGAGAAAACGAAGAGGATGTACAATTACTAGTATCCCCCCGCTAAGAATCCAAAGACAAATAGTTCGAGTGATGAAGAAAGTGATAATGTGAGTCTCAGGAAGAACAAGACAACAGAAACCTATAGTGCAGGCTCCCCTTAGACAAGCAGTGGGACCAGAAAGAACACCAGTGTATGTACATGTACCATTTATCACCTCTGATTTGTTAAATGGAAACAGGTAGTTGGATCATATCGAAGCAATCATGAAGGGATGCATAGTATCCAAATTATATGAAGTAAGACAAAGGGATAAAGAGACCCCTTCTGTTTTCTGTGAGAGATTGTGTGAAGTGGCATGAAAATGGACTGATTTAGATCCACAAGATCCCAGCAATTTCAAGTTGTTTAATATGTTGTTTATTGGTCAAGCTGCAATAGATATTAGAAAAAAATTGCAAAAAGTAGAAGGGGCAGATGGAATGATAATTTCACAGTTATATTCATTACATATAAAGAATATAATAACCAAGATGAGGAGGCTGAGAAGGAAGAATGAAGATGGGCCAAAATTCAGGCACCCCTAGTAGCTGCCCTAAATGATGGGGAAGAGGGAGAGGAAAGGGACATGGAAGAGGTGGATTTCAAGGAAGGGGAAGAGGACAGGGAAGTTATAATAGAGAAAATGACAACGTCCCTTTAGGAGCAAATCAATGTGCATATTGTAGACAGGAGGGACACTGGAAAAAGGAATGCTCTAACCTCTCTAATGATAAGGGAAAGAGGAAAGAGGAGGCTATTGAAGTAATGACAGAAATTAGGTTAGACTGAAAGGGACTGGAGGAATCTATTAAAATCTCCCCAGCCAATCCTCTGGTTCCAGTTGAGCTGGGGAATGAGATAATAGATTTTTTTAGTTGATAGTGGAGCCACACATTCTGTAGCAACTAGTTGTAAGGGACCCTTAAGTAAAACTAAAATAAATGTTGTTGGTGTGACAGGGAAAAAGACCTTAAGACAGTTTTTAAAACATATGGAGTGTTCAGCTGATGATACTAAATTAGCTCATGAATTTCTCTATGTGCCAGAATGCCCCTTACTACTGCTTGGATGGGACATACTTTGTAAGTTGAATGCACAACTAACCTTTTCTGAAGACTCTGTTCCATTGCATATTCCTCCAGAGACAGCTTGGAAAGATACGTTTAATAACAGAAGAAAATCCTAATGAAGAAATGGATATTCCAGAATAAGTACTAAATGAAGTTATACTTTTGGTATGGGCATTGACAATACCTGGATGAGCGAAGAATGTGATTCCGGTAAAGACTGAACATAAACCGCGAGCTCAGCCGGTAAGAAAAAGACAATATCCTATTAAGCCAGAAGCCTGAAAGGGTTTAGAACCTATGATAAGCTCCTTTTTAGAATATGGACTGTTAAGAGACTCCAATTTTACCTGTAAGGAAACTTCATTCTTCACAGTATAGACTGGTACCGGATTTAGGAGAAATTAATGCGAGGACAGTAGATGTTCACCCTGTGGTTCCGAATCCATACACTCTCCTTGCTTCAATCACTGACAGTAACACTTATTTTACAGTGTTGGACTTAAAAGATGCTTTCTTTTGTATTCCTGTGGATAAGCAAAGCCAGATCATCTTTGCCTTTGAGTGGGAAAAATCCAACTACAGGGCAAAAGACGCAACTATGTTGGACTGTTCTTCCCCAAGAATTCAAGAATAGCCCCCCCTTGCTCATCACCATACTGGCTAAAGAGCTAGAACAATAGCAAAGTGATAATGATGCATCATGACTGTTTGATTACTATTGAACAGGTGTATTCCAGTAAACTTGGTCTGTAGGATGAACCCTTGTCTAATGCAGACTTGGAGTTATTTACTGATGGGAACAGTCTTGTATTGAAAGGAAGGCGAAAAGCTGGATATGCTGTGGTAACATCTACTCAAACTTTAGAAGCTAAATCTCTGCCTAATAATACCTCTGCCCTAAAGGCAGAATTCGTAGCATTAACACAAGCCTTGGAACTTGGCCAAGGTAAAAAAGTCAATATTTATACTAATTCTAAATATGCTTTCAGAGTGGTGCATGCACACGGACCGATTTGGAAAGAAAGAGGACTTTTAAGCTTGCGAGGAACCGCAATTAAATGTGGAGAAGAAATAATGAAACTTTTACAGACAGTTCTTCAACCGAAGTAAGTTGCAATAATACACTGTAAAGGCCATCAAAAAGGGAATAGTGAAATTATAAAGGGAAATCGAAAAGCAGGTCAAGTGGCAAAAGAAGCAGCTCTAAAAGAATCAAAATTTGAAGAAGCCTTAATTTCAGCACCTCATTTCAAATTATCACCTCCACCATATACTGAGAGAGAAGATCAACTGGTAGAACAATTAGATTGTTCTAAAAATGATCAGGTGGGTGACAGCTTTGAAGCAATTGCTAATTTCTGAAAAGATAATGAAAATCCTACTTAAAAGGTTGCATCAAGAAACACACTCAGGAGCAGATGCATTAGTATTGACTGCCAAAAGATATGTTGTAGGACCAAAAATGCAAAGTCTAGCAGATATAATAGTTAAAAGATGTGCTATTTGTTGTGCTAATAATCCAAAAATTACTAAGAGAGTTACAGGAGGAGTTGTGAAACAAAGGATAACTCCTGGGGAATACTTGCAAATAGATTTTACAGAACTACCAAGGTGCAATTTTTACAAATACTTATTGGTGATAGTAGATACCTTTTCTGGTTGGCCAGAAGCCTTTCCATGTCGTACCAACAAGGCCAGAGAAGTAATTAAGGCCTTATTAAAAGAAATTATCCCTAGATTTAGTATTCCAGAAAGTATTTCTTCTGATAAAGGACCTCATTTTATTGCAGAAATAATACAGAGAGTTTCTAGATTTGGGCGTATTAAGTGGGATTTGCATACCCTTTGGAATCCACAGGCTAGCGGTAAAGTAGAACGAATGAACCAAACTCTATAAAGACAAATTTCAAAGTTGTGTCAGGAAACACAGATGAAATGGGTGGATGTTTTATCTATTGCACTAATGAGAATCTGAATCATTCCCAGGATAAGAGAGGGAATGAGTCCTTTTGAAATCTTGTATGGAAAACCATATCTAGTTAACCATCTGATCACAAACGGAGACCAAATCCATATAAAAGCACAAGCTATAATCAAAGAGCATTTACTCTCTCTTTCACAGAACTTACCTTCCCTGCATAGGCATTTAAACTAGAAGACTCCTCTTCCTTTGGACACTCCAGTACATCTGTTTCAACCAGGAGATTCAGTTTATATAAGAACTTGGAAAGACGAACCATTAAAGGAAAAGTGGAAAGGACCTTATACTGTATTGTTAAAGACTTATACTGCTATCAGGGTAGAAGGGATTGACTCTTGGATACATTATGCCAGGGTAAAGAAAGTACCTACCACAGGAATGAATTTTTGGAAATCTAAAGAAATAGAACCTTTAAAATTAAAATTATCTGGAAATTAATGACTTGTACTTTGGAAAACAGTTGTTTAAAAATAATATTGATTGCTGTTTTAACTTTTTGATTTATGTTACCTTTGACTATTATTTGTATAAGAAAACTTTTTCAGAGATTTTGTGTACAAGAAGCAGTTGAAAATGAAAGTCAGGATGATTTTGTTGATGTTGATTTATCAAAATGTACACATCTGTAATAAAAATTTAGTTTTGCAGCTAATCACAGCATACTTGCCACTACTAAAGACAGCAGCCTCTCCTTTGGAATGGGGAATTCTAACCCTTGATTTGAACCGAACTTTTGATACCATCTTAACAAATGGGACTGGAATATTAAGGTTTACTTTAAAAAAAACCAGAAAGTAATTGGACTAGGAAAATGGACAATTCTGGGAAACGATTCTAAAAACTTGTGTTGGCATGTTAATGAAACCCAACAACCTGGATTGATTAAGCAGACAGAACCATGTGATCAATTCTCTTGGGGAATGCAAGTACCCTTCAGTATGGAAGACAGCAGAACAAAGAAAATGGTATTATATGCAACCTACTCCTTAGTGTATTGATTGGACAGGGAATCAATCGAAAGAAGAAATAAGAGGAATCAATTTACCTTAGAATTTGACAGAGAATATAAGGAAACTTCCTCTTGTCAAAAATTGGAATTGTACTCAAGTTTATAATTGTTCCATGAATGCAACTGAATTACAAAGATTGGGACCTTTGGCTAGAGATTTAAGACTAGGATGTCTGTGCCAAAACTATTTATCTTCCACAAAAGATACTTGGACAGGAACTATGATTAAGGGTAAAATTATACATTGTGACTGGGGAATACTTTTTCCAATAGGACATACAGTATGGGTAGCCAGTGATGGATCCTGGTCAACACAGTCACCTTTAAGAGGCCCTAAGAAACAGATTACTTTAGGAAAGTTAACTTTATGCCCCTTGTGGTGAAAAAGACCACTGACCCCTGAATTATGGGGAAGAATTAAAAAAATCTAATACTGATTCTTGGCAATACCCTTCCACAGGAACAACAGTGGATTGGGTACTGGAGTCTATATTTAGCCCTCAGATGACCTCATTCAGCAATTGTGTTTGGCTGCACAATCTAACAGGACAAATTGAACCCTTAGCAAATACAACTAGAGTGGGCCTCCACGACTTAAATGTCCAATTGCAAACAACCTCAAGAACGACACTTCAAAATTGTTTGGCTCTAGACTTGCTACTATTACATGAACATGGTATGTGTAGATACTTGAAATTAAATAAAGATCAATGTTGTTTCCAAATTCCCAGTGAAACAGAAGATTTGGAGAAACAATTAGATACCATTAAACAAGTGGCAAGGTCCAGTAGAAATATAAGAGAAGCAATGTAAACAGGGTGGTTGAATAAAATCCTGCATGGGTTTGGACTCTCCCTGACTGGATGGTTACAAAGCTTACTACAGAATCTAATAATTTTGGTTATTAAAGGGATTTTTGTTTGTATTTCATCTGGATGTCTTAAGAGTATCGTCATGAGACAAGTGTCTCAATCATACATATTAGTGATAAGAGATAGAAAATGAGACTTGTTGAAGTATGTTAAAACTTCATAAGTCTCAAAGAGGAGAAATTGTTATCAATTAATATGTATAATATGATTGAAATAACTAGGGAGCTGCTAACGTCCTGTGGACAGGCCCCCCCCATCAGTTAATATTTAAAATAGGGAAACAATAACTAGATATGATTTAGCATTTAGGAATAAACTACTAAACAACAGGGCTTTGTAAATACATAGAATGCTTATGTCAGAAAAGGTAACGGACTGTGGTCTGATCAACAAACCTTGAAGAACCGCTTGGAACTGACAAGACAGAGTAAGAAGTAGGTAAAAGGTAATTCCTACAGGGGGAGATTGCAACCACCGACTCATTGACCACCTACTCAGATGATACCACCTCCTCAAAAGACGACAATGGAGGAAGAAGACAGAGTCTGCGCACTACTTTACATGAGAGGTGAAGAAGAAAGAACCAATCATTAAGGGGAATAATAATGAATATGTACTAGTTAAATATATAAATGTGGGAATTTTTGAGACAAAGGTGTGCTGTCTTGGGACACACACCCATTCATGCACATCAAAGAAATTAAATTCAAAATACCTTGACTCTGCATGTTATTGGCTTGCACACCAGGTAAACAGACCCTGTTTGTGGGATGCTTGGAGTCTCTGTTGAAGTGACCAGGCTACTTACGAGGTTCACTGGTTTTGCAAAGTGCTAGTGTTGATTATTCTGCCTAAATGGACAGCCTCTACAGAAATCAAACCCCAAACACAACAGAATACGCCAAGAACAACCCTTCAACTCCTATATAACCCCAAAGAGCTTCTGCCCACTCCCTAGCCCCTCCAGGCTTCCTCTGTGACCATGTTAGTCTTAGGACACAAAACAATCTGTAACCATCAATGAATGCTTCACAAGCAGGCAGAACTATGACAGTTTTCAAAAGGTTATGTTTAATAAGCTCGTATCATTGACTGATTTTCAGCCTCAATCCATGCTCTCACTCATAGTCAACAACATCAACAGGTGCCAGGTTTTGCAGAAAAAAAGGAAAAATGCTAGCAAGTCAAATAGGAAGATGATACTATATTTAGATCTTTATTAAACGTGGCTACAGTGCGTGCAGATGTAATTAAAGCTTAGGCTTTGATTTGGCAAGCAGCTTCTATAAATAGTCTTTCTGTTACACCGTTCTTTCTGCTCAGTGCTTCATCAAAAGTAAGAGATGTCCTTCAGGTCCTCCCCCACCCCTAGGATGATCAAATGGTTTATAGCTCTGCAAACCTTAAAAACAGCCAAACACTACAGCAGTGATATTTAGGTAACTCATTGTGGGAAGAAAAGGAATTATCTTCAAGGTGCTTTTCTCTTATCAACGTCTTCCATTTTCTTGCCTGGGGTGGGGAGACTTACCAGATAGCCAGAACAAAAGAGCAGGGCACCATTCCAGAGTGCAGAATAAGAACATAGATTTGATATCATGGCTCCTTCCAAGTGGTGATCTATCTTCTAAGTGATATATGGGAAAAGGAGACAATATTGAAAAACTTTAATGCTGGAGCTAGCTACTTCTTGCCAGCTGATATATTTCATCTCATCATTTCTCATGAGAGAGATTATTTTGCTAATTATGTCCAATGATTTTTTACGGTAGAAAATTTTCCAAAAGATTTTACATTAATTCTTACAGCACTGAAGAGAACCTGTCATGATATAAGCCCATATTTAAGCTTTGTAGCAAATAGAGAGGTCACAAATAGGTTTTTAAAAAATCCATAAATCAACAGAAAATTGTTTTATTTTCAGTTCTGCAAAAAACAAATCTTTGTTTTCTTTCAAAAACTTCCTTCCACTACACCATAAAGTAAAGCAGACCAGAAACATGAGTTTAGCTGACCCCTTTTAGCATTCAATAAACTCAGTAAACCACAAAAAACAGGAAAAGGAATACCAGCTGCATAAACAACAAAAAGTAAAGTTGACATCTAATGCTATTTATTTTAATACTTGAAATAGCATCCAAGATCAGCATTTTTAAACAATCACTCTCTAAATTAGAATACAGGAGTGTCTCCTTATAGTATTCTAACAATAGAGAAGATAAAAAATGCATAAATATTCTTCATGAATAGATCAGTTGGCAAATCAGTTCTGGAAAAGGGGTATTTGAACAGAGCAGCAACCCCAGCTGGATCTGATCTTTGGAAAAGTCTTCTTCCCAAACAGCCTTACAGTCTCAAAATCCCCCAGAAATACCTAGACAAGAGCAAAAGCAACAGCAATAACACAACTGAGACAAACATAATGAGATCTTCTCCCTAGAGTGATTTAGAGACTTAGGGTAAAAGAGATTTACAAGTGCTCTTGTCCATTTTCAAGTCATTAACACCCGCACAGAGTGGGAGTGAACTGCTACCACATCCAAAGGCTATGGTTTATATTGACTTTTCTTATGCATCAGTAGCTCCAACTAAACTTCCAAAATGGCTCAAGTTTGCCTGTCCCTAGTATGCCCTGCAACAACACATAGCCAGCTATACCCTCCCTTATTCTAGGGGAAATAAAAATTAATCCCAATACAGTCAGCAGTTTCACCCAAGTAAAATGAAAGGAGAACTGAGCTTCTCCCTTCAAAATTGATGACGTGATTTGTGAGCTGTAATGGAGAATTCCTGCTTCCCCTTCCTTGGGGCTAGGTAATGCATCTGCACGCAGAGTATCTGGGAATCTAGAAGTACTCACTTCTCAAAGACCACTACTTAAAATGACTAATCTGAATCAATAATAGGGACACAATTGATTCTTTATTTGCTTCCAGTGGCTGCCCTTGTCAACTTACAGTGTACTACATTTCTAAAAATCATAGGGTTCTTTGTTTGCTTCCAGAAAAAACACTTATTTCAGATAATCTTGCCTCCACAAAGTTATTTTTCAATTTTCTTCAGTCACTGCTATGCCTGCAGGAATGTCTGATTAGCCATAAAATGCCTTCTGACAGCTCAGATTCATTACTAAATTACCACATTTAAATCTTTCATGTGCACAGGGCAATTACTTTTATGAATGACTGCCAGCAACAGTTCACTAAATCTGAATGAATTTTTAAAGGATTCTAATTGCCACTTAGATGCCCCTATAACTCTTGTTTTAAAGGTTTTCATTTCTTTTAGTCATAGTTACCTGTGTTCAACGCAAATGTGTTCCCTCTCACATTTTATATCCCTGAAAATTATTTATATCAGAAACAAAGAAATATGAAACTGGTGGTGCTACATAGGCAGTTAGACTGCACAGTAGAAATGATTCATAGGCAAAGTCTTGAGCACGAATAACTACCTGTAACACTCATTTGGAGCTTTTGCGTCAAGTTATGTTATTCATTTGGGTTTTGGCAGGGGAAATTAATGAATGCCAACTTGACAGACACCTTAAAAAAATGCTAATTTTTTCAAGTAGTTGGGCCAAACTAAACCTTTAATATGTCCAATGAAAGAAAAAGGGGAGGTGTACAAGGAATAGGTTTTTTTACCACTGAAATTAAAAAAAGCACAGAATCAAATAAGAGCTTTTAATTACACCACTCAGATGAGCTGGAGTTCTGACTTGTCTCCCAGTGGAGTGTCATCAGGAAATTTCATTAACACAGTCTATTTTTTATGCCAAGGTTGTGAATGAAAGTGATAAACAAGATCAGAAATAAACTAATCATTGATGAACTCCCCCAATAAACTCCAGCTAGACTGATGTTTCTCTTTGAAGTGCTACATTTTGTGTCACATTCTTCATCCAAGTGATTGCCCACTTCAGAGATTTTTCTGTTTCTTTTTCCATTATCCCTGTTCCCTACCAGTTTGTAGAGAGGCATCAAATCAAATGTTCCCTTGAAATCCAGCTGGATTAATGCTCCGTTATTTCTTTTGTCTAGAAAGTCAAGGATCAGGTTAACAGGAAAGAAACAGAAATGTATGTCTACAACATCTTCTGAAAGCTGTCATGAGTTTGTTCTTGAAAGCAAACCCACCTGCTGCATGAACAGCAAATGTGAACACAGAGCTCCAAGCAGAGCCAGTGAGAGCTGGCAGGTTAGGACTGAGAACACTTGTTCAGGTCGTCTACACTGTACGTGGCAGCCATTTGGGCTGAAAATAGGGGGTATCCCAAGCAAGACATGGGGCATAGAGGTAGCTGTATCGATGACAAATTACAGCACTGAGATTCAAGCACAGACATAACTGAAACTGAGATAGTTGCAGATCCTAAAATGACTCAGAGATAAGCGATAATTAAAGACAACAAGAGGTCTAAGAGACATGTTTGAAGAAGGTCCCATGAAAAGGGAGATGTTGAAAAATAACCTACAAAAAGGCCTTCAGTTTCTTAACTTATGTGTGAAGCAAATGACCCACCACAAACCAAGACTCTTGGATTACCTTGCTGGTTTTGCCACTGGCTGACTGCAGAAACGTGGGCAATCCAGTGAACTTCTCCATCTCTCTGCTTCCATTTTTAGCGGGAAGGGAATGGGGGAAAACATGTAGTATATCCACTTCTGCAAAGATTTTGAAATCTGCAGATGAATGTGCTGCAAGTCATTGTTAAGCAATATTAATCTTCTGCAACAGCAACCTATTTCACTGCGACCTTCAACAAAGGCCAAAAACTGAGGGATGGTTGCCAGCAGTAAGTTACAGTTCAGTATTCAACCTTGCACAGGATCCAAGGGGGTTTTCATCTGCATCTAAACTCTAATTAGCAGCTCTCATAAAGCTGCATTTGATAACTTTATTCCAACATTAAATATCAGCCCTTAATACTTTCCCTTGCGTGTTAATGTCCAAAATACATGGCTACAGCTGAAGAATTGCTTGAAAAAGGTGATTCTAGCAAAACCTGCCACCTGTAAGAAACACTCCATTGTAACACAGAGGCAACGACAGGTCAAACCTGGCAGAAGCTAAGCCGAGAGAGCAGTAAACTGCCAATGCTATTCCCTGCTTCCCAGTGGTCCCACTGATCTTGTGTACAGTAACTTAATGAATCCTGGTCCTCTGATCAGTTCCAATACAGCTCAGCTGGGCTCTGGCTTCAGCCTTACTGGCACACTTAGATACAGATAAATGGTATGCAAGAGTATTTCCACTCAGCAGGCAGAGGAGGTTGTGTTTTGCACTTGTTATGGATTGATTTAAAAGAATTCCAGGTTGCTATGAAAACTGCATATGTACAGGAAGAGTTGGGCTTTTTTTCGATACATGAGGGTACAACCTTGCATTTCCAAAGATCCTTAACATTTTGCAAATCAGAGTCCTACGCTAAAAACTTAAAGAGTTTGAAGAGGCTACCTCAATACATTCTCTTGCTCTCTCTCTTCTCCAGCTTCCCACTTTACATTCCTCCCAGATGAGCAATACTGAATCGCTCTCCAAAAGCACTGATGGTCCTATGTCTTGTCTCATTCTGAGAAGAAAGGTCTACATTACAAGGAACACTTTGTGCCAGTGAACACCTTGTTAACAGTCCTAACAGAAAGTAAACTCAACAAAGTTTCACTGAGACATAATTACAATGGTAACTATTTGAAAAAACAGAGGCTGTTCCCCTTCAAACTGTCAATCACGTTGCCCAGACATTAAAATAAACTGCATTCATTTATTTCTTAAAAACATCACAATGACAAGAAAAGATGCCAAGCCTAAATGGTGCCTGTCCTTACTTCTCATTCCATGAGAGAGGACCACTTCTTTCCCACTATGGCTGTAGTGTAGCAGAATGTCCCAGGCAAAACAGAGTAAACAACAGCAAATAGTGGAACTGGATGCTGGGGTTTATTTAACAGCCAGAGAGATTAGAGCTTTTACCCTGCCTGATTATCTCACATGCATTCACTTGCTCTCCTCCAAGCTTTATACATTCACTAAGTCTTGACTGCCCCTCCCCAGAGGAAGATCATTGCTAGCCTGGGAAAATTAGGCAGAAAGTTCTTTTAGTTCTTGCTGTGCAGCTGTTTGGAGTCACCAGCCTCAGGCATGACTGGCCAAGGTCCCTGCACATCCCCAAGGATTTGTCTCCATGCAGCTCTCTGACTTCCAGGATCTCCCCCCACTTCCAGGTTCTGTATTCCAGCCAGGATCTTCATCACTTCTTTCCAGGACCCCTTCTTTTCAAGACCACTTCTTTTTGGGAAGCCACCTTTTTGGCTTCCTCTTCTTTCCAGCATGCCAAGCCTCGGATTTTCCCAAACTAAACAGTCTAATCCAGAAGCACAACATATGATAAGCCTCCTCATTGTTGGTTCTTTCTCAGGCCTCTTTATTAATTGGAGGGTTTGGGGCATTAATTGGAGGATTTGTGATGTGCCACTACTTTTTAGTCCACGAGTTATCAAAATTTACAACCGGTCCGTACCAATCGCAGAGAGCAAGTAGCAGGCTTCTGCTTGAGAGTTCCAAAGTTCAGTTTCAGACATTCACACACTCGCTCAATTATCTGCCAGCTGTGTGTGCTCACAGTTTAAGCTATTTTTTCACCTAAGACATAGATATGTTAGCCATGTTGAGACAAACTGAAATCTGCAGATCATTTCCACATAAGACCCATCTCTCCCAAGAGACCAACATGGTAAGTGGATTAGGTAATGTGTCATCCCCCAGTCTCTGTTAACTCCCCACACATGCTCTGGAATCAGTTCAGAAGAAAGTAAAGTGCCTTCAACCAAAATGCACCGAAGTCTGTGGATGGATTTCTCTATTGAGAACTGGATCAGGCCCCAGTCTTGGGCTGTCATACTGCTTGTGCTTTTGTCTAGCCTGCTCAATGTGCAGCCACAGCAAAGTACTGGCAACGCAGCACAAAACTGGGAGCCCTGATTCATTTTGATTTTTCATATCTCAGTAGGAAAGTAGCAATTAAAAATATCTTAAGAATATTCCCGAGTGGATTTTAAAAAGTTTTGCGGCTGGTTAGACTTTTTTTTCAACCTGACAATGGTGATTCCTAATAGCTTAGGGTAGGAAGATTTAATGGCTTATGTAAGACCAAATGACAGTCAGAAAAAACAGAAAAGCTTTAGGCCTTCTGCAGGATCTATTTTGTTCTAGCTAGATCAGTGGACCTAATAAAACTTTATCTGCCTCGCATCCTTAGGCTATCAAAGCTACAAGAACACTATTTTCTTAATAACTTAGCATCCAACGAAGTAACAACCAACATTGAGAATCTGACTTCATGAACATGTTTCCTTTTAGAAAGGAGACAAACAGAGGGAACCACGCTCTGGAAGACTTAACATGCCATTTATACTTCAGGAAAGGTATTTTCTTTCCATGGAAACTCAGAGCTATTCAACAGTATTAAGGTTATGAGTTAAATGTATTGTTAAAGTTTTCAAATATAACAACAGATAATATAGCTGGTTTAACTGCTTTTTCCCCAATAGATTAAGAGTCAATCTGTTGAGTTTATCAATGGCAGAAACTTTTGTTAACACAGAAGTAACTGCATATTATACATACGCTCAGAGAAGAGGCACTTTACCCCGCAGCTTCCATCTGTTGAGCTACAGTCCCAGTACTCCAATATGCAAGCAGCTCAGAAATCCCTCTGAATATAACTCATCTCCTTGAGACTGGAGATATACCATCATTCCTAGTTTGCAGGTAAGGCATTTAGGCAGGGAGAGCTGACTGATCAACCTAAAGACACCTGAGGTCTACCAAACTGCTGTAATTTGAACTTCATTCACTTGTGCCCCAAGCTGATGGTCCTCAGTACTGAACAGTCCCTCCTGGGGGATGGCCATTACCCTCCTTGGTTCACTTTGGCATGCCCTGTTCCTACATTGCTGACAGAAGTATTATCCAGCACATCATTAGTCCTCTGTTCATTAAGAACTAAAGAAGCAGTCTTCAGAGCTAAAAATCCCCCAAACATAGCTATATACATCATTGACAGTCACAGCTAATGGTCTCGACACTAGGACAAACAAGAGACAATTTTAACAACATTGGAAAAAAAATTATCCTCAGACTCTTTTTTTAAATAGCCCATCCCTGTCTCTTTAATTACAGAAGGCAGGATGCGAACAGATGCTTACTGCACCCAGCAGCCCAGTGATTCAGGCAAACTTTTAGTTGGCTGTTAGCAAATCCTTTACATAGCTGACTCAGGCAAACAAGATGTGCAGATTCCCCCCAACTGATTAACCACTGGTTTTGCAAAAGCTTGGCTCATTGACCACAGCTGTTGGAGATACAGATGTCCTCAGCTGACAGCCCTGTTCTCAGTTTTATCATCATTTGGGGTTGAAAACAATATCAGCATTCACTGACATCTTGTCTGGAGTTGGGACAAAATACCCCAGATCAGTAGGTGAGGAATTCCTGCATGAAATGAATCACAGGTTGAAGTTATTCAAATCATGAAAAAGAAAAGCAGAGAACAAGATATAGGCTATAGAGATACCCAGCCTGCAGTTCTCTAGATAAATCCTATGGATTTATGTACTGCTTACAGACATCTCAGTTAGGAGGCCTGGCTCTGTAACTACCTCCCAAGGAAACAAAATCCACACAGATTTTCAATGATATCCAAACAGCATGTGAATTCAATTTCTTTAATAATCAATCTTAAGACCCCAGCAGCTCTTGCTGTCCTGTCCATTTCTAGCCTCTACAGGCACCTTATCAGTCTTTACTTCCAGACCTGATGTCACACAACACATCCACTGGTTACTGCTGCGAAAACATCTCCAGCTTCACACCTTTTAGAAAAATCCTGTGCTACAACATGCAGGTGCCTCTTGACAGCCCCTCCAGCACTATGTAGGCACAGTTCTAGAAAAACAGAACTGATCTTGCAATCCTTCATCTCTCATCACATCTGTCTCTTGTTCCTACCACATCTTTTACCCTGCCTTCTCCCTCTGCAGCCTTTCTCTTATCCATAGAAACAACCCTCTCTTTGGTAAATACGAGGCTTTCATAATCCACTTGCTGATGAAGAAGACAGAAATGGAAGTAAGTACACGTGCCTTTTTCTTTATTTACTTTTCAGGATGCCACAGAATTTTTCTTCAGCTCTGACTGGATTGATCTGAACACTGGAAAGATACAGTGCCTGCTGTAACCAGACAAGCACTGATCTTTAGTGTGGAGACGCTGAAAGAATGATGTCGTACTAAGAGTGAAAGCTCAAATTCCCCAGAGTTTTACAGGTTTTTTTAAGTACCACAGCTAATTATAACAAAGACCCAGACTTTCACAAGACAACCATAAACATGTATAACGGATGTCACAGTTTAACTATATTGGTTCTTAAAGATTCACTCACTTTCAACTTCATGGGTTCAAATTGTAAGTGTAGATTCCCCACAAATACAATGCTACCAGCTGTTCATTAGGAGTCCTAGCCTGCAAGGTGCTGAGCATCTGCAAACTTCAATCATCTGGGAATAGTCAGTAAAAGAAATGGGGAACACAACTTGCAGGATCAGGCCCTGAGAATAGTCACACAATGTAGAGTGCCAGACTGAAAGATTATCCAAGACAGGAAGTCTGGTCCTATAGGCATAATAAATAGGCTTTAGACCAGATTGAGGAGCCAAGGAGGGCGGAAACCCCTTCCCTCAAAATATGTACGTGCCATCCAACATTTTGCTCATTTTGCTGTTTCCATCTAGCATGTTGCTCAAAATGTCATTCAACATTTTGTTTCTGTCGAGCAAAAAGTCACAGGGCCTTAAAGGCATTTGAGTCACTTAAGCTAAAGAGTCCATGTAGTCCAGTTGCTGGGAGGACAAACATTTGCTCTTGTTGGTGAAAAGGAAGGAAAGGGCAGGAGGGGAAGTGGGAAGAAACCGTCTTTCCTATGGGACAATCATTCTCAATTAGTGATGGAATTAAAAGAGAAAACCGCATTGCTAGTCATCCTCTCCCTGGAAAAAAGAAAAATCTATATTCTCATCTTGCATATGCAAACGCAGAGCCTGGCAGTGACTTTTCGGATTAGCAGATTGTAGCATCACTATACCCACTTACCAGTTTGCCTCCAAATGATTTCTCAGGTCCCAAGGAACCAGAGCACAGAGTTATCATCAGTACCCAGCACTAATACAGCATTTCAGCATTCTGAATATTTGACAGAAGAAATTACATAAGTAATTACAATAAGAACTCTACAGATTCTTAGCCTTGCTAAAATAAACAATACTATATTCTATCCTATTATAATACAAAGACTCTGAATTTCGTATTTTATTCTGGTGCCACTTTCCCTCCTTCTGAATGATCGTCAGGTCAGGTTGGAAGATGAGAAAAGAATCTCATAAAATGCTAAATCTACAGGAGCTGAGGGTGCTTAGCACTCCACAGAGTGCAGACAAATGACAATAAAACAGACAGACTCAAGGAAGAAACTGAAATTATTATTCAGTCCTTACCCAGACAGTCTTACTGGTATATATTGCATTTTCACCATAGAAAGGCTGAGCAAAGGCATAAAAGGATTTGCTCCTGAAGAGTCCCAGAATTTGCAGTGTAACAACCAAAACTATTCTCTAACACTGCTACTACCACTGTGCCTATGAACCTCAGCCACAGACAAACCCCACTATGCTAAGCCCTATACAAGTACCAAAGAAATAGTTCCCATCCCAAAAAATAATTAAACTGGACACACCAAATGAATATGAGCTAAAGAGAGGAAAGTAAGGAGATCATACTGTCTATATTGACAGGCTGTCACAAGACACCAGTGGCCTGGCTGGACCACTGCAGACACCAGTGAACAAAGAAAGCTTTAAGGAAGGTAACAAATGTTTACGGAGAGCTCCTCCTAAATATCAGAGTTGGCATGAGTCTGAACACCAAGATGGACATGGGGAGCTAAGTCCAGCCTAAGTGGAGAACAATCCTGACATTTCAATAATGAATGAGAGAGGAAGTGTGAGTGGTAGTAGGCTAGGATGGGCCTTCAAAATGAAGGTTGAGCAATTTAATGTTTAACTAAATGGGCAGCACAAGGAGAAACACAAAGAGAGAAGGGACATAGCCAAAGGGACAGACTAGGAAAGTTTGACAGCAAAACTCAAATGGAAAAAAAAAAAGAGCCAAAGAACATTGATAATCGAGAAATAAGGAGCTGTGTGGTTGAGTAAGACTGCACTGGAGATCATACACAGACAGAACCAAGGCTTAGACACAGACTTGTCCTGTTTGGTCACACCCAGGCTGAGCAGAAATCGTTCTGCTTACAAATCTAGCTGAAAGATAGAAGGGCAGCGCTCTGCACAGGGTTCAAACCCAAAGCAGGACGCGGGCTGAAGAGCTTGCAGGGGAAGATGAAAAGCTCCACATAAATAAGGTTCAGCTTGAGCTAGTGATGACTTGTATCCCTGACAGGGTGACGAAAACTGCAGTTTATATAGAAGATGATGTGTGCAGAGGTAGGTCTGCGAAAGCAGAAAAACTCACTATTTATGGAATATATTACTTTTTGCCACATACAGAAATAAAAGAGAAAGAGGGAGAAAGAGCAGACAACTACAGGACTTCCCCAGAGATGCAGATTGTGTGGCAGAAGAATAATAAACCACTCATACTGTCCTGTAACTGAAGAATAACAGAAACCTTTAGTGAAGATGGAGATGTGTTCAAGAAACAGCGATTCTGCACAACCAAAAAGCACTAACCCAGAGGCAAACAGGGTTTGAAACGTTTTTGTTTCCTCTATGATTCACCAGTTCACTCCAGACCATGTACTGACATTACGTGTAACAGTCTGAAGATTACTCTTAAAACTTACCCGCTTTGACCACAGCATCATTCCTGAGAAAAAGATCAGTAGATTAAGAATCTGAACGTAGCCACCTTTTCCCTGGCTATGTTCCCAGCCAGCAGCAGAGAGAAGATGGTTACACAGATGCTATCACAAAAGCTCTGTGCCACTCTCTGTAGAAGGCAATTCTCCTTAGCAGGAAATCCCTGCAGCAGTGGGATGCTTTGTCTGCTGTGCGTCACCAGCATCCTGAGAGTCCAGACTAACCTTTGCATGGCAGTTTCATTCTGAACACCTCCAAAGCCCCAGGGCATCCAAACCCAGACATTAGCACATCGGTAGTGAAAGTGAAAAGCACTAAATGAAACGAAGAAATGAAAAATGAAGTTTGAATCGATCCTATAACTGTTGTGAATGCTATTAGAGGGAGTTATGGGTTGGTCTTTGGTATTTATGTGGACTGTTATATTTGATCATCGTTTTATAAATGGTTTCTATCAGTATGTATGACTGACTGATTACAGGGTATGCTATTCCACTGTATCAGGCTATTCCCCATAACACATATAGCTATAAATATTTTCTTGTGAGATTTATGAGTTTT
The DNA here is from genome assembly GCF_964188355.1 of Buteo buteo. NCBI lineage: Eukaryota > Metazoa > Chordata > Aves > Accipitriformes > Accipitridae > Buteo > Buteo buteo. Next base: position 8,175,125 of record NC_134182.1, on the reverse strand, counting down.
TCCCTGTTCCCCTTCTTTTACAAAAATAAAGTTTTAAAGTGTATCATCAACTTGTGACACTCCTAAAGACACACCTACAAGACATTCTTAAGCTAACCAAGAGTTACAAAAAAAATTAAAATTAGACAGTTATGAGAAAAAGCAGCATTCACAGTTATCCAAAAGGACATATACTAATCATCAGCTGGAGTCAACAAAGAGCTTTGTCGCACATGTATTTTCAACACATGGCAACACCAAGTACTTAGAAAACTTCCTCCAAGACTTTACAATTTCTCAGCTTCCACTGGAGTAAGCCATAGCTATAACCTTTCACTCAGACATGGTCCTTAGCCACATACACTCATAATATTTTAATAATTAAGTATCATTAAATATTTTCAATTAATTACCTACTCAATTTCTTACTCAGTATTCCTGAATTTGGAATTTTTTACTGAGTCTGGAATCCTGAAATCACCAAATGCTCCTGATAATTTCAAAGAATAAACATTTAATCCACATATGTATATTATGGATTATAAAACATACCAGAGGCAACCTTGTGCTCAGCAGAAAAGAACTGCTTGTCTAACGATACCAAGTAAGAAACCTACATTACCCAGGCAAACTGCATATGACAATAAATTTATTCTAAATGGGTAGATTGACTGCTTTCAGGGTTATATACAAGACCTAGCTCAAGGTGGACAAACAGTATGTTACCCAAAATAATTTCCTCAGCTAACTCTACTCACCATTCAAGCAGTAAATAGTAGCTTTTCTACAGATCTGTCTTTATCTTCTTATCTATTATCCTGCAGGGGAAATGAGCTTTTTATTTTCTTCAGTGTATGGCCATAGTGAAGACATTTCAAGATACATCTCATGAAAGGATCTCACGGAGGCATGAGAGCCTTGCAGCTATCTACATTTATGCATCAACATTTTATTTCAGTAGATGTCAAAACTTTTCTGTTTTTCTCCATGGCAGATGGCCCAAAACACCTGTATGCAGGTTCAGATATGGATTCACTGCTCGAATTTAGTCTTCTTATTTAGTTTCTTTTACTGTTCAAAAAAATTAGCTATTCCTGAAGGACGTCTTGACTATTTTTGGTGATAACAGTATGCAATTCTGTCATTTTCAGGTTCTTATACTGTACTCGCACATCTAATGTCCAAGTACCATAAAGTACTGCACTGAGTGCTGGCATGATGGTTATTATCATGTACTGTTTTTTCCTTCCTTCACTTCCCAGGGGAAAGGACCATGCAAAGTAGAGTGCACTGCTCAGGAAAGCAGTCGTCTTCAAAGTGGAGGAGGGAGACAGCGGTGTTTGCAAATTGGCTGATGCAGGCTAACATGCATTTATTTTATAGCAGGTCCCTACACTAGTAACAGAGTCACAAACAAATGCAACTGGGAACAACCTCAAGAGATCATATAATCCACATTCTGTCCCAAGGAAGAATCAGCTGTACATTTGCCCTTTCTGACAAATGTTTGTCTAATAAGTTTTTAATGTCTTCCAATGGCCCCCATTGCCCTTTCATGCAATATCTCTGTTTGCTCCATTTTTTTTTGTTATCTAGTACCTGTCCTAAATCTTTCTTATTGCAGATTAAGCCCACTGATTTAGAGAAGAGATTATTCCCTTCTTTTAAGAGTGCCATTATTTCCTCATTACATGGATGGCTCATACTCTCCCTTCATCCCTTTCTCAACAGATGTCTGGATAGCTCAGATTCCCCCAAATTCCCTTACCACCAACCCCGTGCTTCAGAGGATTCTCCTCATTGTTTAAAAAAAACCACAAATCTTCATCTCTCTGATCTTCCTAGTGTGCTAAATGGGAATAGGTCCTCATCACAAAGTTGTCTATGTTCCTCCCTCTTTCCATACCCATAACTCCTTTCATATTTTGGATTTCCAAGCAAGTATACATACTGTTGATAAAAACAGAAAACCCTCCTCTTTTGTCACATCTCACTTCTCTAAGAAAGTGATGTTCCCTTTAATCCCAATTCACATATAGTTGTCCCAAGAGGTCTCATAGGCAGGTAAGTCACACTGTTTATCACATATCAAAACTTCCAGTTCCTTTTATTTATTCCCTCACTTCAGTATAGTCTTCATCTAAGAGACCATTTGTTCTAGGAATTATTCCTAGCATGTGTCATACTGATAGAAATTTTCCCTTGGGATCTTCAAAATTCCATCTTTTAAAGAGCTTTAATTTTACGTGACTTGGTTCAGAGAAAGACAAAGGTTTAAATGTTCTGCCTTGGTAAGACATGCTCACCTCCAGTCCATCCTACATAAGCAGTAAGTTATAAAAAGCCTAATTTACACACAGTATTTTTGTCTGCCTGTTCAATGTCATTATAACGTTACCGCTGCTGTTGAAAGGCGGTGTTGCCAGCAATAGACTAAGTGGAAATATTAATGTGACAGTTTCTTAATCAATTCTATCTCACAAACCCTAACGTAACAAAAAGAAGCATAAATAAATGCCTGATCTGTTAAAGTAATATATGGCCTTCACACTGAGACATAGGCTTACTTTAAATTTCTTAGCAGTTTTAGTTCAGGCTGCTAACACTTTGGAGGATAATATACTAGCTAAATGCATTAATGGCTTAAGTTTGGTTTGTGTTTGCATTTAATTTTCAGTGAAGTTCAGTTCTGTTGAAAGGTACTGGATCAATAGTGCTGGTTTTGAGCATATTATATTTATCTTAAGCTTCTCCCTGCGGTCTTATCAGTTTTCAGATGTGAAACAGGATTCAGCTTAGCTAGTACTTAGTTAATTAGCACTTGCTGGTTTCTCAACTTGTGAGGATCAATCCTAATTAAAAAATAACGTGGAAGATACTGAGCATGAGGTAGTCTGTTGACTATAGAGAAAGCTCAAAAGTAATCTTTGAGCTTTAAGCTGACAATATTTACAGCTCTGTACCCCCTTGCCCCAGCTGTCCATCCTCACTCCTGTGCTGCCCCTTGCCTTATGCTGACAGAAGAGGCTGTGCCTGCATGTGTGGAACCAGAGAGGAGAACTGGTTAAACAAACCCATTCATCACACTTGCACTGCCACAAAGCAGGGGGCTGTATGGGAAGGAATGATGGGGAGGGGTCCAACTGTTTCCTTCAGTAGCTATGATGGCTTCCCCCCTGGTTAAAGCACTCCTGAAACCCTAATGTCCATTCACTGCCTAAAATCAGACAGGATGAATCCAGCTCGCTCTCTTTTTTTCCTCTCTTGTACATACACAGACTGAAAAGGAACCGTACGGTTCAGTTTGGACAACACTTTCACATGGGTGAAAGAGAACTGAGCGAGATAAAGCCTGTCACATTCCTTGTCATAATCACGTACAGATGTTCCACATTAAAAACTAATATTTACTGAAATACTTTCAAAGTTGCATCAGAGCTCCTCAGAGTGTGTTAAAAATAAGCACATGCAAAATATTACATTTAGCTGGGAGCCAGATTCCTTCACCAAAACTACAAACAACTATACAACTGTTTCTCTGCTAATACGATGAGCCAAATCAATCCCCTTCATCTGAACACCTCTGAACTCTGGGACTGGTTTTATCTGAAACTATATTTAGCCAAATGATTGTTACCCTCCAGTGAGTACATGACCACATAAAAAAAGTTCACTGCATGATCAGTTTATTACATGAAGAAATGTAATAAACTGTGATTTAAATGTAATAGCCTCAGACAAATTTGCCTGTTTGTTCAATGGAGTGAACTCTCAACCTCCGCTCATTTACAGAGATCCAAGATTCCTCCACTACACACAGCAATCCAAATTGCCTCAGCAATTTATTAAGAAATATGTTTCCTCTAATAATGATAACCACCACCAACAACAATAATAATAAAGCACATGTGGTTCTGATAAGAATGAGCTAAATAGGATGGCCTCAAATTCCTATCTGATTAAGAGACCATCATATGACAAATCCAGCAGAATCAAGTATCTGTCTGAAAAACAGCAAAAGTGCTTGATTTACAGCACTAAGTGGATGTCTGCCATGATTTTCGCACACTTTGCTATCTTGGCTGACCTCTCCCAGACTTATTTTCTGCACACCAACAGATTTCACATGTTTTAAAATATGGTGACAACCGGGAATTCATAAATTATATATCTCCACTGAATATAACTGCCATGTCTGAGCAGTTCCGGCTCCAGGCTTGATCTGCAGCAAAAGCCAGACAGCTTAAGTTTATAGCAGCTCTCCCCATTCTGCAGCTACACTATTAAAATGACTCCACTTGTACTCAGCTGCCCAGATGTAGATGGCTCAAGCTAATGGTACCTAAATACAAGTATGAAATATTGCCTCTTGTCAGGAAAAGTTACAGTCATGCATGACAAATTTTGATAGGTAAAACTTCAGAAAAAAGTGCGTCAGACAAAGTGTGTACACAAACACCTTCTTTCAAAAAACAAATATGAACTTGTTGAATTTGTGTTTGTTTTGTCAATAGATGTTTTCAGTGTCATTCATGCTCATCACATAGGAATGCCAAACAGCATTCATGGACTGGAATATCACTTCACTCCTGCAACCCAGGCCATGTCCCCTGCACCCCTTACACAGTACTTTAGGGAAAGCAAAGCACAGAGCTATCACTTTCAAAGGGGCTACTAATTTTCTGTTTGGGTGCTAAATATAAAAGTCTGGCTTGCTGGCAATTCCTCTATTCTTTCTTGTCTCTCAAATTGTCTGAACTTCTATCCTGAATCAGAGATCCTAGGAAAAAACAGGATTTGCTCTAGACACCAAATTTGTGATTCTAACCTTCAGTATGAAAAAGGAGAAGTAAGAAATAATGAACATACAGAGGAATTTGCACAGAGGCAAGTACATATTAATAGATATTTTGGTCTTCTCACTATCTCCCCTAATCTATTGTAATTTTCCTGCTAAAGTTTTTTTTTTTATGTTTCCTGAGCATCTACACTGAAGCCATCCTGATCTGAAATCAGCAGTCACAGACTGACTAACGCTAAAAACCTCTTCCTCTGCCCCTCCCCTCTGCCCCCAAAAATCACCAGAAGCCACCATGTTCTGCCTGATTACAACCATAAAGCACCATCTGAGACAGTAACTGAGACCAGACTCCCTTGTTACTCATCCCAGATTCAACAGATTTGCAAATCCAAAAAGTCCCATCTCTCTCCCCTGTAAAAACACACGACATAGCTCATGCAAGGAAAGCTGCTCAAAATGCTAAATCACCCCCCTTCAAACAGCCATGTGAGGTAAGACTTCTCAGTATGCATTAAAATATTATCATCTTTAGTATTTCGGGTGCTCAGAGCAACTTCTAATCTTACTTAAGTATTCCATGTAGTCACCCACATGGGTGATTTATAACTGTCCTAAAAGTTTTAAAAATACTTAGAAAAACGTTAAAAGCGGCCACCAAGGTACCTTCACACACAAGAGCCAGGTATTCTGTGGGTGTGAGAATGACAGAAGACAGCCAAGACCTTTTGGCACAGAGAAAGGGAGTCCTGTTACTCTCTTCACTCAAACATACAGTCCTTGAAATGAGAGATGAGAAAGTCCAAGTCCGTCTCTCAGTCTGACAAGAAGGATCATTCCCTTGAGTTCATCCACCCATCAGTTTCCAATTAGCCAAGCGATGGATTCTTCTACCTCATGTCCTGGGAAAGTATCTGTCGGTGTAATGAATCTCACAGCTATGCAAATCTCTTACTTGCTCAGCCGAAGTTTTCCTTTCCTTTGTCTCATTCCATTACTCCTAAACACCGCTCTCAAAATGTCTTCTCCTTCTATGAGGAGCTGTTGACTCCCCTTCTATGCCTTCTAAACATTACATTTGCATTTCTAATTAATCACATGGTTCTTTTCTACTGTTAATGTTGTACTTTGGCAATTTTAATCTTTTATTGCTATTACCAATTATGTGATCTCCAAATTCAGCTAGGGTAGAACTAGAGTGGAGAAAACTTTGTAAGAAAAAGTAGAAAGATAGTCCCCGGGTTACTGGTCCCAAGACAGTATGAATTATTCTGCCTTCTGAGAACTTCGTAATGAGAGCACATTCTTCTAAGTCCCAGAAAAATCCTAGATACCAGACACAATCAGTGACCACCTCTCAAATGCCTCCCCTCAAGGGTCTTCCCTCCCACCTGCTCCACGCTTATGCTCCAGATAAAGAAAAAGCTGCTCTCAGCACCAGCTCTCAGCCTCTTGAGTCCTTTCCAAAGCACCAGTGGACTGACCTAAGAGTTCCCAAGAAGACTGTACCTGAGCAATTCAAGATATCTTTTCCACAGGTTCACCGAGACATTTGGTCTACGGCATGCTGGCTCCACAACAGCCTTTACACTGGCTTAACTACACCAACACATCCACAGTAGAATTTGGGTACAGAAGGACAAGGGCACAGGACTGCTATTACACTACTGTCATTGCTGTAGCATCTTGATGCAAGTAGCATCTTACATGCTGTAGCATGTAAGCCCTTTCTCACAAGGGACAACTTCTCCCTCCTGTGGTTTGTCCTTCCATCCTGTTCCAGAAAGAACCACAATATAGGAGGCAGCTTTTTTTTGGTAGAGCTAATGGTCTCGTTTTTTTTAATATGCCCCTTGCCATGGATATGTATGACTCAAAGAAACACATGTTGGAGTAGGGAGCAAGCTGGTTTGTAAGAGTTATGCAGGTCAGGGACATCATCAGATGAACAGTTAGGGTAGACCTGTGAAATCCAGGGGAAGGCTAGACACAGGGAGTGAGTTACAAAACATGCACTCTTCTACACCCACAGGCTAGCAGAGTTCACTCTGAGCGCTGTCTTTCCTGTGGAGAACTGGGACAACTCATAATGATATATGAATGCCCAAGCACTAGTGCAGACACATCCACCTACTCCACTGAGCTAAGGACAGCTCAGATGGTACAGCCGTGTGACCGGCTGAGTGCAGTTAAGTGCTTGCTAATACCCCATGCACGCACTGGGAACTGTAATGGCTTTTTATGAGATGTTTTCCAGATACTGCCTGACTCTTCCACAGAGTAGGCAGCTCTTATTAACATTTTAATAAATTGGGTCAATAACTGCAGCAAAAGTCCCAATGCTCTGATATAGTGCTAAGCTGAAAAAGGACAGGGAACAGCACTTGTCTGGAGCACATGCCCATCTTACACAGGGCCACCTGTCTGCCCTCAGCTAGGTTAGTACTTGTAAATCTGGTCAAACTCGGTCTAAAGGTCATTTTCAGCCTTTTGAGAAATCCCATGACAGTGGGAGCTGCAGTTTGTTGGGGACAGGCACGCTTCATGGTTTGCTCCTAGCAAATTGTCAGTGACTGAACTGCTCTAGTGACTGCCTGCTGCAGGCAGAAGTCCCAGGAGCCCAGCAGGCATGTACACCCCATCAGCATGGCTACACAACAGGGAGCTCTCAAGAAGGTCCAATAAGCAAACATGCAGGTAGGCATGGGCAAGGTCATGCTCTTCTCTGATCCACTGGAAGCCTTTTTCATTGCCTGTGACAGGCCCCAAGTCAGAAAGACAGACCCTGAATCCCACATTTATCTTGAGACAAACCACTCAACGTAATTTAATACTATAAACTCTTTCCAACATTGTAAAACTTTTCTTCTGTAGCAGGTAGACAAAACATACATTTTGAAACAAAAAAATTCTTGCTGCTCTTTGAAATCAAACCTTTCCTCCTCCTTTACACAGTCTCTTTCAAAGGAGTCCCAGTGCAGGTAGAAAGGCCAGGTACTTCTACAACAAATAACAGTATCAAAATTAGCTGTGGAGCTGCTGGTAACTATTGGCCCTATGCTATGCTTCTTCCAACAGCTGTATTCTGCCTTGTTGGCCTAGGAAGTTACCATGTACAGTCTCCTCTATTCCTGTGTGGCTTCTTCCCTTAACTGCTGCTGAAAAGGGATCCTGAGAAATGGAGAAGCTTTGAACATCCGAATGATAGCCTATACTAGCTAACACCTCTTCAACAGAGACACTCTTCTTTGCTTGAGGGGATAACAGAAATATGTACAATCAAATCTGATGTCAGTATGACTAACTAATTGGGGAAATTATATAAGCTTTTATACACTACTGTATTCCACAGAATAAGAACATTTTTCTTCCTTTTTTAATATAGGTAGACATTTAAACTTTTTTTTTTTAATCTATTCTTCATATGCAGATCTCTGTCACTACTTTGTTTCTTCTGTTTTCTCTCTTGTTTTCAGGTTTAAATCATTCTGTAAGGAAAGTAACTGGTGGTGGTGGTTTTTTTAAGATAGAGTAGTTCAATTTTATGGGAGTCTATTCTAGAAGTGTACAAAGGAGGATCTAACCACTTAAAGGTGTTAAAAGCTGCGATTTATACTTGTACCTTCAAAGCCCCCTATCAAACTACAAAACAGTTTATACTGTTGCTCAGACTATCAGACATCTCCTCTCTGAATAGTTCAGGTTACAGAAATGGGCAGAGTCAGCCTCTGCTGTAAATTTGCAAGATTTCCATTGGTATCTCACTGTAAACGGAAGCAGAGTTCAAACTCTTTGAAGCAAACCACATTTGTGAGGTAAAAAAAACCTCACGAAGAACATCCTTCTGACAAAAAATGTCACTTTAAGTGTTCATAGTAAAAAATACTTCAGAAAGAGTAGCAGCAAACGTGACATCTAATAAGGTAACTCCTCCTGTCAGGTAAACAGTTTAAAAAAATTCATGCTGTTCAACATGTTGAATATCTTACTTGCCAGAGGAAAACTTCTCTGCCTTAAAGCATCTGACGATGCCTGCTCTCCTTTCCTTGCCTGACACCTGCTCTGATACTCCAGTACCTAGCACTTTGTAAGTGTGTGACAAAATTAGTTTTTGACAAAAGCAAAGGCATCCTTTCAAGAAATTCACCCCTTCCATCAGGAATAAAACCTAACTTCCACAGGTGTGGCTATAGTGGATTTTCACCATCACAGACTAAGAAAACTACTGGAATTCTGACTTGGAGGTTTGAGTTTAAAAGCAGGCTTGTCTCTGCAACAAAAAATGGACATCCACAAATACATGCAATTTACAGAATGAATATACAGCAATGCTTGTTGCATCTCACTTTCACATAAGCTACTTATTGTGCTAGGACAAAAAGGGGAATACAGGTTGAAGCCCCCTGAAAACATCAATGACAAGGATAAACAACAGCTCAGCTGATGGTGATGAAAAGGACATGTAAGAAATCAGAACAAACTAAACCAAATGTTTTCACTGGCTCGATGTCATCATTTTCTTTTTTCTTGACAGCTTACCAGAAATGTGTCCAAATAGCAACTCAAACTCTGTTTTTATTTGAGTGCTTTTTAATGATAAGGAGCAACTGATAAAACAATGTAATATAAAAGACATTCATATTCATTCACATTGGGACACGGCCAAACTTGGCTCCAGATCTGGACTCCAAACATGCCAAAGTTTAGACATAGTCAGTGGGGGTTTTTTCCTATTCATTCTAATTTTAATAAAATTATTTCTAACTTCTATTCTACTTCTGGCTTCTGCTGGGAACTGGAAGAAGAAATCCCAAAATAGACATATGCTGTACCATCCATTTATACACTTAAAGAGGAAGGGAAAATACTAAACTCTGCAATGTGCAACAGAACTGTGAGTCAGAACTGCAACTGGAACCTGAATTTTGTACTTCCGGACCTTTAGCTATTTTAAACATGCAGTCTTAACACTGAGTTGGCATGAGATTTTTGCATTTCTAACACAAAACAAGTACTCAGTACTCAAATACAACTCTATTTTCAGGAGCTGTGTAAGGAAGCAAAAGCTTTCCTGTAGCCTTGCTACTACTGCCTGCCCTATTTGTTTTGTGGGCAGCTAAGTAAGAGATGTCTGACCAGGGGACTATCCATGCACTGCAAAATGTAAAAAACAGGTGAGAGAGTAAGGAAATCAGGCTTCAGGCTTTTCTTCAAATTTAATAAATACTTCCATGAAAGTCTGTCTGTCTCTCCTTTCCTTTTCCCACTCCCCCACCTCCCACCCCCTTTTCTTTGCTTTTGGACAGAGAACCAAAAGGCTCTCTGTATTAGCCTCATCATGAAGCAAAAACCATCTTTCACATAGGAGCCCCTTTCAAGCTAGGGCTTTCACCCTTGGCCCTGCCAGAGCTATGCTGCAGCAGCACTACAGCCATGCTCATGCCTGGCCACGTACCCCACTGATCTGGATTCTGACACTACCCTGCAGACTTCATTTCCCAGGTTGACCTTAGACATGCCTTACCATTATAGACTTGCCTGGCAATCACTGCACTCTGTCTGACCCCAGTCACTGTCCTGACCTGATCCTGGCCCTGACCCGCAGACCTGCCTCATCACTGTACTCATCTATCAGACTGGGCTCTTGCCTGACCTCGGCTGCCATCCATCACTGCCTCTCAGCTTGCATCACCCCGGCATTGCAGGGCTGTGCCCTTGCTGGTAAGGATCCTTGCATCTACCAGCCTTGTGCCTCCCCTGCCCCTGCTGCTCCCTGGCACTGCTCATGGGCTCGCATGGCAGCCCCACTGCTTTCTACCAGAGCTCTGACCCCAGCTAATCCCATACAATGTGCAAGGTCTAACAGGACCTCACCATAACAGCAACGTGGCTCAGGAGCCGTCTTTTCACCCATTATTATTTTCCAAGGGATTCACTTTCTCTCCATATAAAGAGAAAGGAGGAAGAATGCAGCTGTTAGCAAACAAGGCTGTCAAATCCTGTATTCACCTAAGTTACCACTGCACTGAGATCTAGAACTGAAAATCTCTCCATTGCTGTCTAGAATAGTGCATCTTAACATCTCCTTTCTTCTGCTAACACTTAATAGGTTCCCTTAATGAGCAAGTACCTCAGAAAGCAAACTAACTATAAGCACAGATGATAAAAACACATTCAGCAAGAACATCTCATACCACTTCCCTCTCCCTGTTGGCCTTAAGACTACCATATGTGCAGTGTTTTAAGAACTACAAAAAAAAAAACCCCACCAAACAAACACCAAACCAAAAAAAACCCCTAAAAACCCCCAAGTACATTACTTTCATGTCTTATTTGCATAACAGATGAATAGTTTTTAAACAAGATCACATCAGTAGCTCATTACCATCCATTTTAAGACAACAGGAGGACATACTCTACAAAACAAAAGAGGAAAAACTCTCACTTTTCAAAGATATGTCTCTTGCTAGACCTCTACCTATACTAGACTAGGGTAAAAGAGGCATGAACAAATCGTCAAGAGACCAAAGCAACGAAGTATCTCATGACACGCAGCAGACACTCATCTCTGTTCGCTGAGATCCTTTACACCCACCAGCATGGTGTCTAGCTGACAAGGACTGGCAAGAGGCAAGAATGATCTGACAGCGAGGAGGACTGGTGCAGAACACAGGACTTTGTATCTAGGACCTGCCTTCCGAGACACCTGTTGGCATACTGAAACATGACTTATTTGTAAGGAGCTGGCAGTGTTCATGGTGCTACACAAGCTATAGGAAAATAAAAACAAACTGATAGGAGTCAGCATAAAAGCTCTGCTGACTCGTATTGGCTGAAAATTAGCCCCAAAATTTCGTTACCTAGACGACCAGAAGGAAGCTAATTCTTCTAGCACCATAAGAATTGGCAAGATTGAGCTGTTTTCAAAGTCTGTTCTTGATCAACACTATCAATTTTTGGTTTATTAATTATTTGGGTCCCTCCATAATGAGCTGAATTATGTCTATCTTAATCCTTACTTCTTTTCTGATAAATTCTCCAGGCTTGCTAAGCAAAGTAAGACATTTGGTGCTCTAAGGAGGTATGAACAACCCCATGGTCAGAGCGCTATCAGCCTCGGTCTGTATCAGGCTTCTCAGTATTTTTTTCAGACAGACATAGCTGACAAGATGCCCGTTTAAACCCAGTTTGCCATTGAAACATGTAGAGATGTGGCCCTAGAGCTCTGAAGTGCTCTGACAGCACAGTGACAACCCAGGCTGCCCCTGGGACAGGGGTTTCTGCTCGTTGGTTCTGCTGCAATGGAGAAAGAGGGAGCTGGTTTCCTCTAACTGGCTATACTTACAGATATTGATACCAATACTGCTCTTGAAGTAAATCTCTCAGGGATGCCTACCCCACAGAATAGGCTGTCAGGACTAAAAGATGTGTCTGCAACTATTCTTCTTCCCTTCTCTTACACTAACCAATACAGGAATTGATTCTGAGCGTACGACAGCACTAAAATTCAGCCAGGTAAACAGTATACTCTTCAATGTCTGCACTGCATCAGAGAGGAGCAAAAGGCAGTGGGAGACAAGACAGGCCAAATCTTGGCTTTACAAAATATGCATGGGATTCAAAGTCCATAGCACACCTTGTCTTGAAAGACTTACCACTCATTCTTCCACAAAGTAAATCATGTGACTGACTTTCAGGGAGTTATGCTTGAGAAACTAGACTGGCTTTCCCTGAACTTCCATGACTTGACAGAAAACATATCTGCAGACAGCAATAGAAAAGGCTGGGCTGGTTCATCCCTAATCATTACCCAACCCTGGCTTCAGCAGGACCTGAACAGAACAGCAAAGAATCCAGCAACAAGTCCAAACTCACATCATCTTTTGGATGGGCACAGGCCAGCCGAGAGTCCTGTGGGATCTGCATGAGAGTTTTGGAAGGAAATTCCCCATTTCGGCTAGAAGGGACATACTCCGGCTATCCTAGACAAAGAATGGGGAAAAAATATTTCTAAATGAATCCCTTCTCAGTCCCTTGCATGCTCATTTCTGTTGGGAGAAAGCCATTAGACTCTTGATATTTAGGTCAGCAAGCCATTTCCTCCCTCTTTCAGTTGAGACAACGCATTCTAAGTATTACAGCAATCTCCTCATGAGGTTAAGGAAAAAAATACAAAATTCAGTACTCAGAACAAAAATAGAGAAAATATTAGGAATAAAATTGGTTGTAGCTCTAAGGGGAAAATGAGAAGTTTTTATCCTTCCAGTCCAGCAATGTATGTATCTGCTTATTGTATTTATACAAACAAAATTATAAAAATAAAATGGACAGGCTATCAGAGTAGCACAGTAGTTGCTGGATAACTGTTTCAAGCAGTGCATAACCTTTGCTATAGCATTTACACCTTGGAAAAGCAGCTTCACTGTGAAGAAGGGCATGAACAATACGCTTGCAGGCCACAGAAGAGACCTCAGTCCTTAGTCTGCTGGGGAAGGTCTGTTCTAACTGTGTGGGGCAAAGGGAGGGACAGCTATCTTGACCTTCCCTGGGAAGGGGGAAATCACTGTTTGGGTATGTCCAATACATGCCTCACTGAAACAATGAGGCTATTAAAACAAAAGTTGTCTGGAGCATCAGCTCATCTTGCAGGCTGCTCTTGTAATCCACCAGGAAACCTAGAGCAACCTTGAGGTGCCTTTACATGATACCCCTCAGCTGTGGGATTGCAAGAGATTAGTTTTCACTCCCTTATGTCTGTGACACACAGCAGACAACTAGACCTACATAATGAGAAGGGTTCGATGTACCGCCTAACCAGGTTAGTGCTGATACTTCATGTTCAGACAGGATGTTTTAGTCAGAGACCCACACCATACTGCATGAATATTAAGTGCAAAACCCTGTTATGTGCCTCTGTAATGGAAAATTCCTTTTATTGCACAAAACTATATGGGCTTCAGTGAAGGAAAGCCCAGTTATAAATAATTCACCCAAATAATGAAGCAATCTTAAGACCTGGGTAGAATGCTTCATGTGCAGTTCTTTCATTAAAAATGGCCTTTTTTCATTTCTTTGCAACTCAAAGCCTTTTTTTTTTTTTAAAGTAATGCCTTATTTTCTGTCAAAATACCCCCAGAAAATTATTGACAGCCAAGTTCTTTTCTTAACTAACCAAAATGCTAAATTTTTGGAAGGGATTGGTCCATATATACACAATCGTTGGCTGACTTTCCCGAAAATCTTTGAAGAACCTGTTTGCTCTTCAGCTCATCCGCTTGAGGAATGGGAGGGCAGCTCAGTAATATATCCATTGCTTCCTCTCTCCAGCTTACCACCACTGATATTGCTGCACTGGGACATACGGTGAGGCCTTAGTTATATGCTGAGCTGGACAAACTCACAGGGAATTCACATGTAGCTGGAATGCCTCCACCCTGCTTTTTGCAATCACTGGACAGACAGCAAACCTTGCCGCCAATACACAAAATTTGCATTCTGTAACACCAAAGTTCATAGGCTCCAACGCATTTTGGCCTTCACACATTGTTCCAGCAATATAGCAGCAGCTACAGAGCAGCACATGGCCTGCATATATTTGTACAGTATGACCATCTCTGTCCTTGGCACAGGGGCAATGTCAGGAATGGGGGTGTGATTGAAGCATTCTGTGCTCCAGAAACAGAAGCAGCTGGGTAAAGCGTCTGCAAGAGCACCCACGGGGGCTGCTCTAATTTAAACTGGCCCCTGAGCAGCTGAGAAGCTGAGGAATAAAAGCAGAGATGGCCTCAAGCCACTGTTGTACTCTCCTCCTGAAAATGCACCTTCTGAAGCACAGCAGAAAATAACAGCAGATTGTAAAAGAGCCAGGAATGAAGCTGGGCAGAACAAAGTCTCTTCACCCAACAAAGTCTCTTTTACCCAGACACCAAAACCACCCCAAAATTGCAGCCCTGCTGGAACCTAGCATTGCTTGCTGCATCATCTAAATAAGGATGAGGAAGAGAGAAATGGCTCAGCTTCTGATCATGTTTATCCCAGCTCTAGTACTGAATAATGTAATTTCACTTCCACAGCATTGCTTTTGAATTACCCCTAGGAAACCAGGAGCAGTCAGCCCCTCTTAGCATACAGAACTGATCAAAATTTGAGTTTTGATCTTGGGATCATCCCAGACAGTCAGAGCAATCACTTCAAGACTTTTCCTAATCAGAAGAAGAGGTTTAAATGGGTAACAAGCAAAGAACTCCACTGTGTCTTACAAGTAATGAATTTTACTCAAGCATAGTGCAGTGATAGCAGGACTGCCCATGTCCGATAGACTAGATAGGTTGCATAAATGAAACTGCTCTTCCTTAATAATATATGGTCTTAATGGGAAGAGTTGGGAAAGGGGTAAAAGAGGGAGAGAGAGGGGAGCAAAGGGGAAAAAAAAACCCAACGCAATTCAACATTTGTCCCATGATACAGTGAACATATGGAAGCTGCAGCAGGAAGCTGCAAAGTCTCCCATGTCCCACACAATCTGTAAGACAGTATCCTGGATGCTCAGCCCAGCTAGTGAAAGACTTTGGCAAACCCAGAGGGGAGAAAAACATTCCCTTCTGCCACTGCTAATGGCTGTTTATCTGATGGCGAGGCACAAGTTCTAGCTTAACAGAATTTCTCATTTGGACTTACTTACTTAATATCTTAGAATTGGGAGGAATGGGATGGCCTCCAGATACAACGCAGGTTCGAGGACACGGACAGTTCAGGATTTTATTTCAAACCAAATCAAAGTTCGTCTTCTGCTGTAAATTTAAAAGTGATTCTCTGGAAATTCAGGCCTGTAGAGCCTTCCACGATCCACTGCATTTCTGGCAAATACCATGTATTCTTGGGTCTAATTATTGACAGATTCAAGCACACAAATAGATTTCTAGTCTCCAATTAATTTTAAATAGAAATGCTTGGTTTATTGGCCAAAATAATATCAAAAACTGAGTCCGCAGTGGCTGCAGTATGCAGTTGAAAGCATTTCTCTAACTGCCTCTCTTCCCTTTCAGTATCAGTCACCTTGCCTCCCCTTGCCAGCACTGAATACAGATCATTACAAAAGAGAATGAAAACCTAGTGCTAAGCTTTCTTATATGGAACACCAGCATTCTCAACCCCCTGCGCTGGCCAGGAC
Source organism: Buteo buteo (assembly GCF_964188355.1). Lineage (NCBI taxonomy): Eukaryota > Metazoa > Chordata > Aves > Accipitriformes > Accipitridae > Buteo > Buteo buteo. The sequence goes on along the minus strand of NC_134182.1, from coordinate 8,159,178 downwards.
AGGGCACACCGACCACATGATGAGAAAGCATTAATAAGGTCCCAATTGAAAGAGGAGCTTTCCTGAGCCTGCTACACACCATGTGCACACAAACGGCCTGGAAACAAGAGGGGCATCATGGCACACAATCTCCCTGCCCCGGGGAATCTCTTAGCAAGTTATTTACAGAGTTTCTCTGCCTTGAGGCAAGAGAGTGAGCACACAGGAACCAGCAGGCATGAAAACAGCACTAAAGTGGGTTTCATGTAGCTGGTGTAGTCCTCAGTGAAAGTCACCTTCTCCTACATGACCTTATTTCTCTGTGCCTTCTCCTGTTGCTACTATAGAGGGTAAGCATATTCCCTACCTCACATGGGTGTTGCAAGAAGTGCATCAAAGCTTCCAAGTGCTGTGGTAATCAAGTAAGCAAGTCTTAACTTAAAAGACAACAAGAATTTGTTTCAAAAGCAGAGTGGGCTTTGTAGATTTATAACAACAAATACAAAGCCACTAAAATAACAATGCCAATTTTTATGATTTGGACCGGGCCGGGGGGGGGGGGGGGGGGGGGTAAAGGGGTAACTAGTCTTTTTGCAAAGACAAGAAAGGCAAGAAAGCTGTACTTTTAGCCTGATTAATCAAAACTAATGAGCCCCTAAAACCTTATGTTTCTCTCAATCAGCAAACTATAAGCAATGACACTACACTAGCCTTTCTCCATCAAAGAGCAGCCCAGGGGCCATCTAACGACACTCCAGTGTGAGTGACTCAGAATTTCTCCGTAAAGTAAAGCTTGCCTAAATTTCCAGACCAGATGGTTGGACTGTGAGACAATCCATCAGATGGCTCTTAAGTGTTTAATACAATTAAGGATATGCAATCTGGAAATGCCCTGGGCTCAGACAGTTTGTCCGCAGACTTCTGTAAAGCTTTCAGAAACAGATCTGCACAGTCTCCTTCTGAACAAGCTTAATGATTTCTTAGCCAACAGCAAGGGAATCGGCCATTAAGGGAAGCAAACAGAACCTCTTGCTAATGCCTTCTTGCCCCTGTAATGGGCAAGATAGCAAAGGAACAGAACATCAACTGTTGACAAACATCACAAAATAGGATCAGTTCCTCAACAGCAAACACTTTGGGTGCATAGTGCTTTTCATCCAAGCAATGGAAACATTAATTCTCTCTACACTCCTTAAAGACTTGCAAGTATACCTACTGTGCAGATAGGAAAATGGAGGCACATTGCTACTTAGCTTGTTACCATCCAGGAGATGGTGGGAGAACAGCACATACTGGTCCTGCCTGCCTTTTCCTCTTTGCTCACCCTCTATCTCCCTTTCTTTGGTTTCCACCTGCACCACCAACAGCCTAAGGAAGCAGCCCCCAAAGCCCTAACAGTGTCCCAAGCTCAGGAAGACAGCTTGCCTTTGACACCAGGAGAGACAGAGGATTCCCACTGGAGGGGACAAGCTCACACCTCTCAGTTCAAAACAGCAGAGCTGGGTGGAGAGTGACTGTGAACAGAACCACACCAATACATGATCCTAACTACCCCTTTGTCAATCACCACACCACAAAGTGTATCTCGGTACCAGAAACAGGAGTACCTGGTAAGCAGCCACCCACATGTGATGCCTCTCACATATATATTTTGTCTACTGTGGATGGAAGGGAAAGACTTACTGCCTATAACATATGCCCACGCAGACAGGAGGAGGAAATGGATGGAGGAGAGTCAAACTGAGAGGCTGAGCTGCTGCAGTACAAAGCTAAAAACTAGTACCCACAGGTGGGCTCAAGATCTGCTTCCAGGTGTACTTTGTGATCTGTTAAAGGCCAGCAGGGAGACGACCACAACACCATAGTGAGGTATGTCAAATTCACTCCAGGCAGGGATTGATCCTCAAGCAGAAATACATGAAGAGCTTTAGAGTGCTTACCAATAACATGAGGTACACTGTACCTAAAGCATATTACATGTGTTTCCAAAACAAGCAGTGAAAATCCAGGATATTCAATTTAAGGAAATCTAACTGTGCTAGATCTGAAAAACAAAACAAACAAACAAACAACAAAAAAAACAGATAATTGCATGGCTACAATTAAAACCTGTGAGTGCCTGGAATCATGTGGTGTGGTTCCACAACTACTTTAAGCCAACATCACCACCACCTGCTGCCAAAAACCAACTCTCTCACTTCCCACTCCTGTCACTCCTTCCCATTCACACCAGCAACTGGGAGCTGCATTGAACTGTATTGGTTTATGAATGCTTCTGCCAGCACTGGTAGCAGGATCAGAGAAGCAGAGGTGGGAGTGAAAGGCTGGAAGTTACTGTGGCATTGTCATCCCAAATGAAATTCATCTGCCTTCAAAAAGATACATGTGACTTCTTTTCCTACCCTTCATACTGACCTTGCAGCCCACAGGTCTGACTCTTCCTGCCAAAATGGTGCATGCCACGCTTCTGCCAAGCCCCAAGGCCTCCTCTCTAGGCTGAGCTTCACAGCATATAACATTTCCTTTTGACCCTGCAGCTCATGAAAGAGGCTGTTGTGTGGCCACACAAGTACCATACTTACCACTGCTCAACAACCAGAGGGAAAAAAATATACCATGTGACTGCACAGTTGAGAATTGTATTGAGAACTGTATTTTTTGCACATGCTCAGATGGACAAATGAAGGCCTTGCAGATCAGCTTCAGCTCCTCACCACCAAACTCCTGGGTGTTTGTTTGCATACATTTCTTTTCTGCTTCAGTTTTTCCTTTGTGATATAACTATGCATACACAGAATATCCTCTTCCATTGTGCAAGATTACTGATGTAGCTATTCCTGGTTAAATGGCTGTGCACTACACTTGACAGTATGCCTAAAAGCAAGTGAAAACCTCTTACCAGATATTTCATTATGAATAATAAATGGAAATTGTGCCTGTAAGAACAGAGGGAGGAATCTGATGCTGGAGCACAACTGAAAAGCAAACAGGTTGTAGAAGGTATTTCAGGGTGGAAGACCCCATCTACCTAATGTCCCAGAAGGTCAGGACTCAGTTCAGTAAATGTATCTTTAACAAAACAGGATCACCAAGCCTGAAAATGCTAGTCAAGGGTACCTTACAGCCTTTAAAACCAGGGGTTTGTGGCAGATCAGAACTAAAAAGATGGCATGCATTACTGCCTTAGATACCACGTTTTATACCTTTCTCAGAATGCTGGAAGGATATGACACACCTTTCAGTGTTTGGGTTATTGGGCTCACTGCTGAATGCAAGGCAAGTGCACAGGGATGTAACAGGAGCACTTATGGGGAGACTGCATGCCTCTCTGCATTACGCTGCACATAAGCCCACGTGAATTGGTTGCTAGTTGGAAACCTCACCTGCTCACAAGCTGTCTCATTCAAAAACTGGATATAGAATGAGCTCCCTTCCAGTTCCTACACCACAAATTCACCATAACACTTTGCTCAAGCTGGCAGATGCAGCAACAGACACAAGAACTGTAGGAGCCATACTGATTGAAGTGTCACTGTTCCCACCAGAAGACACTCCCCTGCTTCTCCTTGAATCATTGTTGTACTAGGCTGGCAGGTTTAAAGAGGTGAGAAGTGACCTACTATGACCTTATACATGAGCAAGTGACTCCATCCTCTAGAGCTGTCAAGCAGTGTTGAATTTATAGAGTTTTCATGCAGATTATTTGCAAATGAGTTCAATAGATACTGGAACTTCCTTTAGCATTGCATAGGTAGTTGCACAAAGCTTGGCCAAGCTTGAGAGAAATTCTCCAATTTCTCCAATACATGCTTGTGATCCTCTCACATGACCTGCCTCACACACTGCTCACAAGCTCCCTGTGCTCCACATTCTCACCTCCCAAGATCTCACCCTGTATGTAACATCTGCCAAAAAAACCTACGCACAGCTCCAGGTCCACTCTCAACCTGCTATACTCCCTCTCTCCCCAAGCTCATGAAAAACACCTTCCCTAGGCAGCTGCGTCAAGGAAATTCTTGTCTACAGATGCTTTGATAAACAGCCTGTATTACCAGAAAGATGTATCTATTAGGTAGTATAACTGGTAATTCTGAGATAGGGTCCCTTGGTATACCTCCATAATGTTTTCTTACTGCTATTATTCAGCAGAACTACTGACGAAAGTCAGCGGGGTGATGAAGATAAATAGTAACAGGCAAATAAAGTCTTCATGCATTGTGCCATGGTCTTTCTTCAGAGACAGATAGCAACCTGCAAAATGCTGAGCTTCACGCTGTATCTGACCCAGTGGATTAGTGACACTACACATTATCAGCTGCTTAGCCCTGGCTGGACTGTCAGAGAAAGGCAGGTGGGATTATACAGGGAAAAGACTTATTTGGGCCCTGGGAGTAGTATGGAGGTCAGCAGATCACTTCATCCTGCTCTAAATTTGCAAGGTGTGACATTTTGGCTGACAAAGACATCTCCCTTATTTTCTTTTTGATAGCAACTTTGGCCAAATTATCATATGTGCAGTTTTATATATTCCAACTCCAACAGTTTCAGATTATGCCCTTTCCTGCACAACAAGGACATTTTCAACCTCAGCGTGTAATTCAAATCTCATAATTTCATTGGACAATTGCAGATCAGAGCTCTGAAAAGGTCTCACTTTCTTCCCCCTTTTTCTGAGGCGAAAATGAAAACCAGAGGGGAACACTTAATGAAGATTTTGCTGATGGGATCACCTACAGCTTTCTTTATTGGTACTGATCACAGCTTATATATTCAGACATAAAGATTATTTTTACTAAATAGCATCCCACAAGCCAAATGATTTTTCCATCCAGCAGAAGCTATCAGAGACAGAAAGGATGTTAAAAATAAGCAGTCTAGCTTGAAATGTAAGCACCTCAAAAGAATGTCCAGATCCTGAATTACACGGCTCAAACTGTCATTTAAAATCATCAGTTTAGATTGTCATAGGCTCAGATTGTCTTCTAGCATAGATTACAACAGCATAGTATAAGGCAGGATCTGGGATTCACAGTGTAAACATGGTACACAGCTTGCTCCGATATGCTCCTAGAAGAAAGAAATTCTATGTCCTTCACGTCTACTCTGACCTGCTATGCAGTTCATGTAAATTGCTTATCCCCCACAAAGTACATCAATTGGATGTACCATAGCTCTGTCACTAATACAGGGACTAGCTGAACTCATGATCAGCTGGAAGAGCTTTGTGAGGCTCAACCTGTCATGTTAGTAGCCTAAGAGGGCACCCAGAGTCTAGAGTACACCCACAGGGACCTGCAAGGCAGACACTATCAGATAAGGTGATCATCTGAACTCTGACAGCTACATCCAAGCATAAGGAGCATTTAAGGAAGAAGCTTCCTCAATGACAAAGCTTCGTGGCCTTGCACTGGTGAGGACTGATAACCACAAATCTGGGATTCCTTGCACCAGGCGGTGCCCACCAGCATGAGTAAAACCGATAAGACATTCAAAACAGATGGGAGGACATACACTCTTGCAAACACTGTTCCAGCCTCTGAGGCTGTATTTGGGTACTATGTACCAGAACAACATCTACACGTCAATCCAGCCTGGGCCACAACACACTGATCCACAGAAGGAATATCAGTCTCACTGATGCTCCTTGTCCAAGCAACGCTTAAAGAGAACATGAGCTTCAAGGTTCCTTCTGTTGCACAGCAAGAGAGATGCTAAAATGGGAACTGGGAGAATGAGCCTAAAGAAGGCATTTAAGGGAATAACCCTAGGTCAGAAGGATGAGATAAAGGTTTTCAGGCTCTGCCAATTCATCTAAACAATGCTGTGGTCAGGGCCCAAAGGAGTTTGGATTTTCATCTATGTAATCTTCAAATTTATTAGACTGGCAAGTTTTCAGGTTTTTTTTTTCTCTTGGCAAAGGTGTATTTGTAAAAGGTGAAATATTCCAACTGACATGGAAAAAGCAGTCCCTCCCTGCTTCCCCCAAACACACATTAGAGGACAAATGCACACTGCAGCACCCAATAGCTGGTATTATTGATATTTTCTAACCTGTCCCCCAGCAGGTCAGGTGGAAAGGGTCACTCTAAGGTTTCTTCAGCTGAAGTTTGATTGATCAGCTCTTGCTGAATGAAATTGTTTCCGGAAGTGCTTCTGTAAAAAACTAATTAACAAACCCCTACCAGATTGTATTTAGTTTACACATTTAGCTGCAGCATTTGTACTAGCTAAATCAGACTGGAGCAAGCACACCTACCTCTGGCATGGTATCTAGTGGAGAAAGCATATTAGACTTCTTTTTGTTCACAGGTTTTTCTCTTTTCCCGCAAACCCAGTGACCCTGTGTGACAAAGATTTATAGAACTAGCAGTCTAAAGGGGATCATTGCAGAGCAAGCAAGCATAAAATGAAAATGGAAGAGGTAACTAGAGATTAGCTTAAACCTAGATTCATGTCATACAATTATCACTATAAATTCAGGAGTTCATAGGAGACAACAGTGTGCTATTACTTCTCACTAAGCACGTCAGGGTGATTTAGAACAAGCAACCATTGGTTCAGCTAGAAACAACAACTTAGTCTTGAAATTACTTTGACTTGCTACTTGCTGCTTTAAACATGAGCTGTAATGATCCACCTTCTGGTCTGCAATTCTCAGTTCTCATGAGGAAAGACAGCAGATCTGAGATTTTCAGCAAGATATTTGTAAAAACATCCCTTTGCTGGAACTGCTGAGGAACGTTCGCTGGGGAAAGAAAAAGGAGAAAAGAACACCAAAAGAAGAGAAAGTCTCTTTGCATTGATTTATTCTCCAGTTCACATTCTTAGGCACTGAATTATCCATCTTCCATATAAAATGATGTATTTATTACTATCTATTTTCCAGACATCCCACAATATATACCAAGAATTCTCCTCACAGAGAACTCTCAGCCCAAGGATTTGTCTAAGGGGACGGGTACAAGCAAACCCATGCTTCTTTGCCTTTCTTTCTCAGCTTAGTACACTAAAAAAAACTTGGGTCTCTCTATTCTTGATTCATAGACATGTTCAAGGACTCTAAATGTTAAATACGTGTGGGAGGCATAAGGATGGTTTAGGACTGACCACGTGCGCTCCACACTAACGCAAAAGTATCTGGTGGACTGGAGATTAAACTAGTGCTTCTGCATCACTGCTGATTCTTTTTCTGTTCTCCAGAGGACTTTAAAAGTGTATATATTTGTTCTGGTAAGAATCCAAACAAGTTTCATTCACTTGTCCTATAAAAACACAATAGCTGAGTCAGTCTTTAAAAGCATTTCTCTTTTTAGTGTTGTTTCCTTCATATAGTACTTATTTATTTACCATAAATAGGAATGGATCAAGTTTTATTTACTTGATGATGTGACCATTTTTTTTTCCAGAACTGTTTGAAATTTCCCAACCATAATCTCTTGTACCTTATTAATGAGCACTAGTGCCTTCAACCTTGAAGCAATTCTGCTTCAACTGTAGAACTAAATGAAAAGGTAATTAATATTTTTTTACAGAAAAACAACAGTCCACCACTGGCCAGATTTATCCCGCTGCCAGAATTGCTTCCACCAGAAGAGCAGACAATTAAGCAAAAGGTAATTGTAATTTTCAGTAAGTTTTTGCCTAGGGTTACACTGGTGGAAAGGTCACCAGAGCTGGGTCCTCTGTAGGTAAGACACATCTCATCCTTTCTTTTCACAATTTTTCTGGAACAGATACAGAGCTTTTCCACCGTGCAGAGGAAATGCTAGCAGGAAAATAAGAATGCCTCATAAACACACCCATGACACAATCCCACAATCCAATAATGTCTTAACTGGAAGACTAAGAACATTTCATAAACAAACTGCTAAATTATTCCCCACTTTGTAAGGTAAGACACATTTGATAGCCCAGAAGGTATAAGGCCACTGTGAGACCTAACAAATACCAGGCAAAAGATATTCCATATAACCTATATTTGAATTGCCCTGCTGATAAGGAACGTGGTCTTAACACGCTGGATTTTATGCTCTGGGTCACAGCAGATGACCCAACTCTGTTTTACAGCATGTATTTCAGTGAACAGAATGACTCCATGTTCCTCTGCTCATTCTCAATGGGAACGACTGTGGAGATTTAAAAAAGAAAAACAACCAGTACAACAACAAACGAGGCTTCCTGAAGAGCAGCAAGACATTACACTTCTCAAATGAAGACATACTACAATGCACAGAAAAGGACTATGGACTGGTACAAGCCAGACATTTCAGCACACTTCTGCATACCGTTGAAAGTGACACCACTTAAATATTTTGCTGATCTGAGATCTAAACAGGCTCAGATTCATATCTACAAACTCATCACCTCCTTTCAATCCCACTGGACATGTAAGTCCTACATTTACCAATATAACTTGTAGACTGATTTGAATACCATTTATTCGGCAGAAGTGCCTCTGCATCCTGACCCTGATCACTTCCTACTTCTGACCACACAGAAATATTGACCCAGTCTTTCCACAGGAGTTGAATCAGTTCCATTCCACATTGCAGAAATCGTGGGCTTGATAAATCCACTGCCCTTCAACCAGTCCTGGCTGGATGTTACAAAGGAGTCACTTTACTCGCATAATACCAAAGTAAATTGGGACAAGCATTTCCCAACACACTAAAAGTATTAATACATCAGTTACCTAAGTGAATTAAGATGCTTAAGAAATCTACCCTGTGGCAGGTTGAGGCATCCTTCAAATAAGTTTTGGCCAGGAGAAGAATTAATAGGCATGTATAAGCTTTGAAAGAGATCTGTCATGTATGAAGAGCAGCTGCTGATATTTATGCCCTACAGAGAGGCTCACTTGGAGTTTGATTACAATAGCCTAATGTTCTGATTTGTGAATTACACTCAAGAACAATTTATCCCCTCATGCAGATGCAATCTAACCTCATCGGTCCTGTCTGACATTCTCAGTGGTGCTTTTAAAGCTTTTGGGCACATTTGATCATGGTGTCAGCTTGACAATTCCGCTTGAGGGGATTTGTCAAAGCCATTAGAGTGCAGATTGGATGTCAGTGTCTGAAGGACACGGTATCACCTGCGTTAGCCTTCATTAGCTAGCCAGGACCTCAGTGGTAGATGTATCTGTACTATTATAGAGTAGCTAATTTAAGACACAAGCCTTAAACCAAAAGCTTTACACAAAGCTTAATCCAAACACTCAAAATTCAAAACATTTTCATTCACTCTCTTCCCATTCATTTTCAGCTCTACATGATGTGTTACATTCAGGAAAGACAAAGAAAGCAGATAGTACTTGAGGAAGGCTGTATTCTCAGTATTTCCACCCCAATTGAAAGCAGGAAAAATGGCAAAAGAGACAAACCCAATCAGAAAGCTGAACTGTGGGTCCAAGCTCGCTCAAAAGAAGGGAGGTTCAAGGGTCTGCAGACAGTTTGGTCCTTCAGAAGCAAAGAAGGGACTTGGAAACAGCCACTTACCACTTTGAAAACCTGGCAATACTTTGTCAGCAAAAGCATACTCTGAAACAGTAGCACCTGTCTAAAAGCTGGAGGAGGTGAGATTTTCCATGCTCAGTGGACAGGCTTATGGACACAGTGTCAGAAGAAGAGCTGATCACTCAAAAGCTGGCCTTCAAACCTTTCCAAAATGTGGTTCAGGAAAGCTTTACAGCAGCAACTTTGGGAGGAGGGGTTTCTACCAGTTACTAGCATAAGGCTAGGAGCAGAATTGCAGCTTCCCAGCATTCAGGACAAGTCACTTCTCAGATTCTTTTCTGGCTCATTTCTAATGGAAACCAGATCTGAGGAAAGGATACTCAGTTGGTTTACTATCTTAAAACAAAGCTGTTATTAGATTTTATGCAATGAGGCTGCAGCATACCTACATACTAGTTGCTTTTTTTGTTCACCTCAAACTGTAAATATTTGTAACTTGGTCAGAGTGTACATAGGACCCTCAGCAGTTTGGCAGCTGAGGACAACAAAACCAGAGCACACAGAACTGCAGCCACCTGTACAATCCGTGTTCAAAATCTTGACCACCAATAGGAACCAAGGGACTGAATTGCAGAGAAGGGCTTCAGTATGACACAAATTCACAAGTGGGGAAGTATATAAAAACCTTCCATCCCACATTTTTTCACTTCAGTTTGTTCTGTGACATATGTTGGTCCAGTCTAGTAACTGGGAAGATGAATGTATCCTCCTGGGAGAGAAAAGCAGAGCTGCTGAGCCACACACCTTGTCCACAGAACAACTGGTAAGCCTGTATGTAAGCAGAACTGTGCAAGTATGTCCATCCAGCCCAGCCTAGAAACAGAGAAGGGAACTGGTAAACTCCTATTCTCATTTGGTGTCCAGGGGCCATAGATTCTACCTGGGGGCTGAAACACCTGGTCCCAGTCACTCCTCCAGAGCGCATTTCTGCTTCAGCAGACATGTCCTGGACTGCCCATCCCAGGGTGGTGAGGACAGGCCTCCAAACACCTGGAGCTCAGAGCACAACTCTCCCTAGGCACACGAGGAAATGGGGGCAGGATATGCTGAATGAACTGCACAGAAGAATAAACACATGGCCACTTTTGTGATTCTAACTGACAAACCGTTGTCTCTAGGAGCAAACATATGGCAAAATCAGAAACAGAGCTGGGAACAAAACCATATTTTCAGTTCATTTACTTTTCCCAGGAGGAAAAAGAAAAATTTTTTAAAAAATCACCTAGCTCCAGTTATCATGTCCAGCACTTAAGCAACAGTTGGCTTTTCACAGTTTATGTATTATTTATTACACATGAATCTTTCCTCCATCTACCTTAAGAGAGCTCCAGAACAAAGAACAATTTATTCCTTGATTAGCACAGAGACTGTCTGCCTTTGGGACTCAGATGTGTTTCACAGGAAAGGGAATGTGAGCACTTGGGGAAGGTGCCTGATAGTTGTGGCAGGTCTTTTCTTTTGCCTTTCCCAGTAATTGAAACCCAGAGAAGACCCACACATTTGTGTCTTGCTTGGGTAGCTGCATCCTCAGTTGAGCCAAGTATTCAAACCCTTGCATGCAGGCCATGGCTGAAACAACAGCCTCCCATCTACAGCAGTGCTGATCACGCTGGGACACATTCCCATTTCCCTACCTCCCACTGAGTTGCAAAAGGAACTTAGTACCTATAGCTTTACAGCTGCTTGGAAAAAAACATCACAAAAAGTTTATTTAAAACAAGGATTCTGATGCCTGTTAAGCAGCTTTGTTCCCTGCGTCTAAAAATGGCAACAGAAAAATGAACCTGTTCTTTTTTTTTTTTTTTCCAGAGGCAGGGAGTTTTCAGCCATCCTGTTGCTACATTTTTATTCCATTACAGCCCACTTGAAAACTTATGAGTCTATTTTTACACTGATAATAATAAGACTTTGCATTTATAGAGCATGCTACAAACACACATGTCTGCCTTCCCTTTGGGAGGCTGAGAGGGAAGCGCTGGACAGCTATGGAAAGAGGGCACAGGGTTCAGTAGCAGAGTCCATATCAGAGTAAGGATGGGGACTCTGGATCTCCCGGTTCCTCTGCCTCAATCTCATTCCTGAATTGTCTGTTTTCCGAATAATTTTAAAAGCTTGCTTGGAAAATATGATCAGTACATTTTTAGCTTGGTTTTCCTTGGAAAAGGGTTTATGTAACCACACTCATTGGCAATCCCACTCCCAAGTAACTTTCAAATCTGCTAACTGGTTTCAGCCAAATTTGAGAGGACTAACAGCCTCAAAGATGGTCCTACATTCTTGTGCTTTTTGGAAACCAACAACTGAGCAGAGGCCTTCAGATGAGTGTCTCCAGAGAGGGAGAATGCAGCTGCTCTACACTCTGCTTGGCAGCACAAACATGCGTCCATGTGGCTATACATACACAAAGATACATGTTTAGTGAATATAAATACACAAACATACATGTTTAGTGACAGACCAACCAGCACATGGACAGTTATGGGCCAGCTATTTCCTGCCTTGTGGACTTCTACAGGGGACATGTGAGGACAAGAAGCCGGGCGATGGCAGCACACAGTTTTCAACATGCTGTCTCTTTTGGGCACCTGGCGTAGCTGACATGCGGACCAGGGCTGAGGGGCACCGTGCAGCCATGCCTCGTCTGCAGGGAGCTCTGGGTAGATTCAACACGGTTCAGGAGGTGAAAAGCACACCCAGCCAGAGGACAGTGCATGCGGCTTCACTGGTCGGAGCACGGTGAGACACGTGTTACAGCACTTTCTTCACCCACCTGCTGGCAGACGCCAGTCCCTCTGGTGCCTGCAGGAGAGGAAGCCCTCATGCTCTCCCAGAGAGGTGAAGCACTGGGTGATAGCTCTCTGTCCCTCGCCAGCTGGATTCCAGGAGTGTCTCTGTCTTCAAGGCAAAGGCCAGGCATGGTCAAGCTCTTTACTGCACTTTGAAGAACACTATGTCCTTCGGCTAAGACACAGGCCTCCTAAATGTTTTTGACAAGGAGGAGATCTTTTTGAAAGTAACATAAATAGACATAACTTCTTTTTAATCCAGGGCAGGAAAAAAAGAAATATTCTAGCTGTTTCTCAAACTACGTAACTGTCATGAAAGCATATTTCACTTTTAGCCAGGTTAGCTAGCTTGGAGCAGGTAACATCTTGATTTTTCAAAGATGCGAAGGATCACCAGCTACCTTATTATCACAATCGGAAACACTTTATTATAATAAATAGCTTCAAATCTGGTCTGGATTGGAGAAGTAACTCTGAAGCAAACAAAATTAGATTACTGCTTTCTTGTTTCAGGGAGAAAATCATAAAGCATTTGAAGACATCTCTTCTGCTTGGATCCCCCACATTAATAGAAGTGCATAAGATGCATGTTAGTTTCAAGGAAAAAAAAAAAAAAGTAACTGTATCATGTTCCACAACAGGAGAGCACAATGAGGCAGAGACAGAACTGTTACTCTGGAGTATGACTTGACAATAGTGATGGCTTTTCCATAGAAAAGTACTGATGTTCAAATATGAGTGATGAGCACCACAATACCCATTACATAAGCTGGCCTACAAGCAAATAGAGATGCAAGGAATATGATTGTCTTTACATTTTCCTTGTGCACTATGTCACCTTTCTAAAAAAAAAAAAAGAGTGAACTGAATTTTCAGACACACTAGTCCCCAACTCCTCTTCAGAGCTGCACAAAACACTGTTAAAAAGGCATTAATTTTTTTTTGCATGTGATACTGGATGTTTGTCCAAAAGAAGTGTATTGAGACTACCAAAGTAATTTTGAAAGGTCACCATATCTGTTGCATGTTTGAACTTCTTTCCTATGGAAAGCAGAATGTCAGAGAAGGGGAGGGGGGACGGAGTAGGGATGCAAGCAGCGCACAAGCTCATATCTGGAAACAGCCTTCACAGCACCTTATCCAGCCTCTGTTACACAAGGTAACTGATAGTGGAAAAATCATAGGAGGTTAATTTTCATGATTTTTATCTAGTTCTAGCTCATGTTTTGTATCCAATGGTTCAAGGACAAGTGGATCATTCCTGTGCAATTTGAAGAACACTGGTTTCTAAAAGGATTGTTTGGGTCAAAACTGCAGAACAACAGGACACTTCCTGAGGCATATCTCAATGAATTAGGACTTAAAGCTTCACATGCAGAGGACAAGGCAGGCCTCAACCACATGTTGAGATCCTTCAATGCCTAAAATACCCCAAGGACCAGCTCCAAAAGCCAAACTCAGCAGGAACTGTTCCCCTGATTTTAATAACATTTCACTCAAAATAATCCTTGCATTTATACAAGACAAAGTAATCCATCAGCACTTGTGAATTAAAATGAATACATTAAACTCAAGACACATTTTGGTTACTACAGAGTTTCTTTAAGAAAGAAAACCAACAGTACTGAACCCCCAGAATGTCCCATTTCATAAAAAGACTGAAGCTGTGCTGCAAGTCCCTTCTCACAGAGGTTGACAAGGAAAGGCAAGCATGCCAATTTTGCTGACCTGTACTGCTGCTGAGATAATCCCAGGTGCCCTAGGCTGCACCCAGGACACAGAAAATCAGATGTGAAGAGGACAAAGGTAGGCAAGCCACAACAACCTGTTAGGAGACACACCACGTCTGCAGAGAAAACTGTCACTGCTATTTATTTCGTACTGCCGCAGCCCAAAGCTGGTAGCTGGTTTGTGCAACAAAGAACTGAATCCTGCAAAACACCAGTAAAACTGAATTCAGCAGGGAACTGGATGGCAAGCCAGGCAAAGAAATTTAGAAAAAGAGAATACTATAGTATAAGAGAATTTCTAGGGATAATTCATGAACCAGCTGTCTGAAGAGTCATTCCTTTGGTTCACTTCTCCTGTTAGCATTTGAATGCAAGACATGGCAGTAGGATCATATGGATGAGATTAGCTCACTGCTCTTAACGAGAAGACGGATGTAAATTTACAGCAACATGGTTGACATCTGCAGACTGACACCAGCTTTACACACAGTTAAGCACACATTTGTTCAGTGGGGCTGTTAAGGACAGTCAGGAAGCTAATCAGAACAAGTAATTTTTTAATAACATCCTTGGTCCAGACTGAGGGCAAAACTACATCTATTCTTACACTAGCCACTCTACTTTCTAGCTTGATGCCTGTCCTTGGTGTAGAGAAGGTCTAGGATATATATTTCAAATCCTGCTCCTTCTTAACATCTTTCCTCAGGAAGGGGAAACTTTTCTGCATACTGCTCCCCATAACTTTCAGCATTTCTCCCCACCTTAGGAGTGTCTGTCTTACAAAACTCTTCTACATAAAAAAAAAAAAAGCCAAATGTGTTACACCAGCAAGCCAGTTTGCAAAGAGCCTGCCAGCTTGCTTTCATAGGGCCTTTACTAAACAGCTGCTATTACCCCTCCACTTTTATCAGCATTAATTCACTGACCCAGATGAAAAGAATGCATGCTTCGGAAAGCCCTGATTTTTAGCAAGGGGGACACACAACACAAGTTTAATCTTACTGCAAATCAGCAGAAATTTTACAGAGCATATTTAAAGGTGGATCTTTACATGTTTGGCACCTCTTTAAAGGTAAATTGTCCTACAGTTTGGGTTTTTTTAAATCTGTGTGGTAAAAATTCACTCTTTTCAGCATTTGAAGTCTGTTACAGCATTTTCCTCATCCTCTCACGCAGTACTTAGGTTCCACCTAGCGGATTTCAACAGCAATAAACAGATTAGACACGCATTTTATTGCCTAAATGCTTGATTTTTAAAAATCTGTGTGTCTAGTTGGAGAAATATTCATAGAGTCTTCTTTAGACATGTAATTTATTTTGCCACCTCCATAAAAATTCTCTTGGTCCTCTGATGGGAATTTTCCAGCTACAGTTATTCTAGTTTAAACATCTAAAGCAAAAGGGTATTAAATTAAACTAAAGCTTATTCCTGTGCAAACGAGATTGAGAGGATGGGCTGGCTAAGAGCATTAGCAGCTTGCAGACAGGAGCTATGTAGTGCTGCTGTACCTGTTAAATAAAGCAGCTGCTGTGTCCCTCTCCAGCCAGGTCGCAGCAGGCTATCTGCTCACTAGCACAACTTGGTTGGTACAAACCTGTCACGCCCAGTGAGACGTGTCTCGCTTAACTGCTGACATTTTCAGCATCGACTCCCTTCACAGTCAACTGAGAAACAAGCACTTCTAGACCATGATTCGGATGACTTATTTTAGAGGTTTACCTTTGGGTGAGATGAATTGCATCCTAGAAGTGTCTCATTTCCATTACAAAGAGAAGCTGAAGGGCTTACTGATAGCATGGTACCTCCATTATACATCCTGAATCCCACCCAGTGTCTGGCTAAGACTTTGTCTGCTACACAGCATTTGAAGCGTAGCCCACCTTGCAGCGAGCTCTGAACAGGCAGCAGAAGGGATCTGGAAGCAGGGCAACCACGGCAATTACAGACTTTGCCCCTAAGTTAAAAACAATAGTGACAGGTAGCCATACTACCACAGAAAACTTAATTTCAACACCTCTGTTCTCAGAATACCTCTCACCCTGCTGCTCAGCTCTGTTAGACTGATGAAGGTAGGTTTGTCTTACAGCAGAAGCGTAAGACAGTTCTGCTCCTACCTACTTTAAGGTTATAAACCAAGCTATGCTTCTATTTCAGTTCCCTGAGGCATTAGTAGAGCTTTACCAACTCTAAAGAGTCACTATCTTCAAAGGGAAGGAAAAAAAAGCAACCATCAAAGAAATGTGAAACTCCATGAATTTATCAGCTGCCATATTAGAGGTCAAAAGCAGATATTTTAAAGTAATTTTAGTGTCTTACATAAACAACAAGACAGAGTTCACCAGAACTGGTCTAGTTTGTCCGCAGAGATCATATCCATTTAAAGAGAAGGTGAAATTAAAAAAAAAAAAAAAAAAAAGAGGGGAGCGGGGGGAGAGTTGACCTAGTTCATGATTTGTGGAGTGTGGGATGGATGAAAAGTCTTTAACTCCTTAATGCAGCTTTTTCTGTCTATTCTAATTTCAAGGAGCTTTACTCTTGATCACACGCAGTTTGAGGCTTGCACCCAGCAAATCATGTCTGCTTTTCTAGAATGTGATTCCAGTGTGCAGCAGAACTGCTCAGATTTATTACTCTATAGCGGCGTCTCTCAATTTCCTCCCCACGGCTTACCTTTTCACCTTCACCTAAACTTTCATAGAGGAGGGCTGCATGTGACAGACTGTCTCTTTTATGCAAAGAAAAGGAGAAAATCTTCAGTAGTTTCAAACTTCCTTGCTCTGTAAAAATGAAGAGAGAAACTAGGGCTACACAGTGCCTCTCTTGCCATTGGGTTCATACCCTAGTCAACCTGGACTTGTGGTTTATCTGCATGATAATTAAACCCGCTTGTCTGTAACAGTTTTCACAAAACCTGAGAAGTTTTAGAACACCAAGTTGATTACAATCTCTCCATTTAAACTTTTTTTCCCCCCACTTTGCACAAAACCGTATGTAACCGTATGTTGTACAGTCTTACCTCCCAAAATCTCGAATCAGGTCCCACCACAAGGAGCAATTGTTCCCTCCTTCACAGCACGGAGAACACTGCTAGATGGCCCAGAGGCTGGAGAACATGGTAGCGATCCTCTCATGAGCCTCAGTTTCCCACTGAAATACATGCACCACAGTGGTGGTCTCACTCTAAATTTGCAGCAGGTGCGCCCACCCCTCGATAAAGGGGGAAGCCCCCCCTCCGTTACCCTCAGGTGACATCATACAGGTGAGTGTGTGGGAGGGCTGGGATTTGGATACCCACACCCACCCACACCCTCCGTGAAGCACCCCCGGACAGCCCCAAGGGGCAGGAGGCCCGGTGGGGCCCCCCGGCTGCAGGGGTGTGAGGAAACCCGGGTGGGCCTTACACAGCTTCGCCTCTGCTTGCAGGGGGGGGCGGCTATTTTCCATTGCCGAGGCCTGAGGTGCAGCCCGAGGCCTAGCGGGCGGCAGGCAGGCAAACCCGCGGCTGCCGCAGCGCCCGCCCGGGCCTGCCGGGGGCCACCCGCCGCGTCACGGTCATACAGCGAGAGGGGGCCGGTGGGCGGCCGGGGTCGGTGGGCGGCCGGGCCCGGTGCGCTCCCCGGCCCCGCAGGAACCGGCCGGCAGCGCGGGCGCCGCGCGGGGAGAGGAACAGGAGCCGTCGGCGGGGCTGGAAGTGATAGGTGGCTCCATAGCTCAGTGGTTAGAGCACTGGTCTTGTAAACCAGGGGTCGCGAGTTCGATCCTCGCTGGGGCCTCCCGAGCTTTTCCCCTCGTGGTTTTTTGGTTTTTGTTTTTTTTTTTTCTCTTTTCCCTCCTCTGACCTAAGTGGGGAGTTTCGCTCCGCAGCCGCGGAGCCGAGGGGACGGCGGTCTGCCGGCTGAAAGCCGCGGCAGCAGGGTGCTACTTTTTGCATCCCTAAACGGTGCGTCCAGAGGGTGGCGGTAGGAGACAAACGTAACATGGCAACTGAAAAGTGACGTCATTTGCTTGGCTCCCTCGCAGGCCAAGTGTAAGCCAGGCCCTGGCTCTGCCACACAAATACGCACACTTCCCTGGAAAAGAACATTCGCGCGTTGTTACCGCCCCGCTTCCAACGTGGATAATGCACCCCCACAGTCCACGCTGTCCCAATTCTCCTTGCAGCACCCCACCGCAAATTAATTTCGCAGCATGCTCCACATAGGAAGGAGCACCACTACTGCCAGGGCGTCCCACAGCCCTCCAGCTCAGCTCTAAATCCATGCTGTTCCCAGGGAAAAGAAAAGGCTCAGGCAGGGAGAGCTGCAGCCAGTAACCCTGCACCCAGCCCTTAACCTGCTCTCCAGGAGGACAGAATCCAACCTACGTTGTGTTAGGAGCCAGAAGATGGTTCAATCCAATTGCTCAGCTGTAACTAGGATGTTTGAGGATTGCTTGGTTTCTCTTGCTTTGATTTTTAAGGTTTGCTGAACATTTCCAGCCCTTACTGAATCCTTTGGAACCTGCAGGTGACCGTGATCCATACCATGAAAAAATATTGCTAAAAAAAATGTCTAAGTTCATTGTCTGAAAGACAACTACTCTTACAATATACTTTTCACTGCATTTCAGTTAAGGGGGGGCAGGAGGGAGAGGTCTATTTCATATTCTTAGATAAAAGACGAGGCCTGAAAGTTGGATGCACTTGGATTTATTAGACAGTCATACACAGACAAATCTTACCCATGAATGTTCATCAGAGACTCTCATAACTACTTGTGTCAGAAAAGGACATCACAGCAGGATTTGCAAAGAAAACGAGACTGGTGCTGTTAAGGTTTAATAGAACATACATAGAAACTGCTAATGCTGACAGTAATGGAGGCATACCTGGGAGCACTGGCATAACAAGTGAGCTGATTCTCTTATTTGGTCATTATTCACAACATCTGTTTCACCATCTTATAAGTGACTTGCTGTTTCTGGGACATCACTGAGCTTCAAGAGCTGCTTCTTAATCTACTCTCATTCCTCCTCTTCTCCAGTTTTTCCTTAGCTAGTGTTGCTTTCTTTGGAAGAAGCTTCTTGTTTCTGGTTAGGTGGAAGCTCTTCTTTTTTGGCAAAGGTGGTGCTGGTGTAGTTCTGGAAATGTGTGCAACCTTCTCTTCCTGCTTTGTCTTGTGAAGTTTAGCCTCAGCTTTGATTTTCTGTCTCTTTTTACCAGATGGAGCTGGTTTCACTGTTGATGCTTTTATTTTGGTGGATGGGGTCTTTTTAGCTTTCCTAGAAGAAACTGTTGGGATGGCTGCGGTGGGAGTAGAAGATTTTTTCAGAGGCTTGGTTGTTGAAGGTTCATTAAGCAGCTCAAGGACAGTCTCTGAGGAAAAGTAATTAACATGGTTCAGCATCCCTGCTTTAAGGCAAAAGGCTAATTCAGAGATACAATTGATATAAACCCTTATTAAAGCTACAGTTAAGAAAAATAGCTGACATTCTGAAAGAAAATATACACACACTTTGTAAACCTCTTTCCTTCCGTCAAAAGAGCCTTGAGTTTCTTGGAAATAAAATTTGTTTAGTTTTAGAAATGATGAATGTATGTTTAAGGAAAATAAGTTGAGACAGAATATGATGAAAGCTTGCACACTTCTTTGGCAGACTTAACAATATAAATTTTTCATGTTATACTAATATCTGGAAATCCCAGACAAGATAACCTCAACTCGCTAAACACTGTTTCTACTCAATAATAAGATGTAACCCCTGCCCTAGCTGCATGGGACATAGGACAGAAAAAGGCCAGGAGAAGGGAAGATTGACTCCCCTAGATTTACAGAGAGGGGATTATTTGACTCAGGGAGCTTGTCACAGAGCCAAGGACAGGTGCTCAGGACTTCCCAGACCAAATCCAATACCTGAATCAAAACCATCAGTTCCCTTGTGATGCCCATTTACACTATTATTTGGCAACCCTTAGGGGAAAAAAAAAATTAAAAAAAATCAGAGACTGGGATTAAGAAAAGGCATGGTGCCTATTGGATGGCAGAAGCACACATTAAATGTGATAAACTAACTTCAGGATTGCTCCTGCTCAATGCTTTAGTTTTTAAGACTCCTGAAGATTTCAGTCACATGCCTGTAAGATGGTTATATGTTTTGCTTCTCAGTAAAGTTAAAGCCTAACAACTTACTTGCACGTGGAACAAATGGTATCCGTTTGCTCTTTGTTTTCACTGGAACAGGCTTGTATTTACACTTCCCTGGTGGAGCTCTCCTTGAAAAACAGAAAGCGATATGCAGATATCTGAGAGATTGTTAAGGAAGTTTATTTATTCGAGAGGCACTCATCAATCCCCTGTTGTCATTTGCCTCTGCTGGAAGAGGCATAAAAGCACTTTAGGCATCTAGAGTGCAATGTAGGTGGAATTTAAGAGCCTAACTCAGGGCTACAAGCCATAAAATCCCTGTCTGAATAGCAATAGCAGCTGGAAGGCTGCAGCTTCTCTTCTACCACCCTTCTTTCTGGTCAACTTTCAGCCATCAGGCTGTTTGGACTGTCTTTATCCAATATCAATAGCTGGTTTGTTTGTGTGGGGGATGCTGGCCTGCCTGCATGAGCTTGTAGCCTACCACTAAATTCAAGGATGCTGATTAGGCATGTTCAGCTACATGTCCTGCTGCTAGAGGCACGGCACAGTGCTGGTTTTAGAAGCCTGGTGGATGCATTGGTTGAACTTCAGACTATCAGTAACTTTGGGTTGTCCTCACGATGTTGGCTCATGCATCCCACCTTGAAGTGGAGGAGTCTCATTCATGCACATCAGGTTTGTCAGCAACAGCGCTTTCCACTCACTCGTGGTGCAATATAAGGATCTCTGTACATGCAGCCCAATACTCCCACACAGCCCCACAAAAGTTAGTGTGACCTTCAAGGAGTGCTGCTTCAGACACATAGTGCTGCAGCAAGAGGGGTGAGAAAGGAAAGGAACAGGCAAGGAGGGAGGAAGCAACAACCACAAAGAAAATGTATCTGCAATCCTCTCCTGCCATTCCCTGACAACTTCCCACAGTACCAAAGCATCCAAAAAAAAAAAAAAAACCCAAAAAGCACATTTTCCCAGAGGTAAAGCTGTCACATGTTAAATGACAGGAAGGTGGATACAAAGAAGAGCAACAGACCTGCATTTTCTGTTGCCCACTAAGAAAACTGCTGTAAGACAAATAAGAACAGGCTCTTCCAATTTGGCATGCTTGACAGCACAGAACAGAGCAAAGCATAACCTAAGGCATCACATTTTCTTGTTACTAGCATTCTCCTTCAGACAGGGGCAGCAGCCAAGTGCTTCTTCCATGCCATTTCAATTTAAAAAGAAAGTTACTAAAGCAGGGTTGTTGGCATTGCTTGTGGGTTGTTGGTTTGTTGTTTGTTGGGGTTTTTATTGGGGGGGGGGGGGCGGGACGACAACCCATCCCCCTTCCCCCCCCCAATCTTTTAAAGCACCTTTTAACACCTCTTCCCTCTGCTCCTGACTGAAGGGATTTGGTGCCAATCCAGGCGGAGGCACACCAGCCACTCCGCTGTCTCCAAGAGCACTGCTGGAGAGGCAAGCTGAAGTGGGTGCATGGGGCACTGCTGCCCTCGGTTTCCCTGGGAGGTTCCTAGGCAAGTCTGAGTTGCCATCAGGTAGATGGCAGTGGCCCTGCCAACAGTTTGAAGCGGGCATTTGTGCAGCTTGCTGCCCTTGCCAGGTGCTTGCTGAAGTGCAGGGAGCAGGGAGTGTGTGGGCTGCACAGACTGGGACTGCACCCTTCAGAGGAGCTAGTTATCCCAGCCACCGCTCACAGTGAGACAGAAACCAAAGAATCCTATAAACAGCATTAAAACGCAGAGGAGAAAGGACAAATCTCCACTCATGGTACAGTCAGGAGGAGGCCGGAGTACAACCTGGGATCTAGAGGTGTTAAGACTCTCTGCTGCAGGGCCAAGCAAGCTCAGCCTCCGGAGGAGCCGTCAGTGCTTTGCAAACTTGTCCGGGGTATGCAAGTGCTTAAGCAAATAGACAAGAGCAAAGCTGAGCAGAGCAGCCTCCAGGCTAAGGTAAATAAGGGGAACCAGAAAATACAAGAATAAATTCCGAAGAGCCAAGGGAGTAAGTGCCTGGTCCTGCTCCAGAAATGATGGATATGAAGCTCCAAAAACACAGGGAAGAGCTGGCTTCTTTCCAGAAAGCCCTTCTGAGCAGTGAAACCATTGCACTCCTGGCAGGGCCTTGCTGCCCCCCATGGAGTCGTCATAACATGGTGCATTACTGCACACCAGTCCTCAGGGCAGGCAACCTCCTGGAAAGGCTGCCGCAGGCTGCTTGTGAAAGAGAAAGCTGCATTTCTCCCTTTACAGTGGGAAAGAGGAGAGGATTTATCATCCTGATAGTCTTCGTGATGCATTAAGGAGTGGCATTGGGACTGCAGGGATTTTTCATGAAATAGAGCATGCTCAAGCTCTCAATGTTTATGCTAGCTCACAATATTTTTTTTTTTTTTTTTTTTTCTGGTGTTACATTTTGGTCAGCCACAGTTAATGCAGTTCAAAAGCTTCCTGGCAGATAAGCTGTTAAAGGCAGGAGTCCCTTCAAGTAGTTACAGCAAGTAAGAGACTCAAGTTCTTATTCCCATCACCTTGGTACAGAGCTTGAGTTAGCAATCTAGCTTTGGATTTAACTCCCCAAGAAAACATAACTTGTTTTCTTCATTTTGTTAGTGTCCAAGATGTCAGCAACAGCACAGATGCCTTAGAACTGTATCTGCTTTACAGGGTGATTTGTAACTCATTTAACGCTTTTTAGCAAGATCCAAAAGCTTGGGAGGGGAAAAAGTTACATAAGCATGCTTATTATTGTAAAACTAGACTTTAACAGGGATAACTGCTTAATGGGGAAAAAACATTTTGCTTGGACAAACTCAGGTTCAGGCTCTAATTATTATTTGAATACTGCACAAACCACCAGGATTCACTGTTCTTTGTGAAGAAAACTAAACTGTGGACTGCAATTTATTTATTTATAGGAAAGTGCATCACAGATATTTGATATCATGACCCTGGAGGATATGGACTGTCATTTTTTAAACACCACAGTGCTATACTTCAAATATGCAGCCAAGGAGACATTATTTTGATCCTTACTGTCCCAGACCTTTAAGGTATCTGAACCCTGTCTATTTCTGGGTGCACAGATATGATGAGTGAAGAATAAATTTGCTAAAACTGATTAAAGGTGCACCAGATGTATGGTGGGTGAACAAAAAGAAAGAACTGGGTGTGGAGAGAGATCAATGAGATTAGTATCAGTAGTACTTAGCATTCTGTCTCCTGTGATAGCTGGAGAATATGTGCTGATTACAGAAGAATTTAGCATGGAAAAACATCTTTAATTACTAACCTTGCAGGATCAATAAACTTGTATAGTGATCCATGTGGTGCATAGGCACTGGGATAAGAAGTAGACATAAAATACAGCTCACCTAGATGAAAGTGAAAAAAGAAAACCAGTGTTAGATTCAAGTGCCCAAGCTGAATCCCAGTTCTGCATTTCCCTGTCTTTCCTGGCTCTTCACCAATTCACATGCTCAGAAAAGAAAACCCCTTCAGTTACTCCCTCAGTAGTGTCTTACTTCCAAGAAGTGGGGTTTGGTCTCACCCTGGCCTGTGCAGGTGGACTTCCAGGGACACCAAATGATCTCTTGGTTGCAGCAGGGTTCTACACAGAACCGGCAGCTCTCAGTCGAGCACAGTACCTGAGCAGGACTGTCATTACCTCATGTCAGTGTCCCTCCAAAAGTTTACTTCCCTCTGTATAAATGTGTATTTTTTAAACTTGTTTGTACCAAAGCAGAAGCCAGAAGCTACAAATAGAGGGGAAGGCCACACAACAAATATTTAGCCATCTCATAGTCATACCAAAAACATCCAACCAGAGCTAAATTAGCTAATCCATAGAAGACAGAAGCTTCTTATTCTTGTGTGGTTGCTGAGGAGAGCAACTACTCCTCATGCCTTCTCTTCAGCACCCACTAGAACAATACTCAGGCAAATTATAGGAGCTTGCAAAAGAGGCAAAACTGTTGTGTTTCAAATTACATGACAACACCATATTTGTTTCTAAAAGAACAACCAGTAGAAGAGACATTTAACATCCACTCATTCCACATGTTAGAACAGTTAAAAATTGTAGACATTTCACAACAAAGCCTGCATATCCCTGCATCTTTGATAAAATATGCTAGCCAGGTGGTCTAGGATCTTTTCATTACAAGCAAATCTCTTTTCTGCTGAATCATGAAGCATCAGAGCTCACTAAAACACATCTGTGTTCTCAAAACACTTGCAACCACTTTTTGTATTACATAGCTCTCTGTCAGGAGACTGTACAAAAGTGAATAAAGTATGCATTAGTACTTTCACCTTGGTGAAAATCTGGTCTTTGTGACCATAGCAATAATCCTATTCACTGAGACATTTCCACTAAATTTTAAAATGAGTGGCTCGCCTCATCCCCAAATAAAGCCTTGGTCTACAATTCACAGTGTGAAGTGCTGTTGTGAATAAGACTGAGGTATTTATACTAATGAAGTGAGGGAATTTCAGATAAGCTGTAAGAACTCAAGCAAGAATGAGCTGTTACAATGAAAGAACAAACTGCATTGATATAGTCTTTTCATTAATGAAACCATATAAACAAGTAACAACAAAAGGACAGGGGAAGGCTGAAACGAACAGGAGTTCAAACTCCTTAGAGAACCTGGAGCATTCAGACTGCAAATTCACCTGAGAATCTGTCTCCTGAGCTCGCCATCAAGCCCATCTGCAATAGCCTCACAGGGCAGGAGACCTCTCTGAACCACATACCAACCCTACCTGCCATGCAGAGATAGCCACAAACCTGTTTTGCAGTGCCCGCTCTCTAGTATCGTGAGGAGCAACATAATTTTACACATTTGCCCTACAATACAGAACCGACAGTACAGTTTCCAGTAAAGGTATGGCTAACATGATACCCACCTGCTTCATCCTCAGCAAATGAGCTGATGAATTTGCTGTAAGAACTGATCATTCCAGGGAAAGCACAAGCTCTTGTGCTGCCAATGCAGATATCTTGCTTCTTCCACTTATTTGTCTTCTTATCTTCCTGTAAAGCCATAAGTCGACTAGATGAAAAATAAAACCCTGTGTTTTATGTTTCCATTATCAAGGTTAGTTCCTGTCAAAATCATGCATTACGAAAAAAAAAAGAAAAAAATGTCAGTGAGGACCCCGACTGTTGACTGGCTTTAATGGTTGTCTTTTGGAAAAATAGACCTGAACAAAAACAAACGTATCTTAAGGACTCTAAATTGGAGGAAGTGTACATTCCAACCAAAATGTTGTTACAGCAGTCAAACAGAGCACTTAATCTAATATACAGACATCTGAGATTCTCATTTACTCTAGCTCAAAAGGTTTTGGGATGCTCCAATATGCTTATTTCCCCACATAAGGCAAATGTGGGTACAGAATGGGAATTGCAGAGAAAAAAAATTAGTCTCACCCGTTCATGAAATCACCAAAAATATAAAGGCCGTTCAAGTTGGGCGATTCACATCCTCTGTATACATAACCTCCAGTGACTGACTTCCCCACGTTGCGGCTGTATGCAAATATTGGAAGAATGTCATCTGTAAACACAGAAGAATTAAAAAGTGAGAAAATTTCCATCCAGAGAGCATCAAAAAGTGATTGCTCAATGACACTGGCAAGCACAAAAGTGATTAGAAGGACCAGTACAGTTGAACAAACAGCATAGTTAATTTTCAGTGGGAATTCAGTAATTTACTCCAGAACAGACCCAGGGGCTTTAAAGAGCTTTCTGTGTAGTTGCTTATCAAGGCATAGTCATTACGATCTTCCATAACACATAGGACCAAGATTCTCTGCATCAAGTGAACAATGCAGAAAGGTATCAGCCTACAGGAAGTATTATTTTACAGGTTTGTGATTGCATCAATCATTTTAGCAGGGATTGTCTTTACAAATTCCAGTATTTTTAGAGAAGGGAATAAGATCAAACAATTGCAAGTTAACTCAACATCTCCATAGGTTTGCTGACTTTCTCAGCACAGAACATGCGTAAGTGTGCTACCTCCATTCAATGTCATGAGACTTATAAAGGCTTTGCCTCTGGCAATGTTAAAATTGAATTCAGCCCTTTCTTGGGTTAAATATCAGATCCCACAGAATTTTAGTCTTGTCCTCACTTTTTTCCCCTGGATCAAGTAGCTTGTCTTTAGTGATAAAGATAAAGATGACAAATGCAGTTCATTAAAAACCATAGATTAACAGCAAAACCTAATTCAGTTTTGTTGTCAATTGACCATCAGGCCATTAAAAAACCCCAAACAAATAAATAAAATACTTGAGCCATGCGGGTACC
This sequence comes from Buteo buteo, assembly GCF_964188355.1. Lineage (NCBI taxonomy): Eukaryota > Metazoa > Chordata > Aves > Accipitriformes > Accipitridae > Buteo > Buteo buteo. The sequence goes on along the minus strand of NC_134182.1, from coordinate 8,132,727 downwards.
AGCATAGCAGAGGAGAAGTGTTGATAACACATACTCCACACTTGCCTGCTCATACAAATGTTTCAGAAACATCTACATGAGCTTGAGACCAGGTGCTTTCTTCCAACAGCTTAAGGAATATTATAATAATACCCAGTTCTTCTCCCATACTTTCCAAAGAGCACCAATAGCTACTCTTTTTTAAAGGCAGCAAGTGAGTTTGTCCATCACACCCACAGTCAGACCCAGAGCACAGCTTTTGGGTGTTCTGTTGCAGCATCCTGCTTGCTCAGGACACGCTGCCTCTTCCACAAGATTTGTTCAGGGTCTCAGCGTCAGCCTGGTCTATTCTCCTTAGCCATAGCTGTGGCTCAGAGCTTCTGAAGAAAACACAATATTGCTTTTCTACTTAAACCCAATCCATTACTTTCCTGACTTCACTGGGAAAACTCTGTCTGCAAAAGGCATAGGCTTCAACCCCAAACACCTTGTCCAGTGCAGTGCATAGCAGGCAATTCCCTGAATAAGCAGGGCATCATTTCATACCAACACTGCAGGTCTGTGGAGAAGGGGTTTCTGCTCTTAAGTAGTTAACCATCTCCATTTAACACACAACACTGGGTTATTTAGCTTCACTGGAAAACTGGTGCTATAGTCAACTGGATACATGTGTATAATAAAGTAATCTTCTATAAGAAACTTATTCCTTACCCAAAGAGGAATTGTGGCAAAGCTTTGTGTCATAGCATTCAAATCCCTCCTTTGCTCTCCAGCCGTAGTTCCTTCCTTTAACAATGATGTCTATTTCTTCAAACCTGTTCTGCCCAACATCCCCACAGAATATCCTCCCTCTTCCCTTTTTCGTGACAGGGTCCCCTCTGTCAACTGCACAGCGCCACATATTCCTGACCCCATAAGCATAAACCTCAGGGCGGGCCTTGGGATCAGACACAAATGGATTATCAGGAGGGATGCGATAAGGCTTTCCATCAGGGCTTTTTCCATCCACATCAATCCTCAAGACTTTCCCCAACAAAGTACTCCTATAGAGGACGACAGAAAAAGAAACCCCAGCATGAGAGCCAACTGAAAACACAAACAATTCTCTTTCTCTTCCCCCTTTCCAAAGGAAAAGTTATCTGCCCAAAAGAAATAAGCCAGTGGCTGGTATGCCTTGCAACCTGTTCAAGTCACAGAAGACTCTCCCCTCTCTAATCAACTTGGGTTCCCTCAGTTTTCAAAATGTAAAATTTTTATTTTTGAAATACCACATCAGACAAACTTACGGATGCACAAACACTTTCAGGAAGCACTCTTACTTTATTCTCCCACATTGTCTCATTTCCAAACCTTGTATCTTGATGAACAAGCTCAAAGCTTTCACCTGCCCTCCTACTTACTTGTTCTGAGCATTCCCAAATTTTCCAAAAGGGTCTCCAGCTTTCCCTCCATCCCCTGTGAATAGATACATATAGCCATCCACACTGAAGAGCAGCTGCCCACCGTTATGATTTGCAGCTGGTTCCTCAAGCTCCAGAAGATTCCTTTAAAAAAAAAAAAGGGAAGTCCAGATGTAGCTACTGGGAAGGACTACACATTCAGGTAGGCTGCAGAAATATTGCATCACTTCTACAGAAAAAAAAGCAAGATTTCCCAGCTGTACAGACCTGTCAGCTTTGTCAAATACGGTGCTGAGTTGCATCCTGTCTCCTGTGACCTGCAGCATAAGGCTGTCCGCCTACCTTACAGCAGAGCTCCTTTCAGTATGGCATCCCTTGAGGAAACATGTTTCCCATGAGCCATGCAGCACCATGGCTGCCCCATGCACTACAGCTTTGGCCTGCGCTGCATTAACACCTCTTGTGCTAGAGCTCACCCACCATGAGCACAGGAGTATCGCAACTCATCTGAAAACAGAACTGCAAATACACTGTGTGTTCTTCTGCAGGGAACACTTGTTGCCCTTTAAACTTTCATTGTGCCAGGTGGGTTCTCCTTTCTTATATGAAAACCAGTTGGTGAATTTGAGGGCTTCAGAAGCATCTTATGGTGATTGTGAAACTATAGAGAAAATAAGTCCACTATTAACAAATTCTTCTCCATAACTGAGAATTAGCTTTTTTTCTTATCAGAGGGATGGGGCAGGTGCACACATGTCAGATCAAATGAATGTATAGTATTGTAGTGAAGCTCCCCTGTTCAAAACACTTTTAGGGCAGATGTTAATTCCACAGTAGGCTTAAGGCTATTACTGCTCTTTAGAGGACAAGAATACAAGATGGAGAGAGAAGACGACCTGAAAGCCTAGATCCTGTGTCCTCTTTTCAGTTGCGTTTCTAGTATGGTGTGTGACCTTCAGCCAACCTGTCTCTGGTAGCTTCGTAGCAGGACAGTCACACACCTGAACCAGGGTGAGTGGGAATGTGCAGGTTCTGCAAGGAGGACGGACAGGGACAGAGAAAAATCATTTCTCGTCGTGGCATACAGTAGCATTCAAGATGAACTTTACCTTTCTGAGCGTGGATCAGCTTTGTTGGCATCAGATGCCAAAACCTTCAATTCACTGATCCTGATCTTTTCCACTCTGTTCTTATCCATGTATGAGTAATAGATGTAAAACTTCCTATTGTATTTGTACTTGGGGTGGAAAGCCATCCCCAGAAAGCCCCTCTCATCCCCTATCCACAGCGTAGCCAGCACTATACTTCTAATATCCAGAAAAGGCTCCTCCAGTCGGCTGCCATCAGGTAGGTAGACCCAGATCACGCCCACCTGCTCAGCTACAAACATGCGGTGGGTACGGTCATTCGCATGCACCATGAGCACCGGGTTCCTCAGGCCATTAGCAACCTCAGTCAGACAGAGCTGAAGGCAGCCTTTGTGGTCCTCCACCACCGAGCCCAGGTTGCGGTTGAGGGCTGTGTTCTTCAGCACATTGGGGAAGCAGTAGTCCTCATCGTGTAGGTGAAGGAGGTTGCAAAAGCGCGTCTTGTTTGTCTTGCAGCATTCTTGGATGTGCTTATCATTCGTCAGCAGACTGATGGTGGAGTAGCAGTTGAAATGAAACTCAGAACAGTAGTCAAAACAAAGTCCCGGGAGGTTTCTTAGAGGTGTCCAAGGGTTTTCTGCATCATAGAGATGTGCAGCATATGGAGAACATTCCTAGAAAGTAAAAGAAACTAAATATCTGGCTGTGTACATGCATCCAGAAGTCAAGACACCTTCATGGAAGCAAACAGATTAATAAAATGAAAAAAAGGCAGAGAACATAATGAGTCATCTTTGAAGTGGAGTAGTAGAAAGTCACTCAGACTATGGCCAAAGGGGATTCAGAGGTCAGTTTCCTTTACCAAAGCACAATCAGCTGCACCTAAATTATTCCCAACAAAAGTACATCTGTGGAGGCTGTGGATTCTCTGCTACTAGAGGGTTTTAAGGAAGTGACAGGCTACATTTTAAACTAGGTACTTTGTAACCTGTTCTTAACAGGTTGAGAGAAGAATATATTAACTCCCTCACTGCAGCAGCCCTTTGCACTATGGAGAACATTACTTCAGACTTCTCCAGACCAACAGTCCCAAATCTGGACACGTCTTTCACATCAGCCAGCATCACTGCCTTTTCCAGATACATTTAAGATTTTACTTTGTTAAGCCATTTAAGCCCATACCTAGGTCTAATCAAGTGTTAGGAAAGAAAGAAAACAAAACAGGTACAGGTTCACTCACACCTTCAACACTGTGCACAGCTCTGGTCCCCCTTCCCAAAAGCAACATGGGGAACAAATCCACAAGGACAGTCAAAGGATAGTGAAGAGCCACAAGGACAGTAAAATATACAGAACAGCTAGGTAAGGTGGGACTGAGCAGTCTTGCAGATTGGTGATTGGAGTAGGGTAACAGCCTGACAGAGGTGTGTGAATATCACCAGTGACATCAAGAAGATGGATGGGGCTCCCTTTCCCCCAGAAGAAAAATGAGGGAACATTAGATAAAGCTAGTAGGAGCCAGGTTAAAAAAGGTCAAACTCCACCAGAAGAAACTGTAGGTGCTAAAGATGTATATTGGTTAAATATACAGGCTAAATTAATCTTTGGTCTGATGCTGTACAACTTCAGTTATGTTCTTGCAGGCATAATATCACTGAAGCAGACTATAGCTGAGATTTAAAACTGATCCAAATAAGTAAATATCACCTTATGCAATTCATGTCGCTACCATTGAGACTATATGCGATCTCCAGGAAAAAAAAAATACTTCAGGCAACATTTTCAAGTGTTACTATGTGAAATTATGTTGCTTCAAATATCATTAAGTTTTTAGGTGTGTCAAATATAGCTTAAATACTAAAAGTCAGACATAGTGTTTGAATTCGTACCTAAATTTAAACTCCTCATCTTACAAAAATTCTGGGCCAGAACATCTATAAAATATTTCCATTAAAATCCCACCTCTATTTTAATCAGCACAAAGTTGCAGAAGTTAAAACAGAAGCAGCTAAATTCTACAGAAAGATTATTTTACTGGTTTTCATGGCAGCAACCTGAAACAGTCTATCCAGAGTTTTTACTGGGCACATATGTAGGAAGGTAAGTACATAGTCAAAGAATGAAGAACTACTACATTAGTATATTTTCTGCCTCATTAAACAAGTTTGCTTCATTAAACAATTCATTAAACAATTCATTAAACAAATCCTGGGCAGTTATACAAGCACTGACTTTTTTTTTTTTTAATGCAAGTAGCAGCCTTTCCAGGATATTTAATGTGAAAGCTACAAATCCTCATTCCAAACTTAGCATAACAAACTGTTTCCTTTGCTCACAGAAGAGCCTGAGGGCTTTTGGCCATCTTGTGAACAGATATGACTTGAAAGTAGTAAAGCCCTTTCAACTCTTGGATGGTGTAGAAAGTTTCTCACTTTTCATTGCTGCCATTTGGTTATCAAGCTGCACAGAATGAGCTGGTTTCTGTTGCTTCTGCATTGCAGCTGTAAGGAACCTCTCTCCTCTTCCCAAATCAGAGGTCCCCAGCCTGCAAAGGGGAGCCAAGTCCCCTACGCCTGTCCACGTGGCCTGACCCCAGCCCTAGATGGCAGAACCACACTATTTTTTCCATATTTAAGGTCTTCCCAGAATGAGGACGGGCACCATTAGACCCTGAGCGCTATCCCAAAAAACCAAAGCTTCAGGTAAGTGTCCTTCTGTTCTCACCTTCTTGAAGGTGAGCAGCTTTGGTACAGGGATTCAACACTTGGCTGGCGTGTTCCTCCCTTGATGCTTAGAGTCCTTTAATCATTGCTCACCCTCTCTGCTTTCACCAGTATACACTCACACACCCCTGAATATATTCAGTTTCTAGTTATATCATAGTTTTCGCAAAATATGGTGCTGATCTCAAGTGACTAGGAGACAAGAAGAGGTGACAGCCTGATAAGGTGTCACCAAGGCAAGGTGGGGGAAATTAAGCAGTCTAACCTGTGTGGCATTTTGAGTCCTGCGAAGCTCCCTCATTCCCACTAACATGCAGCTGCAGCTGGCTCACCACTCCATTGTGCACAAGCCATTTGCAGTCTAAAGCTCCTCTCAATTCTGTTCTGAAGTGATTACTTTATAAACACCTTCGAAAACTTTTCTAATTTCTCTCAATAAGTGGGAACAGAGTCCAGCTCCCAGATCAGCAATCTGAAAAGAAAAAGACAAAACCAGCTTCCTCTGAAACAAGGCATATTCTGACTGCCTCCGAGCTCCATCAATTCTGTTCTGCCAACAGTCTGCAGTTTAAGGGTCTCCTACAGTTCATCCTCCTAATAAGCGTAGCCCTGAGCAGTTGCCATGCTTTCCCAGCTGTTGGGCTTCCCATACAGTGTTTGCCCAGCAAACACCACCTGCAGCACACAGAGCCAGCAAGACACACAAGGTGGAGGCCATGCCTCAGGATCTATGTAAACTCCCAGGATTAGGTGGCCTTGCAGTCACTGTTGGTTGTCTGCTTTCATTTCACTCAAGCGTGCATGAAACAACACAATTAATCCCACTACTTTATAGAGTGGAAGAAGCAGAAGCTGCTAAGGTCAAGTTGATACTTCTTGCTGTTTTGTAATAGTTTTTCTGCAAAAAGAGTGTGCATTCAGCAATCAAGTCAGGCCTCGGATTAAAACTGGCTTAAAAAGCACATCGCTTTCCCTGCACTAGCTCCTATCCCATACTAATATCATGGCTTTCAAATCAGCTTGAACAAGGCTTAATTGGCTTTTTTTGTTTTTTAAGCCTTTCCTGTAGTAGCTTTCTGAATAGAGAAACATCCTCTCAGCCATCAGCCAAACAGCTGTTACTAGCACACGTAGCAAGGTTTGCATCCAGGGAATTTTTATAGCCATGCAACTTGCAGAACACCTCCTTATGAACATTACAGGCAGTTTTCAGTTTCATATTCAGTTTTTAAGCTAAATCCTAGAACAGCTCAGCTGAGGGTCAGACTCTAAACCTACAAATGCTTAGAACAAGTGTAGCAAGCAAAAATAGACCCAGATCTTGCCAGATGCAAACAGAAGCAGCTCTACCAGCAGAGCCAGATTGCTTTAGATGCCTCTTCTAGCCTGTTAGTTTGCAAGAGAAACATATCTGGTTTAGAGTGACAGCAGGAAATCCATGAACCAGAACACATCCCCTTCTAATCTTCTTCTATCTGTTAAACACACAGCTCTGCTGCCAAGGTAAGGTGCACTCCATGGCATCCTTCTTGGGCTCTGCGGGACCAGCGAGACTGCTGCAGTCACCAAAAGCAGCTTCCTCTGTGTAATGCTCAGCACTACTCATTACCACACCAGGAAGGGTAGGGGGGGAGGGAAAAAGTTGTCTGGTTTTTTTTTACTGTCTGCTGGTTTTGGCACTGAAGAAATACCTGAGTGAATGAGCTGCTTTGTTACAACACATCACTACTACTCTGATCTCCCCCAAAGATGTGAAATAATGCTGTTCTCACTAAATTACAGCGGCTACTAATTCAGGTTTATCCATAAGCACCTACACTTCTTCACTGAATTTGTCTTAGTCAAAAGACAAAAGCTAATAATATTATTTTGTCTACCATTGCTTCTGAGACTAATCTTTATGTCCCAAGTTCCATACAAATAATATCAATAAAAGCACTTGTTACCAGCAGTAGTTTATCTGAAGTCCCACCATACACAGCAGAAATAGAATTTGCACAATTATAACCTGATCACATATATGCATCTGTCTCTTTGTATTTGATGTGGCACTAAGTACATGTCAACATTTCACAGTTAGTGACTACAAGCTATCAGGATACTGCGGAGGTGATAGGCTGGAAACATCATCATTTTCCACCCCTTCCACACAAAATCATCATTAACAATTTGATCCAGCAAAGCAACATCACTAAAGCAAAAACATTTGGTAGATCTTTGCTCCTCTACTAATTCAACAGCCAAATAATATTTGCCAGAGAACCCAACCTCATTTTGATGGTTGTCATCAATTTGAACAGGAAGAGTAACACAACACAATCACAAGCTCCTCCCCAAAGATTTAACAGCAATCTTACTCTAAAAGATACAAGAAGAGTAATAGCTTATTACTTTGAATATCTATAAGACAATATAAGGGTGGTGGTGGGGTTTGCTACAAAATACACTTATAACAATTGCAAAATTAAATTATGCCCTGCAGAATGAGCAATCAAAGAAGCAAGAGTAATTTTTATAGTGTTTTTTTCTACTTGCAACACATAGAAAAATCTTCGTAACACCAACACTGGTAGTTCTGCTAGGACCTGTAAACACATCTTTTTCTGGTTTACCAACTATAAAAGAACAAACAACCCTGATGCTACCTTTTTCAGCCCTGGTGCTGAAGGGGTATTCCACCAGCCCCAAGGAGATGCCAGAATCTTGCCAGCATCCAAAAAAGAGTGGAAATATTTTGGTACACAGATAATATTTTAGGGCTAAGGAAGTATTAACTAGAAGAGTATTATGTGTTCTAAGTAAGATTAAGTGTGTCTTTTGGCTGCTTTGTGTTTTGGCACGCAGTAAGTCCAGCTTTGCATGACTAACAGTTGTTAAAAAGGTAGGTCAGTTCTGCCCTCTAATTACAGGGAGGCAGGGGAGCTCAGGAAGAACAGTGCCTTTGGTCTTTTCTTACTGCACAATGCCTGTTTCCATCAGCCAGGTGGACAGCAGGGAGATAGCACTGATGGAAATGCATGACTGAAGCCTCGGGACATTGCAGCAGCTGTGTGAAACCACTGCCTATTAAATTTTGTTCTACTTTAACAACCACTCCATTTGGAGCATCCTCAGCAGGAATACAATCAAAACACATCCTTCATGCAGTGCAGGGATCTAAACACTTTGCCTGGTAACTTCCATATCATTTGATCCTGTAGAATTTGTAATCCAGCACCTAGTAGGTGCAAGCAGAAAAATATTGATCTGTAACTCTTCCCTTCGTTATGAGAAAATTAGCAGACCAGCAGGATTCCAATCATCATCCGTGTTGGGCAATGCTTTCATAAATCATTATTCCTAGCAAACGTCACTATATATTGCCAGATACCACAAAGTGATGCACCTTACACAAAGCACTTTGCAAAATGCATGCTGAAGATTAGGTACCATTACCCTTGTCAGCCCACTTTTCCCCTCCTCCCATGCCTCTTTTCACAGCAACACAGCTAGCTGTAAGAGGCTATCAGAACCACAGTTGACCCCCAAATCAGCCCAAAGCACAGGATACAGGTACTATTTTTCTGCCCTACCTGACACAGGATATCTTTGATATACATTCCACACAACTTATGCCCCCGGGGATCAATATAATCCATGATATCCCAGTATTTTGCTGCAATGCTGTTGTCTCTCTCCTGATCGCAGCAGCCAAAATTTTCATAGGCAGAGCAGAACTCCAAGTGAAAAGGGGGCTGGAAAGGCGGCCTGTAATCCAGACACTGAGGATGCCCCAGCAGACTGCCTATCAGGCACAACAAGGAGAGGCAAAGAAAGACATGTGGGCAAAAAAAGTAAACTCCAGAGCTGCTGCTGCTCCTTCCACTGCGTTGCCAAATATTCACTTCCTTCAGTGTAGGTTTCTTGAGGTCAGATATACAGAAATCCTGGACTTCTTTATAGTATGGTTCATTCATCCTCTCCTTTTTATTAATTACAGCCACAGAGCTTAGCATTCACTCAGGTTTGCTTACATTCTCTCCCCCTTTTTCTCTCTGAAGTTTACTACTTGGCAGGAGAAAAACCCTCTGGGCTGTCTCTTTGGTATTTCACACGTCACATAGCTGAACCCTCCCCTCTGGACATTTCTCATGCCCCTAGAAACACTCACAAATCTATTACTTACATCTTAGTTTAAAATGGCTGAGAAATCCTTCACCAAGAAATATGAATAGCAAAAATATGAAATATAATACCTATATATGGAACCTGATAATCTCTCCCCATTCACAAAACAAGTGAATAATTTTTGATTGCTAAATACCATTTTACTCAGCCTTTAAAATACACCAAACTTGGGTCTGGTTTCATAAAGACTGAAAAGAGGTCATAAAATAGAACCAAATTAAGGCAGCAGTTAACCATAGGTACAAATAATTTCAGGACAAAGTTTTACAGCGATATTGCTGTAACCACAAATCCAGGTATACATTCAGGGTTAAAATGAGAAGAAATTCAGAAAGAGTAAAGGAGAAAACACACATTTAAGGCATCAGCACAAGCTGAAGTCAACTGTGTTATGCTGTGGTAACCCTGTACTTAACTATTTTAGTGGTTTTCATCCCAGCTGACATTAAACTGATTTAAAGATACATGAGATTTTTGCCAGCTTTCCCCTCTGGTGAAGAATGCATGAGCAAGCCCTCTAGTTAGTGAAGTACAGCATCAGCTGTGTGTGCAGATGTATCATGTTTGTACACATTGTACTCAGCCTGTGTCTCTTACAATTACACTTCCCTAACTCCCCTCTTCCACAAGCAGACTGAAAGCACTTTAGTCACAAACTCCTTTATCACTTCACCAAAACCAAATGTTTTCCTTTCATGTACACATCACTACTCATAACGCAACAAACCCACACGCACCCAGACCACGCATTACCACTGTGCTGCATGCATCACAAGGCATGGGTTCAAGATCAGCAGCACACCAAGAGCCCAAGTGATCCGGTGAAGAAGAGTAAGTCATGCTTTACCTTGCAGCTGCAGGAGTGATCAGCCAGTCTGATGCTGTTAGGAAGAGGCTTTAGCATGCACCCGCTCAATAGACATTTCCATACAACAGAGCTTATTAGACAGCAAGGCTTTGTGATCTGTTCTGTTGCTTCTGAAACATCAGTGAGAAACAAAGCAATTATAAAAAAGCAACTAGATATTTCTCCTCCCCACAAATCCTAGGAGAAACTATTACAGCTAATGCACAGATACCCTTTGTGCTGTTTCTAGCAGCTTCCTACTTACTGCTTTACCTCCATGGGATGCAGGCAGAGAGTACAGAAAGGGAAGCTGCAGGGATAATCTCATGTATAGGGACACCTCCGCTCATCCCAAACTCTTCCCTCTCTCCCCACACATCATAATTTACTCTCAGGATCCATCTGTATGTAGCTCATGGAAAAGTTAAAACTCCCAGTCCTAGCTTCTCAAAACAACCACCAGTATAACATGACAGCTGAGAGTACTCTTGAGATTATGGATCTCCTCAGAGTCTTTATTGGGAAATGGTTGTTTTAAAAAACCTCTGAGTTTTTAACCTTCACCTGTTTTTGCTATGGCTCTAACTTGTGGCACCTTGACCGTCCAGCAGCCTGTCAATAAGCCTCTCTGCTTATGCTTCAATGGACTGGAAACACACCAAGCACAAGATTCAGCACTGTCATGAGATAAAGCATTTTAAATCTAAGTCTTTAAATCTGCTGAAGTATTAGCTTATCTCAGTTATTGCTCTCATACATTGCAGACAATCACTGAAATTAAGGCATTACTTTGGTGTTCGCTGGCAATTGTCTTATTTTGAAACCACAACAAACAGCAAGGATAAGTGAGGATATTTGCATACTCATTAGTAGACTATAGACTATGAGTTCCCTATGCTTTTAATTCCTTTAGCATTACTGAGCTCTTTGGGGCAACTAACGTTATCCACCATTAAGAGAACTTCAGCGCCTCTCTCCCTTTCCTACAGACATGCCACTTGCAGACAAAAATTCAGAATATTTACCTGTGTGCAGAACTGCACTTCCCAGTTACTGGGTATTTCAGACCAGGAGGAAAAAACAATCCTCGCTGACCCCTGACAAGGGCAGAAAAGCTAGAATAGCATTACTCACATTCAGGCAAGGAGAGAACATGTAACCTCCCACAGAGCTTGCTGCTCACATTACCCGATGACTCCTTGCAGCGGGCAGTCTGGGGTTTTTGGCCAACATACCACCTCCAGCCATTCTTTAAATGCAACAACACAAGACTGAGCAGAACTTTCCATTTACCATCACAGATAAGAACACCAATCACAGAAAACCCCAAAGAACTGTAAATTCAGAACCAGTACACAACACATCAATCCTCTGATTCTGAAGGGACTACTCCAAGGGTAAGGTACATACTTGTTTAGTGTTGACAATATCCTTACACTACTCTGAAAGCTCAGGCAAGACCTCCTGAAGTTTCCAGAATGAGACAGCTGCTCAAAATACAGAGAACTTGGTGGGGAAAAGAAAGGGAGTAAGAACACACAGGGTCAACATGCTTTAAAAAGCAGCTGACATTTCATTAGCTTGCTTTTCTTGAACTTTAGTAAGGACATTCTTAAAATAGGAAAGCAGAAGCAGGAGCATCAAAAACATGAATGGAGCAACAGGGAAAGCAGAGGGTAGAGCTGAAGTGTTTTGTAATTTTGTGTTATCGTTATGTTAGGTTTTAGTATTAAAAATACCAGAATAAGAGAAGGAACAGGAAGACAACAGACACTGTGTCTGTGCAGAAAATGTGGATTCCCTGAACAAGTTCCTTGCCTCAGCATAAAGGAGAACAGCAAAGAAAAGCTGTGCTATTTGTTTCACGCAAGTTTTGCACACAGGATGAGGAGGACAGTTTGTAAGAAAACCAAACCTAGAATACAGAATTTGGAGCCAAAGCAGAATATCCAATCCACTAGGAGTTAACATATTCAAAGTACAACTCACAGGCTTGAAAACACAGTATGCACTGAGCAATTTGCATAGGAAATTTCACTAAGGACTTGTCATCTGCTGGTTTGTCTCAGGTGTAAGTACCATGGTGTCAGGAAACATCAAGTTTCTTGCAGGACATGAGAGAGCAATGCTTGTGATAGTTACATGAAAGCTGGGACTGTGCTGTTCCTCTATTTGCTGACTGCAGCATGGTAGTTCTAGCATCAGTAGAGAACATGATCCCTGGCAGCAATACTGCTTCCAGAAGTCACAGGAGAAAGCTGTGAGCACAATGAATTATCAGATTTTTCTAAGACATCAAGCTCCTCTTTGTCCTCTCATTTTCCTTCCGGCATTCTTCTTATCTCCACCCCAATCTCTGCTGCTTTGTTTCACACTTCTTCCTCAATAATTAAGAGATGGTTCCTCAGCTGCTGCAAGGCATACACATCTCCCACAGGCAGCTAAGGGGACAGAAGAGAAGTTACACAGAAGCTCTCAACAAGCAGCAGGGGCTCTAGCATTCAATTTTTATACTATTTGTGTTAGGTTATATGATAAAAGCTCTCTCTGTGCTCCTTTGTGGGCATGCAGAGGACAATGGAAGGGGGAAGCGCAAATAATACCCTGTTGGGATACTCCCAGGCCCATCACAGGAGAGTCACCAGCCCAGCAAAGGTCCATCTTCAAAAGTCCAGAGGAGCAGAGGGGTACAATGGCAGGCAGGAAGCCAAATTAAGGACTGCAGGGAAGGGACACCCTGCCTGGTTGCCTCCCAGGGCTGTCCCAGGACAGCTTTAGTCCCACTGTCCAGGCATGAAACCCATCAAGGGGAGTCATTGGGAACAACAATCTGGATCACCTTTTGGACTACGAGGGGTTACTTCCCAGGGGTGTGGGACACTCATGGGATGCTGGGGAACAGTATTTGAAACTTCACAATCTAAATTAAAATAGTCAAAACTCAGCTGAAGATCTCCAACAAAAAAGTTTGGCTACTACAGAACAAAGCAATAGCATTCTTGGGGAGTCAGAACTAAACAAGCACACAGGTCAGGAATGACAAATAATTGTGCTTTTTTTTTATAAAACATGCAGTTATGGCAAGTAGCTCACTTTATGTTTAAGACATGTCTTATGGCACATTTCAGAAGACCCATATTAACCCAGACCAAAATCCCAGATAAACACTCAGCTTTTAAAAGCACAGCTGTACTTATCCATACACTACTATACTATTAAAGACATACTTATTTCACTCCCAGAGGTAGTTCAAGAAGTTCATCCAGCAGAGTTCTACAGACCTGTTATTAAAACAGAAGTAGTATTTGGAAACCATTTTGTTGTTTTCAAGCAAACTGGAATGCTAGTTTGTGACAACACATTAACATTTGCTTTCTAAACACAGCAGCACTGCCTATTTCAACTCATAGGCAAGACTGAAAAAAGATTCTAGAAAGTCTCTTCTACCATGTAGAGAAGTTTTCAGTAGTTCTGTACCTTCACTCTTTCAGAGCACTGCAACACTAGCTTCCCTTTCTAGCCATGCAGCTACAGCAACCTTTCACTCTCTCCTACCAGAGATGTGAAAACAATCCCTGAACTGGACACAGAACCTGTAGGTATGACGTGGAAAAATTGTTTTTTGATACATTGAAGTGCATCATCTATTTGAACAAGCTGCAGTAGATCTTCACAACCTATAAATCCTCTCAATATACAATGCAAAAGGTGTGATACATGCCTCTCCATTTTCCATATATTTCAAGAAATGATCAGTTATAAGCAGCAAGCTCCATAACCTTTACAGGTTGAGAATGTGTTTTGAGAGTGCATCATGTACTGTTCCTAGGCTAAGACACTACACCTATTACGAATGCCACTGCTAGTCCTGAATGAATTTTGAACCATTCCAGCAGTCATTTAAATCACCATCTACACATCTAAACATAATGAGGATCAACCCTACAATATTATTGATACAGAAATTCCCCCCCACCATAATACTAAATATTTTTCAAGATATATTTGCAAACAGCATTGATTCCATTTCACACAAATATGGGACTAGTATTAAATAAATTCTTCAACCTTATCAGTTGATTTATATTCATTTTATTATAAAATAAATACAAACCAAGGTGTTTTTACAGAATCATATAAAAAAGTCTAGTACTGAGTCAATAGGGTCTGCCTCAAAGTTTTAGAATAGCACCAATACAGAAGTCAGTTTCACAGAGAAGAAAAAAGTACAGCAAGAACCTTAAGGACACCTTCTAATCAAGGTTGTACAGAGGAATCTGAAAGACCAGATATTCTCAGGTAGACAGGACTGTGCTTATTCACAAATTTCTTCAGTATCCGAAACCTTTTCACCTGAGCTTTGCAGCCTTGGTGTGATACATATTTAAAGTACTTGCAATCTGAGGAAAAAAAAAAGCATTGTAAGTTATACCATGATACAAGCAAATACAAAATGCTTTCATTGTTTAAGTAACACACAAACATCTAAAGTTTTCAGTAATGAAAGGTAATAAAATAATCCAAGACATGCACATTAGAGACATAACTGCACCATTAAATAATCTATCCTCATTTGACCCAGAAAACATTTACATATATATAACTGTATGCTGTCTTTTGCAAAGTATTTTTACTCTTTTGTTTTTACTCTTCAACTAGATCAGAAAGTAAAATTTCAAGAGAGTGTAAAGCAGCACTGATTTAATACATTAACTTATTGTGTTGGATAAGGAAGACAGAGGCTCATATTGATGCCAATAAGCACAGAAACTTCATTAAAGAAAATCAGAGCTGGAAGAATTTTGTTTGCCATCTGGAAATAAAAGCTGGGAGACATCTGATAACATATTACTGAAAGCAAAAAAAAGATTTTCAATATGATAAATTGTTTTATGAAGTCCAGAAGATAAAGTTATAGAAAAGCTGACAACAAACAAGTTGCCTATCAACCAAAAGTCCAAACCAGTGTACAAGCCATGGTCTCCACGCCATATTCTCATTCTCAATTTAGCAGCTGCTTCTCGGCCTGATACTCCACTTGGTTTCGGCAACGTTTCAAAAGAATGCTACTAAAGAGGTCATGATCTTCACCTTCTTAGCAAACTGCTGATGATTTTGACTCAAGAGCCCCCCTGCCTCCTCCTTCCTGCATTACAACACCCCCATGGTCCTTAATGACCAGCTTCTCCCCAGTATTTGCTGAGACACTGCCTAGGCTGACATCCAGCAAGCAAACTCTCTGCAGTCCTCAAAACATTCACTCAGGAGCATGTTGTGCATTTTTAAAATTGTGGTTTGAAGGTTAAACAACAAGATAAATAGTATTGTGACTGCTCAACAAGGCCAGATAAAACAGAATTCTAAACCAGGATAAGGCAGGTTATGCAAAATATGCCTTACTGTCAAGTATCAAACCAATTTAAACATTTTTCTCATGTTCAGCTTCAAAGACAACAATTTTTCCTAGAAGAAATTGCATTTCTTCCAAGGAGTAGATCAGCTGCATCCTGTCTCATTAGGGGTAAAACTAGACTTTATTTCTCTGTGTAGTGAAAAGGAAAGAACATTTAGTATTACCCTTTCCCAGTAAGATACCAGCCACCAGAGCTTTTTCATATGAAAGGCTTTCATTTTCCTGCCAATTCCTTTTTGCCAAGTAACGGCTAAAATGGAAGGCTGGCCACCAGTCCTTTCTGGAGTTCCACTCTTGTTTGATCCAGTCAAGATGCTTCTCAGAGCTGGAAAAAGGTAAA
The DNA here is from genome assembly GCF_964188355.1 of Buteo buteo. NCBI lineage: Eukaryota > Metazoa > Chordata > Aves > Accipitriformes > Accipitridae > Buteo > Buteo buteo. Next base: position 8,116,770 of record NC_134182.1, on the reverse strand, counting down.
ACAAGTTAGAAAAGCTTAAACTGAGATGAAAAGACAATTAGGAGGCACTGAATTTTATAATCAACTTGCTACAAGTCTCATAAATTGCTAGCATAGACACACTGACCTTACACTGCAGACTGAAACACTAATCTAAACTGAAGTAACCTTTTTTTTAATCCTTGGCAACACTAGGGACATGAACTCTAGTGCTTATGTCACCCAGGAGGTGAACTCTAGCAGTCTTGTTTAGACTTGGCAATAACAGATTATGGTGTGAAATGAAACAAGCCTTTGACTTGTGTGCCAGTTTGTCAATAATAACAAAGTTTCAAGTTTGTCAACAAAGTAGTATGAAGAGGTTGGTTTGTTTTAGAATAGGTTTGTGTTACACTATGCATACTCAAAGACTAACTTATCCCAAATACTTATCCCAATAACTGTTATGCAATAAAGACCTTCTACCAACCATTTCAGAAAACTACCTACAACAGGGAAGTGATATTCCCATAAAACAACCAAGATGCCCAGTATATTTCAAGATGCTCTAAGGTTGTGTCTTGAGATACAAAAATGCAGACAAAGTTAGAGTATCATACCATTTTTACTAACTCCATGCAACAACACTCCTAACTTTAATTCACTAGCTTCTGGACCTTAAAAGCAGATGTTGTGGAGGTGGCAATAAAACAGTAAAACAGGTTAAATTAAGTACTGAATTAATTTACAGTAAATATATAGGGCTTAAAAAACACAACACCCTGTTTGTCAGTTAAAATAAAGTCTAGACATTGGAGGCCACCTGAGCACAGATTGCCTGAGATGGCTTCTTCTGAAATCAGAGGCCATGTCTGTCAGTATTGGCAAGGACGCATCACTCGCCAGGGCACATTGGCCCAGCTTTTAAGAATACACTGGCTGCATTCTATAACAGGTACCATCATCACACAACACACTAGTCTGTATAGTACCAGCCATGTCCCTATTGCAGCCCAGCAGTTCTCAAACCAGCTTCAAATAATGCACACATAGTAACAGAGCAGACAACCCAACAACTTGTTCCCCCCACACACCCAAAAGAGGGAGGTTAGTGACAGGCAGCAAATGCTACCTGAACATCCAAATTATCTTATGCTTCCTGCATAAGCATGTGACCTGGTAAAAAAAAAACAACAAATTTTTCAGACAATGACAATACTGAAATTTGGAATTCTCCTCAATAATAATTTCTTCTCTCCTCCCAACGAAAGCACACTGCAGTCAAGCACTGCCACAGAACTCAGGGTAGGCCAGACAACTCTTCTGTTCACCAGCAGGGAAGACAAAGGCTACAAAGGGTCACTTTGTCAATTGCTCAAAGGTGGAGACTTGACTATTTTTTTTTTAGCACATTGTATCAGAGATACTTACATTACAATTTGTTTCACCTGTCTTGCCAAACAGCTCCATGCTTTTACATTTTCCTTCCAGCCAGCATAATCCAAGGCTGCAAAAATAACTTCTAGCCCCAGCTGACGTTTTTTTCTTTTCTCTGGAAAAAGATTACGCTGATTAACAAATGACTTGGATCAGACTGAACTCATTAGTAAGCAACAAGTGAAAATACAGTTCTCCATCCTGCCTCCCCACACACTGCTACTTTCCCTATCACTGAGGGTTCCTCCCATTGCCTTCTACCTCTTCCAAGAGATAAAGTAAAGGAACACTTCCTGGCTCTAGAGCACAACTCATACCAGAGACCCTCTGTCCCTACTCCCACCCTGCTCAAAAACTGCTGGGTCAAGCAACACGCACTGCCTTGCTTACAATAGCTGCTGTTTCCAAAGCTCACTAATCAGTGCTTCCAATTGGCACTTGGAAGCGTGTTCAATACGTTCTTCCCATGGCAAGGGAACACAGTGCCTCTGGAACACTTCAAATCCTGAGATGCCACCAAAAAAACCCCAAAATAAATTCTGGGACTGTATGAATAAAACAGACATTTCACATCAGCAGTACCATACCAGCACAGTTCTTAAAATGCTTGAGCTATCACAGCAGGTAAATACGGGAAAAGTTATGTTTATCAGTATTAATTTCTTCAAAAATCAGACTGCCCTTGTTAGCTATGAAAAATTAGCAAATGTCATGCATGAACAGAAAAAAGGAGGTTTCATTCAGGAGGTTGTTTTTTTCCCCCCTCCCAAAGAAGAAAAGCAGAAAAGAACAATCTTTATTCAAAGACATTTCACCAATCTGCTAACCTGCTGGAACATACCAGGTCACAAGACAGACAGACAGCTTGGAATACAACTGATCAGCATGGAAACAACAGTCTCCAAACTGGAAGGCTTTTCTACCAGCTTGAAGATAAAACTCCTTTGAAGAGGACAGTTTTGTTCTTTGATCAGTAACAATGAACTAAAGCATAGATCTATCTATCTCAATTCCCAGGAAGAGAAAGAATAAATAAATCAGAGACTCCAAAAAGGGAATAGAGACCGTGGCATTCACAGTAGATTACTTAAAAAAAATCAAGTTGAGATCCTGGCTGTGCCTTACAACAGTTTGCTTTGATCAGCCTTTAAAATGAGAAAGTAATTTGTTTACAGAAGTTTGTAAATGCCTGCTCACACATCCAACTTAAAGGTCCCTGTGATTGGAAAGTGGGTTTGGGGGCTGTTTGTTTAACAAACAAAACTACTTGGAAAAGCAGAAAGGCGACTGCAGAATAGTTTCAGAGTATTATTCTAGATTAACATAAAGGAAAAGAGCAAAGATATTTAAAGACTTACTTGATTTTTGAAGCATGGTATTAAAATCTATCATTAGTTCATGAGAAGGAACAATATCGTGCAAGATCTGAAAAATAAAAATAAAACCACAAGACCCAGATACATTATTTTAATGTGAAAACTTTTGAAGACTTCTACCTGATCAAGAGAAGCACAGGCTTCAGAGTTTCAGGTGTTTTAGGAAAATTAAGCAATCTGGTACCTTAGTGCCTTGATACAAAGAATGAATAACTAGGTTCATTTTGCACATCTGTGACACTACTCTGACACTACAGATGAAATACCTTGATGGGTGCTGAAAAACACTGCATGTGACAAATAAAACTTCCTCAAGTAACAGCCCAAATCCATATTCAGTGTCACCTTTTTAGAAGGCAACCTAATTTCCCTCCTACGCCAGTTCTAGCTCCCCTGTCTACTGCTCTGTGCATTGGATCTCTGTTTCTGGACCTATTAGATCAGTTCTTTGATTTGTCACTATCGTGTAAGAGACTAGTGTCTAAAGCCACCGCTAAAAAGCACTGAGAAGATGGAATTTCATACACATATGCCACAGTTTAGAAGTCTAAACTTTATGAAAGTGTTTTAAAACATCTGCCCTAACAAAAGCACATTAGTGCCATCAAGTGGCAAAAGATTGCAAATCATTGTTTGCAAGAAGCTAAAAAGATCAATGAGCAAGGGCAAGGAAAGCAGGAATTTAAAAGTAATATACAAAAGCTTAATACAGCAAGGCCTTGTCTGCCAACAGCTAGCAGACATTAACTTCTGTTTTAGCATAAATGCACAACTCGTTGAAAAGAAGTAGAGAAACTAATTGCTAGACAGGATCAATATGTGAAAGAGCAAGCACCTAATCATTTCTTCAATACTTTAAAGATCAAACTACAACAGAAATCAATGCATGTTATGTACAATACTGCTGATACAGACTTCTGGAACCATGTAACGACATTCTCTGAGCTTGTTTACTGACTTTAAGAAGTTATACAATGTATCAGTTAAAGGCAAAGCCAAGACTTGAATTCAAAGACAGTAAAGGATACTCTTTGCTCCACCATTAGCATCCATCCAGCTAACTTCCCTCTAACCCTCTGCTTCCCACAAAGCATACAATAGGGTAAATAATGTTACAGAAGTTCAACTGAACCAAACTGTCAGACCATCAGGCAACATGAATGACCACAGACTGTATCTACTATATAATATATACCTTCAGTGCAGATATGAGTGATTTCTTTGATTCACCATGTCTCTTCAGGAACTGATAGAGGTAAACGTGAGCATTGGGATTAGCAGGAAACTTTGAGTTGTAGGCATATTCATTTAATACTTGGCAGGCTTCATTATGGTCTCCATAGAACTCCAACAACTAAGAGAAGTGAAGTCTGTCATTAGTTTGCCACATATTAGCAATAAAACTCCTACAACTAATTTTGGGCTGCCACAGAACTATCCAATAGCACAGTCTGTATCTAAGAGTGTAGCATATTAGGTAGGACTAAGGCTAGCATATTTTCATTTTACTGGCTACTCTCATCACAGATAGACAAAAATTCACACATAGAAGCCACTACAGGAGAAAATTCCTTTAACACTTAATTGTCAAAGAATTACCAGCACTTGCTCACTGGAAAGACACTGAAGCAGCCTGCCCACGTCTTCCAGGAGAACTCAATGAGACAACGTGGCAGCTGTCAGCACCAAGCAAAATTCCATAAGATGTGCTTAGAGAAGTCAGAGTTTATCAGCATTTACAAAAAGTAAATAATTTCAAAGAGATTTTAAGATTAACTTTATTTCTTAATTAGAAATCCTAAGCAGATATTTAAAAAAAACCAAACCAGAAGGGTTGCATGTTTGGTGTCTTTAACATATACTGTATCCAGAAAAACACTGCCCTGCCAGAAAGAGGGAACTTTTTTCAGGTATTTAAACAATTTCTGTACTAGCACCATGAAGACAAAATATACAAGCTGTTTCTCTATTTCTTTTTCATGGCAATGCTCAGATAAAGTCCTTTTTGTACTCTGTGCAAGCTCTGCAGTTCTACCAGAAGTAAACTGTGCTCTAAATCAAAGCCAGTGAGAGACACATACAGATGTGTTATTTTTTAAATACTTTGTTGTCACCCACACACATATAAAAAAAAGCTCCAGACAGACATCTTAATGAAAATTAGACAGGGAAACACAAAAGGAAGATATCTGTAAAACACGTACTTACATCCACATAGCATTTCACAAAGAGATCCCAGACTCCAGGTATTTTAATAATCTCTTTTAAGTTCATGGCTGCCTTCCGAAAGCAACTGTGCATTTCCTGTTCAACAGACAAGTCTTCAAATCCATTCTGACCTACCAAAACATGAAAGAATGCCACAAAGTTAGCTCTGCTAATCAAAACAAATCTTGAAGAAGTGGTGCAGCTAAGAGATGATCACATTTTGCTAAGCAAGGACTCCAGTCAGAGAGTTTTTAAGAAAAGAGGCCTCAGTTTCCTCTGCATTGAAACAAGAAACCTTTACTGCTTTTCAACTTATGGGGCATGACAGGTAGTATTCCAAGACAAGATGCTACCAGCACAAGGTCCATAAACCAAATTCAATGCTTAGTTTTCTCAGAAACAAGTAGAGATCCAATGTAACTGATAACACACAGCCAGCAGGTATATGCAGAATTAGATGCCACATACAAGTAGCAACTTGCATATCTTTAAAGAAACTGAAATTCAAACACAAGTTTTGGGGGCTTTTGCTAGCACTCAAAATTCTAGCAGCAGTGAAACACACACCTATTAAGCCACTGCTATAAGTGAACACACTCCTTTGATCATTATTTTAGGTGATGCTAGCTGGGTATAAGAAATGAGATTCAGGGGGAGAAAAAGTTTCAGAATAGCATTTCAGGACACTTCAGGAAGTACATGTCAGTGTGCCATGCTGGCACCACTATCGCTGGCACCACTATCACTGCCAATATAGCATTATGTACCATCCACACCATCACATTTTGAAGTCTAGTAAAGGAAAAGGTGTCATTGCAAACCATGGTGTCTGCAAGAGCAAGCAAGTTGAAGTCTACAGCTCAATACAAAAACACTTACCATGCTCTAACAGGATGTCCTTCTGCTTAGACCAGCTATAGTAGTCCAACAGTCCCCTGTAAGCCTGAATCAGTTTCATTTCTTTATCCTGAATGGCTGTTTGTTCTCCAAACCTCCAGCTTTCTGCCAGGGACAGGTTTTGGTAAGCTTCATCTATTAGTCCATTACAAAGGAGATGAAAGGCATGCTCTAAGCAAACCTGCAATTCAAATAGTCCAAACCACAGTGTTTCACATCACAAATGGAGATATTCTCAGCAATACAGCAAAGTTCTACACAGATGTGCAGGGAAAGGAGAGACTTATTACTGACATGCATACAAAATATTGCAAACATGGTTAGTAAAGTATTTTAATTAGAAGAGCATTTTACATATTCTTTTATCCAAACAGCATCTTTACATGGAATTTTAGAGAAAAATGCAGGAATGGGAAAATACAAGTGTCACTGGGGGCAGGGAGATGAGCCAAGAACCTAAAGTATTTTTTTCTACAATGCTGGAGAAACATTAGTAATTAAAAGCATATCTAATATACAAAGATTTATCCCTGGGAAGGCAATGGGCTGAAGCTCTTGAAATCTGTGAGGCAGAAAGTCACCCATCAGGTGGTAGACACTCAGTGGTACTTATCAAGGCAGCAGAAAGCAGTTGTCTCAAAAACCTGCTTGTCCTTAACAAGTGCTATACCTATTTAACAAGATCCAGAAATGACCCGAGGAAATCCAGTTGGGTTACATTTGTTGATTTTTCATTGGCTACCCAATTGCAGAGTACCTGAAAGAGGGATGTCCTACCACCCTATCATGTTGATAAGGCACTGAATAAAAGTCTAAACTTTCAGTTAGCTCTAGTAAACTCTCGCACAGAACTTCTGTTGAAGGCCTTGAACAAATACAACGATGAAAGACAGAAGCATCATCACAAGTGAGAAACAGTCAAGGAAACCAAAACAATATAGATTTGAAGGAGACACCACAGGAAAAAAACTACAGCTGGGCTACACAGAGGTCCACAGTATAAGGTCCACTATTTTATATGCAGAATAGCTACTTGAAAAGTGAGTGGATAACGATGGCAAAATTTAAGTACAACTGTTTAGTCAGGAGCACAGTGGCCAAATTCAGGACTGGAAACAAAGCTTGGCAGGTGTTAACATGTAATTAGATGTTACTGGGGCATGCATGAAAAAATTTAATTGTCTCAAATTCAAATTAAAAGATTAAAGGATCTAGGCACTTCTAAGGACTGACAATATGCATCTGTGATCAAACATATAGACCAAATGAGATATGGTTAGGTATAGAATGAGATACGGTTAGGTATAGAATATCATGCAATTGGTAACTTGGATGTATTATTTTTTTTTGATGCTACTGTCAGTAATACATTTCAAAAGAGAGTTTCAGATACTAATAGTCAAGTAAGCATTCAGGTAAACGTTTGATGATTCAGGAAAATCATCAAAACTGCGTTAAATACACTCACCTTCAAATACCTTTTTACTCCTAAAGTTTTCATCTGTTCTATGAAAGAGTTGAACTGTTTCATGCTGCTATGGGAATGGTGGCACAAAATTTCAGTTCCTATTCTCCAAATCATCTATTAATGGGGAGAAAGAGATTCAAAAATAACCTTAGTACAAAAATGGCAACAGTCACCATATACACAGCCTTATCAAACTTACAGTTCCTGCAACATATGAAAAAAAAGTACATCTGAATTGCAAATAAAACAGTAATACTAAGTATTATCCACTGCTATCGTAACCTACATATTCATCTAGTAGGACTTTTACAGTCATTCAGCGTGTGCTTCATAATTGCTCATTATAAATGCAACACTCCAGCAAAGCTTACGAAAACTGCATTTGTCAGAAGGTTCCCCCTCCTGTTATTGAAAAATGGTTTTCCTTTGATATGATCTCACTGAGACACAAGGTATACAGAATTCTTTGAACTCAGTAACAAAGACAATTTCCAATTAGATGTAGCTTCCCATCTACATACACTTGTTTTCAAGGTCTGCCTACACAATGTAACCAAATATTCCAGCAGGCTAGCCCTATTCAAGTATGCCATTTATTTAACAGCTCTGATCCCTTTCTTCCTGCTGCTATGTCAGTACCTGCTAGGAGTTTTGCAAGCATTGGAGGCGCTTGTAAAGACCTAAATAAGCCACTAACTTTCAAACGGATTTTGACTGATGGCATGCCAGTGGCAAACATTTACTGCTTTTCCATTTTAGAAGACTACTTTAAAATGACTTTTCATAGATACACTTCTGATGGAATTAACTTACACCAAGCCAACCTTTCATCTGTTGTGTCAAGGGCCTATGTAAAAAAAACACAAAACAAAAAGAACCCAACAAAACCCCACAAAAACAGCCTGCAAGCCCAGAGAACTTTTCAGGAGCACTGAGCACTCTGTCAGGAAAAACAGACAGCACTACAGATTCTCAGCACCCCAAAAGTGAGATCTTGGCAGAATTCAAGCTCCAGCAAGACTGGTTAAACCCACAGCAGAGGCATGACTGCGCAGAGGCAGTCTTTTGGTGATTAATTGGACTCAGGCATGCTGCCCTGAGCACTACCAATGATGAGCTCTGCTGTACTTTCTGCAGCCTGCCATCCAAGAGTTTCTACATCAGCACCTGAATAGTTGCTTATTTGTTTTTGGAAGCTTCAATGTAATTTTTTTTATTTTTTTTTTTTTAAAGAAACTAGTTTAGTTTATGAGAGTTGCCTAACTTTTCAGGTCTTACTTCTAATACTTTTTTGTTTAATTGAAAAAAATTAACTAATCACAGGCTCAATTTTAAGACAAATGTTGGTCCTGAAGTATTATAAATGCTTCTTGCAAGTATTTTTTCAACTGCAAAAGAACTCTGATAAGGCACATTGGCTTACCTCTGATGGACCCATGTATGCTGTAGAAAAGTCTTTCTCTAGTGACTCAATATAGAAGGTCAGAAACTCTGCAGCCCTTTTCCACTGCTTTTGTAGCATGGCATCCTGAATGTAATTTAAACACACTTCCTTGCTCTTCTTGAAGTTTAATTTGTGTTCATGGGAAGATGCTAAACAAACAAAACAAACAAATCAACCAAGCCCACAACTGTCACAGCTCTTATTCAGATAACAACGTGCCTACCATTTCAGTAACTCTATGATCTCTCAGAGACAAGAGAACATGATCTTAAACTATGTCGTTTTGCACTTAAACACACCTACTAGTCTGCAGGGAAGCAAGACTATTGCAAAAGCTGGAAACAGAACATGAAATGGCATTTTCCACAAGCAGCACACATCTGTGGACACTTGAAACAGTAAAGGGCCAATTATTACACACTACTACCCTACTGGAATTAGAAGACCATGGTGCTTTGATAACTTCACAGTACATTTTGTTATATTTTAGCAACCACTCTCTTCCCTTACTAATCATCATCTAAGTTTGTGACCCCACTGTGCTGAAGATTTGCATACACACATACAAACAGGTCATTCCAGTACCAAAGGCTAAGCAATTCCCACTATAAACAAAGATAAATGTAGATAATTATTCTCTTTTAAGTACAAGACTGGAAAGAGGCCACTTACCCATTTTACATGGATACTGGTTCAATTCCTGTTACAGCACAAAACCGAAGCCTCATTTCCACATCTGTTTAAAGCTTACAGCTGTATGCCATGGTCTAACAGGTCCCTACAACAATGCTCAAGCTGTAAGAGCCTTCTGCAAAGGACACGCAGAGCTCACCAATCCACCTCCTACCTCAATGCTGCAGGCAAAGGAGTAACTCAAACACTGGCTTGAAGCAGTTTTATTACAGCTCATACCTCTAACCGACCTACCTATAGATCTAGTCTTCACACCTATTCCTAACCTCAAAGGTTCCAATAAGAAAACAAAACCCACAGTGAACACCACAAGATTAAATACAAGGACGGTGACTACTGTAGGTAAGTCCTACTAAAGAAGATCCTGAGAAGTCATCTGGCACGGACAGAGCTGATGTTCCACTACAGAGCTATTTTGAAACAACTTCTCCAGAGGTTTTGCAGTCACCTGCATCCACAATGCTTTTTGTTATCTGTCACCTCATCGGCCCGTGCTTTACGAGTCGCGTACACGCCGCCTTCAAGCTGCCGGGCAGGCGGGCCGCCCACACGCCTCAGCGAGCGGGGACCGGGAGCAGCCCCGAGGGCACCGGGAGCACCAACCGCCTCCTCGGCGGGAGGCCGACGGCTAAACCGCGCAGGGAGAGGGCAGGCCGGCCACACAGGGGGCAGAGGGCAGCGTTCCTCCCTCAGGGCCGGAGGCGGGAGAAGAGGGACGGCGGAGCGCGGGGAGCCGCGGCGGCAGGGCGGGGACGAGCGGGAGCCGTGGGGACCGCGCCCGCCGCCGGGCACCTCCGCCCTTACCCGGTCGGTAGAGGTGCGGCGGCAGAAAGGGCAGGTGCAGGGCCGGCAGCAGGGCGCTCCCCGCCTGCGCGGCAGGGCTCTTCAACACCGCCGCCATCTCCGCCGCCTCCTCCTCCTCCTCCTCCAGGAAACCGTCCATGGCGCCGCGGGCGGGCCGCCACGCCAGCGCTAACGGCACCGCAGCGCGAGCCGCCCGCGCCTCACCGCCTCACCGCCTCCCCGCCGGGCTGCGGCGGGCAGCGGCCATCTTTGACCCTAGGAGGGGGGAAGACCTCAAGAGCCTTCAGCCGCTCTAAGCTAGGCTAAGCCCAGCCAAGCCGAACTCCAGCATGCGGTCACCCCAACAAAAAAAGGCAGCCCGGCGGGCTCAGCCGGAGCTCGGCTTAAGGGCGACCGCCCCCTCACGCTGGCAAACGGGCAGGCGCACAGCGCGCAAGCGCGGCTCTGGCGGGAGGCGCATGCGCCCTGTGAAACATGGCGCGACTCTGCCACCATGATAGGAAGGGAAGGGGGGGGAAATCGCCCTTGCGCATGCGCGCTGAGGAAGCCGGGCAACGCCGTCGCCATGATGGCAGGAGGCCTTTTTCTCTGCGCGCCTGCGCGGTGAAGGGGCGTGGGTTGACGGGAAAGCCCGCGAACGGCGGGCCTGGCGGCTGCCGTGGGCTAAACCAGGTAGTGCCCCCGCCTTTTCGCGCTTGGCTTCGGCCTTATAAAGGTGTCTTTCGGCCTTAAAAAAAGATTTCATTCGCCCCCCCCGTGCTTGGCACCCTGTGGCTGCGGGCAGAAAGCGGTACAGGCCTCGGGGGAGCCCCCGGCAGGCTCGCGCCCAGGCCGACCGTCTGGTCAGGCGCTGTCAGGTTAGGGGGTGGACCGAGCGGCTGGCAAAGCTGGGCTCGCTTCCATCCGAAATAAATCCGAAATTAACGGAGAGTGCAGGTCTATCTGCAGCTTTCAGCTGGAGCAGGGCTGAGGGCAGCAGGATGTAAGGATGATGTGAGCCCCGGAGGTACAGTCATCACAGCGCAGCGGGCAGCAGAGGGGCTGGAACTTTCCGAGCCCCTGCCAAGGGAGTGTGGTGAGGGAGCCGGCCACTAAGCCCGTGCAGCTGTTGTAGGCCAGGCGTGCTGGCTTTCCTCTCTGCTTGTGGAAGTGGGGAAATGAGAAATGCTAGCAAAGGGTGAAGCAGGAGGGATCAGGAGGAGCATAGGTGGCTGGCTGGATGTGTTGAGTAGTGTGGCAGAGAGACATTTAATCCTAAACGTAGCATAATCAGAGCATTACTAGAAACATGACTAATGCAATGGTTACTGTAAAAGTGATAGTTAACTGGGTCCCGTTGTCACTTTTTCCGTTAGCTGTATTGGTACTTTTCTGTTAGTTTGTAATTTAGAACATCACGTTCTATGGAAGAAAAGGATTCCGAATCAAAAACTTGTGCATCGTAGAGCAATAATATTGCCTGTGCTCCCACAGGGTACCTGGATTCTAGAAATCTGTCTGCCTCGACCACAGAGTCTGTTTTGTACAAATTTGTGGTGGAACTTGTTTCTTTAAATCACTTTTGGCAACTGACTTTGCCATGGAGTGTTTTGATATGTGTAAAGTCCATTTTTCCAAGGAAGAATTTACAAGTTTTTTTCAGAACAGCTCTGCCACGTGAGGGTGAGTAAATAATAAACTGGCTCAGATTAAAGGTTCATGTAATCCAGTATCCTGGTTCAACTGTGATCAATAATGAGTGTCAAGGGAATAGTACAAAGCAGAACAGTTGCTTGTAGCATCTAAACATTCAACCTCAGTATCATACCTTAACAGGACATTTCTTTGTGGGGGTAACAGAAGTCTCCCTTTTTTTTTTTTTTTTTTTTGGATCCTGTGTTCTTCCAATATATGACCAGCTTTTCAGTTCGTAACTATTCTATATTATTAATTGATAGTTAACTTTCTTGACTAACTAAACTGTTGTATAGCACCACTTCTTTAACAGTGACATGTCATCTTCTCTGACTGTCCTTTATTATTTGTACCTCATATGAGTGTCTCATTGATCCTTGGTGCTCCCCAAGAGTGGTGTCACTTCCTACAACATTTTTGATCTTTTCTTAGATCAGTACCCTAATTTCACTGTCTAGCTTACCCCACTTTATTTCTTAAAGTTCTCACATTTGCTTAGAAGCACATTTACATTTGGCTTGTTATTTTTATCTTCCTGTGTCATACATGAGTGAGAGTATTTGCTTATTCTTATGTAAACTTAGCCAAATTATCTTGTTAAAGGATATTAGTTACTTTAGTAGATACTTTAGTGCAGGATTGATGGGAGAACTGCTTTGTACCTGTAGACACATAGAAAATGTTAGATTCCTCATGTACAGTGCAACTACTCTCATAGCTGAATACATCTTTTTCCAAGATTGGGGTTGAAGACTGAAGGAAATTTTGTCTGCAATATCTAAATTGAACTAAGTGAAGTATTTCTCTTTTATGTCACACATTGGGGAAAGCTGGGTATGTTAATAGGTGGGTGCATTATTACTATGAAATACTTGAAATTGTAGGGGATGCTGGATGGTTGCAGTGGTAAACTCATGTATACGTATCAACTGCGAGCTCTTGTTATTGCACAATAAAAGCAGTGACTTAGGCAAGAAGTATGCGATCTTGTTTCTTTTCACATCTCCCTTTCTTGCCCTTGTCTTTATGACCACAGACAGTGTTACCTTTTATCTTGGTCTTTTAATAAAGATAAGCTTGATAACCTCATACTGACAGGAATTACCAAACAGCTCTGTCTTCAGATGCAGTTGGACCTAAAGATCACACTGGGCTTTAAGCCACAAGAAATGTTAATGTCAAGGGAAAAATGACTTGTCTTTCATTCATACAGTCATCATAAAACATGAGTTGAATATATTTACTTCCATATTGTAAATTGTGATAAAATTCACCTCTAAATTTTATGAGTTAGGCTTTCTCAGAGCTTTTTATCAGCCAATATCAGCAATGGCAAATAGGTATCGCCTCATTTTATAGGATGTGAAATACAAAAATGTCAACAAAATTGCAGGGGGGCTGCCAGCAATGGTATGTGCTGTAGTCACGATACTGCACTGGGCCTGGAGAGTATGTGTGGGCACTGGGTGAATGAATTCTTGCATTCCTGTAGCGTGTGGATGTTTGCTTAATGTTGGGCTGGACGGGGCTGTAAGAAGTGGCCGGATGTCCAAGGTACATTTGGCAAAGAGGTACCGAAGTTGTTCATTGCAGCACTAAGGTATATACCTGTTTCTGCCTTGATGCTTTTTCATAATGTGATTAAAATATTAAACTGCTCTAGATGGGGGCTGAAAAGGAAATGCTTACGTGGTTTTCAGAGATTATGTGGCAGTAACTAAGCTTGGATCTCAGTCCCTGTACGATGGAGCTGTGGAAATGAGAGTATGCAGAGCAAAAATCAATAATCATGAGGATATAAGAACACAAGCAGTGCCTCTAATGCAATTAGCAGTGGTGATTGCTAATTCTTGTGATACATCATTTAAAAGGGCCCTTAAAAAAAACCCTCAGCTGTCCAGAGTTGTCCTTTGATGTGCACAAAAAAGCAGACTCCTTCACCTTGACCATCAGTTCTGCCAAGTGCCCATTTTGGGAGCGGCTTCAGAATTTGCCCTTTTGAAAGGGGAGCAAAAAATTTGCCCATTTGATAAACCAGCAAGAAGACTCTCTTGTATTACCTATCCCTTCTTGGCTGCATCTTTCATTCTCTTCGTCCAGTCAGGGGCTGTGCTGAAAAAATAACATGGGCCTGAAAAAGAGGAGGGAGAAGAAGTTTTGTTCGTTTTTCTCCTGTACGTGACCATTGTGACTTCTGCTGTTCTTCTGCCATTTTAGATCTCTAAAGCAATGTATGTCTAATGGATGTGTAAAAGAGGTAATCGTTAAGCGCAGGCAGGCTTTTAAGTAGCACATCTTGTGGTTTGCAAACATTCATAGTTAAAATGTAGCAGCAAGTGCAAGCTGAAGCTACCCAGGGCAAGAACAGGCCGGTTGGGGAGCCCGCGTTTCCAGCAGTTAGGTGTGCAACCCTTCATTTGCCTACGCTTTCCTCAGTGGGACTACGGGTGAGCGAGCCAGACCCCAGTGCTCTCTCTGCAAGTTGTTGCAGGTTCAACCGCAGGTTTAACCTCAAACTTTCGGGACGTCGCCGGGGGAAGATGACATGCTTGCTCCTCTCGAGCGGAGATGTGAACTTCTTGGTGGGGCAGGAGGGAGAGCAGCGAGGTGCACGTTTGGATCTGCTGCATCCTTACCCTTGGGCCGGGGGTGCGGGGGGGCAGTCACACCTTTTCTGCACCGTGGTCAGACCGCTGCGGGCTATTCTCGTTGCTTCAGCGATCCCCTGCTAGAGAAAACCGCCATTAATAAGCACAAACAAGGGGCAGGACCTTCCCTCTCACCCCTCCAGGGCGGGGAGAGCCCCCTGCTAGGAGGGAGCCTGAAAACGAGCCGGACTCTTGCCCGGCGGCCGCGGGGTGTGTGTGTGGGGGGGTCTCGTCTCCGCGGAGGCGGGCCCGGGATCGGGATGCCGCCGGGAGGGAGGATCCGGGCGCTGCCCTCCTCCTCCCGCCGTGGCGGCGGGGCCGGGCCGGGCCGGTCCCTCCTCCGCCGCCACATCGCCCTCCCGCCGGCGCTGCTGACGTGTCTGCTCCCTCCCCGCCGCCGGCGCCCGCCAACATGGCCGCAACCCCGCCGCCGGACCCCCGGCTGCTCTTCGCCCTCCTGCTGCTCCTGCCCCCGCCGCCCTCCCTCCTCTGCGCCGCCGCCGGGACCGACCTGGGCCGCCGCTTCGCCGAGCGCAAGCGCTGCGCCGACCCCGAGTGCAGCAGTGAGTGGGGGCGGCGGGGACGCGGGATGGTGGGGGTGGGTGGCGGGGGGACCCCCGCCCGGCAGCGCCCGGAGGGGTGCGGGAGGTTCCCTGCCCGGTCCCCGGAGCTCGGCGCGGAACGGGAGGCAGCTCCCCGCCACCCGGGGAAGTTGCTGCGGGGAGAGATGCAAACGTCGCCTGCCTCAGGGGGGCATTTCCCAAAGCCCCCGCCCCGGCTTCGGCGGGGAAACCGGGGAGGATCGGGAAAATGGAAACGCGGCGCCGACGCGCGTCGTTCCTCTCCTGCCGGCCAAGTTTTCAGATCCCCACGGCTCCTTGGGCTGGTTGGTCGGTTTGTTGTTTTTTTGTTTGCTTTTGTTTTGGGTTTTTTTTCCCCCCCTGCAAAACCCTCTTGTAATAAACCCGCTCTCTGGGTGTTGTTTATGCCTTGAATAATTTCAGGGCTGATTCACTAGGACACAGATGTCATCCTTCAGCCCGTCTAATGTAATAATTGGCTTCATAGCGTACTTCTGAAATGTAATCCTCGAGTACTTTGTCAAACACTTGTCTTGATCGGTGAGCTTGCGTTTTTTAAAAAATTATCTCTTATTTTAGCTATACTTCCAGCTAAGTTCTTATCTCTTGGCCCAATCTGGAAAATAGGAAACTGCTGTGTGCAGGGAGGTCTTGTTTTCTGCCAGTTAGCAAAGACCCCTTTCATGAAACTGTTTTATTATTATTGCTTTTAAAGTAATACTCTTCTTTTTCTTTTCTTTGGACAGTGTTAATGTGCCGAGGGAAGGCAATGCAGGATTTTAAAGGTCCAGATTGTCGCTTTGTAAATTTTAAGAAGGGAGAAGCCGTGTATGTATATTACAAACTAATAGGAAAATCAACCGAGCTTTGGGCTGGAAGTGTAAGTACTGTAAAACATTTGTTCTGTTTGCTCTTCTTGGTGCTTTCTGTTGGTAATCTTTTTTCCTTCCTTTTGCTTTGTAGAACACTTAAGGTTTTGAGCGTAGTTAAATAACATAACAAATGCCATATTGTCTTGAGACCACTGTGAAATGGGATGCGGTTTGATCAAACCTAGGGCATTAAGTGCTGTGAAAAATGGGCAATGCTAATGTGTGCTAAAAACTGTTAGAAAACTGCCTTTGTGTGGAAAACCTCTCATTGCGGCACTGTATGTGGTGGCCCAGGAGTCTGCCTGGAAGCTGAGCCTCCCTTCCTGTCTAGGGAGGCTTAAGCCTGCGCTTGTGTTTACCCCTGACGTGGTCTCATCCTGTGCTCTTTGTAATCCTGCTAAAAATCATTCCATGTCCATGTTTTAATCACGTTTCTCTTCCTAATATTCAGCTGCCATCTTCTGCTTTTTTATCTAAGCTGCATGCAGAATTGGAGGGAAAAAAGTAGTAAAACTAAAGAGAATTAAGGTAACTTCGATTTTTAAAAGGTCTGTCTCTCAGCTTCAGTAACACATTGTAGCAGCTTGCAGAGTAGTGGCCTTGTCTGAGTTGTTATCGTCTTTAGGCAATCCAGACAGGGTTAATGGAAAAGGAGTGTCCCTGTACTTGCAGTTATTTCATAGAGTACTCCTCTCAGCTTTCATGATAAACACCTTATTTGCCTGACAGAAGCAGAACATAGATACCCTGGAGGAAAAGCAATTTTTGTGGACTTCCCTTGAAAATGCTGGCAGTCTGGAGATTGCTTAGACCTCGTCCCTGTTGACCGCTTCCCCTATGTACTGTTTTGCGTCCAAATCATTTACTTCAACCTCCTTTCTTACTCTGGTCTTCTACAAGGGATAGACAATCGCCTCTAACAGTGGTCTAGGCTGCTCGAAGCTGCACCTGGGTGTTGACTGTGGGACTAGTGGTTTACTGAAAATCAGGATGTATCACTTTCTCTAACCTGTTCAGGCGGGGTGTGGACAGCCAAGCTCTCAGCAGGAGCTGAATCCAATTAGAATGATACGGAAGAGAGCAGAAAACTGCAGCAAGTGGTTAAAGAAGAGTTTATAATTGTATCATGCTGGTAATTCCCTTCTGACGCGTACTGTACTATAAATAATCTGGTTAATTAGCTGGTACAGGTTTCCAGGGCTGCCAGTTCTCGAGACGCAGAGTAGCAGCGTGGGGCCAATTTTCCATCTTCTGACAAGGTGTAATGCAGGCTGCAAGATCAGACAGCAGGTTTAAGGTAATTGCCGAGTTAATATTCAGTTCAACTATTCACTGATAGGAAGCTCGTGCAACAGTTAGGTGTGTCTCCAAGTTAAAAGGATGTTTGCTTTAAGTTTAACAAGTAAAAGCTGAAGTTTGCAGATCTAAAAGAATTACAGAGCTCCATTTTATTTGTTGTCACTTTTTAATTGTGTTGCGCTATTTTCTGTGTTCCTTTTAGGGCAGTGATGACAGCCACCAACTAAAAGGAATTAGTCTATAACCCTTATTTCATTTTTCCCTGGTTTGATTGACTGCTTCTGCATTAACTGTAATACTGCAACAACCACCGTGCAAACGCTGCAGCGGGGTCAGAGGTGCCTACCCTTGCGTGTTGAGTAGGGCACTGGCGCGTCTGACGCTGTCCCTGACTTACAGGTAGTGCTGGGGTCTCTCTCATGCAATGTGACTGATTTCCCATGCCAGATTTGGCGGGGCAACTTGATTTATGTAGACCAGCCGTGCCTGCTGTGTGCAGTCTTGGAGCTAGGGGAAGGCTGTTGCTTGCTAATTAAAAACAGGCTACCTAGTGATGTCTGTGATCGAACAAATTCCAATGGAAGGCATGTTACCTTCTGCCGCAGTCTTTTTGGGATCTCGTCACGTGGCTTTATGTGTGCTCGTGTGTATCATTTGATCCCATGCATCTACCCTACTGCCTTTTTCCATTCCCCAAAGTTTTGGGGGAAAGTATTGGGCATAATGGAAACTATGAAATCAAGGGATAACTGCTATTCTGATCTTCAGATCAGGGGGGCAGAGGTTAGGGGAGTGTGTGTATGAGAAGCTTCAACTACTGCAACCTGGGGCTTATTTCAAACAAGTTGTAAATACAGGCTCTAATCCTGAAATCAATTTTGAGGAGCCATGAGAAATACAATAGTATTTCTGACCTGAAGGGAGATGATCTGATAAGAGAGAAGCCTTTCACCAAGGCTGAAAAATCTATAGCAGTTGGGTCTGGGCTTTATTTGCCTTTGCTTTTCTAATTCCCTCTGCCCTTTTCAAGCCATTGTTGATTTTTATTTTTTTTTTGCCCTGTGCCAGCAAGCATGCTGTATTTTGACAAAATAGATCCTTTATTTTATGATCCCAGTCTTGTATATTTTATTGCTTGCAGAACTCCCATTGAGCTCAGTGAGTAATTTGCATGTGAAAAAATTCTGGGACCCAGTTATTATATTTATTCTATACGTTATATGGAATGCAGTTTTTAGCAGAGCTATCTAAACCTCATTAATAAAGCAAAGACAAATGCTTGGACAATATTCTATGACCATTATTTAATAGTGATTTTATGTTATGAATTTCATTAATAAGTCAGTTCCAGGAAAATACTTGATTTTGTTTTCCCAAAGCCAAAGGGTGGAGCACACCTGTTACTCTCATTATCCAGTGCACTGTGTCCAGCTTTAAAACTAGTCTCCTCTTCAGCATCCACCTCACATCGTTTACACCGTCAGGTTGTGTTTATGTAGACTTTTCTCCTATGCATTTCTGCTCTACTCTGCCCTCATCTTTAGCAGGGTCCAGAACTCCAAAACTACTTCAGATAATTCCAGGTAAAAACTGCTGCTTTTTAACAAAACATTTCAACAAAGACACTTTAAATTCTTGCTGCAGAAGGTTGTTATTTTATGTTATGGCAAAGGGCTGAACTTTATTCCTTTGATTCAAGGTTGAGAGGACTATTTCTGGCCTCACATTACAAGAAATGGACTTGGCTGCAGATCGTGGCTTTTTTTGGGTGGTGGTTTGTTTGGTTTTTTGTTTTCAAATCTTATAGGGTAATAAAAAGGAAGACAGGAGGGGTAAACTTAAGGTAAGACAGGAAGAGAGTATGTCTAGAGGACCCAGAGGATCATGGAATTTTTTCCTGTTGTTTCTGTGTTTTCTTAACAGTGCCAGCATTCAGTAAGGGCAGACAAAACCAACTCTTCTTTGACCAATGTTCTGCAATTTTAGGTACCTGTGATGCTTGTGCTTTAGGGGTGTGGGCTTTAAGATTAAAAACATTTGAACATCTTCTTTCCCAGCTGTCTGTTTTTTGTCGATGAGGCAGGTGGTGTGAGGGTCTGGCTTCTTGGTCAGTAGTGGTTGGTGAATCTGCCACAGCTGGCTGTCACACGTGGGCACTGGTGGGGACAGGTGCTGTACACACAGCGATGTGTTTTATCCACCCACGGTATTTTAGCTGGGAAGGGAGTGGAAATGAAGGATGCACTTTTTTCTCCCTTATTTACTTGGCATTCATAATGCCTTTCCTCTCTCATGTCTGTAGAGAATGAAGAATGTTTCCTTTATTTGCACAATGAGGCATTTTTTCCCTTACAAGAGAGTATTTGTAGAGAGAAGAGCAGATGAAATTTTGGGCATGCAGATCCCATATGGCTCATAAACCACATAAGTGGCAAACTGGGTCACTGCAGAGGACTTGTATGGTCAGCAGCTTGGATTACACTAAATGAATTTCAAATTGTGATGCCTAATTATAATGGTAGTCATGGAGATTAGTCTGTAAGGAGGCTACTTTGAAGCTTTGGCTTTTGTTTTCAGAAAGATAATTTAAAACTGGAATAGAAGTTTGTAGAGAGAAAGAGGCCAATTTAGAATAAAACTAGTATACCACACAAGGGCAAGCTTTTGATTTGATTTGTCTAGTTTAATTTCCCATTCCAAGTAATTCCCAGTAATAAACCTGCATACATTATTTCTTTTCTATAAGGGAGTATCTCTATGTGTTTAAAAAAGGTAGGGAGGTAATAGATTTTGTTGTTGTTGTTGTTGTTAATGTATGTGTAAACAACTTCAGAGATATTGACTATGGAAGGTGGGATTTGAATGAGAAATAGTTAAAAAAGGAAGCCCTATAATGTATCAGTGCATACTTTGCTTGCATAACAACAACAAAAAAACCCCAACCCCAAAAAGTATTAGTACATATTATTTACTAGATACAATTTTCTTCTTTTTTTTTATGCCATTGTAAATCCAGAAAACTTGAGCCCAGCTTAACCTATTTCAGTGATATCAGTGTAACAATACATATATCTATATATCCCTAATTGTTTTGACATAACTGGTTGCCTTTTTAATTTGATCTTTAACTGAGTGCTCTTCCTAAACAAACTTCTTAAGAAAATGGGCAGTTGTCGTCTTCCTCCTATAACAAAACATTGAGGAAATGACCAAGACTTTTTTTTCCCCCAGATATTTTGGTCATCTAGGAACTCTGTACCTTTCTAGGAGGTGTGTCCACCAGGCTCTAATTGCCTGGATTATCTAATCTGCGTAGTGATAGCACGCTATTAATATTGGCTTCTTGACAGCTGTTGTCAGAACTCTCAAGTGAGAGCGTTACTGTGTAGATCTTATCCGGTGACTGATAAGAGATTCTTGTCTTCTAGTGTTTGCCTTGGCTTAGAACATTGACTTGCTTGGAAATAGCCATTTGCAACTGATTTTTGCTTGTATTAGTCACTGAAGAGCAACAATGCATTTGCAGAGGGGTATACTTTCCACACGGGTTTTAGAATAGATTATTACCTCAGGTACAATTTTGCACTTTCCTAAAATTTGCTTTAAGAATTTATTTTTTCATTCCTTAAGGTACAAAGTGAGCATATTTCAGGCTACAATACTGTGCATGGATGTAAATCTTATTAGTCAAAGATCCTCTTCTACTTACTACTTGAGAAAATACTTGAGGTGTATGTGGTGCTAGTGAGAGCGCACAATAGCAATTAAAGCATGTGAGCCAGAATGCTTGGGCTTCACTTCCAGCTCTCCTAATAATTTGTTGTGAGTCAGGATTTAAAACATAAACAGTAAAACTTACCAACTTCACAAGGGTGTTGTGAAATGTAAGTATAAAACATCAAGGAAAACTCTTGCATAAAAAAGGTATTGCCAATCTTTTTCTTTTATTCACTGTGTTAAACTTCATTTAGAAATACTTGAGAGTGAGTTTGATGTGTTTGTTACTAGTGTCTGTAACAAGAATTTTAAGTCACACAATTTTGAAAGCCGCTTTACTGCTTTTTGTTTGCTTGTGTTTGTTTTCTGGCAGGTTGGAAGTGATTTTGGATATTTTCCAAAGGATTTACTTGAAATAAATCATAATTATTCCAATGAGGAGCTAGAATTACCAACAGATGTAAGTCTTATTTGTTATTTTTTAATTGGGCTTCTTACTGGTTCTTAACTTGGCATTCAATAAAATCCCTGAGAAGGAGAATGGGAATATCAGTGATCCTTAGTTACCTTTTGTTAGTAGGCAGCTACATATGTGCAGAGATGCACATGTGTGTTGCAGGGTGGAACGTTTGTGCAGCTATTTATGTTGATGGGTGTGTAAGCATCAGCCCAAAATGTGGGCATTGATCTTTCTTTTCTGGAATACTCTGGTTTTCTTCTAAAAAAATCTGTTTGGACTGAGCTCTAGAAATGCTGCTAGCTGGCTCGCACATAGCCTGTTTGGTATGTATTCAGAATTGTTTCTTTTCCTAAACTTTCAAAGTTTAAAGTATTATCAGAAAAAAACAAAACCTGATACACTTAGCCCTTTGATTCTAGAGTTGGTCCTTCAACCCTTACACACATAAATGTCTTTCATGCACTAATAGCTAGTTGTGTGAGTAAGGCCTGTTTGTGGATGCAGCTTCAGACCCTGATGAAGTCGTGTTCAGTGGCTTGCACTGCTGTTTAATTTATTTTTCAGAAATTGTGTGACAGGCAGCTCTTGCTTGGAGGACTTGGTCATTTGAGGAGAGACCCGCTAAAAGGGATTGTGACAAATAAGCTTAGTGACATTTGTTTTCTTCTCCTCACTGGCATTCAGCAATAGACTTGTTCTTAATGCAGGATATATGATGAGTAAAGTATAATACTGTCAACTCCATTGCTGACTTCCAGTTTGTTCCTCACCAGGAGGTCTTTGACAGGGCTAAGACATAAGCTTTTTACTTAGGTTTTTAAGAGTCCTTGGGCAAAACTTCCACTGATTTCAAAAAGAGTTTTGGTTAAGGACTCAATGGGTTAATTCTGCATGATTAATGTAATTTACTTTGCTGCTGTGTCTCTCTCTAACCAACCAAGTGGATTTGGTCTCATCACTGTAATAAAGAAAATAATATTTGTGACTATGTACTGTTTTTCATTTCAGGAAACAGACTTTGTTTGTTTTGATGGTGGAAGGGATGATTTTGATAATTATAATGTGGATGAGCTTTTGAAGTCATCGCAAGAGACGATAGCAAATGAAGAGGAAACTGAATCAAGTGATCCAGGGACAAAACCAGCTGAAGGAATTGGAAGAGATGAGGAGATTGAACAGGTTGATACAGTAAAGTCTCTTGATGCTTTGGAGACAGACAATCTTGAGCTAAGCACAGAAGAAGACAAGAAAGCCTTTGCCATGACAGAGGAAGTAGACAGTTCTTTTACAGAAGGAGCCGAAAATACTGGGGAAGACTCCAGTGTCAACAGTGACGAAGAAAACTCTCAGGGAGATCAAATTGCACATGAGCACTTGAAAGGAATGCTACACGGGAGACTAAAAGGGCTAGAAAGTGCAAATACCAAAAACACTAGTATTCCTCAGGGTGAAACCAGTCAACTTGACAAAGAGAATGAAGAAGACAATGCCTATACGCTTCTAAACAGAGAGCTCTCTGTGAACTTGAAAACAAAACTTGGCTCAACTGCTGATGCTGTTGTATCAGATGATGAAGTGACTCGCCTTGTTACATCACTGGAAGATGATTTTAATGAAGATTTGAGCATTAATGCTTATGATGCAGAGGAGGAGCCAGACTTTGCAGATCAGTCTGAGGAAATCCCTTTGCTGTCTTTTATGGCAGAGGAAGAAATTACATCCCCAATGGATTTAGAAGATGATGAACATGATGGCATTGAGTCACAAAATCATAAACCTGATGAAGATGCAAAGGGTGCTACAGAGCTAAATAACCAAAGAGACAATGAGGAAGAACCTGATTCAGATGCATTAATTCTTAAAGATGCCTTCAGTAAGAGCAAGAAGTTGGGTGACAGCGTAAGTGTGGACAGGTACAAATCTAAACAAACAAAAGAGAAACAAGATGAAGTGGTGCTAATTAGTAAAAGAGAAGCACCAGCAACAACTCAACCTGAGGATCTCTCCAAAGAACTCCTTAGAAAGGAACCTGTAGGTACAGGTGATCTGGGTTCAAAAGAAAAAACAAGCAAAACTGAACAGTTTGAAGAGCAGCTCATGGTTGATAGAACTAGGTCACGTACAGAAGAGCTGAAGAGTACAGCTGTACCTGATCCTCATGTTTTGCCTAGTCCAGGAGATGATCTGGAGTCCAAATCATTTGTTAAAAGCAAGCAAGATGCTTTAAAACCATCTGTTGGTGATATCCACAAAAGTCCAGAAAGAGTGCCACTTGCTCAGATAGAGAAAGATGAGAAAAAGTTTGAGGATGACACCTTGGAAGAGGTCTTGGAAAGTGATTTAAAGCACAAAAAGTTATGGGAGAAAACAAAGGAGAAAGGAAGAGCTGAGAACAAGCCTTCTGTTGATGTTCCAGCCAAACTAGTGGAAGAGGTAAAAAAAGCATCTCAAAGTGACTTAGAAGATACTGACCTCTTGAAAGAGAAACTGGAGCATGGAATGCCTGCTGTGGAGAATGAACTTCTAAGTCACAAAGAAGATTTGAAACAAACAGGGGAGACCGATCATGAAAATCAAAAAAACACCTCTCTTAACAAAGAACCTGAAATAAAAAGGAGATACATGAAAGAAACCCCTGCAGGGGAAGGAGTCCCAAGTCATAGAAGAGCTGTCGAGCAACCTATGCCATGGGAAAATGAGACTGAGTATTCGGAGGCAGATATGAAAGAAGAGCTTTCAAGAAATCTTGGCAAGATGACAGTATTTGAAGAAAGCATTGAGAAAAGTTCCCCTGAAGAAAAATCAAAAAGCACTACACAGAATACTAATACAGAGAATCTTACTCAGCAAGGAACTGCTCGTACTGAGGATGCAGATTCAGACAGAAATCTTGGCACAAATTTAGCTGAAGAGAGAACACTAAGACCAGAATTGCAATCTGAAGAGCCAGATGCTGAAGACGACCCTGACCTGAAACAAGTAGAGGAAGAGCTACTGGAAGATGAGAATGCTGCCAGTGCAAAGCTGTCAAAAGCAAGGGCTGTAAATGTACAGGGTGGTACACTAAATGCCAAAAGTACAAACCCTGAATTGGAACTACTAAGTGAAGCTGTTTCGGGAACCGCAAATCCTACTTACGAAACAGGAGAGGAAACAAACTCATTTTCTAAGGAGGCTAAAAAAGCAATTGGCATGCAAGATGCAAGTGAGACTGGGAACAAAGAGGTTGATGTACCGGTGAGCAAAGATGTTAAATTGGATGAGATGGAACATATCGTGGAAGGTGATGAGGAGTCTTCTGAAGCTGAGGAACCATCAGCTGTGGAAGAACATAGTTTCCAATCTCCTGACACAGAAGACAACAATGACTTTTACCAAAGGAAAGATCATCTCCTAGAGGGCATTTCACAGAGAGACTCAAAAGAGGTGCAAAACTTAGAGCATACAATAAATGACCACCAGCAATCTGTGCATTTCCCCAGCCCTGCTGACAGCTCAGCAGCCACAAATGATACTGTAACAGACTTCAGTGAGTCTGTGAAGCAGCTCACAATAATGAGAGATTTTCTTGATGAAAAGCGTGTAATACGTCTACAAAAGTACCTTGGGCTTCAACACGTGGTTAGGATAGAAGCCATGTTTCATGACATGAAGGTAGAGATGGAGCTTGCTCAGAAAGCAAGCCTTAACAATGAAGATGTAGAAAAAGCTTTGGACCAGATACTTGAATTTTCAGAATCGAGCATTATGGATGTTGTAGGAAAAGTTCTGGATTCCAGAGTGGCAGAAAATAAAGAGGAGGTGGTGAAGGAGATGGATTTGTATGATGAGGAGAGTGCACTGATGGATGATATTCAAGAATTAATATATTCCTTAAGGAGTAAATATTCATCTGCTAGTGAGAGTGTCCCACTTGCATCTATTCCAGAGCATGAAGATGATCAGCCGCATGTTCAAGGTAGGTTGTTAAACTAGTTAATAAATAGATGAAATGGAAGTAAAACCCTATCCCAGACCACACTGTGTAACCCAGAGAAGTTTTAAGAAGAGGGTGAGGGGGCAGAATTGAAAGAGGCCCTGTGGAATCTGCTGGGATTTTGCTTATTTTTAATGCATATTTTTGGCATTGTGATGGGTGGCCCAGGGACAAATCCCAGTAGAAAATGTTGAGCTCGGCATGTCCATTCTTATGGGCCAGGTTCTGTGTAAGATAAGTGGGATCCATGCATAGATGTGGTTAGAAGGAGCCACTCAGGTCATGTCTACACCTCCTCCTCAAGAAATAGGGATTCACATATAATAATGTGCTGAATTTCCTGGAGGGTTTAGAGCACTCTGTTTTTTTTCTGAACTAGCAAGCACCTAATTATAAGCGATCCAGTGATTAATGCAAAGTTCAGGCACTAAATCCATGCACCTAAAATCTCAGGTGCCTCTATTATCATATTTTTGCCCACATTCATAAAAGAGTGCATAAGTAGAAATACTGAACAAACAAATCTTTTGAGGGGGGAAGAACCAGTGGTAGAGTCTGCTGCAAACTTGCAGTTTTTTCTAATCAATGTGCGAGGTGGTAAGATATGCTCTTAGCAAGGCTCCTTTTACAGTAGTACATGTTAAGCATGTGACTTCTGATAAAGTCAAGAACGACAAAAATATTTCACCTTGCAATATTTCATTGTAAGGTCAGTGGTTGATATCTTGCATAAATTCCATATAAACATTTAATTAGATGTTACTGAAAGTTGATTGAGAATATATTGGAAGAAATACACAAGCTGAATTGTTTAAAGAGTGTCAAGAAAGCTTTGTCAAATGCAGTATTTCACTGGAGACAGCTGTGGGTAAGAAATACACATTAGCTCAGTGCTTAAATCATGTCTCCTTGTCTGTCACAGATGGTGCAAAAGAGGCTGAATATGACAGAGTTTCCATCAGAAACCCAAATGCCATGGATGAAAGAAATCAGGAATTTCAGCCACTTGAAGATAAGAGGCCAGAACAGCCTACTGAGGAGGAGGAGAAGAGGGTTGTTGATGTTCCACCTGAGCATGAAGAGACCAACTTCTTGGATAATAGAGAAGCTGAAGAAGGGTATGATAGTGAAAGAGGATCGCTGCTGGAAGATACTTCCTTTGGGTCAATTGATTCAGGACAGAGTGCAAGGGAAGATATTGCTGCAGGTAACCTTTTGGAATTGGGTTATTTTGTTCCTTTGCTATTAAAGAGGAGCATGGTTGAATGGCTTTTAGGCAAATACCAAAGTTTTTCGCTAATATTTTCATTGTGTGTTGCTGTAATCCTGATGGCTTTCACTAATCCCTGACAGTCCCTCTAGTGGCAGTGTTGTATTGCTGCCACTCGTCTCAACAGAGAGGTTTTTCTAGTAGCTTTTTGCACTATTGAAAGAAGAGAAGTTCTTCGGTAAGCGTCGTAGTCAGAGCTCTGTGCTTGGGCTGGTGGACTGTGTCTCGGGATGGTAGTGGATAAAGAGCAGAAATCGCTGGAAGCATACCGTCAGCCCAGGTTTCCCCCTCCTTGCAGGGGTACTGCCAGTCTAACCGTTAGGCTATCGGGTCATGCACTGTCTCTTCTTGCTCTTTTTAACCTGTGACTCTGGGCTATATTACCTTCCAGGAAAGATGGAGTGTAGCTTCCCTTAAGCAGTTCAATAATTTCTGGCTAAGGTGTTTGTTGGAGTAGGAGAAATGTTTGACTCTGTTCCGCTGAGGCCTTCTCCCTCTGGAGCAAGTATGCTGACTCATCATTATGCCAAGGAGGGATCCTATTGCCATCATCTTCCCCAGCTCTGGTTTGGCATGAAACTACCTTTGACTCCATTCTTGGTGCTAAGCTCAGCTTTGCTGTTCTGCGTTCACCTCTGATTATGCTTAATAAATCTGTCTTCGCTGACTATTTAGAAAAAATTCAGGCACATCTTGCTTAGCTGTTGTGCACTACTGAAGTACTGTACCATGCCCATCACCAAGCACTTTTGAGCAGCTTCTAAGTTCTGAGGGAAACTCTAGGTTGAATGCAAAGACACCTAATGAATTTTAAGTGGGTGATGGACTACTTATGTGGTTAAGCAGTTGGATGTTCAGTTGTACTTTAGACCATCTTCCATTCCTTCCTTAATGGTGGTTAAATGCTGTTTGCTAGGAATTCCTATAAGGAGTGCTAAAAGTGCTGAGAAGAGACAGGGCAGGTGCTCGTAGAACCCCTGTCACAGAAACTGTTGCACAATGTAACAACAGGCTGGGCAAGTGGGTATTTGAATCTGCTAACCTGAATTGGTGGCAACAATAGAGGTGAGAGGAGACAGGCTTCAGATGGGGGTAGAAGTGAAGGTGGTTTAAAGC
Organism: Buteo buteo; assembly: GCF_964188355.1. Taxonomy (NCBI): domain Eukaryota; kingdom Metazoa; phylum Chordata; class Aves; order Accipitriformes; family Accipitridae; genus Buteo; species Buteo buteo. Next base: position 8,088,872 of record NC_134182.1, on the reverse strand, counting down.
TTATGCCATACTAACAGTGCTGTACACTTATTAGAAGACGTAGGTTTATTGATTAAGAATTGGAGAGTGTGTGCTGGTTTGTTGTTGTTGACGTGCTGCTGAAGTTGTATGTGCTGAGGCAGGCTTGGCAAAGTGACTTTGTCTATCTGTATCCCCCTCTGCTGTACCTTTTCTGAAGCAGCCTGTGGAATGTCAGTACCCTTTCTAAGGACTTTTGCCTCTTCAGTGCCCTGGAGATTCGGGGACCGTAATTTGAAATCTCGCCTAAGAAGCCACAGAAACTGCATGGGGGGGGGGGGCAGAAGCGCGTTCCCCGTTGCAGCCCTCCCCTGTCAGCAGGCCCTGCTGGCGACGGCTGAGGCGGGCGCGGCCGCTCCGTGAGGTAACACTCCTCTCCCTCTCCCTCCAGACCCCGACGAGGACGCCGGGCGGCCCGCAGGACGCGGGGCAGAGGCGGGCGCCGCCTCACGGGGAGCCCTCGGCGAAGCTGCGGCCGCGGCCCGGCAGCTCCTGCGGCAGGTGAGGGGCGGCGATGGCGGCTGCGCATGCGGGCGGCGGCGCGCGCCGATGACGCGCGCGGGCCGGGAGGGGGGGCGGGGGCTTGTCACTCAGGGCTGACGTGTGCCTGGAAGTTGGCTCGCGCCGCCATGGACCCCGCGGGCGGCGGCGCGCGCCTGTCGGAGCCCCCGGCGCGGCGGCTGCTGCAGGTGCGCGGGGCGGGGGGGGGAAGGGGAGGAGGGGGCTGTCGCGCGCACCGAGCGCCGGCGGCCGTTGAGGAGCCGTTAACGGCCGGCGGGCGGGCGGCCGTGACAAGCGGCGGAAGGGGCTCCGCCGGTCCCAACCGGGGGGGACTCGGCGCCCCGAGCGAGACGGCCCGAGGCGGATGTTGCTCCGCGTCCCTGAGGGGGGTGACCCCCGCCGTACGCCGGCCCCGCCGCCTTCGTGAAGGGGCCGTTTCTCCTCGCCCCCGCCCCGCGATGTGGGGCAATCCCGCGGGAGCGAGGGCGTCCGCTGGCGTCGGCGCGGGCAGGGATCGCTGCCTGGCCTCTCGCCGCGCCCCGGCCCTTGGGGGGAGAGGGCGCCTGCGAAAACACCAGCTCGCCCCGAGGCTGGGCTTTGCGGGGGGAAGCGTCTGCCCGCATTTTAATCTCACGCCGCTGTCGGTTGCGGCCAGGGAGAAGGCAGCTATTTCTGCGTGGCTTGTACAGTTTATTTTCCGAGCGCCGTGTCTCTATCAGCCCTGTACACTGTACCAGGTATTCACACCTTTTTCAGGCGGTTGGTGCTCTCTGGCCTTCAGAGAGACGTATGACGAGACACATGACATATGACCCTGTGACCAGGGTGACAGGAGGGAAAACATCTGAGCTGCTTTTACTGGGTTGTTACGAATATCTAGATGTAAAGCTGGGTTGGTTTGGGGTTTTTTTTCTATATTTTTCCATCCTTATAGCTTTATTTGGAAACGGATCAAATAACTGCTAGTGCTGTGTAATGCAAAATGCAGGCATCGGCTTATTTTGGTGTAGCTGTTCTTTGCCAACAGATTGTTACTGTCAGGTGTCTTCCAGATACTCAGACTTGTGAATTGAAATGCAAGCCATCGAGCTGCTTTGTGGTTTTCTTCATTTTCGGTTTTCAGTTTACAGAAAAACTGCAAGAAAGCTCTAGATGGTTCTCTGGTTTTATGAGAGGAATAAGAGCATGTGGCAGACTACTTCTTTTGCCTGAGTATTTAATGAAAACATATTCATAGTTGTGAATGCTGTTGGTTTTCAGCTGGTTGCTACCCTGCCTGAGGAAATTCGTCCTGGGCCTGATTTCCATGGACTTCCATGGGAGCCTATTATTATCACTGCGTTAGTGGGAATTGCCACGCTTGCTATAATTTTCTGGAGAACCTGCCTTTCAGTGAGTATACTTCATGCTTGCAAGCCTGCTGATATTTCACTTACTGCGCAGTCTTTTGTATGGTTAAACTGTTTCAGCATTACTGGGGTCAAAGCAATATGTAGTCTTTTGCGTTTTTACTTTTTTCCTGTAGAGCATTAATGTGAACTACGTGCTGGGCTTAATAGCTAAAGTAAGTTGTAATTTTCTTTAAGCTAAGAAGCATTTCCTTTAAGCTATTAACTGAAGATTTTTTAGTAAGGGGCATTTTTGAAAGCAGAATAGGGAGGTATGATGTAAATCAAGAAGGCCAAGGGAAGGGTCAGCATACCTTTGAAATGAGAAGCCTTCCATGTGCTTGAGCCTGTTGCTGACTTTCTCCAAAACAAGCAGTTAATCCTCCCCCCTTCATATTGCACAGCTGCTTATAGGTGCTGCATTTAGAAACCTAAATACCTGATTTTAATTCTCACTGGAGAGCCCCTTTTCCACTCTTATTCTCACTCTCCATTTGTCCTATTCTTTTCTACATGGATAATTTTCTGTGCAAGAAAAATACCATCACCAGCTCTCAAGTATAGCAGTGCATCTCCTTGGGAACTAAGGTGAAAATCAAATAGGACAGTTTATTTTACAGCTGTCTGGTTCAGTGATGATATGCCCTGGAAGTCTGTGGAATACTTTATCTTTGCTTGACAAAAATAATAAAACTAAATATTATCTGTAACAATATTGGTAGTTTTTTCCCTGCTTAGTTTTGATATTGACTACGCTAGGTCAGTTTCAAATGCAACATAGTGCTAATATAACAGCATAAAAAGAAAGCTTCTGAAATTCTTCAGTGGTGTTCATTTCGAAATGAGCAACTGTCATGTAAACATAGATTGCTTTAAAAGGATCAGAACTGGGATGCAAGTGTTTTTGTGTTTGCAAGTTCATGACTGTCGCTTGATGCAAAATGGCTTCGTTTTCTTTGTTGCAGATTGGATGTGGGCAGTTACTGCTATCCTTTTAGTGACTGAGTAAACAGACGTTTACTAAGGCTGTAGGACAGGGCATTAACCTAGAAGCTTTTATTAGAAAACAGCTTAAGCTTGTTTGTAGTGTTATTCAACACTCTTGCTGGCAGTGATAGATGTGTTTTCCATATACTTTTGAATCTGTGTACAAGTGGTGACTTTTTTCTATAGGGAAAATAATAAAATTTTTCATTTATCACTTTTTATAGCTAATTTTTTTTTCCCCCCCTCTCTTCTGTAGGTAAAGAGTAGAATTTATCAAGGTAAGTTTCTCTGTGCTTTTCAGTGTACTTGATGTTTAGGCATGTAAAAGTTTTGAAGATTGTTTCAGAGGACCAAGTATTCATCTTCACTCCCTTTCAAGGAGAATGATAAGTCTAAGGTTACAGTGTAAGCTAGGCCAATAGATGATACTTACTTGAATCTGAGGATTTCAATTTTGCTTTTGATAATGCTTTGATTAGGAGAAACAATGCAGCTCACACCTGCAAATTAAAGGGCAAGGAAAAACTCCACCTTGTTCAACATAAATGGGATCCATTGGTTTACTGGTATGATGGTAATGGGGCAAAGTTTGTTTTGGTTTTCCAACTAGCAGTAGATCTGCTTTTGCTTGTTGCTTCTCACAAAAAGCAGTAGCTAGTTCCTCTTGCCTTTTTGGATTGGGGGGAGCCTGAAACTGACTGCTGTGCAGCTGCAGAGAGACCTTCTAAATGTAGACCTAAATATGCAGATATTCCTGTGGCTAGCACATTGCTTTTTACGAGAGTGTTTCTCTAGCTTCAAGTATATAAAATTAAACTGTAGTGAATGGAAAAGAAGTAGAATGCAAAGTAGGGTGATTGCTGAAATTCGTAATTGAATACAAAATGAAAATATGAAAGAATTGTCTTCACATGAACTCTGCCTCTTTCTTCCTCACAAACCATATTACTTGTCAGTCATTCCTCTCTAGTTTCATTGTAGTTATACTGCAGTTGCCTTCTATACAATCAATGCAGAGTTGATGAGCTGAAAAAATCCATTTTAGATCTGTAAGGTGATTTCTACACTACAGAACAATTATTAGAGGGGGGGGAAACATTGGTATTGGTGGTGTAGAAATTACTTAGCAGCCTGCCCTAAAAAAATGAGGAACGTAGGTATAATCCCCCCAACCCCCCAAATATTCTTCTGTATGATACTGTATAGAAACTACTAAGGTAAGAACAAATAGATACTCTTCAAGCATGGTAAAGGTCACGTTGTTATTAACATCTTTATCCAAAATAGAAGAATTTTAACAGTGACAAAAAAGCTTTAAAAGATAGACTACATTTGGAGCCCCAAGGGTAAAATCTATTGTCCACTCTTCATGACAGTAGTAAAATTGGGAGACCAAGCTAATGCAGGGTTTTCTGCCCCCTGTAAACTGCTGAGAGCTATCTTGTACCTCAGTGGTTGGTTGTTGGCTCTCCTCTCCCCGGAGCAGGAAGAGCTGGGGACCCTCTGGCCCAGAAGCCCTCATGTGGGAGGGGAAGGAGGAGCAGCAGTTGCCATTGCACCCTCTGGGATGCAGTTGGAACAACCAGTGCTTCCTGTTTGTGCTGCAAGATTTGCTGTGAGGCAAACAAGGCTTGGGGTGTTCAAATACAGGAGTGGTTTAGGACTTGAAAAAGAATGACAATTGGCTGTTTTTCAAATTAATTTGCAATAAAATAATTTAAGTACTTTAAAGATTTTTGTTGAATCCTAAGGGCTGGTTGGCAACTTGTTTGGGTTGATAAACAAATGCATGCCTAAAGAACTGTTGCTTAGTCCCAGCCCTTTTGAGGTCTGTTAGAAAGCGATACAGTTCCTTGAGGCTTACTGATGCTGTCTGCTAGCTGACAGTCTCTTTTCTGTTCCCAGTAGGTCCTTCAGAGCTTTCATCCTGTTATCTTTGGTGACCAAATATTCAGTTTCAATATAGCAGAAAGAGGTGGTTGTTAGGGAAGGTGTTGCATCTCCCTGAGTGTCGCAGCAGCAGTCTGAGACTGCTCTGACATCCTCGCTGCTAGTTCTTCCCTTGAACATACCTCACCTATGTGTAGCCAGCACCTTACTCTGCTCTACTGTGCGTTCTGTTACCAGCTTCTGTGAAGTGGATGCAAGAGCTATATGCTTTGTGTCAGTGTTCAATGCTTTACTGTCTTGTTTTCAATCCTAACTTTAAATGAAAGCTGGAGATGCTGTAGAAAGGACTGACTGCTGGGGAACTGACACTATCCTGATTTATGCTTTAGTCCTTACTTGAAAATGTTCCCTAAAGTGGTAGTAATGATAGCTCTGATTTTTTTTTTTCCCCAGGATATGAAGTACAGTTACTGTAAGCTTTCTTTTTCTTCCTAGTGACTGAAAAGCAACTGGCTGAAAAGATTAAAAACCTTCTGCAAGAAAAAACAGAAATCTTAGAAAAGATGTCAGAATACGATCAAAAGGTATTGTTCTAGGTTCTCGTCCGTTGCTTCCTAATTTTCTGTTATTGGTTTAATGAGACAGTCAATGCAACAGCTAATATATTTTTATTTTCTATTCTTACTGAATATTATGTTGACAATTTCCTCAGTTCTGTTTGGTTGTTTCTGTTCTTAGATAAAAGAAGCAAAAGAATCTGTGAAAGTGGCCCAAGAACAGAAAGACATTCTCTCTGATGAAACTGCAGGGCTTAAGGTAAGAAACAGTTAACTTTCTCTGTACAGAAAGCAAAAACATCAATAAAATAGCTTGCTTTAGTTGGTCTTTTACTTTTTTTTTTTTTTTTTTTTAGGTCACTGTCAAAGGACTGGAAGAAGCGAATCGTCAGCTAGATGACAAAGTAAAAAATCTGCACACAATGCTTGAAACAGAGAGAAAAAAGAATGAGAAGAAACAGAACAAGGTAAGAGCGATCACACTCATGGCTGATATTGTCCTTAACTTAATGTGCCCTAAAAGCTGGTCACAACTTCATGGGTAATCAAATAGAGGTAGAGCAAACAAGATGAACCACCTCAAAAAGAGAACTGAAATGAAGTTTCAGGTTCATCCCAAGCTCAAGGGGGAGAATCTGTTGATTGTATTACTATTTTTACCTTTTCCATTTTATTTTTTTTCTTCTCTTTTGTAAGATCTTGATGGACTTGTGGTTATGTGCTTTCACACACAAACCAATGTATTCAAGTCATGGGCTAGTCTAATACTTAATAGCCAGAGCCAGGAAGTTCCTTAACAATATGAGCTGAAGGTTTCAGGTTGGTAAGGGATGTTTTCTTGTACATAGAGGAAGCATCTAGTTCTATAGTAAGTGTGAAGGTCTCTAAGCTGCCCCTCATTCTTGTTGTCCAGAGGTATTTGTTTTCTTTCCTCTTTCTTTTTTTTCTTCTTTTTTTCTTCTTCTTAAAGCCTGATTTTCTGTAGTAATGGTAAGCTCCAACAAGTTCTTTGGTCTTGCTTTGATCAAAGGTTGTTGCTAATGACAGCAGCACATGTTACTTTCGTTCTAGACTGTGCAGGTGTACAGGGAACTTTCCCAGCCACAAACAGGCAGTCACAGGGGGAAGTTGATTTTAATGTGCTGTATGTTACCATTTCTTACATTGCTGATAAGGCAGTGCTATGTTGCTGCTAGTTTAATGGCTGCTTTAAATGGAAATTTGTTGGTAGTTTTGACTTTCCTTTTATGCTTCCAAATTACACAGGTAAAATAATTACTTGGGCTAAGGCATGTACCAGGCTAATGCAAAATCACTGCTTTTTTTCTTATATAGATCTCTGAAACCCAGAAGTCCTTGGAGAAACTTCAAGAGGCTATCAGTGTGCATTCTGTAGAGCTTTCAGAGGTAAAACATTATCTACACCCTCTCAACAGTCACAAGTTCTTGTACCAGGAAAATTCATATCTAGAATATAATAGAAAATGCTAGCTTGGCAGGTTCCATCTTGTTTGTGCATATATACCTTTTTCTTTTACATTTTACCAGGTAATACATAGCTCTTACTCTGTTACAGTTTGACTTTATGTCTTTTTGTTCCTTTTTGTTTCATATTTAGGTGCAGATAGCCCTTAATGAAGCTAAACTAAGTGAAGAAAAGGTGAAATCTGAGCTTAATCATGTGCAGGAAGAGAATGCTAGGCTGAAAAAGAGCAAGGAGCAAGTAAGTTATGCGCAGGCCAGGCGACTTTGTTTCTCTTTTGATCAAAATATTGGGGCTTGATTCCTGGTTTTCTTGAGTATAACTTCAGTGTGTCTTTGTTTTCTTAACGTGTCAGAATTCCACATTTCATATTTTCAAGATAAAATTTAAACCCCTTGCGCCTGCCTGCACAGGCTTTTTGTGCAGGTGAGCCACATGTCTTCAGTACAAAGGCTTTGCTAGTTCCAGTGATTCAGTTTTTGTCAGCAACCTCACAGAAAGTCTGTGCTAATATAGTAGTCACTGCATGATCGGGAGAAGCTAAGCTAAATGGGGAGGACCTTTAGCCCTGAAATGTTATGACAGTTCTTTTACAAATAACTATAAATATCTGTCTGTTTTCATTCTCTACATATGAAGTAGATGGCCTTTTAAAGGAATGTGATTTGATTACATCTGGACTGCAATTAATTCCTCCTATTTTGACGTGTGTGAGCAGTTTGGTTCTGATGTTGGGATATTAGCTGAGAAAATGTCAAATTTGTAACATCACCTAATAATATAAACTGCAGAAAGATTCCCAGCATCCAGTTCTACCAATGGATTACTGATGAGTGTGATAACTGTGAAGTTTACTCTTTATCTGTGACCTGTGGTGATCAGTTATCACCAGAGCTGGCAGTAAAATAGACTTTAATTACATATACCTTTTACTAAAAATAAAACAAGTAATCATCTTGCCTTGGTGCTTCATACAGCTGCTAAAAGAAGCTGAAGGTTGGAGTGAGAGGCATACTGAGCTCAGTGAGCAGATCAAACTGTATCAGAAATCTCAGAAGGACATAGAAGAAGCACTTGCCTACAAGGAAAATGAAATTGAAGTAGGTTCTTTATAACAAGCTTGCTTTAAATATTACACATCATAAAATACTTTGAAATACTTTACAAAATGCAGAGTGATTCTTCTTCAGTGAACCTTTGATTTCATTACTAGGTTTTAACTAACTGCATTATGCAGCTGAAGCAGCTCGATATGGATTCAGCATCTGAGGCCAAGAAGGACGGCGAAGGGTGTGAATGGAGCACAGGAGACGATCTGGCCAATGGAGAGCTGCCAGGTACAGTAATCCTACCAGCTGGCTGATATGTCCAGTGGCTAAAGCATATGCAGTGGTATGTTCATGTCATGTCATATGGGGAATGAGGGGAATTCATGCATGTAGCTGCCTGTGGGTTAAGAGACTGCCAGCTTTAATCCTCAAATGCAAAATTTCTCCTGACTGAACGGAGAAACCATTAAAAAAGCCAGTAATTGCTTTTAGATTGCCTTTTAGGTATATTGGAAGTGTAATGACACAGTTTTAAAGATTGTGTATAAAGGTTAGTAATTAAGAACATTCCGAAAGCTGAGAATCTCAGCTTTGTTGTTATGCTACATTTATTTTTAATATGACATTTCAATGAGTATTGTGCTTACCTCAGGATCGATAATTAATTTAGGTAATCACATCTTTTAAATCTGAAAGACTGAGATAGATGTTTTCAAAGCTACTCAGCAGTTTGTCATTCCTCATGTTGCACATGTATTTGCTACATCTCTGGTTTTGAAGTCCCGTGTTTTTTGGTTTGGGTTTTTTTTTTCTCCTTTTTTCTAACCGTATGGTTAATGTGGGCTGGAAATTCCCACTTTTTGATTTTTCAGATACTATGTCCAGTAACAGATACCGCATTCACATTAATATTAGTGTGGTGGCTAGAAGAAGTGACAAGAAGTAATCTTCTGAACGCTTTTTTGAATAAATCTAATAGTTCTGTTGTGCTGGTTATGGAATTGCTATTGTGCTTTGTTCTCCACCTCTTTTTTTTTTTCTTTTTTTTTTTCTTTTCTGACCATGTAAGGAGATCTATCCCAGATTAAAGTGTAGACAGTGTTATTTTTAACAGCTGTAGAGTCCAGGGAATTGGGGGTTAAGAAACAGGGAAAACAAATATATTTTTCTCTTCTAGATAATGAGAGTGAGAAGATGAAGACTCAGATTAAGCAGATGATGGATGTCTCCAGGGTATGCTGCACAAGATATCTAATAAATGCAGCCACATTACTGGTACACCTAAGATCATAAACTTTTTGCTCCTCTTTTCAGGTAAAAACTATGTTATCCATAGTTGAAGAAGACAGAAATCTTTTGCAATCCAAACTGAGTGATGAAGTATCAGCAAGACATGAGCTGGAAGGTAGGCTTAGCAAAAGAATTGCTTAGGATGAAATGCTGTTTGTGGTTTAAAAAGAAATAGTGTTTAAGTGGCATAACGGTTCTTGTTGCAACTTCCTTCAACTTCCTCACCTACCTTTGCTTCTCCAACAGAGCAAATAAAAAAATTAGAACATGACTCCTGTTCGCTCCAGTCAGCCAAAGCTCGACTGGAAAATGAATGCAAAACACTACAGCAGAAAGTGGAGATTCTTGGTGAACTTTACCAGCAGAAAGAGATGGCGCTCCAGAAGTAAGCCTTGCATTACTCTTCCACAACATAGCATATTATATCATAGGCACTATCCAAATGCTCTTTGCTCAGAAGGATCAAATAACTTGAAGTTGTATTTGGAATGAAAGGTGATGACTACCGTTTCGGTATGGTTGAAGCTAGCACCCCTTTTACTTTTTCCACCATTCAAGAGATTCCAAAAAGACTGTCACTTTGCACACATGATATTGCCTTCTACAATTAAAAAAACAAACAAACAACTTTTGGAGAGGGGAGATGGGTGGCTTGGTCTGCAAATTCTCTGGTTGTTCTGTTACATTGTCCAGAAATTGTCAAGGAGAATATAGTGGCCATTAAGATTTGTGTCAGTTACTCTGATCTCAGCTCAGTGACTCTAATTCTCATAATGTAGAAACTTAGTATTTAGCCTTGTGAGCTTTTTGCATTCTCAAAGGGCTAAATTGAGGCTGAGTTCATGGTGGCAGCTGAGATGAATGAGTTGCTAGCAGTGAAGAACTAGTTGCCTATCTGTGTTCATTCCTTGCTTGCTTACTTACTGAAATGTCTGTAATACCATCTCAGTTTTGTGGGGAAAATTTGAGATAGGATTCAGGGACATTTTCAGCTAAATTCTGTAGGAAAGCTGAAATTGTGGTGGAGAAGCAGTTGAAAGTTCTAAGGTTCAAGTGTGGTTTTTTGGGCGAAGCACAGGATTGGAACAAGCTAAGGAATTGAGGCTATAGAGCACTTAAGTAGTGAAACTGCCTGACCTCATAACTTCAGGATCCAGGTGTAGTAAACACATAATGGAGAGGTGAAGGATAGCCCACTGTAACTGTCTGCAACTGTTACATTCTGACAAATCTTTAGATGCTGACACAACTTTCCAGGCAACTCTGTGTCCTTAATTTTCAGGTTTTACACTAAAAGGGCTTGTCTGTTGGTTTCAAAAGACAGTATTTCTATCTCTTTGTTATTACAGATTCTGTTATCACTGTTGTTAGCAGGGGAATACCCTGATTTTTGAGTTGTAGTAGGTGTAGAATGGTGGAATATATGGTGGTTTTGTTTGTTTTGGTTTTTTTTCTTCTCCTATACAGAAAACTAACCCAGGAAGAGTACGAGCGTCAGGAGAAGGAGCAGAAATTGTCTGCTGCAGATGAAAAAGCCGTGCTGGCCATTGAGGAAGTGAAAGTTTACAAGTAACTTCAGTTTCTGAAGGCTGTTGTTTTCCTTTATTTCAGCTATTCAAGAAAATTCATTTAAACCTCTCTCCTTCCCCTCTTTTCCTTTTGTACAGGCAAAGGATCCAAGATATGGAGGAAGAATTGCAAAAAACAGAGAGATCTTACAAAAACCAGGTAAACTTCCTGCTTGCTGGTTATTGTGTCACCTTTTACTGCATCATTCCAATGCTCTGTAGAGAGTTATTGGAAATACTAGTAGTTGGACAAAATAAACAAGATGTTTCTGTTCTTCTCAGATTGCTGCTCATGAGAAAAAGGCACATGACAATTGGGTAAGAATGTTCTTCCTTTTTTGATGCAAACAGTTTGTATTTGACTTCAGGTTGGTGCAGTTAATGCAGCTGGCAAAATTTTTCCTAATAGCTTATTGCCCGCTCTGCTGAGAGAGCTCTGGCTGAAGAAAAAAGAGAAGCAGCCAACCTGAGACAGAAGTAAGTACAGTACAGACCATTTTTATTGCTCTTTGAACATGCTGTGTGTTGCTTGGGAGAGAAGGTGCTTAAACAGTGCAAGGTGCTTAGTTAGCCTGCTTGCTCAGAATGTGCAGTGTGCATTTGAGTTACTAATTTTAAACTACTATTAAACCGTTTTGGTGGTTAAAATAAGATTTTTCAGTGAAAGCTGTAACATTTTACAATGCAGTTTGCCTTGTTACATTATAACAAATATAACTCACATGTATTAATTGAATAATAAAAAAACCTTTATTTTTTAAAATTAGATTAATAGAAGTAAACCAAAAAATCGTCATGCTTCAAAGACCATTAATTGTAAAGCCAACTCCAGGCAGACCTGATCGCCAAGTCCCACCACGACGAGGTAAAAGCTGCTGTTTCTCCCAAAACTTTGGTCTTTGAGTCAGTATATCCTAAAAAAAAAAAAAAAAGCTATGATAAATTGTAGAAAAGTAAATTGAGTGGTTTTTTTCTTCTTTGGCATAGGGCCCTTAAGCAGAGATGGCTCTTTTGGCCCATCACCTGTGAGTGGAGGAAATCCATCACCCACACAGATGATAGAAGTGCCTGCTCGGCCCCTTTCTGCTCCTCGAAGGGAAGGCTCCAGAAGTGAATTTGGTAAGCAGTGAAGCTTTCCTTCTGTAGTAACTACTTCTTACGCTACAAAACCAAGAGCGCTAAGGTCTGATCTTGGTTCTAGGGATAGTGTTAAGTATTGATATCTGCTTTATTAATACATAGATGAGTGGTTGGTGTGTGTTTGTGGGTTGGGTTTTTTGTTTTTGGGGTGGGGGGGGGTTTGGTTTTGTTTTTTGTGTTTTTTTTTTTTAAGTAGAAATAGCTCAGTCATGTGTTAATTGGGATCTCTGGGGTTCTTGTTTCCCTTAAGGTACAGTGGTAGATGGTCCCCCTGTTCCACGAAGGCCACCAGAGTTACCTGGAAGGATGTCTGTTCCTGGTAAGTTATGTGGCCTGCAACTTATTCACTTATGTAATTTAAAAACCATGTTTCTTATCCCAAGCATGGTAAGACATGCATTTGTGGCTCTCTTTACAGATCTTGGGCCTGCTGTAGCATCCCTGATCAGTAGTGGGCCGAGAACCTCCTCCCCTTCCACAGCAATGGATGGAGTGGTAAGCTGAAAAAACCCAAACCTTCAGGCAGCGTTTCTAATACATGATTCACTGTACTTCCTGCAGCTGCTTTAACTGTATCGTGTTCTGTCTTGTCTATATCCTGTCACTATCCTTATTTGCTGTCCAAAAAAAAAAAAGCAACCCTCTCCCAAAGAGTCTGAAGCCCCCTGTGTAACTACTGATTCACCTTCATCTATTGAACCAGCTACAGTGAGTATTCAGAGGCTGAATATGGTGTTACTCTGCTTTGATGGAGAGGAATAACAGGCTTGGTGTTCTGAACTGCAAAATAACAAAATGCTCTGCAAAACTAACTGAGAGCTTATACCTCTGTCTCAAAAGGTTTCTCTAACAATGAACAGTTGCTGTCTGGTTCTTACAGATTTGAGAAAATGAGATCTTTTGTGTTAAGGACTATAGGCAAACACTTTGGAGTGACTACAACAGTAATCCTAACAAGCTGACTTACCTTTGGTATTTAAGCACAATTCCGTGTGTAATTCAGGGTGCCAGGCCCTTTACCAAAGGGATGTCCACTGAGGACACTTCAGAAGGGATTGAACTTTTCTTTAGTACAGCTTTAGCTAAAGAAAACTTGTTATCTCAGAAGGTACATGAAGCACTCACTGCTAGGTAGTGCAAGCAGTGTTCTGGGTGAAGGGACAATGATGGTGCAGTAACTCTCCCTATTTTCTACTTGGTTAATGTGTTTTGGGGTGTGGTTTTTTTCTTTTCTTCTTTCCCACCCCCCTTCCACCTCTTGGTGAGTGGTTGTGGTGTTCAGCAGTGTCAATACTTCTCTGATGCAGTGCGTAACACACTGAAGTGTAACCTAATCTTGCACAGGCTAATGCTAGTCCCAAAGGCCCACCTTCTTTCCCTGGGACACCCATCATGACCTCCCCAGTGATGGGACCTCCGCCTCCACCACCTGTTCGCTACGGACCGCCGCCAGCTCCTCTCCGTGGGCACTTTGGGCCTCGACCTCTTCCTGTGCCCCTAGGTACAGTTGCATTGCCGTGTGCTGAAACCTAACTTTTCCTACCATGCTTTTCGGAAGCCTACTGCAGAACTGCCATCTGCCATCCATTAGCACACAGCTTCCCCGTGCTTCTTGGGTCTAGCTGTCTTGCTCAGTAAGCTTGGACAGGTGGGTTTTTTCAAGCCTCCTTAATGTCAAGGTATTAAGGAGGTGTTTTTCCTTGTTTAGTCTAAAATGGAAACCAGGAGCCAAAAGTCACTAGAATATAATTCATGGCCTGGGAAGTCTGCATGTGACAGTGATCCACCCTAGAGCTGCTCCAAACAGTGAAGAAATGAGGAATGAGTCAGGAGCTTCACTGTTTAAGTTAAAGCAAGATTTCATTTAACTTGATGTTTTCCTTTCCTTCTAGTTCGTGGTGCTCCCTTGCCACCTCCTGCTGCAAGAGATTTCTTACCTGGCCCACCCTTAGGAATGAGAGATCTGCCTCCTGGCCCACTACCGCCTCCTCCAGATCCAAGAGGCTATGGACGTGGGCACCCTCCTTTTCGACCCCTAGGTCCTCCTGGGCCACGAGATTATCCTCCAGGCCCACGGCTACCCCCACCTGGTTCAAGAGACTATACGCCTTCTCCTAACAGAGACTTGCCTCCATCGGGACCTAGAGACTACCCTGCCGGGCCGCCACCACCGGCAGGCCCAAAGGACTACACACAGCCCCCCGCGCAGAAACCCTAACTGCAGGGTCTGGTCAGCAGCTCAGCGGAATGGACTCTAGCGCACTTCCTGTGGTCAGGATTTTAGGAAATGGCTCTCTCTTTGAAGCCATTTGTCTCATTTCAGTATATTTCAGCTTTTGCGGGATTAATTTTTATCCAGTTGCTACAGACATCTTATGTGCATTTATGATCACCTTAAACTCATCCATCCTCTTGGGCTGCAAGAACCTTTTTGTGATGGACTTGAACCTACTCTAAACGTGCAATAGAAAGGAAGTACCTGTGTGGCTAGTTTTAATTCAATGTAGCCTCTGTAACCAGTTGGTGAATGAACTAATTTCGTGAAAAATGTAAATCAAATCATTTCCTGTGGAAATAATTTTTAAGTAAAATGCTATCCTACCTGCCTTCTCCATCACATCATTAAGCTGCAATTATTGTAGGCCAAGGGTTTACATGAGGACTGTAAGGTGTGTTTGTTTTGGTTTTTTTTTTTTTTTATTAAAAAAAGCTGTCTGGTCAGAGATCAGACACACAAATGACACTGTATTCAAAGGAAGGTTATAATAAAAAGCAAAATTTCTTTTGCTAAACCCTGAAGGCTTTGTTTCAGTGCCATTTTTTTGTTTGGAAAGGACATTGGTTCAGTAATTTAACCAGAGAATGCAACTTGGTCACAGCTGTAGAAGAACTGAATCAAGGCTGAATAACTGCTGCTGCTGCAAGATTAAAGACTCTGTTACCCTTGTGCTGAACTAGTCTGGCGTGTTATGGACTTGCTTCATGCGCTGAGGACAATGGGGGAACAGCCCTCCTTGGCTGAAGGGCAGTACAGAGATGGAAACCTTTATGAAGTTGTGCAGTTTGTTTGGAAATACGGGTGATCGCTCCAGGAGTCTAGAAACTAAGAAATTTCATAATCGCTTTCTGATTTCAAGACGGGCTTGCAGCATTAAGCAAGGTTTGAGAGCTGTTTTCATCTTACTTGGTATTTAAGACTGTCTCGGCTTCCGTAGTAGTAAGGCTGTAGTTTATAGTCTTTTTCATTCACTCACATTAAAAAAAAAAAAAGTTTTCTATAAAGCAGAGAGGGTGTACATAAACCTTATTAACAAGTACTGCTTTAAATCAGTTTGCTTATGCAGAACATGGGATAGCTTTAAAAACACACCCTACACTTGTAGATGTTCAAGGAAGTCCCTGACTGTGTTCCTACAAGGGTGAGTAGGTAGTATTTGGCATAGCAGGCCAACTTGCTTATCTAGACACTAAGGTTTTTCAGAAGCGCTCTGTACAAAAGTAAGCCTTGGGGAAGAAAAAAAAGGGAAAACAACTAGGAATAATAAAAAACCCTACTGAAAGGCCATTACAGCTTTACTGCCAGAGTACAAGCAGCCATTAAACTTGCCATCTAGGTGTTACATTCTTACAGTACAAGTATTAAGCTTTAGATTTAAAATGAAAGACAAGATAGAACATCACTAAAGCATAAAACAATACAAGAGCTTGTGTTGTGGGGACAAGTAGTCCTTTCAGTGAAAGACAGCTCACAGAAAAAACACAAAGGCTAGAAGCAACTTTAAAAATGGTATTTCACACTCTACAGACATTAATTCACAATTAGTTAAATACAAAGCTCTACTGTGTATTTAACAAAAATACTTCAAAGTTGACATTTCATATAACTGGAGTTAATACAGACATCTACAAGCTGGAGAAGAGTCAAGGTAAGCAGCTGAAACAATGGGTTTGTAATTCAAGTGAAAGTGTTCAAATTGCGTAGTGGCTAATGATGCACACATTGCACTTTTGTGTTTGAAAGTCGGGTTCTCCATATTCCGGATCTTCCCTTCCCCAACACCAAGCTCTGCGATGGTCAGTGTCTCCTCCCTTGC
Source organism: Buteo buteo (assembly GCF_964188355.1). Taxonomy (NCBI): domain Eukaryota; kingdom Metazoa; phylum Chordata; class Aves; order Accipitriformes; family Accipitridae; genus Buteo; species Buteo buteo. The sequence continues at coordinate 8,072,907 of NC_134182.1, read as the reverse complement.
CCACCCCAGCTACTGTTAACAACTTAAAGCAGGATGGAATTGCCCTCTGGGAGCAGCAGCAGGAGGAAGGGGTGGGTGCTGTCAGTCATGGGACAAGGGGGGGACACACACACAACTGACGGCCACAAGTGACACCAGCAGACACAGGGGGTGGCAGAGCCCCAGCATCATCCCTTGCTGAGCGAGAGGGGCTGTATGTGTTGCAGGGACGCTCGGTGCTACAGATTCTTAGAAGAATCTGAGCCAGCTGGGGACCATGGGTAGGTAATGCAGCTATCGACCAAGCTGGGATTTACCTGCAGCCATAGATTAATGGTTGCTCCATCCGTTTGCAGCGTTCAAAGGATGATTTTTATTTAAGAATGTACACATCCTCCTTTTATTCAGGTATCCAGAATGCTGCATTCAGAGATATTTCTGTAACTCATAGGGTCTCTCTTCAGCACTTGATATTCAATACCATTGGAGCATTGTAAAGACCCATAAAGAGGAAAATTTAATTGCACTTCCCTTCCCCCCCACCCCTCAGTAGTGGAATTTGAGGAAGTGTTGCTGACTTTTTTCGTAATACTTAAATAATGTCATCCCTAGTTATACCAGAACAGAGGGAAGGCAAGAAGATTAGGACATTCAAAAATAGCTTTTTATCCTAATCAATATGGTAAAGCCAAAAATGCTGAACACGGGCCTGTAGATAAATATCATGAGGAAAAGTAACATCCCTTCCATTAAAGCATAATGTAACATCTTGGGGTTACATAACAGAAAAGAGGAACTGGCGATACATCTGCATCCAGACTGTTTAAAATAAACCTAGTATTTGACATTATTTTGGGAGCTGGGTCTTTTGTTAGCATAGCAGAGTATTTAGGCACTAGTTAGATATGCAAGAAGTATATCAAACCTTAAAGTATTGTATTAAATATCCACGCAAATATATGGAAGATTTGACTGGGTTCTACTTCTGTCCCTTTATTAGGTCAAAAGGTGAATGTAAGTGTGTCATAATAAGCCAATGTCCTGCAGCTTATTACACACCAAATCAAAAATATAGAAAATAAATGATAATCCTATCTACTTACATAAAAAGGTAATTTTTAGAGGAAGTTTCCAGACTTGCACAAAATATGCAGAAAACTGCATACAATCAGTTTCCATAAGAACAGCAGTTTCATGTAAAAGGTGGGTCAACCTGCAGCCAGATCTACTTTACCAAAAGCTCTGGAAAATTGACGCTTGAACACTGAGGGGCCTGTCCTGCTGTCACTGACATAGCAAAACATCCACCACCACGCAGATGAATCCCTGGAGAAAGCCTCTCTCCATCCCCCACCCACCTTTGCAAATCACTCTGTGGCAAGATTCAGAAAAATTAGATCTATTAGAGAGTAATGGTGATTTAAAGGATTGTAGCATGTATCCAGAACTCAGTAGGAGTGGATCAGGCAAGGCTGTTTGTTTTAAAATCATAGTTCAGTGTTCTCATCTGCAGTTGTCCTCCTCCTGGCCTGACCAAAGCACAACAGTTGACTAAGGAGCTCTTCTGTGGCCACCCCACTTGACCCAGCATCCTCCTCTCCCTCACTTTAAGTCACTTGCAGTACCTCAAGCTCCTTCCCGCCCCACCTTGTCTTTCTCCCGGTCTTCTGCCACCCAGCCTGCTACAGAGGACTCCGAAATGCAGATGAGAGGAACTACAATAGCACAGCAAGTGTAAACAGTTAGTAGGCCTGCCACGTCTTTATTGCTACAGGTTTGGCAAAGGGGCAGTCTCCATCCTTGGGTGGAGTTTGAGGCAAAAGGATAATAATGGTTAAGATAAAAAGTGATGAACAGCAAAATTAGGAAAAGCAGTCAACGTATTTCAGGGCTCTCAGAAAAACCTGTATCTGGAAGGTACTGAAAAAATCTTGCACTTGAATGGTAGGCTTGCCTCTGACCCTGAAGTAGTGCTGTGCAGTGTGTGATGGTCCCGTCTGACCTACTGGCATGAATACAGTCGTTTTCCTGCCCCTCGAAGGCTACTACACAGAGCTACCATGACTTGCGGTTCAGTTCACAGAAGTCTCACAACTAGGGTCATTCCTTGTGCAATGTTTGATGGAGGTGAAGGTAAAGTGGTTTCTTGGTCAACAGTTGCAATTTCTTCCTTTTAAAGTCAGTGGGTTTTTTGTACCTGTAACCACAAGAAAGTAAGTTAATCTAAGTGCTAATGGCTGCGTGGGAAGATGAAAGCATATTAGAAAGCTTGTCCTGTACAGATCTTATTACCATAATCTTTTGAATACATCTGACAAGACTTCCTGGAAGCAACAACAAGTAGATTTAGAGGAAGAAAGTCAAACCGGGAATTTCTCAGGATTATTATTTTAACAAAACAAAGATTTCAATTTTTAAATGAATGTAAGGTTTTTGTAGGGAGAATTCCCAATATAATACGCTGGATTGTAGGAGATGCAGTATCAGTTACTCAGTACTTCAGAAGTATTCCAGCTAGCACTGACTAAGCACTCTTCCTAGAGATGCCCAGAATTACAAGGTTCACCCTCTTCCTGAAAAAAGCCCTCAAAAAACCTCACTCAGACCTTCAGCCACACAGTAAGGGTAGGGTGCACATCATAACCACAGCAGCGTAACTGGCTAATCTATTTCTTTGTATACTTAGGGCAGGAAAAAACCCACAACCACCCAACAATGCTTTGAAATGTTCACAAAATTCAATTGCAAATCAGTATCCCATGTCTCAGATCAGATTTCCCTTACAGAAGTTCTGTACCAAAAGATTGTGTGAGTTGATTTTTTTTTTTTTTTAATATAGCTGTTCTGATACTCAAGCTAAGGTCAAAATTAAAATCTCCCACACAGAATTTGTTAACTTCATGCAAAATTTAGTTACAAGCACCAGCATTCTATTTGGAAATAGTCTAGTTTTTGAGAAGGGTCTCTAGCCATTTTATTTGCCTACAAGCATTTTATCTTCCCTTCTTTATTAAAAATAGGATATTCCTTATCAAAGTCCATCTAATGAGTCCAAGAAACCTTCCTTGATGCAACAAGCCACACATTGTAACTGAAGCCTAGTTAATTTCCTCTGTCATTGGCATCTATAATTGCAAATCACTTACAGTTCTATAACAATTGCCCCAGGTTTAATTTCATCCATCTCCATGAAAGCAAAGCACTTGGTGCTAGTAAACCTTTTCTTAGGCTTGTAGTGTTTGAATTCAAAGAAAATAGCTGCACCTAGGGTAGAAAATGGTTTAATAGAAAAGTTAGCAATTATGGCTAATAGTTATCTGAAAACTTATCTACCATTAAGATGCTCTACATACATTGGAGGGAATTATCTCCGACACTTCTGTTATTTACTCAAAAGCTATACCATGTTCTTACAATGCTCATCACACTCACAAGAGTTTGTACTCTTCACTCAATTACTCATATCCAGGTAACAGTTTGTCCAGTGACTAAGAAGGTGATAAGGCAGCTCAATACCTGTGTAGTAGAACAGACTGCTGCATTTTTATCTCTTTTCATTCCTCCCTTGTCTGCAAGTCATCACAATGTCCGATTTGAAAGAGACAGGATGCAAAGTTCTATTTTTATCCTCGTCTGGATCTTGAGCCCTGCAGCAGCAGCAGCTCAGGCACGGCCTGTTTATTAGATCAGGAGCAGCCTAGTGTCTACACTTTCAAAGCTCCTGGGCCCTGTTTCAGGTCTTTGATACTACCTACCTTTTGTTAGTTTTTCAATGTGTTTCTGAATCTCGATGTCCACATTAAAATGGACATACGTGTCCTCCTTCCTCAAAGCCACAGGAGTATCTTGCACAGGAGTCAGATCTATCCCATTCAAATCTGGAGGAAAGAAACAGCATGAGAATGGCAGAAGCTTCTCAGACTTTAAGGTCCTGCTTTAAGACGTTTACGAATCACTCCTAATACTGCCACAAGAAGTTAATGCACAACCAGATTTCCCCCCAAACTTAAAAAAAAGGGGCAATCATGCCCCTTCACAGTCAGTGAATTTACTTGTTGATTGCAACACAAAAGCAGGTGAAGTTCTGACAATTCTTAGGATGAAAATTTTGAATTATCCCTATTTTTAAGAGCACATTTCTTTCTGCTGCCAGCGAAGGATTCCATTCCCTCTGCAAGCGGGACTCCAGCAGGGCTTCAGCGCTTCAGCTGAACCGGCAGAACGGGATATGCACCAAAGGCTGCCCTCCACACAGGGTCTGCAGGGCACAGCTTATACAAGCGGTATATGCCCTGCTTTGCTGCCTAGACCCAACGTGCATTATTCCCCTTGGGTTTTCCACAGGCAGAAGCATGGTGGGGCCACGGGTTGGACTCCAGCTCTCAGCACCAGCCACCAGTTGTGCTGCTCAGGTACGGCCACCACAGACAATATTGTTTCTCACTAAGCCTCCACTGTTTACACAAGTACATTTGTCCTCTTACTCCTTCTCCTCCCATTAGTGATCCCTTTCCCTCAGGTGGAGCAAAGTTGCCAACGACGTGGCCAAGATTACAAGTACGGAGCACTGCACTGTGCCTGGGGTACAGGCACAAGGCTGGGGCCCTGGAGCACCACTGATGCACTTCATCCAGGGAGTGGGCTGGGACCACCAATGTTACATCAGGAACAAACCTCTCCCCAAACCTGCAGAAGAGCAGCCTGGTATAGAACCAAGGAAAACAGCTACTAAGCATCTTCAGACTCCTAATAGGGGCAAAATGACTTCTAAGAGTTACTTTTCCTCACCAAAAATCTTGAGAAATAAAGTATAAAAAGTCACCATTAGCAGACTAGGCAATAGCCTGCCCACACACACACTTTTTGATCCTATTTTTTACATTGTTACTTGGCAGCCACCATTTATAGGAGCTTGCAAATAGAGAGCCACATGTTAACAGAAAGACTTGTTGGGAAAGTAAGCCTAGTGATACAGGGTATCCCTTAGCTCCAGAAAGGAAATGAGAGCTAGCTCTGAAGGCAAGCAACAGTTTTAACAATACGTAATAAGTTAAGAAAGACAAACACTTCAGTGGCAAGGAACAACGAATGTTTGCTTTACAAGTTCTGATAAGTTCCAGGATCCCGTCAGGGCTGGTATTTTCCTGTTGGCCAAGAGAAACTCAGCATTAAAGAATTAAATTTGATTAAACCCACATCCATCCAGCTAGCCCCACCACTGAGGTCACCCATCCCTCAGCTTTCTGCCACACTAGAGACAAAAAGATCCACAAGTGACTAAAAGAAATAGAGCCCAAAGAATAGTTACACAATCTAAAAATAATGCTGCAAACCTAAGGCAACACCATAAACAAAGAAGTACTGCATGTTTCCAAGACTGAAACCACAAAAAGACAGTTGTATCAGCTGGGGAAGGCAAGAGTCATGCTTCAGCTTCCACCCAAACCAAGTGAACTCCTCAAAGGTCTAGAGAGAAGTGGAAGGTTTCACCGTCGAAAAAATCATCACAGGAAGCAGGATTAGATAAAGCTTTCTAGCTATATATTTTGGCAGGTAACACTTCAAAACATCACTGGGATTCAAGTGACATTCAATACTGTGTCACCCTTACTTCTGCCAAAGAACTTGTCTGGTGGAGGAAGCGCCTGATCACATATCTAACAAGTATTTTGTCCCTACGTTTGGTATTCAATAGCGCATCTAAAGAGGACACTTACAAGCTCACTATCACAACTGAAAATAACTAGAGGCTGTTGGCTCAGCTACACATTTTTATATGATAAACAAAAAAATCATATACCTCAAAAGACTGTAAAGATAAGGAGAAGTCAAGCAGGGCAGGTTAAGGGGCAAGCAATTCTGACTACAGGGGCTTCCTGCTAAGAAATGGGGAAGAGGCAGATGCTCCCACTAGAAAGAGTCTGAATGCCAAAAATCTCAGGCTCAAGCAAAAGACATCAACCATGTTGTCATCTGAAACAGTGAGAAATTCTCATGTTGCCTGTCCTGGACTAACAGAGACAGAGGTTCTTCCAGGTTCACGGAGGCTCTCTGAGGGGAGGCTGTCGGCCCACCAGGCTTTGGCCAAAATATTTCACTGCCAAGGCTAAAACATATTTTATTCCACTTGCAAGCTTTTCTTCCCAGCTTCATAGCCATTCCTCTAAACCTTAAGCCTTGGTAAGATGATCTTTGTTTTACTAAAAAATTAGGTTAATGACAGGGCAAGAATAGAGTCAGCGGGCTGTGGTTCACCATCTCCAGAAAGCCCAGAGACCAATACGTGTTGGGGAGTACAAGCAGTCCAGACAGATCTATACTTAAGTCAGCTGAAGAAGATGGAGTAGAGAAGTACAGTCTGCCAAGTCACTGATACTCAGCTCCCAGCATGGGGAAGGCACCCTGGGAGTGCACAGATAAGCACGTCTCCTGCAGTGATTCGCCTCCCAGTATCTCTCAAATAGAGAATTTTTCACCCTTGATTAAAGCAGAAGCCTTAAGTCCACAATAGAAAATGCAAGTACCAACAAATATTTTTCCCAGCAGGTTGAAAAATCAATACAGCTTTCAGAAAATGCACTCTCTCCAAACTAGAAATAAGGAGCCAGGAACAGAAATCATTACCCTTTACACTGACTGTGATGTAAGGATCAATGCACTGCCCAGCATCTTTCAGACCAATTTTCTCTATGTTGATTGTGAGTAATGTCATCCCGGGTTCAGATGGCAATCTGGGTAATAAAGTACCTGAAAAGAATAAAGCATATTATTAACTTTTTGTGTCACCTTACAGCAAACACACAACATCATTTGATGGATTTCAAAGCCCACACAAAAACACCCCCCCAACCTAGAACTGCCTTAAGTCAAATGAATTCATGGCATCAGTTTTTTAAAAGAACAAAGAGGAACTTTGTTTAAAGTGTTCTTTCTTGCTCTCATGCAGAATAACTCATTGGTGGAACTCATTTATATAATTTTTAAGGATTAAATTTGGGAAGCTGGATTCAATCTGCAGTTACAGGAAGTTCAGACACTTAATCAGGAGTCCCACCCCATTGAACATGGCTTGGCTCCATGTTGAAGATTTAGACTGGGAGAATAAGGAGGAAAATGGCATTGTTGCAAATCCCACTGGACATAAGGAAACCAGAAGAGAGATTCTTCCTTATCTAAGTTCTACTGGCCTCTGCTTAAAGGGGGGGGAGGAGGGGAAAAAAAAAAAAAAAAAAAAAAAAAAAAGAAGGTGTTTCCACCCCCCACACACATTCCCTTCTGCCTTAAGGAAGCGGTTCCCAGCTCTGCATCAAGAACATTTAGGATCAAAACTTCATGGTCAGCGTAAATGAATCCTCACAGTGCTGAGGAAGACAATGCAGCTGGCAAGAAATCTAAACTGTTCAAACTCACTAAAAGCCATGAGATTCTGTCATCAACAATGGAATAGGTTTCTCCATGCTGATTTTAGCAAAAACTAGCAGGCTTCAAGCCTCTCTCCAGTATTAGATGAATAAACACCAAGACAGAAAATCCTTAGACTCATGAGCAAGCTTGATTTAAAGATTTGGTTTCCTAATTAAAAAAAAAAAGTTATCCCAAGTCTTGAGATCTAACAAAGTAATAGTTTCCTTTGGCAAGTCCAACATGGGTTTTCCTTGATACTTTTTTTCCTTTTGATCTGCTTGAGGAGCTGGAGAACCAAGGAGTTTTTGTCCTATTAGAGAGACTGGCTGTGCAGCAGGGGACCATGTATTCTGCTCTTAGAACTAGAGCCACAGCTTCAGCAAGATTTCATGAGCATTCCCACACTCAGTCCCTCTTTCAGAATCATGACCTCCAAGGTACTGCATCTGCAGACACTTCACAATGTATCACGGCAGAATTCTACCCACCATTCTGAAGTAATGGGACCGACTTCTGACTATAGTATGAGAAACATTAAAAAGCAAATTACGAGAGAACACCCATTTCTGCAAAGAAGCATACATGCTTTAGTTAATCTTGCTGTCTCTTTGAACAGAAGTTCAAAGGCAGCGTTCTTATTTCAATCTAAATGAAGGTAGAAGCAAGCCCGTCTTCTCTTTGGCACAAAACTTTGCTCTGCCATCTTTCAGTTGTCTTCTAAAAGCAGCATGCCCCCCAAGAGCCAAGAAAAACTGTAACTTTCAGTTTTCCTATCCATCACTCAAAGGGACTAAGCAATGGGATACTTGACAGAAAAATCACCTGAAAGATGCGTCAGACTGGCATTTATTATGAAAACAGTGGCTTAACAAAAATTATTCTGTTCTTGAAAAATGCTTTCCAGAATGTGTGAAATTGCAGAGGTGCAATGAACAGAAAAAGTCAAGCTCACTTCCAGCAGGTAAGAGAAGAGTAAGACAGATGGTCTCCAAGAAACACAGTTTCCTTTCTGCCTCAGGAGGGTGAACAGCCAAGCCAGCAATAAACTAAAGCAGCTGACTGTAACCTGTCTCATGCAAGCCGCAGCCACCCAAGCAGGTCTTTCACTGAAGCCTCTGTAGTCATTTCATATAGGAGTCATTAGCTGACAGTAACCTCTCTATGGTATAACTTCACTAGGGCTGGGCACCACACTGCCAGTCTGCCACCACGGCTTGGGCCCGTTAGCCTTCAGCAGGCTCACACTGAGGCTTTTCATGAGAAAACTGCCAGCCATTTCAGACACAACCACAGGGCATCATTGCCAGAGGGGGAAGGGAGCATCTACAGATGAAATAACCGTCCTCCTACAAGTGTATTTCAGAGACACAAAGGTGAGCCAACCCAACAGCTCACTCCCACCAAGACACAGGCATTCAGTCTCTCTGTTCCTAAACCCCGATTCAGAGAAAAGTGAAAAAGTGATAAGTCTCCTGCTGAGTTCACAAATGGAAATGGTTCACAGAAGAATCCATTGCCAGCACAGCACTGGAATAAAGAAGTATATAACCAGGAGAAAGACAGGAAACCTTTGCTGTTAGAGGCAGCAAGCCATTGGTCAGTTCAGCTCCACACAGCACCGAAGTCTAACTACATAAGTACTCTTTGTGTAAGATTTCCCATAAAATGTGTATTCCACTAAAGAAAAATCTAGCTACACCTACCTTTGGCTACACTGCAAGTCAAAATGTCTTTATTAGCACAGTAGGACTTCTAGAGAGCTATGTAAGGCGCGTCACCAAATACAACTTTCCCTTCTTCTGGTACTGAAGGGAAATTAAGATCAACACATAGATGCTTAGTACTATGTTACCAAGGATTGTATTTCGAGGCTCGAAACTAAGAGCTGAATGAAGAACATCACAGCTACGTGAATACAATCAAAGAAATAACTGTATATACTAAAAGGTTATCATACCTTCATTGGCTCCTGGGTTAGATGAATGGTGCAATGTGATAACGATGAAGCCATGCATGTAGAAGACAAGACCATGATCAGTTAGACAATACAGTTATGCACTATGGATTAAAGGCATATAGAAGGAAGGAGCGCAACACAGTTCTATCAATTCAATATGGAAAGTCCACTTTACTTACAAGGCTCACCCCAGAAGGCTGCAAACTGCTTTTGTTTAAGCCTCCTCACCCAGAGAAAGATCAACAGACCAACCTCCAATCAGGCAAGAAACACCACATTGATTTACATTCAATGGGGAAACAAGATCTGTGTTCAAGTAGTACAAAACCACCTTAGGGGTTTAGATTGTTGTAGCTATGGGGAAGTTTACCTTAATGCAAAAAAAATTCAGAAAAGTGAGATATGCAGTTTATTACTTAGATGACAATGGAAAATATCAGTAAGTTCAGGAGTTGCTCTCACCTCCTCTTAAAAGCATGGTCTTACTGAGGAATAACTCTGTAAGAAGGTATATGCCCCAAACCTCTCCTCTTTCCAGTTTGGCTACCCTATTTCTTTGAAAATGATTTAACTGTCCATTCAATCTGTCTATCATCAACTTAAATTCTTTCTTAAGCATATACACAGCTTCTATGTCCACTATATGCATACAGCTCTAATGGGTTGCACAGAGGTAACCGTTGGGACTATGATAATGGTCACGGCCTTATTGATTCACCACCATACCAAGAGCTACTCAAGGTATCTCTGCTGTACTTTGGACAGACAGAATGCATCTTCATAAGTGGATTTATCATGGTGAATGAAAAGGATCAAGATAGTAAATGTCAGTAATAAAATATCACAATATATTACAGCCTATTTGTGAGCTTAGCATAAACAACTGTAGACTGTGCATATCTACGTCAGTATAGCCTGCAGGGATCATGTTCAGTAGCATGCATTGGCTCAGATCTAAGGACAGAGATGTGTTTTCTCCAGGCATAAGTAATGCAATACCCCATCTCTTTCAACCATAATTCCAGTACTAGTTTCCCTACTTGTTATCTCCTTCCTGAAATACAAAGTTTGCCAGCCTGCTCTGAAACTAGAAACTTGTTTCTTCTGCAAAGAAACCACACAAGGAACCAAAAGAATCTCTGTTGGAACATCCTACTCTTTTACCTGGTAAATTGTCAGAAGCTGAAGTTCCAGGAAGACCTTCTCTAGAATCTGTAGGTATATCCAGTTCTACAAGTGCTTTCACATGGACAAGGACTTAAGCTATCAAAACCAAAGCTAGCCCCTTCTTTATCCTCTCAGAGCTTGGCTTTAGTCTAAGCCATTGTGTCACCAGACTATACAACACAAAAATAACCAGCAACAACTTATCACATCTCTAGCAGGATGTGATGCTCCTTGCAGGAGAAACATTGCCACAATTTACATTTGAATGTGTTTGAAACTTCACATACTACAGTTAAGAAAGTGCATGGAATGAGAATACTGAGTCTGAACAAGGAATAAAGGCTAATTATTTGAAGTAGATGGTACCACCCTCACAGGTTATCCACACAACTGTTTTGCGATAAGATATTGTTTGCTGAGAAAAAAAAATAATCCACTGGCCACCTTTGTGATTCTCCAATACAGCATTAGAGTTTACATGAGCCTGTTGCTTCTCACCTGAACTTTTCAAATCACAGGTGGAAAAAAGGGCTTCTCAGAGACAGAACTTACACATACTACATGGACTGGCATGGCAAGGCTAGCGCCCCTACCTGGAACTCTAGCAGGAAAAGAGTCTGGAGACCCTGCTCCAGCTCCTCCTTCCTCATCATCCTCCTCAAACTCCAAGTGTTCCTCTTCTCCAGGTGCTAAAATCTTCCTGTAAAACATGAGAAAGAAGAATGAGACCAAAGATCCATCATCCAGCTTTCAACTCACAAGTCAGCACCTGAATATAGAGCAGGAGCAACATGCTTTAATGTCTTTTCATACTTCTTAACTACTACCTGTACCTGTAGACTCTGACAGAGATTGCAGGAGCTCAGCCCAATACAAAACACAGAGTCTAAAAACAAGAGACAATACTGAAGCATGTAGGGATGTACCAAGTCCTGATTTTACCAAAAGCATGAGCTTGATTTTTAGTGGTACCTAGACAAACAGAGTTTGTAAGTTCTTTTATTAACCAGTTTACCCAAAGCAGTACAGCAAGTAGGTGGCTCTTGAAATTCTAGTATTTCAGACATACACCAGGTCCAGGCTATGCTCCCTTTCAGATAAGTATCTGTACCTGAAGTGAGCCAGTTCTCTCTTACCTGAGTGGGACAGGCTGAACATCAAAGGGGAACTCCTTATTATAAGTGAGGATATTCTTTAAGACTGCAGAGACGGGAAAAAAATAAGAATCCATATCCATAAACAAGCATTAATTCTACTACTTTGCACAGCTATGTCCATTCTCACAGCATCTTCACACACACAAATCATAATAATATTTAAAAATCAATCAGATCATACAAAAAAAACCACCCAACAACCCCTCTCTCAGATTTTAAACACCAGTACAGTCCTGATCAGAGTTGTATCACTGTAACATTCAGATAGGCTAACTGCAACTCCAGTACATAATGACCACCACACTTACACAGACAGGGAAGATTAACATGGCAATAACCAAAAGCATCGTGAGAAAAAGCTACAGGCCCCAGGGTAATGGTAGCAATCTTTGGTGGCTATTGAAAGGAGGGTTATGCTGTTACTGGCATCAGCTCCAAACAGATTTAAGTCTCCAGAACTGACACAATTCAGCACACATGTAGGCTGCACATTCAGGCAGCCACCGTAGGAGTCCAAGCATGCTGGTAACACATAGCTTAGTTGAGATTTCCTATTTCTTTGTGCATGCGTTTTGCTTTTTTTGTTGTTGTTGGTGAGTTTGTTCGTTTGTTTTTTTCTTTTTTTCTGCCCTCAGATGTCTGGGCAGATTGACAAAATTCAGAAGAGATACAGTGCAACATGTGAGCATCAGGCCCCAGAGACACTGACTATACTCTCCAGCATTTGGTGGAGAATGGCTTTGCCATTTGTATTGGAAATTTATTCAAGTTTTAGTAATCACAACTTTAGCTGTTATTTCCAAAAGCATTTACGAGTAAAAGCAAAACTTCCAAAAGCATGTAAAAGAAATAAGCATTTCATGATGGCTAAAGGGCCTAAAAATTTACAAGAGAACACCTGCAGGGAGAGGCACTCTCCTACCAGACAATGAGTATCCCAGACTGGGCAGGGGGAAGGAGGTATTAAAACTGAGTCCTCTCACTGAGCCTCACTTTGCAATAAGCCCTCTCAGAGCACAGGAGATATCCCCTTAGGACTACTGAATGAGAACAAAACCATTTTAAAACAATGCTAATATTACACAAATACCCAGAGGTACTTAAATACTAGTTATGTTTAAGTAACCACTGCCAGGCCCCTCTGCCTCTGCACACTACAATTCAGCCAGTGTAGGAGAGCTTCCCTGCCTGTCTTCACATTCACATCACTCAGCATGGGCTCCATCAGTAACTTACCAGACACAATCTGAACGGTACAATGAATAAAGAATCCCTCAGAGAAGCCATAAAGAACGCAAAAGATCTTTGCAGTCTTTGCTCAGTCTGATTTTTTTTCTGATTTCTGTACTACCACCTGAAAGGTTTAGGTACTACCTGATTCCAGCTGGACACAATACATAAATACATAGAAAGCTGTAAGCTGCCTTCAGTCAGAGATGACAGACAAAACTGATGCCAAGTCTCTCTCCAAAGAATTAAGCTCTGAGGGATCAGTAATGCAGATCTCAACACAGTGGTGAAGAATCACAGCCACTTCCCAACAGAAAAGCAGCTGATTAATAACAGACAGTCACCTTCCAGCACAGCTGAGGTTCAGGAAATGAAGGGGATTTTTATCACTCTCAGAATTCCCCAGCTCTTGGAGAGCTACATCATACTGGAGACAGAAAGTGAAACCGCCCCCGGCAGAAAAATCTCGGTAAAGCGAAATCTCTTACAGATCATAGGCACGTTGTACAGATACAATAGAAACGACAGTAGTTCTCCTCCCATCTTCCAAAGGTTGGTAAGCACTAGATTCCTCTCTCTTCCCAGCAACCAGTTTCTCTCACTACGTGAATAAACGTCCCCTGAAAAAACCTTCTAGTAATACATTTCCGTCATCACTAGAGGGCACAAAATACTCCACTGATAGGGGTACAGGAAAAAGGCAAACAGTTTTACAGCGCCTAAAGTCTTGATGCTGCCCGGAGGTAGAGCCGAGCATACACCCCCTGCCACAGAGCCGCGGCCACGCACACGGGCCTTGGTACCAGACCTGCCCACGGGAGTGCGTGGCTTTCGGACATCCTGGCAGTGATGCTGAGCGTTTAGCTCAGAAACACTGCTGGAAACACCATCCAGAATCTCCTGCCTTTTGCCACAGAAAGCTGTGGATCAGGTTTTTAAAAGGCCTTCAAGTCTGTCTCATCACCAATAGCAAAAAGTTTTGCAAAGTTGTAATATGGCAATCTACGAAACCGCTCCTTTAAACATCATCAGGATAAGAAGTGGATCTACAGCACTCAGCCTGGTGAAATACTTATTCAAAGCCACTACGAAAAAGCAAAGCAATAAAACAGCAATGCAACAATCATCCTTTGAGGAAAAGGAAGATCCTCTTTACATCTATTACAAGTGTGAGTTTCAGATGATTTAAATAAAAACAACCAGATCACAGGAAAAAAAAACAACCAACAACAAAAAATCAAACATTAGGTTACAAGAAACAGAAATCTCCATTGCAATACTGCGTAAGGCACCCAAGCTTTCAAAGGCTGGTTTGGGCTTTTTTGGGTTTTGTTTTGTTTTTAAAAACACACATCACCTCTGGGAGAAAGAGCACTTCCACTCTGTAATGCTGTAAATCATAAAGCATGATTCACAGAAAGTTCTCCATGTGTGTAACTAATGGGCAGATCCCAGCATCGTGGTCTCTATTTATGTTACTTTTCCAACAGAAGTCTTAAAAATACTGTTCTGCAGGCTCTCATGCAGAAGCTGCCTTTTCTTTTGTGACGTTAGACAATATCACATTGATTTTATCAGCAGTTGGCTCTCTCTTGAAAGATTTCAAAAGAAATTATCAACATGAGCTGTACGACCAGTACACACTAACTTGGTAAAGACCCCCGTCCATTTAGATTTTTAGTGATAGCCTATGATACCTGTACTGATTTCCTTTTTTTAAATAGACAAGACAAAATAATTCAGATACCAGGCTCCTCAGTACAACCCAGTATCTACTTCTCTTATGATACTTATGACACTAAGTTTGAAAGTAGGTGCTTAGCAGCTAGAATTATCTATCACACACGAACACAGGCACACGCGATGTCCCAGCCTATCCATTTGTAATGTGTATTATAACACTGGTATAAGCTTTCACAAGAAAAGGATTTGTGAGAGCCAGTGTGTTAGCAATGATTTCACACAGTGTAGTCTCAAAAGAACTATTTGTATGTATGGACCCTCCTGTAGCATTACTCTAGCACAAAAGATTCAGTGACAAATCCTATAAACAAACAAAACTAGCCAACTGCTTCACTTTCCAAGCAGCGTGAAATGCAAGCTTAAGTAGGAAGTTAGAACTTGACAACACAAAACTAAAAATAAAAGTGGGGTGGGAGCACTGGGGCTGGTTGTTATAACAACACCAAAACCAAATTTCTCAGCCATTTTGACAGCTTCAGGCATAAAAGTAATTAAAACAAGCCAAATTGTGTGAATAGCTGTTTTCGTTCCACCCTAACAGAATGGCTTGACCTAACAAAGGAATCGCTTATTTGCATTGCCAGCCCAGATTTTTTTTTAGCTTTTTCTGGTGGAATGCAAGAGAAAATTGACAACACACAAATTAAAACACTTCACAGTGTATTTTATGAAATGGCTGGTGTTGGCCTGATTAAGATTTACTCTATTCAAGATATACTTAAAAACACAAAACAAAGGCACAATTCAGAAAGAGGCCAGAACAATCCAAGTCAGACAGCAACATTAAGAACATCAATGTTCAATTGTTGTTGTAGAAGCACTCGTCCTCCTCCAAGGAAAATAACTGGGTGTCTTTGAAAACTGATGGCCACACACTCTTCCTCAGTTTTAATATAGTTGCTTGTTGTATGAGGCATGGGCTGAATGCACTTTGCACTGTTAAAAAGGTTTTTTGACAGCTAAAAATCAATTCTCTGATGGAGGGTAAGACAAGCAACAGGACTGTTGCACCGTAATTGAAATTTTGGCTTTTAAGAAAAGGAAGCATTTCAAGGGAAGCTCTATGTCTGTTGGCAGAATGTAAAATCTGACTAAACCCTTCAATAGTCACTTTTTTTGATTTGTAGAACAGTTTGATCAATTAAAACCTGATTCTTCTCCCTCTTCCACCATTCAGTCACTCACAGGGCATTTGCACAATGAAGTCTAAAATCCACAGTCATTAAATGATTACATTTTAAATACTTTCTAAATGGAGAGCAGAGGTATCTATACAAAATAATCCCAAATCAGAGGATGCAGAGGGCAGACATGCAATATGTAGACTGAGAAAGACCTAATACTTCCAACATATAGTTAAACCCTTTCCTGAGTTAGAGTCTTCACAGACCTAGTGGTCTTGTAACCTACCTTCAGTTTCCATTTCCAGGGAACAGTTTAAAAGCATTTGGACTCTATGTTTTGGTAGAGACATTAGGAAGCTCAGTTCAATGCCCTGCTTCTTGACAAGTTTCCCTGTAGGATCCTATGTGGG
Organism: Buteo buteo; assembly: GCF_964188355.1. NCBI lineage: Eukaryota > Metazoa > Chordata > Aves > Accipitriformes > Accipitridae > Buteo > Buteo buteo. The sequence goes on along the minus strand of NC_134182.1, from coordinate 8,056,736 downwards.
TTACTTAGAGAACGGGAGTGCAGAGAAATTCAGCTTATTCATGAAGTGTAAACACTTGCCTGCCCATCATGTTTATCCCAACATCTCCCTTAATGATACAACTGTGACAGGAACAAAATAAAACCAGCTTTTGCTAGCATGAAGGAAGCTATTCCACATCTCCTGTTCCCCAAGAATTGTAGAAATGTTAGCATTCAGGATAATATTGCTTAGATGTGGAAGCTCTGATTATAAGGATGCTTTGAGAACAAAGCAGCCAGTGTTATGGGAAGGAAAATGTAGCAGATAAATAGATACTTCCTACATGAAAAAGTTATTTCTGGATTGACATACCAAGAACTGACCCAGGAGCAGTTGGGAAAAAACAACATCACACACAACCCTTCAAAGACTGACTCACATCCTCACTTTGACTCTTAACTTTGTTAGTCTGGTAGGTGACAAGTGATTGGCTACCATGAGCACAAGTTAAATATTTTCAAAAGAAAAAATAAATTTCATGCTGCAAGGAGGAAGACCACAAAGTGTTGAAATTCAGTTCAAATAAGAAATGTGCGGGTAAATTTTCCAGCTGATTATATACTGTACTACCGATAGCTTAAATTACTATTTTGTGCAAAAATTAGCAGCACCCAGAAAATTACTTATTTGAGAATAAAGATGAATACATTATCTGAAACATTAGGACTACTATACTTTGAAATTACCCACATTACATTCCTTAATGCACATCAGGTTTTGTCTACGTGGTAACAGATATTTGGAAGCACCACCTAAAACAAGCATTACTTACTGTCAAACCACATTGTGGTCAGTCAGTATTCATGCTACTGTCTTATTTTCCACTGTAATGATAAATGTCACTCAAAATACAAAGATACTACTTACTTGGTTCCAACTTCTTCAAATCCTCAAGCTTAAATTCATCCTGTGATTGGGTGGACTAGGACATTACAAAGAAAGAGTTAGATGTTAGTATGCACCTTCCCCTCAGACAGAGCTACTGTATCTCAGAATAAGCATGCAAGGTGCTTCCTTTGTTCAAGCATACCAGGTTACTTCAAAGCTAAGTCCTAAACATCCCAAACAAAATCTCTCAAACAGAGGCTAGGTTCACAGGTGAGGCAGAAAGTACATTACTTCTCATTTATTGAGAACAAACTTACCCCATGTTCCAAGCTCTAATGCAAAATAAATACTTTTAAAGCAACTAGTTGCTCTTTCATACTTACTACACACAGGAACATTAAGACAGAGGGACTTGTTTTAATTCTTCCCCGATCAAGTTGTTCTGAAGCAAGATCAGCTGTAAGACTGCACTGCAAAGTGATACTCCAACAGGAGCATTCACAGTTCACGACACACGTCCAACATTGTAACACTGGCAGAAATTACAGTATACATGATGAGCTTGACAAAACACTCAGCTAAGAGCTCACTGCACATGGAAGAGGGATTCCCACCTCTGCTTTCTCCAACTCTGAAGAGGCAGTTGCCTCACCTGTCTGTAGCACATGTCTGGTTCTCAGTAAGCCTATTATATTTACTAACTCAACAGTAAAGTTTTTTATTTTTTTATTCTGGGGTAGTTCACCTACAGTTTGGTAAGCTGAACTAGCCTATTCCAAGACAACAAGTGGCAGAGCTGGCATAAGGGAAGTAGTGCAAATAAGAGGATTGGCATTGAACATCCTCTTTTAGGCAGAGGATCAGGTCTTGCCTATTGTGTCATTGCACCCTTGGCATCTCTTAAGATTACTCATTGTTTTCAACATTTCTTTAAGTCCTGGTGGGTTTTGTTTTTTTTTCTTGATTTTGCCCAAGTGTCAACAGGGACCTCCTGCAAGACTACAGAAGGACAGTACAGCAGCTATACCCATACTGTTAGAAGAATGGGAAAAGATGACCACACTTAGTAACTGCTTTACTGTCTTCTAAGAAACCATAACAAAACTGCAGCAAGTAAAATGCTCCCCAAAGTGAAGTGGATGAGAAGTTCTATTACCCTCACATGAGATTATAAAATCCTTGAGTTACTGCTGAGGAACTAACAGCAAGGAAGGCTGTTCTTGCAAGACATCACCTCTTCATTTTGGCAGGTTATGACATTGCTGCATCTTCTGCTATTGCTCTGAGACATGACCTGACCCATGAAGCCGTCCCACAATGCAGCACACCTGCCCCTGTCATAACGTCACAGTGACTCGGAACAAGTGCAATGCTGTTCCAACAGCCCAGGTTAGATCAAAATAGACGGACAGGTAGAGCTAGCTAAGTAATTCTTCAAACGCTGCACAGACTCAAGACTGGTCAGCCCCCACCTCATTAGTCCAGCTCCAGCATGCTGCCTAAATTGCCACTGTATCCCAGCCTCTCAGACAACTGAAGGCAGCACAATGGTGATGCTGCACCTTGTACAGCAACATGAAGTACTCCGGAGCGCTGCTGTAAGTAACTTGATGCAAAATTTGCCTGTCACCACTCTTTGTTGGTAAACAGGTAATCCAGTAACTGAAACTTTGCTTCAGTTGATTCATCGCTCCCCCATCCACACTCTTTTGGACATTTCTCTCACTTCACTTTTGTTTTGGGGATAAGATTGTGCTGAGGGTAAAAGAAATTCACTTCTATGACATCAACTTCCAGTCCAGAAAAAAGCCCACAGAGTAGCTTCTAAATCATTATTTTCACACATTTGCTTACAGCACTGCCAGTTTTCATGAGTTCTACAAAATAATTTTTATTCTACACACACATTCTTCCTCGTGCTCTATTATGATTTGTGGAGCGGCTGAATTAGCGCAAGGGTCACTCCGGGGATCTTTTTACCCTTACACACAGGTTATGAAGACAAACTCATCAGTTCTGAAGGAGGAAAATGAGGCAAAGAGCCAAAGACACAAAATGTGCAAGTAAATTCCTGTACAAACCCTAATACATGCTCATATAATCACTTAAAGGTTTTTAAGGCAGCCACCTGGGGCATCATGTTGACAACCTGGAAAGTCCAAGCGTTCAAGGTTTGTTCACTCTGTTTTCAGAGATTTTGGCTATGGCTGAAGACACTAAACTAGCTTTAAAAAGCTCTACAGTTACCTATCACTAAAGTATGAAGTCACATGGGAAAGAGAGCTATACCTGTAAAGCTGCACTTCTCAGTTCCAAGCATGTTGCAATTTTAGCTATGGTTTTCTGAAAGGAAAAAAAAAAATTACTTAATTTAGTACTGAAACTGTATTCTTCCATATTCACATTTTTTAAAAAATATAAATACAAACAATTGTTTTTTCTTGCAAAGACTTCGGATCTATTATTCAGTACCAGATCATTCAGCATCAAAAGCTTTTTTATACACAAGCAAGATTTTCTGAAAGCACAATAGATGAAACAGACATCTGCCACTTAACTCCCCTCCCACAGCTCATCAACACAGATGGGGGTCATTCACTCAGCAGAAAGTGTAATAATGCCTGCCACTTCATAAATTGTTTATAAACTCAACTGCTCTGAAGTGATAGGGGAGAGGAAAAAAAAAAAAACCCAAAAACCAAACACCAAACCAACCAGTGTATTGCCTTCTGAGAACTTATGTGGTTTGTTCTAAGTTGCCCTTTTAGGAGTCATGCCTACAGTTCCTCTGTTGGGTTTACAATCTCAGCAGACCAAGTCAACCTTCCTCAGAAGTTACAGAAGCCCAGTATCTCAGCACTGAAAAAAACACAGTCCCCTTTTGTGGGTTTTGGTGGGAGAGGAAGTATAAAGGCGGATTATTTTTCTAACTTTCTATTTTTGTAATTTTAAGACATTTAAACTCTGAGTGAAGCATGAAATATATTCTTTGATTCAAACTTGTCAGCTATCTAAGATATCCCTGAGCAGACCTGTGAAGTAATTTCTCATTTTCATTTAAAAATGTAGAAAAGAGGGAAGGGCTTCAAAATAGCCCATTGCTAGCAGTCTTAATTTGAAGACAGGGCTACTTAAGCTTTTATGTCTCACAAAGTAAGAAGCTCCAGCAAGTCACATTTGTTTCTATTACTACCAGCTGAAAGGAGTTAAGACTTCCATAACTGATGTCAAGTGGATACAACTGGACAGTATATTTTACATTGCCTAACCATCACAAGTTTGTTCATTAACTAAAAGGTTTTAGTGAAGAAAAACTAAGACTACTGCAGAGATAAGTGCCAAATAGAATTCAAAATGCTCTGTGGAACACTTATAGGGCAAGAAAAACAGCCACAGTGAAGCTACAAAGAAAATCAGTTTACTTTCAAAGTAAGTTTTCCCCCCAGAAGGAAGATAAAAGTTGAAATATGCACCTGTAACCCATTCTCTCCTTTTAAATCAGGCAGTATAAAACCAGCTCCCCTCCAAGCTGGATGCAAGGGGAGGAAAATATTTCCTAGAGCACAACTCCAGCATCAATGAAATTCAAGAGTATGGGCATCTGGCAAGTTACACGGTATCAGTCAAAAGCCAAAACAACCCTTTAAAGGAGGGTTACATTTTAGGCTCCAAGAGGTTTGTAGCAGCAGATAAAAACTAGACATGCTTTCACAGCTACCTCCCCCTAGTCATCTGCCCTGACTCTCCTGCTAAGAGATGTTACTACTCCTTCTCAATCAGTTCCTGGGCCAAGTCTAGTTTCAATAGGCTGGGCTAAAAGTGAAGTGGCTTCAGTTTCAGTTCACCTTATGCCAGGCTGAAAGAGTTCAGGAGCTGAATCATAAGCAGATCAGACATCAATACCTCAAGGGCAGAGCTAACAGCTGGAGTGTGTAAAAGCCTCAGATACCTGATTTTCATCTGCTACCATGGGCTTATCAAAGCTTTCAAAGCCATTTCTCCCCAACTGGTGTCTCCTCTTGTCTTAAACACTCTTTTACAACATGGCATTAGCACAGACTTTACATCCTTGTAGTTTATATTACTGTTCATTGTATGGAGGTCTTAGAAAAATTCTTTTCAGCACCTTCCAGGAAAGTAGCAAGTGATGCATATTAGCGCAGGACACACATTGTTTTCTCCTCTGCCCAGGATGCAGCATATGTAGTGGTGTGCTGTTTGGGAATTTTAATATAGAGCAACATCACTGCATGCTTGCATGCAACATGGCAGAGTAAAAATATTACAGCTCTATTTCTGTGGAGGTTTGTTTTGTAGTCTAGGTTCAGTCAACAAACTTCTACCTCCCTGAAATAAATTTTGCTACGTTAACAGAGATCCACAGCTGGATGTCCAGCATAGCTTGGAAAAACACAGGTTTTTTAAAAAGAAAGGAGTACGCACAGTCCTGGATTAAGTTTGACACTTTCAGACCTGCACTCCGCACATGGGTGTTGTGGATTTACATATACCTTCAGGATGGATGGGAGGGCACCAGGTAGTACTACAGAAACAGATTCTCAGTCCCTCGGGTGAGAATTCACTACATCCATCTCATCAGCTGCAGTGCAACAAAAGGAATTCCTTTTTATATTTGAGAACATCTGGAAAGATACATTTGCAAAGGTAGAATCTTAAAGAGGAAGGTGTGAAGTAATGGGTAAAAGAAAGGAATCCAGAGGTTCCCTAGGGAAGGGAGGGGAAATCTCTGAGGTTTGACTACAGCTCTAACATTTGCAAAAACCCAGCTGTTCAACAGTTTGGGTGTTGACTGCTGAGCAAAGAGCATGCCTATGCTGTGTTACATCAAAACCCCTCCAAATGCACCACAGAAAGAGGGCTACGAGTTCACAGGGTGCCAGCACACAGTCTCCATGCCCCACCACAGAATCAGAACACGTAAACAGATTTTCACATGGCTTTTATCCTCCCGGTCTCACATGTAGAGCATTAAGTCCACACTGTAAATGATGTCTCAAGAAGCACTGCTCAATGCCCATCCCCTTTGTCAATTCACCAATAAGCTCAGCAACACCCCTGTTCCCTATCCTGCAGATTTGTAACTGTATATTCTTAAAACTGCCTGAACTAGGTACCTCCTAACAGGACAAACAACAATACAAAATGTGTGTCCTCTGGCTCCTGGAGGCTGAAGGGCAATAATGGCTCTAGAAACAGATTAATTGAAGAGAGTTTGGGAGTCTTAAAATAGTAAAGAATAGGTTTTATATGGAATCTATTGAAATATGGCAAGCTCCCAGCAGGCATTATTCATAACTATTTTTTTAAGGGACCACACCCAACCCAAAAGTTAAAAATGCAGCTAAACACCGCTATCATTTTCAGCTGCAACTATCCCATGCAAAGGCTCCTTTTTGCAGCACAGAAAACATTCTGCATCTCATTAGAAAGACTGAAGCCATAATTAACTTTACTAGTTTGAAATAGTTAAGATTCAGTTTTATGTAAACTCGTGATTAGAAAGGAAAAAAGTCAGTTGATCTTGTAGTCAAGGTTTCTTCAGTGCAGTTGTGTGAGTAATGACTGTGCTAACTGTAATGCAGTTAAAGATGTTTGCATAAATACAGAGCCAGAGCAGAGTTTGGCTTTAAAGAGAGGTCTAGGCTGTTAGGAGACCAGTAGTTTAATGAATCATGCTAAGACTGTTCAACAGTGCTCTTATTTCAGCAAGTTCCAATTGCATAAAAAAAGCATGATTTTCTAATACTGAAGAAAACTCAGCCTAGCACAAAAACAGTTACATGAGAAGCAACAACTGCGGTTACAAGAGGGCTTTAAAGGTCAAATTTATTGCACAGAGAACTGGGTGAGAGTAACTATAGCTGGAGGCAAGCTGACAACCATGACCAAACCTAACTGTAACAATTCATGTAGCAAAACACAGTGGTTGTTCATGAATGAAGATGGGATTTTTTTTTAGAGAATGAACGTAAAATAAAGAACAGCAGGATGCAGATGTTAAGACCAAGGTAAATCCACCAGTAACTGCATCTGTTAGTAATCCATACATGCAGCTTCTAGGTGACCAAATTGTTGCACAGCCTCCTTAAAGCTGTTGCAGGGTGACTAGATTTAAACACAATGATTTGTTGTTTGCAGTATTTATCTGCAGAGAAATTCTTCAACAAAATTCACAATTACTAATGAAGATTCCAGCCCTGTCAATTATCCAAGTCAAGACAGAGTCTTCCCTAAGGACTAAAACTCCAGAATTATGTCCAGCAGTAGATATAAGATGACAACCACCCAGAAGTCGAAAATGCAGGAATGAGAAGCAAATTCTGGAGACTAGTCTGCTCTATCAAAGGAAGTAGCATACAGTGTTTCAAAACAGACTCTTCAGATCAAAAGCAAAAGGGCAAGATACGAATATTTAAAAGTCTGAATTCTTACCATAAACAATACATTTATTATAAGATAAAATGATAATTGGCTCGTATGCCTAGGAAAGAAATTGGTGGTATCTGTCAAGTGTTGTTAGATTAACAGATTGTATGATTACATTAGCAAGTAACACACCATCAATTATGGTGTGGCCATATCTGCACTGTAACACCACCTGTGATGAATGAAATAAACCCAAACATGGTAAAAGTTTATACAGACAGATGGGGCTGAGGATTTGAACCTAGCCTTGTCCTTTCCCTGTAGCTGTAAAGCTAGTAGTTTTCCCTTGGTACAAAGGAATCACTGCTGAAATCCATCTTCCCCACAAAGTATGTCAAGTAAGAAACAACGACAGCCTCACAGTAATTCCCAGCAGTTGGAAAACAGCTAACTGTAAATCTACAGAAAGACTAGAATGAGGGTAGATCAAGCAACTGGAAATCATAATTTGCTTCACAGCCTTGTCTTCTCCAATCTATGCAATTCTGTGCGCAGCCTTGGCCAGTAATATCAGATAAGCAAACCCTGAAGTTTACACACTTTTCTACATTCAGAAAAATAAAGAGGTGGCTCTTATATGACATATAGAACCTCAGAAAAACAAGATATTAGGGAAAGAGACTTTCCAGAACCAGGAAGAAATAGCATGCTGGTGGATACATTGGCAGGAACTTACTTGAGCAAAAGTAGCTGTTTTGGTATACAGATTTTTTTGAAGGGTGGCAAGAGAGAAGATACACTTCTATTTAACCAAACTGCTTGAAAACCCAGAAGCACACTAAACTCTACTCCTACACACCAAGTGAATGATACTAGCAATGACAGTAATTGGTCAGGATCACTAGATTATACTGGCTGAGCTCCTGCAGAAATAGGGAAGACCAGAACAGCAAGGAGATTAATATCAGACTAAAAGATTTTGCTGTATGGATTTTTAAGTGTTTCTTTCAAAGCAATAGCAAGACTCTTTATTTTTGTGTCTAGCATTAGTCTTGGTAGAGGAAGGAAAAAGAATGTTCTCTCAACAAAACATTGGGGAATTTGGCTGTGTATGTGGCTAATGAAATAGGCACCACCATTTGATAACCAGGCTTAAAGTTTCAGTGCATCAGCCCCTTACTGATCTAGAAAAAAAAAAAAAAGGCAAAAAAAAAAAAAAAGCAAGTGATATAAATGTCAACCTCTTTTGTAAGTTATATCAGCTTTAGAAACAGGTATCACTCTGCAAGGATTCAAAAACAGCCACTCCTTATTGTTTTCTTTTCAGAAGACTGTCTCCTTAAGACATGATCGCAGTCGCGCATCTAACATCTGAGGTCAGTTATCTCTGCTTCCTGAGCCCCCCAGGCCTTCCCTCACAGCTGACCTCACTCACTTCCACAATCTGGTCCAAGGTCCTTTCCACAAGATTCAGGGAACATCTGGAAGCAAAGCCCTGTGTGGTTCTGGTTCCCATACTCACAGGAGATGATGCCTCCAGAAGTGAGATTAACAGCTTCACCTTCATGAAGTAACCATATTTTCAAGAGTATCCACAGAGGGGAAACACACTGTAAAGATGACTATAGCTGAGCATGATGGAGAATGCTACCAGCAAGGGACAGAGAGCAGAAGCAATCAAAGACTAAACAGCTGTCCAACATTAACAAGGCTCCCAAGCCTTCAGTTCAGGAAAGGTGGACCAAATCCTTCTCCAAGAATATGACTCAGTTTAAGATGATCATGAGCCTTATCTTCTTCTTTGCAGAAGGTAAACAGTACATGGAAGACCAGCTCTTTGCTTTTCTTATTGGTACATGTCAAGGAAACAGTTACAAACCTAGTAAATGTCAATTTTCAGGCAATACCATTGCTCAAAGAAGTGATCTTATGACTTGGAAATCTGGAAATACAGGGTTTCTCTAACTTGGTATTCCTGAGAAAAACATGCCTTTATACAAGACATGAAAATTTAGCAGGGTCTCATATCTCAACAGATTGTATTTTGCTGAAAATGCTTGAGCATACAAGACCTCAGATAGCATTTTCCTTTCAAACCCTGTCACAGAACTGCATTAATACGATCCTGAGACAAAAAACAGCCTTTTCAGCTGAGGGGAGGGAAGAAGGAATAAAGTAATTTCAGTATTTTGAAAGACTATAAACAAATAACATTCTAAGAGACTACTAGGGAGTAGTCTGCCAGGACCCTTCCCAGTCAGGTGTTACATGTTAAGCTAACATCTCCCCCACAGATCCTCAATATCTGCAGTTTAAGACATTTTGTATTCAGACTTCAAAACATAAATTGTGCTAACGTTGTATAAGCAAGTTATCAAAAGGTCACCCAAAAAAAGAAACACCCAGGTTATGAAGGACTCTGGCCAGCATGCATGACATTCAATATTACACAGCAGAGCACCTGTCACATCTAATGACAACAACTGTTTTAGCCATGCTGGGCTCTGTTTCTGTTTGCGTATATTGAGGGAGGAAAAAAGGTCTCATAAGGCTCTGGTCTGTGAGATAAAAAAAAAAACACCATAATACACATCAACATCTACAAGACAAGCTCCTTGCCTGAGCAAACAGCAATACCCACCTTTTGATCTTCTGTGAATTCCGAGTTGTTGTGCTGAGACTGTGCCTCTTTTTGTAGATGCCTTGCTAATCTGGATGGGGTGAAAAAAAAATTGTAGAGTGGGAACAAAACACAGAAACACACACCCCCCCACACCCACACCCCAGACTCCAGAAAACATGTCAGCCAAAAGGTCCACAGACTGCTGCTCCAAATAGTTTTGGGGGTTTTAGGGGGTTTTTGGTTGGGGGCTTTTTTGACAAAGATTTCTAGAACCATGGTAGGCCATACTTTAAAAAATCCAGAAGATGGACAAAGTATGCAACTACATGAGGCAGGAAAGACTACATATGTAATGTATCATGAAGGGAGAACAGGTAAGAAGGTCCTTCTAGCCAGCAGCCCCTTTTATAAGCACTGACCTTTTTCCTCTCCCCATCCCCTTATTTTATAATAAACCATACTCCCTGTGAAGACCTACTGTGGTACAAGCTGACATGCATTTCACAGGGAGAATTTGAGGCAAGTTGGATTGCCAGGAGGCGCGGGTGCGGGCACCCTAGGCGACGGCCACAAGTTCTCCCAGTGCTGGAAGCCAGGCGCAGGGCGGCTTGGCCCAGGCTGCCGGGGTGTATTAGCTCACATTTGTGCCTGTCAGCATCACATGCAGAGCAGATACCCCACCCCTTGTCACCACGGAGACAGGAGTACCAAGAGGTTTGGAAAGTAACAGTAAGCAAACAGCTCAAGAAAGCGAAAGGAAGCTAGAGAGGGAAGCTATGGGAAGAGTTACAGTTTCCGTCCGGGGAGGAAGGAGAACATTAAACAAGCAAAACCTCTGGGCAATTGTTGCCATTCGCTGTAAATAATTCTTCTTAAAAAAGCAGAGGGGGAGGAGGGACAGGGGGCTGAAGGGAAACCCAGGGACAGCAGCAGTACTCAGGGCATTGCAATACACTTCCGTCTGGAACCTCACAAGTTTGCATTGTTAAAGAGATTCAGCTTCTCACTGCCACCATTGCGGTGGGGATTAGCCTGGTTTTGGGGTGGCTTTAAAATACATACACCAAAACAGATTACTATCAAAGTCTGTCAGAAACAAAAGTCAGAACTCAATTATTTCTTTGCTTTTCCTACAAATAAGCTCTCTTACAAAGGGTTGAGGCCCTTTAGCACCAGCAAAAACACAACCAAACAGGACAGGGTAACTGCACAACTCACTGGCGCTGCCCCCCTTCGTAAAGGGGGAAAGGTGGTGGCTAAGACAAAAAGCACAAACATGCTTGAACTCAAATGTACACCCCTTCCCTACTGCCCCACCTATATGATACACAGGACATATAGAAAGGCCATTTAAAAGTAACAATTGAAGAAAGCATATCACCATCACAGCAATATGCCACCCGCAAGAGGCACCACAACAGTATTAACATTTCTGCAAGCATCAGTAGCACAACCCTCTTTTCATTTGTCACTCATACAAAAAAACACCCTAATTCAAGTAAATGCATCTGGCATCCCACTTGAAGCTTGTTCAAAGTTGGATCAGATCAAGTTCCACAGACAGGGACATTTAGCAGGGAAGGCACTGCCGACAGTTCAGAGGGCTCCTGCGTGAGTAGGCACCTGAATGAACAAGGGCCAATCTTTGCACCAAGCTTCCTGCACTTCCAGGAATACCATAAAGACCCGAGCAGACGTAGGTCCCCCTGGACACGGGAGGCAAATAATTGTGTTTTACATCAGCCATTAAATCCATGGACTGAACTAGCTTAGATTCGGAAAAATCTTTCTCAGTGTCAGCAAGCTCACTGTAACCAGCTTCTCCCCAGCCTCCCTGTGTTGATGAGTACAGACCTTGCCAGTGTTAGCAGCACCTGGCCAACTGCAGCAACACACTTGTTCATCCCATCTCAGGCGGGCACTTGCGAAGGCAACAGCATAAAGCCATGCTGTTATGTCTCTGCAGAGCTACAGGTAGGTATCTTGCCCTGTGCTTCTTACTTGCAACTTCTACCCTATAGACTGAAATTGTTATTCATTTACCTGCTACATCTGTAAGAAGCAGATATGCATACTGAAAAGGTTCTGCTCCTCCCTAGGAAATATCTCCCTGTAATCCTTTGATCTTCTCTCCCCTTTCTTCTCCCTCCTGGAACCACAGAGTTCCTCTACTGACAACTACTCTATTCAGTAGAAACTCATTGATAAGGCTCGTAAGAGCAGCCTACAATACTACTATGCAAGAGGAGCTTTCTTACAAAGATATCACACTGCTCCAAAGTCAGGATAAAGCAAGGGTGCAGCTCTCACCAGACACAAGCGATGCTGGGAGGAAGGGAACAAAAGTTATACTTCGACTCTCAAACTGGACCGTCTGCAAGTGTTTAGTGACCTTACTTCTCAATGAAGCGAGCTCAGAATGAGAAGCCTGAAGACTTTTCACTCTGAAGAAAAGTCATTACGTGAAACAGACTGCTGAGACTGCCAAGGCAGTTTAAAGCATTGGGATCCTGCTGGACTCCTCGTAAATATCCATCCAGATAAGGGCAGTTATTAAAAATACCTTCTTTTACTTTATGATGATTGTTGTTTTCTTCTGAGATACAGATCTGGAACAGAACTTCTTTTCATCCCTGTGCCAAGGTTTGTAGTAATAGCTTGCCCTGCTCTAAAGACCATCAGGAAACTACAAGTAACTGAACTTGCATCATCCTGTCTGGTGAGTGAATGAAATTATGAGATTATAGCGTCTCATGACTATGCTGTATGTGGCCAGCAGTCTAGTTACTCTGAATGGCAACTGAACTGGTAGCCACTGCGGTGACAGCCCGTAACTTGAATAGTCCTGAAGAACGCTGGAAGATCTCTCGGAGAGCATCCCTTCAGCTGACTTTCTCTTGGGGAACAAGTGCAAACCCTCTGGACTTCTTCCGGAAAATTCACCATAAGAAACTTAGCCTGCAATACTCAGATCACAAGGAAATAACTTCCATCTTCATGGTGAACAGAGTAGTAGAGGAGAGCATTTGACTAAAGAAGCTAGCAGGTGTGTTTCTGAGGATACCATCAACAGTGCCCTACTGTGCCAGTACGCCCCTGACACCAAGGGATTCATGGATGGTGCGGTCCCACCCAGCGCAAGCCAGTCTAACCGGGGCTGATGGTTCCCCACTCTTCCACCCCGGTTTCATCAGGGGTGAAACACGCAAACGTGCAATGGACCAGTTTTCACCCCGATGGGTCGTTTGGGGTTTGTTTGGGCTAAGGCCAATGCTTCGGCAGTCCATATGCCTCAGCCGGGTCCCCCCTTCCCCACGAGCACAGTGCCCGGGTGGACAGGGCGATGGGTCGGGGGTACCCCGAGCCACCGGTGCTTATCGCCGTGGGGCTCCACCAACCCACCGCCTCCACGGCCCACGCCGGGGCAGAGGGGGGCGAGGAGGCCCGCAGCTCCGCGCCAGCGGGCTGCCGGCCTCGCAAAAGGCCGGGCCGGCTCCCGCCTCGCCCCCCAACCCCCGGCCCCGCTCCACGGCGAGGGGGGCAGCGCCCGGCCGAGCACCCGCCACCGACCGGCGGTCTTGGCGGGGCGGCTCCCGGCGGGTTCGGCCGACCACCCCCCCGCCCCGGCGCCGCCTCGCCTGAGAGGACGCCCCGACCCACGGCCCCGCGCCTTATATAACGGCAGGGGACCCGCCGGCGGGGCCTGAGGGGTGAGGGGGGCCGCGGCCTAGGCCCGGCGGGCGCCCCCCTGCCCCGGGGCCGCTCCCTCCGTGTGTCCCCCCACCCCACCCCCGGCCCCTCGCACGGGGCTCTGGGGCCGTGCCGGGGACCGGCGGGGCAGCGCCGGGAGCCGCCCGCCCCCGCACTCACATCTGGTACTCGTCGATCGCCTCCACCAGCTGCCCCCAGGAGTCGAAGTCGGTGCCCTTCCTGAAGCTGGCGCCCCAGCGCTGCAGGAGGCTCCGGGCCGCCTCCGACATAGCCCCAGCACTAGGGCACCATGCTCACCCCGGGCCGGGGCACCCCGCCGGGCAGCCGCTCCCGCCAGCCCCGCGCCCGCCGCCGGCCCGGCCCAGCCCAGCCCGGCCCTGCCCAGCCGCCGCGACAACCAAACGCGGCGAGCGCCGCCCAGCGAGGTAGGCTGCGCCGGCCGCGCCCGCCCCGCGCCATCGCTACCGAGGCGGAGGCACCCGCCCGCGGCTCGGGGAAGGGGGGGGGGGGGGGAAACGGCGACTTCCGCCTCGGTATGTGTCATGGCGGCGGTCACGTGGCTCCTGAGGGAGCCCGCCCTCCCAGCTGGGTCCCGGCGGTGTCCAGGCGCGGACCGCTTCTCCCCTCCCCTCTTCTCCGCTCCAGCTCCCGGCCGTGCCGCCGCGGGAGGACCCCCCCCCGCCGCTAGGTAAGCAGCGGTGCCCCTGTGCAGCGCCGCAGGCGGGTCACCCGTCCGGGAGGGTCGGTGTCGGTGCCGCCGCTGGGCCGCGGGCCGCCGTCCCCTCCTCCCGCTCCCGCCTCTGTTTGTGGCGTCGAGGGGTCCCTACCGGCGGAGGGCTGCGGGGCCTGGCCGTGCCTCCGTCGGCTGTCCCGGGGGGAGACCCCAGCTGCGGGGCTAGCGCTGGCGGCACCCGGCGAGGAGGAGGAGGCGGGGGGGGGGGGGAAATATAACCGGTGGGAGCGATGCGGTCGGCCCGCCTTACCGCGCGGCACGACGTCATCGGCTCTCCTCTGGCGCTGCCTGCGGCGGCGGGTGTGTGACGTAGCGCCGGGAGCCGGGGCAGGGCCGGGCGGAAGTGGCGGCGGGCCGTTCCCGGCAGGGTCCCGGCGCCTGTGAGGGCCGCCTGTGCCTGACTCGCTGGTGGCGGCGGGGCTCGGGGAGCCGGGCGGCACCGCAGCTACCGCTGTGAAAGGGGCCGCGGGGCGGGCGTCCGTCCGTCCGTCGGTGCGTGCCGCCGAGCCCGAGGCGGGCTTTGGCCAAGCGGCGACGCGGGCCTGAGGCGGTCGGCAGCGGGCAGGCTCCCGCCGAGCAAACCGCCCTGTGCTCTGTCGGGTGCGGGGGGTAGAGGCGGTTTGGACGCGGAAGATCCCTTGTGAAGTGCCGGCCAAACCGTCCCCTGGCTTGGGAGAGGCTGAGCCGTGCGACGGCACCTGAGCGCCGCGCAGGTGGGTGAAGATGTCGTGATAGGTGATGTCGTGATAGGTGCTGACGGTGAGCAAGTCACCTCCTCCGTCGGGAAGACCCGGACGGTGGTAGGGGGTCGCTGCTTGTCAGATCTTCCTTGTTTTTTTCAGCGAAGCTGCAAAGTGTTTTATAATGATGAACTTGGAGATCGAAAAAGGCTGATGGAGGTCTTGGGGGGGGCGGGGGGTGTCTCCAGTCCGACGTCCTGCTTGGAGCAGGGTCAGCTCTGAGGTCAGACCGGGGGGCTCAGGGCTTTATCCCGTGAGGCCTTGAAAGCCTTTAAGGGTGGAGACCACACAAGCTCTTTGGGCAACTGGTTCCTCGGTTCCACCGTCCTCACGGTGAAGAAGTTTTTCCTTTTTCTCCAGTACAGACTTCCCTTGTTTCAGCGTGTACCCATTATGTTTCGTTCTCCTGCCGTGCACACTGTTGAAAGCTCATTGGGATGCTCGTGTTATATATGTTTGCTGAAGTTGAGATGAAAGAAAAAAGATAGTCTGTTTTAGCTGTACTGTACCAAACTTCGATGTCTGTTACATGTATGTAACTACATCCATGTTTTCAGCAAGGGTTACTAGGTAATTGCAGTTACATCTATATCAACAGTGCCACAATAGAAGCTACTAGTAGGTTGACTAGGCACAATGTAATGACCTCAGTGAATTGAGATATACCTGTAAATTACACAGGAAATATTCAGCCTTATGCAGGAGGTAACCACTGTGGGTTTTTTTTGAGTAAGACCGTATGCAGTAGTATAGAGCAAAGTAGGTTATAGCTTTTTGCCCAACTTAAAATAGTTGCCTCAGAAAGCATATGTATTTCAAGAGAGTAAAATTGTCAAACTAAGCACGTGGATGAGGAAGACAAGGCAATGGAAGCTTAGTGTTTCAAATGGAAAAAAAGAATTCTAATTTCTTCTGTGTAATTATATACAACTTTGTAAAGTAATTTCTTTCCTAATTGTTCACATTTGGAATATATTTTTGTGAGCTGAGGAGCATGACATATATAGCATCACAATTGTACCTGTTCTTGCAGCTATTCATTTCTTTGCACACCTTAGATTTGGCGTAAACACTACAGAAAGAAAATGACCCACTGGTTTCATCGCAACCCTTTGAAGGCTACAGCTCCCGTTTCATTTAATTTTTATGGGGTAGCTACCACTCCAGCTGCAACAAAGGTTTGCAAGTAAGTGTACTGGTGATTAACTTCACTCTGTCTCTCACGGTTTGGAGGACATCCTTAAAAGTAATGGTTACTCTTCAATTTTTGTGCTGAACATGACTAGAAAAGTGTAGGCTGGGAGACAATAAGACAGTGATAACACTGAACATTTAGTTACAAAGAATGAATTATCCAGTTTTCAAGTCTCTGAGTGTATAGCAAGGCCTTTTATAATAATGCAGAGGCAAAAGACTAAACATTTCATTGTCTTTCTGATGACTGTGCATTCTTCTGCAAAAGATTACTGAAAGTAATTTCCATAAGTGAATAAGGCATGGATGTTCTATTGTAGATAGGAATATAATGAAAAGAGATCTCAGCTCGTTTTGCAGATCTATTCTTCTCTCTTCATATGCTGATGCCATTCAAATGTTGAAGAATGTTCCTGCTTATTACTTCCCTTCCCTCCCCCTGCACCCAGCCTCTTGGTAGAGAAAGGCATAGTTATTTTAGTTTGTGTTAGAACAAGAGATTGATAATGAGTACTGATTATCCATTCTTGTCTGTCCAAAATGGATTGTGCTTTAAACTAAAGAGTCAATCATATGTATCCAGAGGAGAGAGGAAGATTTTTCTGTATTTATTGGCATTTTCCTCATAAAGTACTTTTCCTTGCCTTCAGATAGCTAAATTGAATGCTTAGCTCCACTTTCTTAGCCAAAAGAGTGGTGGTATACATGTGTGGGTATTTTCTTAATAGTATAGTTTTGGGGAGAACTTCTTAGGTTTATTTTTTCTTTTTTTTCCCCCTCCATACAGTGATTTGAGGTTATCTCGAACACGACTGTTGGAGCTGTTTACGGACTCAAGTTGTAATCCAGAAATGATGAAGAATGCAACTGACTTGTACTTCTCACTCTTGCAAGGTAGGAACGTGTATTAACAATACTGCTAATACATCAAGAGGCATGTAATTTGAGTTTTAATGACACTTCTCAGAATGTGTATTGTGCTAATCTTATGTAAAGAAGCTTTGCACTTTTCAGGAAAGAGTATCTTCGTGGGTTCTATGCTTGCTACCAGTCATGGGTACTCGCCAGGCCCTTTCTGCAAGTTTCAGTGTCCTTTGTGACCCTGCTAGTACTAAGTGTTGGCAGACCTGTCCTCTTGCTTTTAACCTCATTCTGCTTCCTGCTGGAGGAGAGAATGTTTCTTTGTCTCTTAGATTGTGGTGAATTGCTCCTTAAGTATAAATTGAGTCTATTAATTAGTTGATAGGAGCCGCTCTTTGGTGTAAGCTTCTGGTTTGTCTGATGCTAGATAATAGACTTGTTGCAAGCTTACACTTCTGCTGCTGCTTGTCTTAGGTGTATATATAGGTGCTCGTTAGCATAGTATCTGCATTTTCAGTAGCTGGTCACCTATGATGATGCATTCCCTTGCAGCCTTCTTCCTGCCAATATTTTGATAACTCCCTCTTACCAGTCAAGTGCTCAGACAAGTTTCTTAGGACTGAGTTTTCAGGAATCATCTGAGTATGATCTTTCAGTCTGTGGGAAGTGAAGCAGCTCAAGTTGGTTTAGTTCCCTCAGTCCCTGGGAGGGTGTAAGCTAATGTGCCATTCTAGATAAAGGTAAGATAACAGTCCATGTTGCTCTAAACAAGATTTGGAGAGTTTCTTCAGGAAAGCATCATGCTTGGTCACTAAAAACTTCAGCATGTGAAAGGAACAAGTATTTTCTGTCTTTGTAAACACATGACAGCACCTAGAGCTGTAGCTCCAATAGTTGCTGTCGCAAGTCTTGAGTTCTTGAAGTCTGTAAGACCTGATCAGACCAAGACCCATCTTACTACTCCCTGAAAAATTCCTTGGGCCTGCATATACTAGGATGTGAACATCCAATAGCATGAGCTTCATCCCATGGACTGCTGCTTTCTGGGCTGCTGGACATAAAGAACCCATTTCCTGTAGCCCTGGAGACAAAAGAGATCATGACTAGGTGAGTCCATGCTTATAAGCCCTTTTCCCTCTCCCTGGTGACCAGGCAGCTTTTCCTGGTATTTCTTGATCACCACTATGGTGGCAGGGCAGTCACTCAATCACCTCGAGCAGCCTCAGCCATCCTGTACCTGGGTCAGTCCAACTCCCAACTAGTCACCATATGGGACATGCAGACATCTGCTAGGTTTTCCTTGAGCAATCAAGACTCACAGGGTTGACTTGGTAACCTGCTGGGCAAGGAGTTTCTTGTAGTAGCCACTATGGTTTTTTGCGCATCTTGTTCTCAAGATATTGAGAAATAAAAGCCTCAGGAAGTAACACAGGTTTTTGAGTGTTACAGCAAGAAACATTCCTTTATTCTATGTCTGTGTTCTCATTGATCCCCATTCCTTCATTACTTGTTTCTGTTTCTTACTTTGAGATTGCCTTTCGGTACATTTTCTTATTCTATAGGTTTTATCCTTTCACTGGATGACTCTTCCCAAGAATGCAAGTTGAGATATATTCAGAATTTCAAGTGGACAGACACATTACAAGGACAAGTTCCAAGGTACGTATGCCTTTATGATTACAGGGTTATGCAGCTGTTTTCTTCTGGTCTGTTACGTGTATGTACGTGTGCCAGCACAGGTGTGAAGCAAAACTTAGAAGTGTAGCAAAATGTTGAAGACAAAGTAGTTTCCAAAAACTTGTTGCTTTGCATTTTTGATAATTGCAGTACTGTATTAAGTGTTCTGAAGCATGTGTTGCCTTTATGTGAAGGCAGGTGATAATGGTAGAAGGATCCATTGTGTCTTAGTTATCTACAGACTCTATCTACAGTTGTCTAGAGCAGTACAAAGAAGAACTTTGAGAGTATTGGTGAATTGAATATTATAACATAGATTACTACAGTTTAAAACTTTTTAATTTGGCCCTATTGCCTGACCAGTATCTTCTGCATTTTTTTGAAATACAAATGTTGCTGAAGATCTGATTTTGTTCTTGTCCTCTGAAGCTCCTAGTACATGTACTCCTGGTACAAACAAACAGAGCTTCTGTTTTAAGTAGGAATATAGATCTGTAACCTTCTGGATTATTCAGTTGTCTCTTGCTATTGTGTCGTATAACCACGCTTACAAATTTGTCAAGCTTCATCTAGAAGTGACTTGATTTCCTCGAAGCTTTTATTCCCCTTGGAAGACAATCTGTTGATTAGGACTCTTTTCCAATTTTTTCACGGTCATACGCACTTGTACTTGTGCCAACATTATTCTTCCCACTCCCACACCTTTCTTTTTAAAGTTCCTAAGCTATACTGAGCTTGTGATTGCAAATTCACTCTTTTCAAAGACAGTGTTTTTAGCTTCTGAAATTTCCTGCTATTTGCACATGCCATTTGACGGCAGTTACATAAATACTTGCAATAACATTCATTTGAGGGAGATGTAATAGACTCTGACTTATTAACTTAGCAGCTACAACTTTAAAGTAGGCATTCCAGAGCAAGGCTTTCCACAAAATGTGCAATTTTAAAAAAAAAAAAAAAAAAAAAAAAAAAGGAAAAATGTCAGCCACACCCAAAGCTAAACAAATCTCAAGTTACTGTTTTAAAATAAAAGTTCCCAAATGGGAAGGGTAGGCATCTGAATGTGGGAAATTATTCCCTTTAAGAGCTCATAATTATAAGTAAAAATTGAAGTCCCTTTTAGGCAGTTCAGCAAGTAAGAGGTTCTGAATCGGAAATTGTTGACTTAAATGAAAAATATTTTATGGAGAGAAATGTTGACTTATGCTATGTGAACTATCAGCAGACAGAGCTTGTCAGAACAAAATGGAAAGCATTAAATTATTTGGGGGTTTGTTTGGGGGGGTTTTGTCTGTCTGTCTTTAGTGCCCAGCAGGATGCAGTGTTTGAACTGGTTTCCATGGGATTTAATGTAGCTCTGTGGTACACAAAATACGCATCAAGACTCGCTGGAAAAGAAGAGTAAGTGTTTTTCTTTTCTTAGGAATCCATTGCAGCAATATTCCACAAAAAAAATAAGCAGGTTCTGAGTTTTGACTGCTGTAGTTTATGTCCAGCTAAGACTAGGAGTTCAAGGAGGCAGTTGGCCTTCATTCAAGTGCTGTAATGTCCAAGTGCACTTCACTCCCTTCCTGCATCTGTGAACAAAGTGTACTAGTAACATGTGACTGTGGTATAGAGAAAGTGTCAATTGTGAATAAACCTTTCATCAGTCCTGCTCTAAATGAGCAGGTACAAAACCGAGATTCTCAAAATCACAGCTCTGCTGACTTTTAGCCCTAGAGATTTCTGAAGCTTTGACTTTTAACACTGATGTTAACATTTCTTTTTTTCAAGTGAATTCTATTTGATTATTTAATGATTGGACACTGTAAGAAATTTCTTTACCATGAGGGTAGCACAGCAGTGGGACAAGTTACTTAGAGAATTAGTGGACTCCCCATTCCTGAAGGATTCAAGATTCATCTAGACAAAGCCATAACTGACCCGATCTACTGTTGTCAGTAGTCCTGCTCCAGAGCAGAAGGTGGGGCTAAATGACACCTAGTCCTTCCTAACTAAAATTTCATTGATTCATCCTCTATTCTTAGTATAACAGAAGATGAAGCAAAAGACGTTCACAGAAGTCTGAAGATAGCAGCTGGGATTTTTAAACACTTAAAGGTAGAAAAACTGTCTTTGCTGTCTGTTCTTTAAGTCATCTCCAAGTACTTGACTTTTTGTCTTAGAAAAGCCTTTGCTTTTCCGACGAGGTTACGGAATAAACAAATACTTCGGACTATCTGAATGATACAGGAAGAAGAAGAGTATTAGTATGTTGTGCTACCACTCAATTGCTGCTGCTCTTTCCCAGTGGCAGTGGAAGAGTAATCCGTTTGTCTGCCCAGTAGCACATGCAAGAGTGCAGCAAGCCATCTTGGGACCTTCACTCATTGTCCCATCCATTTAGGAATAAGGGACTTGTTTTGCATGGGCAGCAGTGGTATTAAGCCTAAACTAACTTTGAGACTTGCTTTGTACTTAGGAGAGTCACATTCCAAAATTGATTACACCTGTAGAAAAGGGAAGAGATTTAGAAGCTCGACTTATAGACTCTTACATCATACAGTGCCAAGCTGAAGCTCAAGAAGGTATCTTCAAATATATGTTTGTTGGGGATGGGAAATGACAGTCTTTGTGGGTTACTTTGATGTCTTATGAAGTCTGCTTAGCAGCAATGCCATTTTTTTTCTTCTCCTGAAGTACTGTGCGTTAGTGGGATGGGTTGATTTTAAAGAAACTTAAGTTACAATTACAGGAGGAAAGTGCCAAAAACCAGTCTGATATTGCAAATGTAACCACTTTGGAAGAACTTGTGTGTGACATTCCTCCTCTCTTCTTTTTTCCTTTCATGCAGTCACTTCACCACTATGCTTGCCTAACATAAATTCCCAGTTCCTTTAAAATATTTACAGTTTCTGTTTACAGCTAGTCTTCAGAATAACCTTCCTTCAGCTTTCCTCTTAATTTGGAATCATTCTATCCAAGAAACAATCTGTCTTTATTCTGCAGTTTGCTGGACTGCACAATACTTGTTTTCTGCTCTTGCAGGGGTTTTAAAATGCTAAATGCCTCTGCTGATTTGATGTGACATTTTCAATTAAACTTTAATACTGTGGTGTGGAATTTTTTTTCAGTGACGATTGCTCGGGCTATTGAGCTGAAACACAATCCAGGACTAATAGCTGCCCTTGCTTATGAAACAGCTAACTTTTACCAAAAAGCTGGTAAGTGTCTTGTTTTGTATCCTTAGTGACCTGGTTTATGCATTCTTGCCAGCAGACGTACTTCACCTGCCCGTCAATTGTGATATTAACGTTGTTTCCCAGTGGATATGCTTTGTATATTTAGCTTCTATTTAGCGCATTAAGGCTTCAGTTATCAGCGTAACAAATATATTTTGATAAGGCCTTTTGTTTTTGTGGGAATCTTTTTCTGTAGCTAATGGTAGGAAATATTAGTGAGGGGAGACAGAAGATGGAGTAATGTCTTGAGAATATCTAATAGCAGCAAACAAATGGCTTGATGTAGATGGAGTGTTTCAGCTGCCTTTGGGCAGTAGATTATGATGCAGACGGTAAAGCATGTAGCGGATGAGTAAGCTGATCAGTGGTCTTACTGAGGGAAGTGGGAAAAGTGCCAAAATATGGGAGTCAGTGTAAGAGATGGAATATTGTAACATACGTAGGCTTTATACATTGCTACTTGAAATTAAACTAGGAACAAGCTTTGAAATGCTGCCTAAAGAAACTTTGGAGAAAAATACTTCCAAACTTAGTGGACAGCAGTTTCAGGGATTCTAGGGGTAACTGCATGATAACTCAATAAACTGCATATTTTTTGGTTTTTTTCTCATAGTTTCTCTGTGCCTTTGCAGAAGTAATTTATGTCACTTGTTTCTGGCTACTTTATAGTTAAAATCTATTGCTAAGTTTAAGAATTCTGGTCTTTTGAGTGTGTGTGGCATTTTTCTCTTTGGATAGGTCATAAAGAATAACTTTACATAATGTGTTCATAGATCAAACATTATCCACTTTGGATCCAACCTATGCAGGTAAATGGAGGAAGTACTTAAACTTGAAGACCTGTTTCTATATGGCCTATGTAAGTACTTCAGTTGACAGCAGTCACAGTTTTTAATGTTGTCTAAGGGCTGGATAGGGAATGGGGGCTAAGTATTGCCTTGACTTTCTTTCCGTGCTGTGAAGAGAGACTGTGCAGTGTCTGGCATTTCAAGTGTTTTTGTTGAGCCACGTGAAATTACTGCAGCGTGGAATTTATTGTGATCACGTATTGTTAAGTGAAGCAATTCAGGTTGAGCATAATACTTGTCTTCCATTATCTGCATCACAATCTGATTCTAGGCATAATTCAGACCTGATCATCTTTTTGAAGGCCCTGAATGAAACTGCATCAAGTAATGTTAGGTACCATTCCGAGTGCTGTCCCTTTTTGTGTGACTCTCTTAGCAAGTGCAGTGGTGCTCTTGGGATCATCAGCTGCTCAGGTTGCTGTTTATTTCTTGTAGCCTGCCACAGCCTGTAATCTGGCTCTTTCATACTGTAAAAAAGGCCCAAACTAAGCAGTTAACACAATTGTCTTTCTCTTATGTTAAACTTGTAGCTAAAAGCTGCATACCTTATTAGCAAGTTTGAGAGGTGAGGTAGGGTCAGAGCTGTGGTACTTTTTTTTTAATTTGTGTAATATGGGCCATGGTAGATTTAGGTAACACTTGCTATACCGTGAGAACAGACATTAAAGGAAGGTATGCAAGGTAGGCATTAGTTCATGGGATTGTTCCTTTACCTATGGTATTTGGTATTTAAACTCAACAACCTCTGATAATAGAAAAGAGGCAATTCAGTTCTCACTGGAATACAGTATTATCTTCAGGCATAAGTGTGAAAGAATGGGACCTTTTGGGGTGGAAAAGTTATTTGTACTATGGCAAAATATCTCAAGCAGCAGAACACCTCATCTCTTCTGGATTCAGTGACATTTGTTGCAGATTTGGTTTTTAAGTGTTCAAGTAGTTTTAGTTTTTAGAGTATTTGCTTTGTAAACTTGACTGGGGTTCATCCTCTTTCTGTGGTGGGGCTTAATGCTGCACATTGATACAGAGAGAGAGAGGTTTGAACTAAACTATATACTAGTGCTTTTGGTAAAACAGCCTTCATGAAGCTCAAAGTTACTCTTGGCTAGACTTGAGACAGCTTGCTTTGTACGTACCTCATGCTGTTTATGTTGAACTGCATTATTCAGTGAATGCTGCTTTGACTTGCATTCCCAAATTGTCAGCTATCTGCAAGGAATGGAAGCTTGAAAGAGACACAATTCTGATGTAAGGAAGAGAAGTAGTGAATTGGTGCAGGAAGTGCCCAATGATGTTGGTAATGATTTTGTCCTCTCCCATTAGGCATACTGTTACCATGGTCAAACTTTACTGGCAAGTGATAAATGTGGGGAAGCAATCAGGTCTCTGCAGGAATCAGAAAAATGTAAGTGTGATTGAGACTGGATTACAGGGTCTGATGATGACATGCCTGTTTTATTTTGCTGTATTGTGTTTACTTGGTCTCCCATAAACTTAAGATTTTATCTGTCACCTGATGAAAACCCAGCATACTTTTGATTAGAGACAGTAGATTCTTTTTTTGTATTGCCAAAGACTGTCTTTCATAACAGTGCTGCAGAAAATTTCATCTTCAATTCTCAGCCTGTTAAAGACTGGCTTTGAACTGCAATACGGTGTAAAAATCAATTGTCTGGTCATCACGCTTTCTCGTCTGTATGTTAAGTAACCACAGCCTTTTCTGCTTTGGAGGTTGTTCTGTCTTACATTAAATAGTAAATCTAGACTATGTTTGTTTTTAAACAGGTTTCAGTAACTTACTTTCTTTCTGTTCATTTGAAAGGTAGCTTAAGGGAAGTTTGCAGTAGTTCAGGGTCTTCTGGCTATCCTTCTTTCTTCAAAGCTATTGCTACCCCAGTGGCCTGCACTGCATAACTTTACCACAACGTATAAAAAATGCTCAAATCATCAAATTGGAAGCTTTTAATATTAATTTTAAAAATAAATGAATTTATTAAGAGCAAACTAAGTTGGATTACTTGCAGTAGAACAAATACTGTGGTTTTTACTGTGCCTGCTCTTCAGAGAAGAGTGCTTCTTTTCCCATTCCATATTAAGTATTGTTTGTTTTGGGGCATCAACTGTGCATGGACAACTTCATACTCTCTCTTTTTCTCAACTATGTGGCACAGTTCTTGGGCTTATTGTTACATTTTGCCTCACACACAAGAATGCTTTCCTGTGTCTTCCTACCCAAAAAGCTATCTTTTTTTTTTTTCCTCTTCCTAGTTTCTTTTTGGATGCAGTAAATCTTGACTGGAAGTGCTGCCTTTGAGCTAGTTTATTTTTGTTTCTAAGAAGCAAGAAGCCTGAATGGATTCTGGTATCTCTTAATACTGAAGCACTGTAGATCAGAACCATGATGTAATAGTCACATAAATGATTTTTATTGCGTTTCTTTCTTGCAAAGTTTTTGCCAAGGCTGAAGCATTGTGCAAAGAATATGGAGAAACCAAAGGGCCCGGGACTACTGCCAAACCTTCTGGACATCTCTTCTTTAGGAAATTAGGAAGTTTGATTAAGAACACACTAGAAAAATGCCAGAGAGAGAATGGATTCATGTAAGTAATTCGTGGTTGGTGCAGTACTCTGTATGAACTGTTATTACCTCATTTGCCTTTATTTCAAGATGGGATGGTAAATTTTACTCTCCAGTTCTTAAATTCCTTTAGGGCATGGCATGTAACTTAAATTTGCAATTCTGTAATTTTCTCTTAGCACAGACCCATAGCGAATCTGCTATCACCCTGTCTGTGTTCTGTGCCAATTCAGCAGGGTAGGTTGGACTGACATGCTGGAGAGGTTAAGCAGTTTTCTTCCTACATTCCTCAGCCACTTTGTTTCTTTTCCTTCTGTGCCAGAGAAAGTCCTGCAGAGGTTGCTGTGTTATTCTAATGCTCTCTTCCTGGCTGCTGGGATCTAGTAGGCAGAAGAGGACAGAGGGGAAATGGAGAAGACTGGTAGCTGATTCTGCATTGCTAGCAGGGAAGTCAAGACACAGTCATACCTTCAGTGAAGAATATGCTTAGGGTGCTAGGAGCTTTACCAGTCTAAGTATAATTAATATTGTGAATAGGGCTTTCTGTTAGTTAATACCCCTTCCAGAAAGAGTTTGGGAGCAGTTTAAAATAGCAAGATTAGTTTGGCTTTAGAATTCTTTTGCTCATTTCTTTCTCACCTCCCCTCCTCTTACAATTTACTATTCCATAATAGGTTTGTTATTTCCCTTTTTTATGATATTTGAAGACCTGCATAATAGGGGAATTGACAAAACAAAAAGGACTGTCAAGTACATCAAGTTGAACTGCAAATAGGAGAAGAAATTCTCTACTCTGCTTTGGTTCCAAAAACCGTTGTCATAGCTTAGAACAACAGCATACAGGAGATTTCAACAAATTCATGTCCCTCTAGAAACAAAATGTGAAAGAGAAACCAGATAACCAGTGACTGTTTTGGGAGATGTGCCTCCTGCAGAGCTCTGCTGCGGCACAGGAAATAAGGTAGCGTGTGTCAGTATTTGTCAGTTTTCAGCTCTTGTTGGTTTGCCAAGGGTAGTTTTATACCCTCATTCAGGCTTTGTGTTGTAGCAAGTCTTTGTGGGTGTTGCAGTGTTGTTGGTATTATGCACTGTGGCACATTAAGACTGATTTAGGAAAAGAACTGTCCTCTTCACCTTTCTTGGGAAGTATTTTAAATCCTCATTTGGATTTTGAAGGTCTTTTTGGACAAAAGGTGCTCTTCTCATTGAAGCGCTGGGAATAACGGTTATCAAGTAGGAAAAAACCCACATAGCTGTTAGGGAATGAACAATACCAAGAAGGAATTGCTTTTTTTCTTGTGAATCTTGCTGACAGAATGCATGTTGGACAGTGCCTTAATGAAATGGAAGAGAGCAGCACTGATTGCCACTGTAAAAACCCAGATTGTTTTTCTTTAGAATTGCAAACAAGACTTGCAGAGATAGTGCCGTGTGTTTTAAATACATTGCTATATTCTGTTACAGCTATTTTCAAAAGGTGCCAGCAGAGGCTCCCCAGCTGGAACTGAAAGCAAACTATGGCTTAGTAGAGCCTGTTCCTTTTGAATTTCCTGCCTTGAACGCACACTGGACTCCTGAAACACTTGCAGCATTTGATCTCACCAAGAGGCCAAAGGATGACACTGTAAGCTGATCTTACATACTGTTCTTTCCCATTATCTTTATTCTATGTATAATACAGTTACTATTATGCTCTTCTGGAATGTTCCTCAGCTCAATGCAAGATGTAGACACGAGGCTACTGCCCGAGCTCACATTTCCGCTCTGCCAAGAGGCAAGTCAGTTAACCTCTCTGCCACACTGTCAGCATCTGGAAATTAGGAGTAATTATTTTCTAAGTCCTGAATAGAAGGAAATTCTTTAATGTGTATTAGATGCTGAAATGTTACAGGATTGAATGCGATAGAAAGATTGTTTTTTTAGGAAAGGATTCGTTTAAGGATGCTGAAATAGAGAATATTTGGGGTTTTCTCCCCTTGCTTGAGGCTTGCTCAAAGACTTCAGCCTTGAAAAGAGAGGGGACTATTAGATTAGAGTATGTAAAGCTAGCTGTGCATAAACACTGTGCAGACACAGTGGTTTGTATGTGTGGTATTTAGGGTTTTTTTCTTCTTGTTTGCAGGCTAAACCAAAACCAGATGAAGAAGTAAAACCTCTGAAGGAACCAGATATAAAGCCTCAAAAAGACACTGGATGCCAGATTTCTTAAGTGCCATAAGTGCTTTGAATTCACTTTGAAACTGTATTAATTGGACTCCGGGGCTTTAGTTCTGATCTCCCTTTTTCTGATTCTTCTTTTTTAATTTAGAAGACTAATTTAATTTACTTTTGTTAATATGTGTTTATCTTGAGAATGTGGTGGATTTCTAAGAGTTTATTTATATCTGACTTATTTTTGGTTTTAGTGGGATATTATAGAATGAGTGGGCTTAAGTGTTCCTATTGTGCCTCTAGAGAGTTTCCTTTTGTGGGTTTAGTTTCTACCCACAAATAGCAAAGGAAGTATCGTGACTGTAACACTTGAGGATTTTTCCATTAAATTATACACTATATAATGTCAAATTCTGCAAACAGAAGTTTGCATGAACATTACATCTATTCAGGTTATATCATTCAGGCCTAACACCCTGTCATGTTCGATTCACTTAATCGTAGTGAGCGAAGAAAATCTGGGTTTGGTGTGTAACACTCCTGTGGTATTTCACAGAACTTGGAAAACCTTAAGTTCAGCATAACTAGAGCACAATTTATATTCTTCTGAAACGATTAGCTTCTGTTCTTTCCTCTATAGATTAGGGCTCTTGTATGAAAATTTGTACAGTGAGGTACTTTAGCTTGCCTGTCCTTAAATTAAAATCCTTTAATATCAAAGTATACATGAAAGTGATGCAGCAAGTAATATGAAAGTGCTTAAAAGTAATGCATCACAGTGTCATTCATTCAGAGTTTTTGAACCTTGAAAGATTTGGTGAGTTTGAAAGCTGCAGACAGTTAAAATCTCCTGGCAGTAGAATTCATGAAGTTGTCAGGCATAAGGTAATGGAATTGTAACTAGGATGCTGTGTTTCCATCTGGGTAGTGTCTACAAGAAACTGTTAGGAGAACAGGGAGGAAAGATGAGCTGAAGAGCTGATGGCAGAACTGGGAAACCAAGTTCTAGGTTTCCTTTATGCCATATGTAAACAGTGCTATTTCTCAGCTTTTGCAGTATTGTACTGAAATCAGCTCCTTATGAAGAGAACTTGCCAAAAGCCAAGCCCAGTCAAAACTGAGAAAGTATTTTGTAGAACGTACTTCTTCCATTTCTGCCTACTGTGGAAAATGTGATAACATTGCTGAGCATTGCTGAGCACTGCAAAACACCCATGTCAACAAAACCATAGCTTTCTGATTTGCTGCAAATGCAAAAGAATATGATGCATGTGTTGAAGTGAGGGCCTTGCAATCTCTGGGTACCAGTTGCTGCACTTCACTTTACCTGAGAAAAAAACAAACAGCCTGAAAACATTCCCGTTTCAACAAAACATGATGGCATATGCACTTATCATGATGTATACTGTAAACACATTCCTCACTTTGTACTGTTTGAATTGGTTCATCTTCTGCTGTGGTGTAATTCAGTGTTTCTGTTTGAAATCTTTCATGGGACTTAATAGGAAACTCAAGACTCTTCCTGAGATACTGGATCAAACTACAGAATTCACTGCTGCAAAAGGCAAAGAGGGTCTTCATGCTAGCTGTCATGGGTGAATCAAATGCGGAACTCATTGCTTCCAGTGATGGATTTTTCTTTCAGTGAGTTCTGCACACAAAAATAAGTGTAAAGGCAGCTGAATTGCTTTGGAAGATATTTCTGTTCTGCAAGGGCTTAGGTGGGTAGAGGATAATGAGTATCAAGAAGAATTTGTATCTAAAATTGGTCTATTTCTTTTGATGCTGCACAGGGGCCTGGGGTATGTTTTATGAAGAATTACTCAGATCTGTTCATAACTTGATCAACTGACTTTTTAGACTTCTTGCATTAAGACCAGCTTAGGTTTTGCCAGAATGGAGTGTTGAGCTACTTTGCTTATACAGATTTTAATTCTAAAATTTTACTACAGCTGTAGTCACCTACATTTGCATAGCCTGCCCTCTTTAAGGATCAAGATGCAGTTAACTCAGTTTCATAATCATGATTTTTTAGTTACTCATCTTTTTTCAGATGCCTATGTGTGTTAATACATACACGTCTCAACCTAATTAATTTTTCTTCCTATGCAGACTAGATTCCATTTTCCCTTGTCCCCTCATTTTCCCTTCCATCTGCTACACGCTGTGGCACAAACATACCCTTGTTTGCTAATGCACGTGTAGGTCCTGGGACTCATTTCCAATGAGGCTTTTGCCCATGGGTGTATTTCAGTATACAAATATCTTAAAATAAAATGAACAGATCATGACTAAATCATTCCCAAACAACCTCTTAGGAAAGATTATTTTATGGACTTGCAATTCTTTGGACGCTTTCTCAGACCAAGTGGTTTGTTTGAATCAAGTTCACTGTAAATAGTTTGGGGCATAACCAAGTGGATTGTGTCAGATTACGACATTACTTAAGTCTAGCTGTGTAACCTTTTATGCCATAGCTGTTTCAGTAAATATGATGTAGTAGTTTAAAAATAGACTAATGGAAAAAACTAATTCACTTAACATGTGTTGCTTTTCAAGACAAACTTTGTTTACTTGTAGCTAAAAGCCTATGGCAAACATTGGATAGTTTTGCCGAAAAATAAGAAACTGGAGACTGTTTAGTTTGCAAGGTATGGAGAGCTATGAGTCAGAGCAGTTTTCTCTTTTGGTTTTATTGGGTAGTAGCAAGAATTATTGTAAATAATACATAGATTAACTGTCCAATATGCTTAAGAATATGGGTGAATTGACGGAGTTTCAGTTAATCTGTAAACCTAGCAGCCACATTCCTTCTGTTATGATTTCCTTTAGTAATTTTTAAGACTGAGGTATTTTGAGTGATGACTTTTTAATACTCTAATGCGGCAAGAGCCTGTTTTTGTGGCCTCTCTCTGGTTTTAGAGGCTCTCATGGCTAAACCTGCAAATCTTGTTGGTGTAAATAGTCTTTAAAAATTTGTCCCTAGTCTGAACTAGGACAAAACTGCAGCTAAATAAAACATGGAGTGCTGGGCTCTCTATTTTGTGCTTTTAAAAATGCAGTGATTGTCTTTAATCTACTATAAAACAAACCATTAAGCTCTTTGTAAGATTCCTATTTAAATACCGTCCTCCATGTATTTAAATACACTTCTCCATGTTTCATGTTCCTGGGTTTACAGTAGTTAACTTCCATCCAGCATGTGACACTTCTACAACTGAGGGACTAAATTTGGCCCTTGAATGCTGATGTGTGCCTCCCACTGGATTCGGTAGAGGAGTTTTGCCTGTCAGCCTAAGGATGACTTTTGGTCACTTAAATGTCCAGCATGGATATGTGGTGCATCTGTAATGATGGTAGTGGTTCATACTATAAGCAAGAAAACAGATCCCTGTATCTGTGTAGAATATAGCCAACCTTGCACTTTAGAAATTTCCTATCTTGCAATTTCGGTACAAGATGGTTGTAAATATTCCTTCCTGTCATTTTAATTTTGTTGCACTGATTTCAGTACTGTGCTATTGGTAAGATTTTTATGGGAAACATTACTAAAATGTATTTTTAATTGTCTGTGTATAAAACAAACTCATGAAGCATATCTCTAGTATTGGGGGAACATGAGAGGAGGCAGCAGTTCATCTGCCTTCCATGTCAATTCAGAGAAATGAAAAGTTTCTGCCTTTTGGCTGAGGGATGATACATTTCATACCATCCCTGTGTCTAGTAGCTAAACTGAAGTTCCAGCATTAACATAAAGCCTGTTCATGCCTAATAATTATCCCTGAAAAAAAAAATCTGTCTCTAAAGATCATGCCAAATTATCATAGCAGCATAAGCTGCCTTTTTTTTTTTTTTTTTTCTTTTTCCTTTTGTTCCCGAGCTGGCCCAGTTGAGTGAGGAATAAAGTACAGTGAGGATGGCTGGCGTGGAAAAGCCCTTGCAGTGGGTACCTGTCTCCAGATTTTGAGTGCAGTATAAAGGCCTTTCCACAATGATCATTGGTTTTGCTCAGATCTTTCCCCACTGGTGATGCTCTCAAATTCAGCAAATGTCACATGGTAACTGAGGGGGCCCTTGATTAACTTTTTCTGTAGGAAGGCCTACTTCCTTTGGTGTTGGTGCCTTCACAGATTACAACCTTCTTGAAGCCACACTGTACTCTGAATAATCAAACTTCAATGGAATCAACTCTGATAAGATCGACCGAGCAGCCTTATTTTGTGAAGTCAGTCACCATGCAATCTTAAGCTTCATAGTTTGAAAATTTGTATATAACCCATGAGTTTCAGAATACCATTTAAAATAAAAAAATCTTAATGTACCAGTTTTTGTTTCATCATTTAAAATTTTAACTATAGTAGCAAGAAAAAGGGTCTATTCTGAATGTTACTTTCTCCAATTTAATGCAAATGTAATAATTATAGAGAATACTTTATTCTTGCAGTATGCCCAAAGGAGGACTTAAATGAGCAAGATACCTAGGTGAATTGGGTGCATATAGAAGTAGTAGCTACACTGAAGCACTTAGTCATGGGGTAGGAAGAGAGGAGATGGAATTTCCAAACTTGTGTTAAAAAAAAAAAAAAAGTAATTCAGTATGATTTTGTATGCCCATACAAAATCCTAGTGCTTGCAAAGGTCTGTGACATTGTAAGGTATTCTATATACTATGTGAAGGGCTTATTTTGGAGGTGCAGATTGCTGGCCACTTCTCTACGTTGCCAACAGGTGGCAAGTAGATTTGTAGGAAATGTGTTTTTTCATTTTCAGAGGCATGGCTGGCTCTTTCAGTTTTTAGTGTAAATACACACTAATGCCTTTTAGCCTCTCAGGCTTTAGCACAGTTTCTAGAAGAAAAAAAATAGTCCCTATCAGACTCTGATGTCTATTTCCTTCTGAAATAAATCTTTTTCCCTCAACAAGGTACACTGAAAAAACCTACAGAAAAGGTGTTTTCATTCATGCATGTTGTGACTTCAGTAAAAGTATCTGTAACTGATTCTATAATATTTTTTCTCCTTCCTAGTGATTTAAAAGATTTCAACTTCTATGTAGTCCTTAGAGAATAAGAATTGTTTGGCTGTCTAAAAGTATCTTCTACTTAATTTTGATAATATGTTATTAGTGTAATATCATGTTATTAGTATTAATTTAGTGTTACAGGAATGCGAAGACTGAACTGTTTTGAGTGTAGCATTGGGAATTTGACAATGTCCTGGATATCAACTTTAAGACAAACCTTCCTGCCCAATTTAGAAACTAAAATTTTTCTACTTTACAGGGTTGTTTTTTTGTCTGACATCAGATTCATCCATTCAACCAGGGAGCCAACCAAACAGGTTGTTAGATTTGGAGAATGTTTTTAATTTTAGCATGTAGCTGCTGGACTGGATTTTTGTTTTCCTTTCTTCCATAAAGTAATCTTTTCAGTAGCAGTCTCTGCTAAAACAGATTAACTCTGAAATGGATTTCCAAGTCACAGAAAGTTGCTGGTTTGTGCTGGGAACTCCTGAAGACCCACAATTTCCCTCATGTTGGTTTGAAAACAGCTGATGAGTTGCTTGAAACACTTTTCTTCAGACTTCAGAAAGCTGAGCAGTTCCTTGAATGTGAAAGGCCTACCTGTCTAACTGTGTCTTTTTCTAGTGCCTTTCAGGCTGCTTTTCATGGCTTCACTTCTAAGTGACAGGGAAAAAAACCAGATTTCCATGCTTTATTGCTTTCCTTATTTTCTTGCACATTTGAGTAAGAAGTGAAATAACCACCAATGATGCTTATAGCTAACATCATTGGAATAAAATGGATGAGTGGACAGTTCAAACCATAAAACTGCCTTTTCAAATTATATATAGATATCTACACATTGCTGGCTTGTTTGTATTTGGAAATTTTCTGTTGAAACCATAACAGACAGAGATTTGGCTTTATGAAAGTGAAAACTGAGATTCTCATGGACACCTGAATAGCAAGTCCTGTACTCATTTGTTTTCAACAGCTTTGGAAAATGCAAGGCTCAATGTTGTTATCCTGGGCTGGATGTTGTAGGAAAACTCCGCAGGATTTTTTTCTCTGAACTGTGACTTCAGATCAGATGGAAGCTGATGGGAAGCCTAAATAAATAATTTCTCTTGCTTTTGTGACTAGCACATTCATGTCATCTGGGCTGATGATTTTGCTCAGATTTCTAACTAGATCACAAATATTATACCACAGTACTTTTTCCTGAGATTGATGCAGGTTGGCATTGTTGCACTTCTGTGTTTGTGTGTGGTGTGGGAACTCCTCTGACAGCACAGACTTTCTTTCTTAAATTATTTGCCTTTTTAAAAACACCAAAACTTACAGTTTTCCCCTAGTTTTCACAGGCAGCTGGTGTATAATTTCAATACAAAAGAGATTCTCTCTTGTGCACTTCTACTTTCCACTACATCAGACATGTCTAGTAGTTAGCATTTTAGAAAAGTCAGATTTAAGATTTCTGTCAGTGAAGAAACAGCTTGAAGAAGCACAGGGATATCAAATGTGGTCTCCTGTTGGTTGCTTAATAAGCAGGTAATGTAGAGGCACAGTTGTGAAGTGCGCGGTAGCTCTGACGTTCAGATGAAGACAAGCAGTGGAATGGCTGTTTATTGCTGCTGCAGCACGCAGGATCTTCAGGCAACTGAATTCCAGTTAGGGCAGAGCTACTGGTGTACTGGCAGAGGCCAAAGCAGTTCAGTGGGATTGACTGGCAGAGACTCGCTGCTGCTGGGGGTGACCTGAGGAGTGTCGGGAGCTTGAGAGATGTGCCTGTGCTTTTGAGAGCTATGGAAATGGTGTCCTTGTAGCGGAGTCAGCCTGGAAGGGTTGGCTCTGCTTGTCTTCTGCTGTGGTGGGGAACATCTGCGTACCGTCAGTTGGCTTACATCGAAAGCCTGAACCATTTGGGTAAGAAGCTATCATTCCGGTCTGTGTTTCTGTAGCATTTATCATGATCTGACTGCAGTCCAGTCTGGGAGATCTCATGCGGAGAAGCTCATTTTGAGTAGGTAGTGAGTTACTTATTATACCATTTTTGTGTCGATATATAAGCGGGCACA
Organism: Buteo buteo; assembly: GCF_964188355.1. Taxonomy (NCBI): domain Eukaryota; kingdom Metazoa; phylum Chordata; class Aves; order Accipitriformes; family Accipitridae; genus Buteo; species Buteo buteo. Next base: position 8,022,081 of record NC_134182.1, on the reverse strand, counting down.
GGACATCAGTTCCCAGAATAGTTGTTGCTGACTCCTGTTTTCCTGGAAGGTCAGTTCATGATCACAGTTTCTTTGTCCTGCACCCATCAGGGTTTCTTCTGTGCAGCCAACTACTCCCCATCACAGAGGTTTCCGCTGAGCTTATCAGGGATGTCTCAGAACTCCAGCTAAGGAGATTCCCTTCTTTCTCAGTGTGTTTACCGGGTCACCTTTGCAGTGTCCCCTGTTAATCTTTAAGTTCCTCTCACAAAATAGGGTTTCAGTTCCCCTGATCACCCTGAGTCCTTATCTGCATATTCAAATTCCTGTTTCCTGATCCTTGAAAGCCAGACTTATGTCTAATACTTTAGATGAAGCCTCACTAGCACAGCGTGTGAAGTCTTCCCTATCTGAACCAGACATGCATCTCCTGGTGTCTCCAAGAATCATGTTTATCTGTCAGACCCACGTGGCAATCTCTAATAATTTTGCTTCGTGCCTCCAATCTTTCTGTCTGTCTTTCCCAAAGAATAACTCACCTTCAGCTTACTGTGTCAATTTTGATAGCCCCGAGATGGAAGATTGCATTTGCTTTGTTGAATTGCTGTAAAATCTTAAGGTCAGGTACCTTCTCCTCAGTGGCACCTGGATTCTCCTCTTTGCTGACAGTACTTCCCAATTTTTGCCCTCAGCAAGTTAGTCAATACCTCCCTCCCCCAAAAAATATAACACAGTGCATAACAGCACCAGAACAAGAGCACTCTTGAATTTATAAAAAAATTCCTGCAGTACTGTAGTGAAATTATGGACACTAAGGGTCAGCAGAGCTTGTTATTTTCCTGCAGTTTTGTGGTTTCTGGTCAACAGCATGAAGTCGGTACAGGCAGCAGGCCCTCTAGACAGGCTGCACAACGCAAGCGGTATGCACCCAGGAGTGGTATTGCAGCTTTAAAATGGGAAGAGGCATCACAAGTTACATCTTTTACATCAGGTTACACCAAAAAGGACATCTTTGTAATTACTTATGTGGTGACATCCAGGCGCCCATGCGTGCTCTGTGACCAGGTGAGCGGCTGCCCTTCCGTAAAGGTGACTGCCAAGGCCATGGAGCAGGGGCACCGTCAAACTCCGACAATCTCTTGCCTTGTGTCCCAGCAGCCGCTCTGTCCCAGGGCCTGGCAGCCTCTTCCAGGCATCTGCCCTTTGGGAAGAAAGTGGTGTCATGCTGCGTACGCCTGTGTAGGGTTTCCATCAGGTCGTGTACTGCATTTACGTGGCGTGGATTTAGTAGCGGGGGAAACTGCAGGGGTGGCTTCTGTGAGAAGACACCAGAAGCTGCCCCCATGTCGGACAGAGCCCGTTCCAGCCCAGGGACGGACTGGCCGCCGGCCGAAGCTGAGCCCATCAGCTGGCCTCCTCATCTCATGGCTGCAGGGTCAGGCGGTAAAAGGCTGTGAGGGGGCAAAATGAAACATTCTGCAGCTGGAAAAGTAAACCAAGGCCTTTTCTGCTTCTCACACTGCCCTGCGAGTGGGCTGGGGGGGCACAAGAGGTTGGGAGGGGACACAGCTGGGACAGCTGATCCCCGCTGACCAAAGGGATGTTCCAGACCATACGACGCTGTGCTCAGCGATAAAACTGGGGAGCAGGGAGGTTGGCAGAGGCTGCCCTTGCTCAGGGACTGGCTGGGCATTGGTTGGTTGTTTTTCTTGGTTTGGGGTTTTTTTTCCTCTTCATTGTTTTGTGGGTTTTTTTGTTTTTTTTTTTTAAATTAAACTTTTTATCTCAACCCACAAGTTTTTGCACTTTTACCCTTCCACTTCTCTCCCCCATCCCACAGGGTTGGGAAGTGAGCAAGTGGCTGTGTGGTGCTTAGCTGCCAACCAGGGTTAAACCATGACAGTCCTCTGTAAATCATAACAGTAATGCCCCATGCACACAACATCTGAATGATGGGACACAACCAGCATCCACTGAGTGTCTGCAAATTAGGAGGGCAGCAGCATACAGGAGGATTAGCCATGGATGCTTAGAAGAAATTGCGAGTATGACAATAAACCTCCGTGCAGCAAAACATCAGTATCAAAAACAGAGAAACTTTTTCTGACTTTTCAGTCAGAAAATTAAAAGGTGTGGTATTTACAAAGACAGCCAAGTGAGTCTTCCAATAGCCACATTAAATATGACACAACTGAGGTTAATGTGAACCCTCCCTCTGGAGACCTCAGGCAGTGAGTTATGAATTCTTGGGAGAAAACATGCAAGTTTGCCTGTTTTGTCTTTTTGGTTTGACAAACTGGCAAACAGGATACAGGTGATATATCTCCTAGACTGTATCTTTCCAAATTCAGATCTCTGTATAGCTGTAGCATACGTTAACTATCCTAGCAAAATCTGCTGGTCATGTGGGACTGTTTAAAGCAAATAATATATTAGCTGAATCTGGTCAGTGTGAGGAGATCAATTAAAACAGGCTACAGGCTTCCTTTGCAAACTGGCAGATCACTTCATATTGCAAACTGAATGGTACAGGACTGTGTTTAGTGCAGCTTCATGGATAAGCTTGATTGTATGTTCAAAATTAAAGCTTTCTTCTTGTTTCTGCTCTGTAGTCCACACTTGCCTTGCAGACTATATCTCTGGCTTGGGGCAGTTTGAATTGCAACCACTTAATTTCTTAGTAGGTAAGGTTTCTTCTTTTTTTTTTTTTTTTTAATATGATTGATTAGCTTACTTTAGGATGGATTAACTGGAATGCAATCACTATTCAAGCAACAAAGCTGGTAGTGTGTTGTTTTTTCTCCTTCTTTTAATATTTACCAGCATTGTCTCAAGGGATTATCACCAGGATTTAAAACACTTGATGATTTTTAAAATTAGGTATTTTCTTTTGGTCAGATGGTATAAACACTATCAACAATGAAATAATTCAGACTAGGTTGCTTGGTATCAGCCTATTGATCTTTTCCAAAGGATACATTTTACAATACCCAGAAAGGAGCTCTCTTTGGTTTTGGATATCTAGAGGCAGCCTTAATATGAGCAAAAGAGGAATTTGTAAATATCAGAAAAACCTGATTATCATGCAGGTAGGTAACAACCAGGGTGCAGTATGTTAGGTATGTTATGAATTTTGTGCAACCTTCACAGTTAGAGCAGCATGGCAGAAAGCACTTGCAGAAGAATCAGAACAGGATGATTCTAATAATGGATGGACCATTTTGTCTGGCTTCTTGCCCCAAGAGAGATGAGTAATTCTTGACAGGCTTGTCAATTTTTTTTCTTAAAGACTTCCAGTAATGGTTACTGCATCAGCTCCCCGGGTAGTTGGTTGTAGTGTTTTTGAATCCTTTCACTAACAGAGTTTTCTTTATTTCACATAGATCATGCCGTTTGCATTTCAAGTTCCTCACTTGTCCTATCAACAAATTATTCTCTTGTCTTTCATCATCTTTTCCTGTATTGGACTGTTACTGTGCCTCCGCTTAGCTTTCCCATCTGTAGACTAAACACCACCATCCCTTTGCATCTTTCAGCCTTAGTCTTAGTTCCCAAGTTATTTATTTATTCTTATTGCTGTCCTCTGAACTTTCTCTAATTTGTCCATGTGTTTTTCAAATGTTGTCATGTCCAAAACAGAACAGAAGCCTCCAGCTGGGGCTCACCAAGATGGAGTAGTGCATATCTGCTACCTAAGCAGCTGTTTCCCATCGTGTCTAAGTGCAGAACCCTGAAATTATTTCCTTACATCCTGGGTTTTTTTCAGAATATTTCTTTTATAGACATTCTTTTGAATTGTATTCCTATTTTCCATGTTACTCTCAGTTGTTTGCAAAAGTATATTTATAGATATATCTATTGCATCAACCCATTCACTAACGAAAATACTAAGTATAAATGTCTAAGGCAGAGCCCTGCTCTGTCTTACTCCTCTGTGCTGACAGTGAAACACTGGTAGATTTTCTAAGAAAAATAAGACCCATGGCTGACTTTTTTTATTTGAAGCAACACAAACCTACTTGCTGTCATTCCATCCTCTCACATTAAATGTGCTTTTTTCTGCCAGTGATTTTTAAATAAACATCACACCTCCATATATAGCATTATGGCAGAGCTTAGATTAATTTTTGGTTTTTACCATGTTATGTATTAATTATAAATAAAAAATATTACATTGTGATTAAACATCAAAAAGCAACTTAAGATATCAAAATTAGTTAAGCAAAAAAGTATGAACAGCTATATGAAAACTCAATTCAGTCCTCTGTCCTTATGCAGCATGATAGGCTTTAATTACAAGGTCAGGCACCACTTTTTACGGACGACATTATGCATGGAATACTCATTCAAGAGAGCATGCTCTATTTTCACTGTATTTTATATATCCATGCAGTCTGTCCTCTTTTATTTGCTGTGCAACATTGAAATGTAGTACAGAATGGGGACTTATTAATCTTCTGATGTGTTCTTGAGGAGTGGTGTCAGGTAAGTATCTGAATGCTCTGCAAATATAATTTTTTACAATACAAAGATAAGAGTAAAGATTGTCAGCATCCAACAAACTTAGACTATCTGTCTAGAAATGTCACAGGACATTTAGCATGTTACACTGTGGATAGTATTCCTGTTGTGTGCATCTGTAGTGACTGTGAATGGTCAACAGTTCTGCCAAGAGATGGCAAGTGTTTTGAACTGGAGCCCAGCAAGCACACATCACGCAGCTATGAACTGCCAAAATTCACACAGGGATCGTATGGGAGCTGTAGGGCAGAGGCTGCCATGGTCGTCTAACTCTCTGTGTCACCTTTCAGCTGCCTTTGTTATAAAACCATCTCTTCTTCCTTCTTACTCTTTTGTTTCATTTGCATATTCCAAGCTCCCCATGACTGAGGATGGGCTCCTAAAGACCACAGCTTTTCTCGCCCTGCAATCCTGACCGGCTGCAAAGGCAGTGCTCCAAAGTCCCCTCTCTCCAGCTGATAAGGTGGCATGAGTCATAGGGGAAAAATGATATATAATTACAGTATATACCATCCCTTTTCCGTTATTCAACGTAAGTAGGGGATTTAATGAAAAAATGTAATGAAGAAACCCCCAAAGCATGTGTCCTAACTTTGAACTACTGGCTCTGCCGCTCAGCTTTCTTTTAACTAAGTTCACTTTAAAGTAATCTTTTTGAAAAGTCTAAGCATGCTGGGGAAAAAAAGTAATTCTGTGGATTGCCCTATGTCCCTTCCACACACGAATCTTCTCTCCAGCTTGTGTATTTGGATCCTAGGCAAATGTGCAAAGGGATAGCAAAAGCTGAACCAGTTACCATCTCTGTCAAATCTCAAGACTCAGAAATGCTCTGGTTCCTCTGTGATTTACAGCAGTGAAGCAAACAAAGAATTGTTTTAACAAAGACTAGAGAAAAAACATTATTTGGAAGTCCTTTTCTTCCCCATATGGGACAAAATACTTCTGTGCTAACAACAGGTTATCAGCAACTGAAAATAAAGTTTCTGTTAAGTGTCGGTGTCCTTTATTGCTGTATTGCAATCAGCATGTCCTACAATACGGTATATTAATTTGTAGGCAGCAAGTAAGTTGGTTTTGAGTTAAATCTGTTGCAGTTTTACAAAAAAGCAGCTGAGCATCTGTGATTGGACCAGCATAACTAAAGGGAGAGCATGGTGCAAATGTAGAGAGGGTGTAAGGACCAGTGAAGCAGGAGTAACTGGCCCAGAGGCAGCAACTGAGGCTGTAAAGAAAGAGGGTGATAGCAATAAATACTGCAAGAACATTGTCTCAGAAGGCTGACAGTAGGATTGCGTTGGCCGAGGTTTACTCTAGGTGATGTCTGTCAGTTTGCCGTAGGCAGGGCAGTGCTGCATCTGAAAAGGTGGGTCCTGAAAGCAGTTGTGATGGGTTCATTTTCTTCAGCAACTGCCTGAAATATAAAAGATGTCGGTTCCATTTCTTAACCCCTACACAGAGCAAGGCAGATGTACATAAGGGGTGGAAGTGGTAATTGTTCTGAGGCAGTAATAAGGTCATGTGAACCTCCCAAAAAACCAAATTCTAAAATGTTTTTCTGTCACCAGCTCACTGAAAGTCTCTGGAGTGCATCGCTCTCTTGCAACACTCCTGTTTTTACTAGTGTTGTCGGCTGTTGGGTAATCTAGCTGCATAATGTAATGTAACTCCACTTATCCTTTAGTAATTCCTGGAAGAAAATAACCTGCCCTGCTTTGTTATGCTGAGAGACTGGTTATTGATGGTTGAGACAATGGTTATTGTAGTGGACGTTTAGCTGATCAAAGGCATGTCCTAGTGCTTCTTGAAGAAACACTGCATAGATAATCAACCAGATGAAATTTTGTAACTAAGGATGGATGAAAATTTGTTGTGAAGTCGAGATTTTCTAGTAATAAATTTCTACAGAAGAGATAGGATTTTCTTAAATGTGGGGATAGTTTATGAACTTTGTCATTTTAAGTTCACTTTGCATTGCTGAGGACTGCCTATAAATGAAGGGGTGCCAAAAGTTGTAGAAACTGTCTGAGTCTGTATTTCAAGTTCTAGTTTGATAGTTTTACACAGAATTTTAACTTTAGAGATTAATCAGGCATAAGCTCTTGCAATTTAGGCACGACACAACTTCCCTGAAGGCCTGAAGCACCAGCTTGTGCTAGTTTGTTCTTTAAAGTGAATGTCTATTTTGAAAAAGTGATATATAAAAATGGTAGCATAGTTTTCCAAGTTTTAGGTGTGATATAACTGAATTTTGAAAGGGGACCTCAGCCCTGGCAGCATATTCTGAGATCTTCCACTTGAGTTTGATTCTCATTCATCAAATGTTATTCTTCTTTCTCTTTAACAGTCTTAAATTTGAACCTTCGATACATAAACCTATTTAATCACATTTTGTCAGGCTTGCATAGGGGAGGGAGTAACTTGAGAGGAAAAGGGTAGCAGAGGAGGCTTTGCAGTTGAGACCCTGCTTGAAACATGAGCCAGAGGTTAATGCAGCTCACCCATCCTGCTCTAACATCGACTTCTTGCAGCTTTTTGCTGCTAAAGCAAAACTGGACCATTTCTAAAACATAACAGCAGATTTGCGGATGGTGCTTCCACATTGCTGCTTTTCAAGATTTATTTTAACTATGTTTTGTGGCTTGTGGTATTGCAAGTGTCTTGTTATTACTTTACCACATAAGCTACAGCCATAAATCAGCTGTATGTGATGGAGCTTCTATGCTCAAGGTAACTAGAAGCACTGGGAAAACTACAATTTTTTAAGTGCTCCTAACAGAAGATACCTAAATTAGTTGCCTTTTATCTAATGAATGTTTTACTGTTTTGTCTTCAGGAACATGGAGATGGTGGAGAGAGCTCTGAGAGAAACGATGTGGACTGAAAATATTCAGCAAAGCAAGTGGCTGAACACTAATAGTCATGATTTTATTAATTCTTGCTCTCCGGATTCTGTATTTTTTTTGCAAACTAAAACGTTGGTCAGTATTCATAAGAAGGTAAATTGGCTTTCTAGAGCAACCAAGCTAGTAAAAGAATATACTTATCCAAGTCGATATGCTGCTTCAGTAATCCCTTATGAGATACTGAGTATTGTCCTAAGCTACTCTTCATTGCACTTTTTTGATTACTTGTACGCATGAAGAAAGTGAGAAGAACATCTGGAAGAGTGGATTATGGAAAGTACTATGTGAGTTTTCTGGCAATACTTTTGAAGAGATGTCTAAATTATGCTTTTCCCTGACAGTTTCATGTTAGTTGAGAAAAAGCATGTCCAAAATTTGGTTTTGCATGGGCCTGTGTGGTTTCTGGCTAGCTAAATGGAATAAACAAAATTCTCCAGTTGCTGGGTTGTCAGTTGAAAATGCAAATCAGTGCTACTCTGTTGTGTGTGCTAACCTTTTTTCTTCCTTAAAAAAAAAAAAGGTTAGACTGATTGCAATGGTTTAGAGCATAAGGATTTTTTACAAGAGTAATATTCCCCCCAAAAAGCTGTTTTCTTTCTCAACTAGTGAAAACCAAGTTTCAGAAATACAATCACTGAAAGCAGACGTGTCATTCATCTACATGCAAATCACCACTATAAACCATGCTTGAGTCTCACAGAGATGATTGGAAGTGACACAACCTCCAGGCAAAACTGGGAGCTCAGCCTATTTCTGCATAACAAGTGCTGTAAGTGATTGAAAGCTGTGAATTTTCCATCACTTTCTCACAGGGTGCCGAGTGTCTTGTTTCCTTGGCATTTCTGTTTCTTCCTAATTTCGGAATTGGAGAGTTGAATTCTTCACCTTTCAACTCCTGCTGTATAAACCAGTGGTCAGCATCAATAAATGTTCCAGCTAAGATGGCACACCCCACAGGCCTGTCTGCACTGCTGGATAAAGTATTGAAACCTAAATTATTTCCATTACACAAACTGTTGTCTTACAATAATTCTGTTGCATATTAAACCCCGGGATCTGATGAAGTAATGCTGTGGTCAAAGCAGTGGAATTTATTCCCATTAGTCGTTCTCTTATCTGTTTTCTTTGTTGTTTTTTTCTTTAAATTCGACTTCTCTTCAGAATCATATGCCCACCAGAAAGGCAACGTATAGCTATGCTGTTCCTTGTTCACATTCTGAATTACGTCTTTAAGTAAGGGCTCTGATTTTTTTTTCTTTCAGCTAGTGCCAATGCTGATAACACTGTCTAGGGGAGACTGCTGTTCTGCTTGTAGCATGATAAACCTTTGGGAAGGAACAACCATTTCCATTACCAGTTTTGATGTTTCACTGCAAGGCAGAAAATGCCCACACTGTCCCTTTGCTTTCATGCTGCTTTTACGGGCTTTCTCCTGATTTCATAAGTAGGTGAAGCATAGCAGAGGAGGCTCGTGATCAGCCATTTCTGTCTGGGTAATATGTATAGTAGGCTCCATTTCCACCTTACTCAGCTTTTGGCAGGTTGCCTCTCTTTGCTGCTTCTAATATGTACCTGATGATATCTATGTTGGCAAGTTGGGGTAAAGGTGAGATGTGGAGGGAATCCTTCAGTGAAGGGCTCCTGCTATGAACCTGCTCCGTCAGCTCAGTTGGGTTCCACTTGTTGAAAAATCAAATGGAGTTGTCTGCTTTACCTCTTTTTGGAATGCAATTGAAAGGAGCTTTTTCTCTTCCTGCGGCATCGTTTTCTTGTATTTTGTCATCCATGAACAATCATGACTATGCAAACTACCACTGATAACTGAAGAATAAGCCCATGGAGGCCCAGCCTAACTGCTTCTCTGTCACCGCAGGGCTTGAGGTTGCAATGTAGGCAGCAGATTCTTATTGCCAACATCTCTAGTGTCTGGTCTGATGCGGCAGCAGTTCTATACGTGCCTCCAAAAGAGACAGCTGCACTGTGATTTGTCCACCTCATTCTTGTGCTCCAGCAGCTCTAATTGGGGATCAAGCCCTGTTTTGCCAGATGCTGCACAAATATGAAATAAAAAATAGTCTTTACCAGCAAGAACTTGCTTTGAGTTCACAAAAGATGATAGCAGGTTGTACACTGCAACTGAACTGGCAGTGCTCACACCTCAGTATGAGCTGGCCAGGACGAAGCAGCTGTGAAACAGAGCGCTGAGTGTTCAGTACCACATGGTTTCCCCAAAACCCAAAGTTCAAAACCCCCGTCACCTATATGGCCTTGGTCTTGGGCAGTCTTCTGCAGCTTAAGGGATGACCAGTTGTTTCTGGCACTTTCCCCCCACTGCTGAAAGACAGATATTTTTTAGTTGTTGACAAAAAAAAGAAATTCTGGATCCCGGTCTATGTCCTTGTTAACCATTTAAAATGTCTCTTCGGGAGAAGAGCTAGCTGCTCTTTCATCAAACCTGCAAAGAGGGGTTCTACTGTGACATCATAAGAAGTCTGTGCTAAATGCTTTAACAAAAACCATGCACACTCCAAAATGAAATCTTATGTACTGTGATGTTATTAAAGTGCTAAATAAACAGACAAACTCAGAAAGGCTGGTAGGATATGGGCGGGTGAATAAATAAGCTTTGATGCTAATGTCAGTCAATGCCAATTCCTATCCTTTGAAGAAAGTGTGATAAACACAGCTGCCAGAAGTGTGATCTGAAATTGCTCTAATTAAATTAAATTTTCACTGGAATGAAAGCAGCTGAGCACCTTGCTTTGTTTCCTTTTTAGCTGGACTAATTCAGAGAATATTGACTTTCCAATTCTTTCATGACCAGGTAGGGAGGGTAAGGTTTGTTAAAAAAAAAAAAAAAAAAAAAAAAAAATCTGAGTATGCTCAAAACTATTGTATAAAATTCTGTATTCATATTCCTTTTATTGTATTTGCTACTCAGGATTTGTGTCTTAATTTAGAATTTGAAATCTTCAAGGGGAATTATCTGTACTCACCGCTAAATGCTTTCTTCATAATAATACGGGGAGATTTTATAAGTCCCTCATGTTTTTCTTTTAAGTTTATGCGTTAATAGTAAAAGACAGATAAGGGGCTTTCAATGGTTACGAGCTATTTAACTGCTGATCATAGACTGGGGGTGAGAATAAGAACTAGAAGTTGCTGTAAAGACAGACATCAAGGGAGAAAAGATAAGAAAATGCAGACAGATGATCTCTGGATAATCCCTTATTTTTTGTCTCTTCCTTGTTTCAAAAACTACCCAGCTCCTTTTTGTAGATGGATTGAAAGATTCATCACTCCAAGCCTTGCAATTTTACTTTGTGAGTGAAATTTTGATTGGGCTCTGATCTGGATGACTACTCCTTTCCAGGAGAGCTGAAAATGAAGCAAGTTGATAAATTATTTCAGTACTTTTTTTTAAAATTTTTTTTTTGGTGACCACTATTTTCTGAAGCAATCTAATTAGTTACAGAGTACAGCATAGCCAGAAGTAAATAACTGAGATGTGTGTGTATATATATATATATAAAAACACATTTGCTTTGTGAGTGCTACTGATTTTAATTTATGCAAAGATCTGTATCAGAATTTAATGCTATAAAATAAAAATATTAATTGATATATCTCTAGATTTTATATATAGAAATATTTTATTAATTTACAAAGATACCTTCTATCAGTGCCATCTATCAATTTCCGAAATGTGTTAATTATGGCAAATCGATCTGATAAGGAGAAATTCCATTAGTTACAGCATCTCTTCCAGGCGTGAACACTAGATGGCACTGAAAGACAGGAGCTGTGGCGTGGAAACACGGGTATTTTAAATTTCTTGAGGTTCGTGTATTTCAGTGGAGGATCACTGAAGCATAAATGATATCCTGTAGATATATTTTGTGGAAAAAACCAGAAGGTTTCACAGGAATTACAGAAGCTATATTACATGACTCAGTGGTTGCTTGAGCCTATAGAAGAAATTGGGACAATTAGAGATGAAGTGGCAGAATGTGGTATTAAGTGACCAGGCCTGGCAGCAAAGTTCCTCTGCAGCTGGAGGGGCTAGAGCTTTTTCCTCTTCCACTTGCTCATGCTGCTTTGCAGAAAAGAAATCTCCTTTAAAATTCATGTGCTTTCTCCCATTCACAGCTGTGCTGCTTGAGTGCCGCTCCAATGCCAGACTTGACAGTGTTAAAACCATCAACTTCCACAGCATTTCATGCTCTGATTCTATCCTTGTCTGACCAAACACAAACTTTTGGGCTGATACAGAAGACACGCTGCCGGCGTTTAGGATGAGGTCTGAGTCAGAACTCAGGATTATAACTAGCCTTTAATAAAAACCATGTCAAGTGAACCCCAGAGGAAGAATGAGGAGGAAGGGAGGGGCTTGGTGTCTCTGACTCAGGCTGCAAACTGACTCTCAAACCATCAACAGCCTGACCCGAGGTGTTTCGCATGCTTCAGAGCGACTTTTAGAAAGCCAATTATTCTTGCGATGGGATGAAAGTGTAACGGCTTGTCATGTGCAAGGGATCACTGCAGATTATCCAATGTTTTATTCTGGTTTTAAAAATTATGAAGACGTACTTCTATTCTAACCGCAAAAGCAAGCACTCAAAGGTTAGGAAACCCTGCACCTCCGAGCAACAATGCAACCATATTTCAGCCCGTTCCATGCACTAAATGAAGCAGAGGTCCTTTGGGACAAAATGGTATGCAATCACGTAATTAAAAAATAAAGCATGTGCACAACACGGCACAATTATGGCTGTAGCGAGCTTTTCCTAGCATCTCAGCACCGGATTTACCCATCTAGATACTATTGTTTTCTATGTGTAATTTCATATACAGTATTAACGCTTCTTCAAAAGATCAAGGACAGTGCATTGCGTTTCCCAGGGATGCTGCAGGTCCCGTTGCAGCAGCCAGAGAAAGGATCTGTGTTACAGCCTGGGCTGAAACCCATCCACGGGCCGCTGTGGCCCACGCTGCGCCCCGGGTGGGCCTGGCTGAGGAGATAGCCGGGGCCCCTCGTCACCCTCCTCTCCTCCCTGCTGCTCCTGGCCTTTCTGCCATCTTCCCTGTCTTGCTGGGGTGACTTGCAACTGCCACAAGTTACAGGGCAGCTCCTGAGAGGGCCAGGTTTAGTTTCTTTGCTTAATTCCTCAGGAAAAAAAAACCCCACCAAACCAACAGATTTTCCACTGGTAGCATTATGCATGTTTTCTTTTCCTTACTGCAATCTTCTTACAGTGAGGAGAATCGTTTCAACCCCAGATACGACTTTCCCCTCTAATTTAGACCTCTTTTTACAACTGCGTGCACCGGGCTGTCGTTCTTTAGAGAGTTTTAGAAAACCTACATTCCTAGCACCTCCCCGACATAACCCCTGCCCACTCACGGGGCTTGGGCCCAGGGACCCACCCCAGGGGAGGCCAGGGATGGGGACAGGCCCTCGGGCGAGCTCTTCACCCGCACCGCCCTGCGGCCGCGTCACGCTCAAGATGGCGGACGGCAGGCGCCGGGCCGGGCGCCGCGCTCAAGATGGCGCCTCTCCCCGCCCCCCCCTTCCCCGCCCTCCCGGCGGTGACTTCCGGAGGGAGAGGGCGTCCGTCCCATGGTAACTGCGCCACGGTGGAGACGCCGCCGCCGCGGGGGCTGCTCGCTTCCTGCCGCCACCCGGGCCACAACAACGGGCAGCCGCCTCCGGGGCCCCGCCGCCGGCAGCCGCGAGGTACGCACCGCCGGGCGGGCCAGCGGCTTTCCCCGCCCGCCCCCCCGGTCGTGAGGTGAGAGGAGCACCCGCCGGGGCGGGCGGGCCCCGCGGGGCGGTCTCTCCGCGCCGCCGCGATGCTGAGGTGTGCGGCCCCCGCGGCGGGAGGGCGGTACCGGCCGCGTCAGCCGCAGCCGGCTCTGGCGGGCACCCGGCAGCCCGGCGCGGGCGGCGGCGGGGCCCCTCAGCGCGGCGCGGGCGGCAGGCAGCCCTGCTGCCTCTCCTCCGCCGGGCTCGCCGCCGGGACGGCTCCCCTCCCTCCACCTCCAGCCCCTCGGGGCTGGCGGGCGCGCTGCGGGCCCCCCGCGCCGTCTCCGTGCGGGAGGCGGCTCCCCACCCCGCACCGGTCCGCCTGCGGCTCGGAGTAGGTCGGGCCGGCGGCTCGGGGGAGGCAGCGGTGTCCCCGCGCTCCGCCGGCGGCTGTCGCGGGGGGAGTAACCCCCTCGGCTGGGGGTAGCGCTCCTGAGGGCGGGCGGACGCGCCCCGGGGAGCCGTGACCGGCGGGATACCGGCGGCTCCTCAGCGGGGGAGGGAGAGCTCTCCTTGGGGCGGAGGTGTGCGGGCGGGCACGGTTGCCCTCTCAGCCGCTGGGCAGCCGGCGATGCCCTTGTGTCTTCTGAGCCTTATTTTAAAACGTTGTGTAAAAATGACATTTTTTTTTTATGTTCGCTTCTGAATTTTTGTGTTTATTTTAGTGGGAGCTGGGCTTTTTTTTTTTTTTTTCCTTCATAAAAAGCGTTCAGGCACCTAACTTTTTGCGTTCATTGTGGACTGAAGTATGATCAGCCTTTCCTGTGCTTTTGGTCTTTGTTCAGACATACGCTGCCTGTAGTTGCCTAGTTTATATTTGTTAGGAGCAAAGGCTCTGTGATAACATAAGATCTACAGGCAGTGATTTCTGAAGGTTACTCATAAGGCACCCTTTATCTTGAGAAATTAAGATACAGTAACTCCTTCTCTCTGCGCAACCAGTGTTCTGATAAGCTGCTTAAGCATTGCTTCCAGTGGTGGTGGCAAACACTGGAGATATATTGAAAAGACCATTAAGGCAGAGGTCTGTCTGGAGATGTGTAGATGATGAGTAGTGCACAAGCCTCCTCAATTTCTGGATTCAGTGTGAGTAACCAGGTATTGTGTTATCAGTGATGGCATGTGCAGCTATTGTAACTAGCTGTCACTGTACCCTGCTTACAGAATGGTTAGCTCCCATGTGAAGCACAGCTTACCTGGTGGCTTCTTCCCATCCTTGTCCAAGTAGAGGAGAAGAGGATATTAGAAGTTTAATTGAAAACACTCCTGTGAGGAAGGCAGTGGGACACTCCGCTTGTTTTCTTAGCCTCTAGATAAGATTGAAAAATATGTTTTTGCAGAATGGTTGATGATTCACTTTATATGTCAGCAAATGAGCCAGCTCTTTTCAGGAGAGGGATGAAGAGCTGTAGTTACTGGAAGTGTGTCTGGAGCCTGTGTGTGTTTTAAATGAACAAAAACTGTCTGATCAGAATTGCAAGTAGCTTGTTACAGAATATCTGGCTTGGACAAACCTGTAAAATAGTAATGAACGCTTAGGATAAAGCATCCAAGTTGTCAATGGGCTTATAAATGTGCTCAGGTTTAAAAGTATTGACTGGTGGAATTGCCAAGGGAATAAAGGTGCAAGAAAGCAGTTGGGACAGATAGGGACTGGGAGGAGAATGGGATTTCTTAAGTGGGCATAGGGATAAGAGCCTGAAGCAAACAGCCTGCAGTGATGGAGGTGGAAGAGGTCTAGTGTGAAACAACCAAGGGGGGGTAACAATCTTCAGAGTGGGGAAATGTGCATTAGGAAAATACAAATACTTAAAACATTGGCATTTATAGACTTGTGGCAAATATTTGTTTGTGATCACTAAATTGTTGACTCTAATAATAATGCTTATAAACATTCACAGTGTATTATAATGTTTATAACATTCACAAGTTACATTTATTTTACATACATTTACATTTTGCTCTGAATGTAGAATAAATGACTTGTGCTTTTTTAGTTTTTCAGTAGCTCCCAGAAACTGCAAATAGTATTGGGATGCTGCTGTGCAGATTGTTGAATGTACAAGTGAACTGAGATACAAATTAAAGACGCAAACAAACATCCAGGGTTTTTTTTGCTTAAGTATCTTTAAACGTTAAGCTTAAAGTAACAAAACACAACAGCCTTTGACACTAGCATTCTATTTAGGAAAAGAATGGTTAAACTATACCATAATTGTAGTTTAAGATATTTTGGAAGTCATTAAGTAGAAAGGAAAATCAAATTCTGCAGAGAGATTTATTTCCTCCTTTACAGCGAAGTGAGTAATATCCTGTAGTAATATAATAGCCTAGTTTGAGGACATAGTTATTTTGAGACTAGAAGCTTAAATGTGTACATCAGTTAAAAGCAGATGGATGTTGAAATTGGGACCTGATACTATATTAGTACAAAATATGGAGGACTGCATTAGGATTTGAGACTTTGTAGCATAACTCAGGAGGGTTTTTTTTTCCTCTTTTGAGGAGCATTGCCTATATGTAGGGAATAAAATACAAGGATTGGGTTTTCCAGGTTTTTTTAACCTGCTTTTGGACTCATTGTAGTGGAGTTAAGGTTGTTTGCAGGCTGTATAATGCAATAAATGAGGCTGCAGTGGTGACTGCCTTCATGGAACCTGGGAGAGAGCAGTGTCTGTGGCTGGGCTTTCCTGTGTATAGAGCAGTACCTTTGCTTCAATTTGATTGCCATCTCTTGCTCAGTAATGCATGAGGCATGACTTCAGGATGAAGCTTGTTCTTTATTTTTTGGCAGACAGGCTTACAACATTGCTGAGAAAGTAGGGGGTTTTCCCTTCAAAAGATTTTTTTTTTCTCACTCCTTTCCAAATCTGCTACCATTGCAGATTCCCGACTGTTGGAGAATGCCATGTGAAGCTATTTTTGACTGGTCATAGAATTACTGTGGCAGAAACAAAAGACATTGATGGGGGAGAATGGTCCCAAGGGGCCTTGAGAAGAAAGAGATGGAATTCAGATTAGTAGCCTCCAAAAAAATCTTGCCATAGAAGAGGTGAAAAATAAGACTATAAAAGAACAAAGGTAAAAAGAACATGTGAAAACACTTAGTTCTCATAATGTTACCCTTTCCCATGAGGAGGCTTCTTGAATGGCTTTCATAGTAATGTTTCTCATATGTTGACCATATATTTGAGCAGTAAGCTTTAGTTTTCCTCTAAGCCTTTAACAGAGATGATTGATTTATTAGCTTTGATAGAAGTATAGAATTACTTTCAAACTTTGAAATACGTACTAAGCACCTCAGATAATTAGCAAGCCTACAACTATCTCTCTTTAAAGTGATCAATGGCATTAATTTGGTTTGGTAACCGTGGCTATTTTCTTGTTCAGTGACCATATGGTATTTCTGAGTTTAGTGTGACTTCCTGTGAGCAGTTTTTACAAAGTCAGCTGGGCTTTGGTGTGAAGTGCAGCAAAAATTAAACACTATGGGAAGGTGTGAAAATATTCTTATATTAAAAGAAAAAAAGGTTGCTTTTCTGCCCTAAGAAAGCAGGTTGCTTTCACTTTAGTGTAAGTGGATTGTAGCCTCTAAATCATACATTCAGTGAGGCTGTAATGCTAAAATAGTAAAAACTTGTAACTACTGCTTGTTTGACACTGAAATTTTTAATGCAAATAACTATTAACAGATCAGTGTTTTGTTGTAAACAAAATACTACTTAGCTTTACTGTAAAAATGAGACCCTTGATACAGTAACTTACCCTTTTAAGGGGATCTCTTCTTAAGGTACGATACACTAATGCTGTTGTTGCATGTGTCTTGACATTAATAGAACAGCCACATGAAATTTCCATCTGAATTCTGATTTTTGAGGGTTGTGGTAGTGAAAAAAAAATGTGAATTTTATCTGTCTCATAATTTTTGGAACATCAATCCAACAAGTCAAGAGCTTTTGAGAAGTGTTCTGGGCATCAAGGAGCACAGTCCAGCTGAGTTGGTGAAAGCTAGAATAACAGAGAAGATTCCTTGGCTGGGAAGCCCTGAGCTGTGTGTGAAGCAATTTTATAAAGGTGAAAGGTGGTTTGGGGTTTTTTGTTGTTTTTTTTTAAGCTGACCTTTACTTTCTGCTTATAAATAGCAGTTTAAATTGCTTTGTGGGAGATTCTCCAGCATGCAATATTAAGAGAAGTAAATCTGGCCAGGAAAGTTGTGGGGAAGGAGAACTGGTGTCAGATAGTGAACTGGGAAGGAAAAGATCTAAAAGTGGAAGCAATCACACCAGGTGAGTGGGGCAAAGAAAAGCAAGGAAAAAGGTGTTGGGAAATGGAGTGGGGCAAAGCCACAGCATATGGGAGACTAAAGGTTGCTAGTGGCAATGTAGGGTAGCATAGACCTTGCAAGAATAAAGTTTTCTGGGGAGGGAGGGTGGCATCGAGGAGAGACAGAGGGAGGTACTGGTTGGTATATAGGCAGGAAAGTGCCCCTTGAAATTCAGTAGAAATACATCTGAAAGGAGTGACAGGCACCAGAAGAACTAGTGACTGTGAGGTACATGGTCTTGGAGTGTGTGGATGGAGATGAGAATAGGGGCATGTGGAGCCTGTCCCTGTGAGGGGAAACCTGAGTGCTGAGGTGGGGAACTGAGGGACTTTTGGTATGGAGACAGCTTAAGGCATGCAGCCCAAAATGAGAGGAGCTATACCAGTACCCTCAAGAGGGACGTAGTGGGGTTCCACCCTGGATGTCCTCAGTGGTGTAGAGCCCAGAGTGGTGGTCACAGTGTGCTCAGCTTACAGAAGCTGTGAATGAAACACTCTGTGCCCTCCCTGTTCTTATCCTTCCCCCCATCTTTATCCTCTATGGCAGAGGTGAAAAACTTGCTTTCTGGTGGCTTGGTATAGTCAACCTATGACTGGAAATAATGTTAGCTTTCTGCATTCAAGTCTGAAGAAAGGTCTTGCTGTGTATTTTAAATCTATAGCATTGTTGTTTTTGTAGAAATAGACAAACACAGCATGATAAAACCATTCTTGTGCTGTCTATAGTACAACATAACTCTTGTGCTATATAGCACAAATTAATAAAAATGACTAAATTAAGCCATAACTATTAGCAGATGGATACTGTATTTTAGTGTTGTATAGTCTCTCCTTGTTAATGAACTTGACATGCAGATAAAATGGGAAGGAGATAGCTCTGGCTTTAATAGGAGGAAATGTTTCCATTGTCATCTGAAAACACTTATGTTCCTGGGTGAAGTGTGCATGCTCAGCAATAGTGCTTTCTTGTGCAGAGCCATAGCATTTATGAACTAAACTATTATTATTCCTGGATTGTCAAGAATCTCTGCCCCCTCTAGAGTGTTAATTCTTTATCTTCTGTCTTTATGTAACCAAGGTTGGTCAAGGGTTGTAAATAGCCTTGTTTTAGAGTTCCTGGTATTTTTCTATGCCATTGCCATCCTTGCATATGGTAAGACATGTCTGCTGGAGCTGTACCAAGGAGTAAATCTCAAAGGCAGTGTTATTGCCACAGCTAATACTGTGCTCATGGCTTGCTTTTGGAAAGTATTGCATTTGCTGTTTTCCTGAGTGCTTGAAGAGAGTATTGATGAGCATTGTTTCAGGTTTTAATGTTTAAGTACAGCATCAGTAATCTTCTGGTGACTTGTACGTGTCTGATCAATGAGTATGCTTTAAAAATATTTTAGACATAAAATGAGTAATTTTAAAGTGGTTTTCTCAATGGGTATCTCTTTAAGGCTTCTTTACCAATGTCATATTTAATTGTATGTGTAACATACAGATTTTTCTATGTCTTAGCTTAGGGAATATGCATTTGCCATTGATACGTGTTCAAGCTGTCTTTTGTGAAGTGCTTGTCTGTGGTTAAATATTTGTACATAGGATAGAGCATCAGTAGTGAGATTTGAGAAGACATATTTTGTAAACACAAAATTTATTCTACCTGGAATGTGAGTGGAATGATACAGCTCAGATTACACTTGTGCTTTGTAGTGCTGGAATTAAAGCTGGGGGTTTGGGGGTTTGGGTTTTTTGGTAAGGCCTCATTTGTGGTCTTTGGAGTTTTGCACTTTCCTATTAGTTGTAAGACAGGGTGGATGCTGGATACCTATAGACTTGGACTGAAGATGCTTCTAGACTTGATGTGAACTTAAAAGACTTTCTTATGAATTTTCTCCCCTTTCTTTTTGTTGAAAGTAGTTGCTATGCTCAGCAATACAGCTGATAGGATCCATTTCTAAAGGTAAAAATATTTAATATTGAAACACCCTTGCTGGGCAGCAGTTCTTGAAGTTGCATAAAAATCAGGTGATGCGGAGATAACTTTGGGTGGGACGAAGGAAGAGGGGGATTTTGAGAACGAAGTGATTAATTAAAGATTGCTGCAGTTATGTTTTGGGCTTTGAAAATTACAGAGTACTATGCCACATAGTTTGAATATGTAAGTAAGTTAAAATATTTTCTTTAATATGTATGCAGTTCAAAATAATTATATAAAGCTGAGGGAATTTTTGCCTCTTGGAATAAACTTCGGCCTAGTCTTAAACATATGTTCTCACTTATTGTTGATAGCTTCTTTAATACCATAAAAAACTACAGCAGGTATTGCAAGAATTCAGTAACTTAATCTTAACCCTTTGAAGTTAAATCATGTGAAATGTATGTCATGCTGATATATTTATAAAAACATAATGGAATTAAACCCTAAATCATTATTAAAACTAAGAATAAGGTCATTAATATAGTTTAGAACTCAGTTCTGTAACAGTAAAGTCTAAGATTCTGAATAGTCCTAGAAATTTTTGGGGCCTGAGTTAGTGATTATGTATTTTCTTTGATGGTCAAACTTTACAAAATGAAAAAGCAAGATTTGTATCAAGGGTTTTGGAGTATAGTATTTGTAAATGTATTATTGTGTAATAATGTTTATACATTAAGACAGCTGAAGAAAGTAGTGTTATGGTTGGTTGTGAACTGGCTTTTTTGTGCGTAACTGCTTAACTATTGCATCAGTAAACTTTTTCTCTGCTTAATCTTCTGTCAAGCAAAGCCAATTTACGATTCGTTGCAAACTCAGTACTTGGGCAACTTGTTCTCTGTTAAAAAATGGTAGAGATGGCATTAGTGGGAAAACAATTACTTGCTTTGTAAGTAGTGCTGTTGAGTTATGACTAAGTATATTGATTTGCCTGGCCAACACAAACTCCAGACAGAATTTTTTTTTTCATGGCCTTTCTTTGAGAGGGTCACATGGCTGTTTGTTACTGCCTTGGATATGGTTGAGTTCTACAAGCCAAACTGCTTTCTGGGGAAATTGAGAGGTTTTTAAATTATTTTTTTGCAAATAGATTTTGATCACTGATGTGTGATGGTAGGTGGATTGGAGGGGGCTTGTCCCTCTCTTCTTAGCTTTTCAAAATGTTTTACTTTGCAAAGCTCTTTAACTTCTCTTTGTCATGGCTTTACCAATAACATATACAACAAAAGTTATTGACTTTCAGAAATATATGAATTTCTAAATTTATTTTTTTTTACTAGGCAGGAGAAACTAGCAGCTGTTTGCTTGTGCCAAACATGTTTTTGTTTTTTCTTAAATTGGCATCTTTTCCTCTAACCCCCAAAAGCGATTTGAATATATTGTTCAGAGTTCCTCACTGCATTTAGAACTTAGGCTGCTAAATCTGTAAAACCCACAAACTGAAGCTGTAATAATGGGATTATGAAACACTGAAGCTTCTTCCTACTTTTGAGGTCCAGCAGTAATTAACAGAGCTCCCCCTTGTCTACCCTACCTTTCAGTATTGCCCTCTCTGTTTCAGGGAAGGGTCCGGTGATCACTGCCTTAGTGTTAGAGGTTCCAAGTTAAAATTTAGTAAACAGGTAATAGTGGGTCTGAATGATATCGCAAAATGATTATACTGCTTTGCTCTTTGAGTCTTATATGCCAGCTCTTTGTCAACCCTGTTAAGAGGATGTTCTGTGGTATCTTGTTTGTCTTTACTGGAAACTTGTATTCATATTTGTTATGAATTTTCTCCATTGTATTACAGCTCTAAGCAGAATGACTGGGGCAGAGTAGAAAACAGAAATAGAGTAAGTGAAAAGATTGAACAAAGTAAATATTTTGGTAGTTCTTAAAAAGATGTAGTTAGCTTTTATGTGTGAGCTGCTACTGGGTAGTCTTCCATGATTTACTATTTAGTGTAATAAAGCATGGCCCAAAAGAAGTACTCGTGGTTATTGCATGGAGAAAGGCAGGTGGAGGTGGTGGTAACTGATGCAGCAATTTTGTTCCACTGCTTAGATTTTTCTTTCTCATAGTTACCTTCTTTCAGTGAATTTAGACTTGTATAGACTAGCTTCCTGAGAGTCTATCTATAATTAACAATATCAAGTAGTTTTAGTTATAGATGTGGCTGCCAGGTGCAGCAGTTGTGCTCTTACTGTGGGTAATGTTCTTGATTAGGGTGACAGCACTTGTTAGGAAATAGGAATTACAACTTCCTACTACAGCATGCAAGCCCAGTAATGTGGTCTTGCTTTCTGCTTATGTGTTCATGGCATAAGACTATACAATTTGCTCAGCCAGCAGAAAACCACTTGCTCAGATTAGCTTTCTGGTTGTCAAGTTGAATGAGCTCAATACATGGTCAGATGTACACCAGCATGATTGGTACAGCTCAACCAGAACAGGAGGTAAGAGACCTCGTTTAGCACTAATGAGGTATTTTGTGATCAGTTAGATTGTTTCCATCTGCAACATAAGACTTCGTTTTCCCACTTTACCAATCTGGACTATTGATAACTTGAATGTGAGATGCTGCTGGGTGTTTACTAAATTAGGGTGCAGACAACTAATAAGAGAGCTGAGTGGTGAAAATATTCTAAGAAATCAATTGGCTGCAACCTTTTTGGAAAAGGTTTGGATGAACCTTTGTTCAGAAAAATATTTAAAATTTCTGGTTTCATACTTTCATTAAAGTATGGATTTCTTTCTATAAATTTGGTTAAGAGCACATATTGGCTGAGAGTTCTGATGCAAAGTTATGTTAAACAATTTCAGAATAAAGGTTAAAAGGTAAATATGGTTAAATAATAGAAATGCATGATACAAAGGTGTTACACTGTACAACAAACTGTTTACATTAGTGTGTTCCTGTCTCTAAAGAGGTTTTTCTACAGGACTAGCTCTTGCCCTGTATCTGTTCAGGCATGTTTGATACTAAGGGCATCCTTTTATGGTTATTACAATTAAGGTAGTATAGTTCCAGAATAGTCTCTATATGGTGATAAGAAGAATAAGGGTTGACCTTCTACTGAATAAAGAAATGTAACATGATGCTGAGAAAACTGTATGTTTAGTGCACTTACTGCTTCAGATTTATCTTTATTGCAGGATAAGCTGCAATTATACCTGACCCCAGAAACAGAAGTGTAGGAACTTTCCTTAGGTAAGGAAAATAACGAAGAACACTTACGAAAGTGCTAATTTGAAAAGCAGGTGAAATTCAAACAAGGTTATTCTGCTTCACCTAGTTCTTGGTCTCGGAACTGTTACCAGTTTCCATGTAGACAGATAAAGCTCTTTAAAGAGGGGGGGAGAAGCCAAGCCAGTACCTGTATCTAAGAGGGGCAAGTGGAGAAGAACCACTAGAGAACTGGGGACCACTTGCAAAAACATTGCAACAAATAAGAACTATTTGGTAGGCTCTTCAAGTAGTAAGTACAAAGGTGTTAAATAAACATGAATGTGGATTTTCTCAAAACAAAATTTGCAAGCACTCAAATCGCCTTTTGTGACATGGTATCCAGTCTTGTTTGGGATGAACAAATATGTTCATAGTTTAATGAGCTATTCTATTGATTTTGTCTGTATGGAAAGCAAGGAGATCTTTCTCTAAATACTGTAAAGTTGGTGAAAAACCTTAAATAGTTTCATGGATCACTGTCAGACCAGAGGATGTCTAGACTGAATGGTCTCTGCAGGATTCTGTCACTAATTTAGACTTAAGTGAAATGTTAAGGCTGTGCAATATTAGCAGCAGATGGTACCAAGCTAGGAATTGCTGCAAGCGTGTTGAAAAATGTGGTTAGGCTTCAGAATGATTTGAAGAAAGCGGAGAAGCAGTCTGGGGGAGAATATGCCTTTTAGATAAGGATAAGACTCAAGATACTGTATTTCTTGATCATCTCTGTACAGGTAGACAACAGGGGAGTAGAGTGAGTTTTGTGCAAAGGATCTGGGGATGTTGCATTTAACAAACCAGATGTCATTCTGTTAACGTAAATGTTGCAAACGAGTCAAATGTACTGTGATACATAAGTAGGATAATTTTCCATAAATCACATGACAGTCTTTGATTCGAGGCTTAGGCATTTCACCTCAGGAAAAACTAGAGTACTTTAAGAGAGTATAGAGGACAGTAAAGAGAACAAAGTCTTGAAAATGTAATTATTTTATTCACAGAAAGACTTAGAACTCTTTCCCTGAAAGAACAGAAGGCTACAGGGGGAGGGAAGAGTTGTCTTCAGGTGAGATATAAATGAGAAGAGAGGACAACATTTTTCACTCTAGCCTCTCTGATGACAGAACCACTGGTAATGTGCTTAAACTGCAACGAAGATGGTGTAAATGGACACTAGAAAAAAATTTTGAACCACTGGAACAGATTGCTTGGGAAGACTGTGGTATTTCCATTTTCATAGTGCCTTATAAGGCACAGATTAATTATGTCTAGGTTGTGCTTTTCTCACCGAGTCCTGAGAGGCAGTATTAGCTGCTTTATTGAGCTCCTTTCCAACCATTATTTTATAGTATTAGAAAATCCTAGAAGAGTTTCTAGAAAGCAGGGGCATACAAATTAAAAAGGTATCAAAGTGGTTAATAGCACTGGGCCCATGTTAATCACCTTCTCATTTTGTGCTAATGGGTGTTGCTATCAAAATTGCACATCTGTACTCTCTTATTTTCACTCCCTGCTCTTCAAAGTAAAGTAATATTGCATAGGGGAGAGAGGGGGGAAATACTTTTATAAATCTTCTGGCTTGCTTCCATTTCATCACTGTAAATATCTTCCAACTGAACACTAAGTGTATACTGGTGGCCACAAACTTCCAGAATCGGCTTTCTTCCCCAGCTTCATATAAAATTGCTTTGGGGACAAGGGAGAAATTAGACTTTTCAAACCCCGTTGTAAATTTGATATCAAACTCTGAGATTTCAGACTGCTTTGCTCATTACTCTGAGTTAGAATTAAGATAGAAAATAAAACACTCCCTCATTAGCAGATACCAGCCTTTATCTTGCATGCCCTTTTTCCTAAACCTGGCAATTAAGATGCATGAATAAGAGGCAGTGTAGTCTGGTATCAGGAACTTAGGCCTGGGAGACAGAACTGTCAGCATGTTAATCTTGGATATGATGTTGAATTATGATTTGCTGAAGGGCATGTTTAATTCCTGGCCCTGTTTTCCACACACAGAATGTAATGCTGTAAGGATTAATATTTGTCTGTAGCTAGAGAGATGAAAACTCTCAGACATGTATCTCTTTCTGCATTAGAAGTATGGAAGCCCAACCTTTTCCTTCATGGATTCTTAGGCTGTGTTTGACTTCTGCTCCAGTATCTTTAGGTTAAAGAACAATTATTGAAAATTTAGGTAGGTTAAAAATTCGTATCACAATGAAATTTACTGTGGTGTTTTCCCTAGTCTTTGTACATGGAAAATGCAGCCTCTTGTTTTCTTCCTTTGCTTTTTATTTCCCCACTACTGTTGAAGATAGCTCCTTTCTCAAAGACTTTAGATGTATGGTATAGTTGTTTGGCTCTGTTAATGATTTATAAGGGTACAGAAAGCTTGCAGAATGTAAATTTTATTGGAATCCCAGCTCTGTTTACTACCTAGCTTTAAGTGAGAAGACTGCATCAGTATAAAATGATTTGACTTTTAGCATTGTTATAGCAATACGACTATCCTATGGATTTCTTTTTTAATTTAAGTTCCTTAAGAGGCTGGGGGCCGTGCTAGTATGATGTCATTCTGGTTTCACAAACCAGCAGTGTTGAAGAGCGAGAGGGTTGTGGGGTCTTCAGGGCAATGAAATACCTTTTTTAAAATTGGTAGCATCAGACTGAAATCCCTGCAGGCATCTGCAGGTGCAGGTTTTAAGCTAGGTCTCCAACTGATGTTTACATTTAAATTTATTATTACAGTGTCACCCTACAGGGTTTATAGTTCTTTCAGTGAATTCTTTGTGAAAGAACTGGCATCATTTTTTAAAAGGTTATGTTGAATTCTTGTTTCCACAGCACAAGTTGCCATGGATATGTCAGGTTCTTAATGTTTGTTTGCAGAGGAATGAGGTATAGAAGGTTCATGCTAGCTATTTTCAAATGAAGGTTCTGTATCCAAATGATGCTGTTCTCATTTGGAGTTAACTGGCCTGTGAATGTAAATTCTACTGTCTGCTTTGAAAATGGATTGAGTTCACTTTGGAATGAGTTAATGCAGAGATGTTTATGTATATATCTTTACTTCACACTAGCTTGTCAGTTGTTCACGTTGCTTTTTTTCCTCTGCAGTAAAGTGAACCTGCTGATTTTGTGTGCCCTGCAGTACTTTGGAGTCCTGTCAATCAGCATTTGAATAGGTAGACAATGTAGGTGCATTATTGCAGTGCCCAGGAACTGAGGAATGCAGCATTGCCATTGCAAAACCTGCTGTATTTAGTGCACCTTCGTGAAGCAAGGAAGGGTCCTAGACTTCCCAAGATCCGGGAAAGGGGGATGGTGAATTTTGTCTAGCTAAGGGCTGGCATAACAAGGAAGTTAAACCATAAAACTCCTGCATATATAGATCAAATGCTGATGAGAGACTACTTACGTAATACAACACTTGAAGAATGTTTATGGTCAGTACTCTGCCTTCTAAACAGTCTGCTTTGCTCCTTCCTAACTACTCATTTACTTTTCTCCTCTTCCAAAATAAGGATCGCAAAGATGAATGTGTTTGTAACCTCTCAAATATTGATTCAGAAATACAGACTGCTGACTTTCAAGCCCATGCAAACTGCCTGCACAGCACACCAGACCCTGCTGTTAAATAACCACTAGAAAAAGTGTACATTTAAAACAGAAGTCAAACATTAACTTGCTCCTTTCCTGGGTCATGCTGGAAGAGGCAGGGGTGGGTGTGTTTGAAAGCTGAAGAAAATGAACCCTATGTTTGTCATAGTGAAGATATAAGTAGACTAAGTACTGCTCGTGTCATTCTAAGTTGTGCAGTCCTTAAGGACAAGGCAAACAACTGCTGCAGAATGCATGGTTAGTTTTTTCGTCAAATAAACCAAAAGAGGAGCCGAAAGTCAAGAGGCAACGTAGTGGAAAACAGCAAAAAGGTGAACGTCCTCGTGGAAAGTGAAAGATGAGTAAGGAAGAAAAACACCTATTAAAGAGGCAGCTCCGTAAAAGATAGAAGACCACTTTTACTGTCAGCAGCAGTTTTCTTGGTAAAATTGAGCCTTGTGTACATGCTGAGATAAACTTAATTCTGAAACTCCACAGCCATAATGGCTCTGTCCCCTTCCACTTAATGATCAAAGGCAGGCTTCTTGAGCAGGGGAGAAGCCTGGGCATGATTTTCTATCTGTGTAGCACAGTGCTGTGTACCAGTTGCTTCCTGTACTAGCTCTGGTGCCAACCTTGTTTTAAAGTTCTCTCACATGTAAAGTTTATTAAAGGTATTTTGACAAAAGTGTGCTAGTCTTATACCTTGTGTGTTCCACAAACCTGAAATGTCTCTTCAAAGGAGTGTCTTGCATATTTTAAAATATGTAAATAAAATACCCTCAGTGTGCTAATTTTAGTGCAGTACATCTGAGCTGAGTTTCTGAACAGAGGTAACAAAATGTTCTATGGGTTGGGTATCCATAGCAATAGCCAGAGAGGTGTCTTTGTGAAGTGATAGGTACAGAGATAGATGTGTTATAAACTATGCCTGTTTAATAGAAGAGCACTTTCATTGCTTTTATAGATGTACTGCAAAATATCTTTAGTGATTCATGCAAGATAAATACACTTAGCAGCCACCACCATTAAGCATCTCTGTTTTCCGTTCAGAATCTGAAATGCATATTCTGAACTTTCTGCACCTGTTTGGAGATACAGTGTAGTCGGGTCCTTCTTTGTAGCCAAACTTCCAGTCATGAGTGTGTGCCAGCGAGGGAACTTTTATGTTGCAGAATAGTGAGGCAAGCCGTAGTCTAGTTTTCTGTGATGGAAGTTCAACTTCCATGGGAAGAAAGTGGGCATGGATTTGAAGAGGCTAGTATCATATGTCTAGGATTAAATGAAGTTGTGAGAATTGTCACAGGAATTGCTGAGAAACAGATTTCTAGGTTTGGGTTTTGAGGCCTGATATGGTATGGCTCCCCTTGCTGGCTCTAATATAGCCCATATACCACAAATGTACAAATTGAGCAGGATGTTATAAAATGATAGTGCTTGGGAATGAATGCCTTTTGCAGTCTATGCTTATTTTATTAGGTGTTGTCTTAACAATACCAACCTGTCGCTTTGCTGGTAATCACCAGTGACCAAATGCTCTTGGGTTAGTCTGCTTTTATGGCAGTTCAAGCCTACTTTCCAAGTAGATTTCTAGGTAAAAGCCACCTTGTATTTTTTTTCTAATCAGCCCATATGTCTATTTTCCATACTTGGAAATTGTGCTGTAGGCAGAAAAGCCACTTTGGCTAGTGACAGGGGAAGAAAACCCAAAGCGCTATATACATCTGCTGGATTACCTCATTTTCCATCAATGCTCTTGGCCTGACCCAACAGCTAGCTTCCAAAGCTGACGCTACCAGCCATCAAGTTCCTAAATATTCACAGAGCAATCTCTATTAAATGTTTTCAGATTAACCCTTAATGCACAGTGAGAAAATGCCTCAGATGCAGTGTTAGGGGAAAAAAAGAATGAGGTATTAACTCAGAATGTTGTTCTCTTATTCCAAAAGGGATGACTGTTCCTGTGAGTGTGTCAATATGAAGGAAGCTGAGCAGCCACCTTGTTCTTAAGCTATACTTGTCTCCATATTACTGTTCTGGAACACCTCATGTGCTATGAGGTACATTTTGAACTAAATAACCAAGTAGATGAGGTGTTAAAGTGAGAATGTTCAGTCTATGGAAAGTATTAGGTTCTGCTACACTGGGGAAGACTTATGTTTATCCATTTTTTCCTTGCAGTGTGTTCACATGAAAGAATTCCCTATCATGTAAGAAATTGAAGCTTGTTCTATAAGCCATAAAAATCAGTCTTAATAGTCTGAATTTACGAGACTTAATTCTTCAGTCTTGCTGTTTCTCCATAACCTGCTTTTGATGTGATTATTCTCCTTTGAGAGGAATTAATATGTATTACTGTTTAGTAGATTCACCTTTGAGAAGTTTGTCCCAAACCATAGGTTATGTTTAAAACTTAAAGTTCCCCATGTTGGCAGATGGGATGTGGGAGTCTCCTGAGAGCTCGTGATTTGCACTTCTATGCTGCTTTGTGCAACCAGTACTTGATAGTGGGAACTTGTCTCCACGTTGTTGCAGAGATTTGTTGTTCTTGATCTCTGGGGGTTATTGCTTGTTTGATCCACATGCTCTTTATTAATCTTCTGTGCTGAATGCCTGAGATAAATTAAGACAGGTAGGTATGCTCAGTTTAATAAATGAAAGCATTCTTGTATCCATTTGAAATTTCAAAAGAGGACCTCTTTGCTGGCTAGAGCTATGTATGTGACTGTTCTGTAAGGCTGCCAGGTTTTGAGAAAATTCATACTGAGAAATGGTATTTTTATAGTTGGTTTCTTGAAGGGTGTGGTTGAATTCATACTGCTCAGTCTTTTCTCTCTTACAGTTATTTCTTTTATGTGGATAAACATTATGTCTTGATTCTCTCTTAAAGTGGTAAAGAGCAGGTGTGTGGATTTACAAAAGAAAGAGGAATAAGAAATTATTCTTATCATACTTTTTCATTCACATTTAAATGGCTGAACTACTTAATAATGTTGGCTGTTGCTTTTAGAGAGAGTTTAGCTGAAACTTTAAGAAAGAATTCTTTACTTCTGGTGCTCTTGATGTGATATCCATCATCTATAAACTTCAAAGTTTTGACCAAGGCAGAGACCTAAGGCATTGGATGCCTTTTATGTTGAGGAGGGTTTTTTTTGTGAAACCTAAGTGTAGTAGTCTAAAGTATCCATTTTTCTTTGTATTATTCTTTTCTCCTCCTTTTAGGATTAACAGAAAAACATTTATCAGCTATTTAGTACTAGAATTCTATCTTCTGATTTCTGTACAAGGAACCTCTTAAATAGTGAAATTAATTGAATTACTGTAAACATGTGATGTTTTTGTGAAACTCTGAAATAAGCATATAAAAAGTTACTCTTTTCAGTGTCTTGATACGCGGGAAAGAAGGATTTCTACACAGGGAGAGTTCTGCATACTTTTGGAAGCATGGCAAGAATGTCAGTGTTCATAACTAAACTTTGCACTTTCAAATAAAGTGGCAATGTGTTTAGAATTGATGTTATAAAGCCTACTTCCTGGGTGATCAGTGATCTACAACCTTTAATTTCTATCAGTTTTTACATATTTTAAGGAATAAACAACTGATTTTTAAATGACTGAATCTCAACTTTTCTTTCTGGGTTGGTATTTGTGGACTTGGTATCACCTCTCGAGCAGGTTATTTGCTCTGTTTTATATGTTCCTGGCTAAATAGCATGGATGTACATGTTAGGGATGAGTACTGGGAAGTCTCTGCTAGGGATTTCTTAAGTATGTACAACTCTGGAAGTGCACAGATGGCTTGCTTGCTCTCCTATCCTAGGAACAGTTGTTACACACAGATGCTGGCATTCTTGCAGACAGAAACTGTTAACTTTTCAGTTATAATGGTCTTGAAGAGAATGCTGTGCAGTGCAAATATACATTACTAGAGTATTGTATATATTATAATGACTCATATTTAGCAAAAGACTGGCTGGCCTCAATTCTGTTGTTAAACTTTTATTTCTTTCCCCTGATATTTTAGACTTTTTAGCAGCTGTCATTAATTGTGTGGTTGAACAGTTTCAGTGCTAGTTGGAAACAGGTGGTGCATGCTCTAAATATCTTGAGATACAGATGATGGTCAACAATGTTGTCATTGAAAATGTATATATTTGTGTCAGCCTATGTTGATCTTGTTTTAGCAGAACTTCGATATTCTTTGCTGTGGAGAAGCATGTACAAATCGTCCTAAAATGAATTTAGGGCTAAAATGTTGCTGAAACTTCAATTCATTATAGATTGCTAAGCCTGTACAAAACCAGCATAGAATTTGCTGGCTTAATTGTAGAGGGTATGGATTAAACCAGCAGCAGAATGTCATGACTCTTAGCTGAAAGACAGCTTTGTATGAAGCATTTCATTTAGTATTCCACGATTCCCACCCAGAACGTTCCTATGTTCGCTGAATGTGGCATGTGTATTAACTGAGAGATACACTTGTATAACACAGTGAAATCTTTTACAAGCAGACACTTTTGGAAGGCTTAAACTTCAGGCAGGATCTGTTATTGTGTACCTTATTTGGATAGTAAAAACATCCAGTTTGCAATAGCTTATCCTGAATCTTATCCTTCTTAGCAAACAATTGTTTTTTTCAAATAGCACAGCATTAGTTTTGGGTCTTAAATCTGTTTGCAAATTGAACCTTGTAAACTTACAGCTAAAAGTGAATAGTTTTGGGTGTACTGTAACTGAAGACTTCGGAGGAGAATAAAATCGAGGCAATTAACTGGGCCTCCTTAATTAAATCTGTAGCTGAAACACTCTTATAATTAAATCTTTTAAAAATATTATCCATATCTCTGTACAAGGTTGTACTGCTACTCTATTCAGTTGGGTAAATGAAGGTTGATTCAGACCTTTTTCTTAAGCGAAGTCCCTAGACCATTAAGCTAGCTAAAATAAGTTTAGACATTTGGTTTTCATTAGTGTTATAACTGAAACAAAAACATTTTAATGACTGATCCCAGATTATTTTGAAGTTTGTGCAACTTTGCTGGAAAGGTATTTAAACTGTAGTATCAGTTGCAAGTTGGCCATAGGCCAGTTTTTCGAAGCTGTTTCAAAGCAAGATGTTGGGTTTCCAGAGTGTTACAAAACAGGAAAACTTTGAGAGGTGAGAAGGTGGAAGGTAGTTACAGTAAAATTTGCACTGGAAAGTGAGATTATCTGCTAAAAGGAGACAGTGACAATATTTGTGCTGTACTACAGTTTGCTGCTTTGTAAAAGAGCCGTTTTGGTTATTTGAGAAGAGATAAAATTTTGAGCTTTAATACTTTATTAATAAAGAATCAACTACCCAAGGAATCAATGTGCTTTTTAGGTGGGTTTTTAGTGTCTTAAACTTGCACAAAATAGATCATACTTTTAAGGAAAGGAACTTACATATTGCTTATAAGATCTAATTTTAAAAATACTTTTGGCAAAAATAGTTGATTTGGTCTTGGGGAGAGGATGGCAGTGAAATCTGATAAAAAATTAGCATGTGGACTTGGTCTTTGACAAATAAAATATTAATCTGTAGCTTTACATTCATGGGAGAAGCTGGAGACTGTTAAAGTGCGTAAGATGAGGATTGCTTATTCTGTATCATGCTGTAGTCGCACTAATTTCTAATGGAAAACCTCCTGAAGTTGTTGAAATGTTCTGTGTGATCAGGGGTCGGTTGGGGGGCCAGGGTCTTGGATATCCAGTGCTTCATTGGGTCTAGACTGGATTCTTGTGATTGCTGCTTGGCCTGGCTACACAGGGTGCCAACAGTGGTGTTTACCAGAGTAATCTTAGGTTTTGGTGTTTGTATTTTTTTTTTTTTCCTTATAGGTGATTTGGGGTTAAGTGGCAATTAGAAAAAGACCAAGTAACTTCATTTAGGCTATTAGAAATTGATAGTGATTTGAGCTAGAGCAAATGAGCACTTCAGCAAAAAAAAAAATAATACTGCTCGGATGGAATTACTGAATTGTCTGTCTGAACAGGTGTGGATTTTGATGGGTTCATCTCCACAGCATAACCTTAGTGAAGTGATTTAGCTGTAATTGACAAAAACAAAGTGTTCCTACAGAAATCTATCTGTCATAAGCAAGC
Source organism: Buteo buteo (assembly GCF_964188355.1). Taxonomy (NCBI): domain Eukaryota; kingdom Metazoa; phylum Chordata; class Aves; order Accipitriformes; family Accipitridae; genus Buteo; species Buteo buteo. Next base: position 7,989,652 of record NC_134182.1, on the reverse strand, counting down.
AGCAGTGATCTGAGTGGCTGAAAGTCTGGGTAGCTTCTGAGAGGTTCACCCTGATTTTGCAATTGATGTGTTTATCCTTGATTTTATATACTCATCTTTTAGGAACAGTGTTCTTATGTAGAATGTGTATAGCCAAGCTGAACTTAAGTAAATTATTGTTTTATCTTTCGCAACTACTATGTTGTTGCGTTTCTGTTCTATTATTTCAATTTACAGTATCTCATGTACAATATATACTTTTTTCACTGGCTTTCTAAGGATTCTATAACTTCCTGTAGTAAGTTTCAAACAGAAATACAACATTTTACAACATAAATTTTACCCAAAGTAGTAAAGTGGTCCCTCTCTTTTTAGGAGACTGTGTTCAGTGCATGTCACGGAAGCTTTATTTGAATGCCTGAATTAAGTTGTTGCTCTCCTGGGAAAAGTCTGAAAGGCAGTATGCCTTTCCATCTCTGGGATTTTTATTTTGTGGTTTCACTATTGGGATGTTCTAGCTGAATTGTCCTGTCCACTAAAGCTTATAGGGAATAGCTGTGATTCTGAGCCTGAATTAAAGGAATGCCCCATTTCTTACATATGTGCAGGTGCTGAAAACATTGTGTACTTATACTTTAATTTTCTGTGAATGGAAATAATGCAATATATGCAGATGCATGTTTACTTTGGAACCTTTAGATACAGGTTAGAAATCCAGTTCTATATTCACATGTATTTAAATTCTTTTTACTAGGCCATGTAATAGTTATCTGACCACAAGATCATAATAGAGATATAGATTTTTACTATCTCCAGTGGTTAAACTGAAGATACCTTGCCTGAGCTGAAGATTTTTGGTAGTACTAGTTGTGTGTTGTTCAACACATGAGAAGAATTTGAATACTGAAGGACTGCATAGTTTGTTACAATTCAGTGTAATTGTGATTTTCTAGATAGTGAAATTCTAGAAACTCATATAATTGATACTGTACTTTGAAACTGCTTCAGCCAGATTTCATTTTTTTATATTTTCCCCAATTATAATAGTCATTAGAAGTTTTTAAAAAAATTATTATTTTTAAAAGATTATTTTTAGAAATTTATTGAGAATTTCTTGAGACTATATCTGACCTATTACTGTTTGGTAGCACGATAGTCATGATACTGAAAGTAAATATTAACTTAGTGCTGGTACTAACATGAAAAGAAACATCAGAGCTAGCCTAGGGCATGAAAAAGCTTATTAATAAAAGGGAAGAGCTGTCCAGTACCCCTTTGCTGTACCAATTTATTCACTGCTTTGTTTTAATATTACAGTAGTTTGAGTAGAGATGAGATAGATATTTCAGGGCATTAATAGTAGTGAGCAGGCTGAGAGAAGTTAAGTCCTTATTTGAGCAAGGCCTGTCAGAATGCTGCATATGAATAGGAGGAACGATATTCTTGCAAGCACAGAGGAACAGAGGAAGCAGGAAGAAAGAGTGCACCACTAAAAAGCTGGAGAAAAAGCAAGTTCAGGAAGAATGAAGAAAGTATATAGGATATCTGGGGAGAAGTAGCAACAGAAAAATAAGATCTCTCCTTGATAGAGGCAGGCATTTAAAGAATACTGAAATGGCTATGTTGAATTTGACTTGTAATCTGGCTACTTACTGTGTCATCTTTGGTGTCAGCTACTGCCAGAAGCTTCAGGCTCTGCAGAAAGTGCTGTGGTAGGTAGTTGAGAGAATCTCTTTGCTGGGGCAGCCTTGGCTTAGTAGTTTAGGACAGAGCTCATCAGGGATAAGTTTAGCTGTTTAAATGGTTAAGGACCTAGTCAGTGCTAGTCCCCCAGGCTCCCTTTAGAATAAATGAAGAAAGACTCGCACCTTTAAAATGTTGTTTTCAAAGACAGTATTAAGACAAATGTTTCATCAAGCAGTTTAATGCTTCGTGTTCTGAGGGTGAAGTTGCACACTGCAGTGAAGCTGGTGCGATAGCCTTGTCTCTGCACCAGCTCTGGCATGCGTCAGGTCCACCTTTGAGTCAGCTTGGCTTGCCAACCAGGGAGAAACATAATGTAGTGTGACAGGGTCTGGGGGAGAATGGCTTTCTGTGATCTTTGCCAATAGAAGCAGCTTGGTTCAGGGGCTGAAGAGCACCAGGACTGGTGGAGCAGGGATCGGGCTGGAATTTTATCATAAGGAATCTTACCACCTTAGAGAAGGTGAAGTTATTTGTTATGGTTTGAGCCAGAGACATGAAAATTTTAACATCTTAAACATCAGATTTTTATCTCTCTTTCAATAGTCTTTCCATTGGCTTTAATAGTATGAGCAGCTAAATGTTCTTGTCAACCATAAAAATTTGCAATGCACTAAATCTTGCCATATTCCTTGTTTAATGTCATGTGGCAGTGAATTCTAAAGGCTGATTGATTTCAAAGATATCAATGTACCAAATTAGATTTTTATTGAATGTTCTTTTGTCATGAGCAGACAACTTGCTTTACTTCTGTTGTATTTCTCTGCACTGTTAGGCTGCAACTGGGAACAATATTCTTTCTAATGAGACTCCTGAGCATGGAGCTCCAGTAAGATCAACAACATCTGGCTGTAATAAGGCTTTGCTCTCTTTCTCCTACTTTGTGATTTCCACAATCCAAATGCTTGGTGGCTTCATCCAGCTGCATCTTATGTGTAGGACATGAGATGTGGGGAAGAAAATGAAGGTGCTGTATGCAGACGCATGAGATGCAGGCAGCTGAGGAGGAAACAATATAAGGTAGGAATATAACATGCAAGTCTCGTGAACGTGTGAGACTTCTTAACTCTTTGAGACAATGAGGACAGAAATTCCCAATTCTGGTGAAGTTCTCTGTGCAGTTATTCTCCATACAGTTTTTGGTATGGTGCACTCCTTTTCTTTGCAAGGTAAATAATTCCTGTAACTTCAGTGTCTTTTGATATAGATGGTTTTTTTTCCTGTTACTGTCTGGGAAAGTATTATAGTCAGAATGTTACTAGGGAAAGTTAGGATGAAAGTTAGATGGAAATTCTGTGATTGGGAATTGTTTTTTTGATGCTGGCAGAGAAGAATAAAAGCAGGGGCTTAGAGAAAGATGCTGCAACACTGACAAGAACTTTCCTTTGAGAGAAGGACCGAGGAATCAATCAGCAACAACAATGAAGAGGTCTCAGGTGGCAGTTGCATTAAAGATGTGTTTTACCAGTACAGTAATTAACTCTTTAAATAAGAGCTGATCAAATGAATCATTAGTATATCTAAAGGTCTGGAAGCAGAAAAGTTGAATGAATTAAATTTAAAAGGCAATTAAGTAAATGAGGACTCTTTTTACTGAATCTATTCATTATTTTCATTATTTTTCTTTTGATGATTGTCATATCAGGTAATGACTGTTGTAAAGTAGGTGGTACAATTACATGATTTAAAATATAGTGCAAACATAAGTGCACCCTACTGCAGAGATAGAAAACTTAATGTCCTTGGGTGGGATGGAAGTTGGGTAGAAGCTGTGGAGGGTGAGGTCCTGCCGTAGGGGAGGGTGTGCGTTTGTATCAGCGCCTAACTTAAACATTGATCATGTCCTTGGAAGCAAAATAATTTCTGTGTGATTCATGGAATTGTTGATTTTTTAATTTTTTTTTTTCCTTCTGTTTGCTTCGTTGCTCGGATAAGTAATGGAATGAAGTCTGGAGGTGACTGTAGGAACACTTAGTTGAAATTTAGAATTAAACCTTTTTTCATTTGATGAAAGGAAAAATACAGCTGTCTGGGTGAACATACTGGCATGGTTTCTCTATAGAAATGAAAAACTTACGGGCTTTTTTAGGAGACAGAATGTGGAGTAAAACTTGCATGTATGTGCTTTCTGGTTTCCCATGTTCACATTGCCCAGTTAACATCTTTAAAGGGACAGTGACTGGATAGCAGCCTAGAAATATTTACCTTCTACGTTTCCAAGCAAAACAATACAATAGTACCTAAAGATTAGAGAAATCCTTTCTCTCACTGGTCTGACAGCTTACTGTGCTTGGCAGCTATTTTGAGTTTTCATTTGTGTCTCTCTTGCTGTTTGCATCCCAGTCCAGTGTAAGGACAAGAGGCAATGGGCACCAATTAAAATACATGAAATTCCATTTAAACATAAGAAAAAAACTTTTACTGTGAGGATGATCGAATACTGGAGCAGGTTACCCAGAGAGACTGACTGTACGCATCTTTTGAGATATTGTGTTCTTCCTGTATGTGTTCTTCCTGTATGCCATGGCAGTTTTAATCATTTAATTGCAAAGCAGTACTATGATAGGGAAAACAGTGTCCAACACTAACCACTTCTGCAAATTTACTTGCTTTATGGTAATGCAAAAATTGCAATTCTTGGAAGTATGAGATGGATTATAAGAGGCATAGTTTGTTTGGAAATCAGAAAATTTGGCTATATGGTTGCAGAATTGATGTTGTAGAGATAGGTTTTCTGCCATATCTGAAGCTTACCTTAAAAACATATCACGGACTCCAAATGTGAGACTTTACTCAAACAGTAAAAAAAAACTTTCATAGTTATGAACTTGTGGCTCAGATAACTTCTAGGGAAAATGTTCCTCATGGAGTTGTCCATCTTGTGGCAGTCAATTCTGTGAAGAATCAGATATTTTGTCATTTTTGAAGATTGAGAAATCCATTATCTTGTGAATTGATTCAGCACAATCATACCTGTAAGTCAATCACAGAAATGTAAATACTTACAGTTGTATATACAGCAGCGTATAATATTGTAGCTAGTTTCTACAAGAGAAATGACTTCATGAACTACAGAAAGCAGTAATGCTTTTTCTAATCCATAAATAAGTATGCTTCAGTACTATTGCTAATGGTTTCTCATAACTTGATAAATGTTGGAGAGAAGTGTGTAATTTCTGTACTGATTTACATGTAATTTCTCTTACTCTAGGTGCACACTTGTCTAAAAACACGCAAACCAAACTAACCTGTCTCTCAAATCCTCAAGAAAAAGGACTTCTGGTTCATATTCTGGAGCAAGGAGATTCTTGGTTTTCTTTTTCTTATTGAACATCCATTTTCAATGGTCCACTACTGCCATTGATGACACTAAAGATTCCAGAAGCAAAGTTTTAACATGATTAATCTGAGACATTAAGCAGAGATTAAGTTAAAATTTCTTAAGCATTCTTAGTTCATGGAAAGTAGAACAGATCAGCAGACTGTGAAATAGCAATCAGTCTGCCTTGAAGTTTTGAGCTGGGAGTGGGAGTGCTGGAATGCAAGATTTCTGCCTCCACCCTGGCTTTTCTGTTACTTTTCGAGACTTTGTACTGCACTTTCTCAAAGAAAGGTCATGAGTAGGAACATAGTCCTGTGCTGTTCCTGAGTGCTCAAAGTCCTCTGCGAGGGGAGAGTGGAGTGATATACTGCTTTCCCTCTTTCCATTATGTCATCCTTCTACCTCCTTGGTTTTTCAGCGTAAGCCAGTGTTGGAGACACTACTTTTTTTGCCTACTCTTACAGTGACCCAATGGGCAAATTGCATGTTTTAATGATTTGGTGCAAGAAGCCTAGTTTTTGCTCATGCTGTGCTGTAAAATGAAAGTGTGCACTTACAATGTTGCTGCTTAACTTAATTACAGGAGAAAGTGATATTTGTATTAGTCTCTTAATTTCTTAAAGCTCTACGAGTATCTTTTCATAACTTGTTACAGTGAGGGTGGGAATGACAAACCACGTCACTACTTGCATTTACTTTCTACCCCATCCAGCTTTGCTGCAGTCCATAAGAGCATGTCCTGCCTGGGAAATGGAGCAGTTTTTCAAATGCATTTCAGCTCTGCAAGATACTCTAGAGGCAACAGCTGCTTCCATCTGTGTACATGTGCAGGAAGAGATGTTCAGCTGAACAGGCAGCATGCTCTTTTTATTGTGGTATGCATAATGCTAGCATATGTTCTAAGTTTGCAAATCTGCAGAATATGGCATATTTTTTTCTGAAGCTCGTTGAACAAAATATGACTGGAAAAGAGTGTATATATTTGTATTTTTAAAACAAACAAACAAAACCAAAAACCCACCCTGAATCTTGTTGCAGTAATTTGAAGATACGACCTATTTGGTCATCTCTCAAAATTACTTTCTGTTGTAAAAGACAGGTATACTATTTTTCTTTATGTGTATTTCATCCTACAAGTGAAATATTGCCTTCTGTCAAGGTCTCCAGAGAAGGAGCCAGGGCTTTTGGCATGTACTGCCAGTTCTGACAGTGCACCTAGAATCTATTTGCAGCTGGTTGACATAATCTCGGGTGAAGTTTCAATTCACTGAGTCCATGCACCTCAGTCCACAAAATGTATTTTCAGTGCAAATATATCTGTTTGGGCACTGGGTTATAGTCATTATAAACTCAAAATTGCAGATTTGTTAATAAAAAACCCCTGAAAACAATAAACTGAAAAGTAGGAATTCTATTTTAGGATAAAGACAAGTGAATTTCCCCTTTTCCTTCTAAAAAATCTGCATCTTATGTAATAACTGCAACCCCTTTTTGCCAAAATAGTGGTCAGTTGCCCTGCTGCTTGTGTTAGCCACTGTTTTGCAACATCAGCTAACTTGAAGCCTGGTAGCCAGTTCTTTTTTCTGATACTTTGATTAAACGCTCATTTCACTTGTGATTGCAGACTGAAGGGAAGGAATGGTGTTAAGTCCCACTTCTACACCAGACAAACTGGATAAAATTAATATATTGACAGCTTAGCTTTTGTGGAGAGGAGTTTTGACTTGGAAGTCTTTTGAGGGAGTCGGTGAGCATGAATGGAAGAGTTTATTAGGAATAATCAATGTTCAGGGGAATCCAGGCAATGTAATATATGTATGGCACAGAGCAGTGTTTTTTCTTGATTGTCTGCAAAAGCTTTGAGTTTGAAAGTAAAAAATTAGCAGACAGAAGAAAGATGATGAGATGTTGGCACGTATCATAATCAACAAAAGTAGTATCATATATGACTTGAGCTGGAGTAGAGACATTAGAGACACACTTCTGAATTTGAACAGGACAAGTTCAGGTGGAGTACTACCTAAGGTCAGCTAGAGAGAAGACAGACTGGATTTGCAGTACCTTGCAGTCTGCACAGAAAGATTAGGAACCATGGCATAACTAATGTTTAAAACTATTCTAATTATGTTAAGGTATTTGGAGCCAACAGGCTAAGTTCTGCTGGTTGCAAAGAAATATTTGTATATGGACATAAATAAGGTTAACTGAAAAAAAAATGGAAAAAAAACCAAACCCTGCTCAAATATTCTGTCAGTCTGTTATGTTTCTTGTAGAGTACAGGTTTTTTTTAAAAAAATACATATTTTATTCAAATGCTGTTTGAAGTACTAACTTTCCCCTTCTGCAGTACTGTATGTTCCAGTGATCGGTATAGACACGTTTCACTTTGAAGTGGTCTATACTTAATTACCTTGTTGAAATTCCAAGCAGAGCTCCACTTAGAAATTTACGCTGAGATTCCTTCCTGCCCTTGTGAGGCTGATCAGTTCAGGCTCTGTTTGTTTTCAATCCAGGTGCAACTACTGGTTTTCAACTCTTCCAAACTTTAAGAAAAATTAGATTTCTTAGGAAAAAAAAAATTTAGAAAGTGTTAAGTAGCATGATATTCTGATACTAATAATGAGAAATTTTATGATCTCTCTCTCTCTCCCTTAAGCAGAGATATGATTTTGGCAAATGAGCACAAATAGTTTGTACTAGTTAATTTTCCACCTCAAGTAAAGAACACAGAAACATGAGATCATTTTCCTGACATAAATCAGGTTTTAAGAGTGCTAGAAATCTGCCATCAGCTTGCACACAAATATTTACCTTTTGATTATTTAAATTACACAGATTTGATTACATTTTGGGTACTGAGTCGGGTACTTCTTATTCATGTAGTAGGCAACATCAGCATGATGCTTACAGTTCTGCACCCAGCACAAAATGCATAGTAGAGGCCTTGATTAGAATATGCTTGAGAGTCTTCTGACCTAGTGGTAATCTTCAAGGTATGCTAAAATAACTTCAGGCCATTCTTGAAGGCAAGTCTGCTCCTTTCCCATCACTCCTGAGGCTTCTACTGAATAAAAGCTTTTTACTGTGCAGAAATGAGATTTCTGTTTTAAATAAAGAAAAATCATCTTGATGGTTTACTGCAATGGAAACAGGCTTCTGTATGCCTAGAAATTCTTGACTCATTGAGATTGTCAGTTCTGAAATTAAGCCATCAATTTACATGAGCAGTGAAAAAGTTGTCTGATAACTTTTTTTTAATGGATACTGCCTGAAGCTGTCTATCAACTAGCATGTTAGAGAACTTTGTTTCTTACTCCTAATCTCTAAGCTGTATAGTTATTTTCTGAACCATTCCACATGCAGTAAATTTAGTGTTTTGGTATCTAAGTTCTTGATCCTTGTTTTAAGGTTAAAAAGCCATTTAAAATTTTCCTTATTTTTAATACTCAATTACAAACATTTAAATAGCTACCTGTTGATAATTGCTCTGTTTTGTTGGTAAGGTCTGAACTTAAATACAGAGGGTAGATGCTGTCCTCTTTCAGTTTGTTTTTGTGAGACTTGAAAATTTTTGCTTGAAGTTACTGTAGGTGAAATAATTATATCAGTTACATTTTGGAAAGAATGGGAATGTGATGATAATTCCTACTAATCTTGTTATGTAAAAATTGCATCTTGGTCTAAAAGTCCCCAATTAAACATAGTTCCGGCAAGAAGTCATCATCCAGGAAATGTAGAAGTTAGATTTTAATTGTATTAGACGAACTAAAAGAGAGGATCACTGGTGAAGCAGTGCCAAAGGAAGAAAATCAGTGTTAGCCTGTTTGATAGATGGGCTAGTAGTAGCTGGACTCCCTGGGTAACAGTAGGGTGAAGTTACGCTTGTAGCCCTATGGTTGGCTCAAAAATAGTAAGAGTATGGGACTTTTCTGTTGAAACTCCATTGATATGGCTGGTTTGGGTGAATAAGCAACAAAGTATGTGAAGAGAATGACTACAACACTAACCTCTCCTCCTTTCAGAGAAAAGTTATGCCATTTCTAGGCACCCAGTAGGCACTGCTCAAAAACCAATGCAAATGTACCAAAAAAAACCCCTGTAAGAAAGCTAATGGATGCTTCCAGATGCTGCCAGCTGTGAGGCTTTTGGGAAAATAAAACATTTGTTTCTGCCTTGCGCTTCTGTGATGCCTGTCCCAGTAGCTCCAGGACAGACACCTACGTTTCATAGTCTAAGAACTTTTTGTTTGTTTTTCAAGATTGACAGACAAGGAAGTTGATGTGACTGTCACTTCCAGGTAATGGAAATTATCCTTGCATCTTACCGCTTTAATTGACTTCTCCAAAACAGTGGTTTTCTTTTGTAACCTACCTGACTTGCAACCAGCTACTTGTCTGCTTCATCCCTGCTGCTATTGATATCACCAGCCAGTGTACATCTGTCCCATTAGTTAGGTGTTCCAGCTGACACTTTGCTGCTCAAACTCATAAAGCAATAGTTGAAGGTAGCTAAAGGCAGCAATGTTGTGCAGGCAGGCAAACAGCTGTTGCCAGCCTGTTCAGATGGCAAGTTCAGTTCATGTTGCTGATGATAGAAAGAATGCGTTACAGATAGAAGAATGGGGCTAACAGTTGCTGTTAAGAGTGGACTGAAATCAATGAGTCAATTCCAAGGCAGGGTGTGCAGTTCTCCTAGCTGGGTGGTGTAGCCGTACAGAGGAAGCAATAGATACCCTTTGTTCTTACATTTTTGGGGACAAAATGTGTAGATAACTGGTAATTTGATTTATCAAAATTATGTGTGCCCATGTTTCTCTGTTCTGAGAGTTTATTAAAAGCTTTGTTTCTTTTCTCTCCACCCCTGCCCCGAACAATGGACTGTATGAGGGGAAGGGGAGGGAGAATCTGCCCTGACAAAGGAATTTCTAAAACTCATATTGGGAATTTCTAAAACTTATCTAAAGCTTTTCCTGTACAAAAAGCATAATCAGCCAAGAGAGGGCAAAAGTTCACGCCAACACAAACAAGATGCTGAACTTGGATGCAGAATGTTGCATGTGACAGCAGTCTTTGCAACACGTGCAAACAGTGAATCAGCAGTGCCTAGATAGCAGACAGCAGTGGTGTCATGGGATTTCTTAAAACTGCATGTCACACAATAAGATTTATGACTTGGAATGTCTCGGTGCTTTAAGGCTATTTCTAATGTGCAAAAAACATGCACGGATTTGCATTTGAAATGGTCAATCAGTTTGCCATGTTAACCTTTTTCAGGACAGTGAACTTCGATGTACAGCAGTTGAGACACACGACCTTGCTCCATATTCAGACTTAACTTTCCATTTTGGAAGCTTAAGTATATGTGTATTTGCATGTATCTCTGTCTTGATGTGCTGGATTTGTTCTGCTTAACTTCTCAAGTAGAACAGTGCCTAAACATAGTGTAGTGAAGACATGCCTGTAGCTCAAAGCCTATGATTCCTTTCTTGACAAGAATCTGCAGCATCCATTCAGTTCCATGTGTAGAAACAGCAGTGCTCAATTCAACTATGGAACTCTCATTGTTTGTTTCTACTTGCCTGAGACTATTGCTTTAAAAAATATTTAAAAAGGAACACTTTCTGTGGCACTTTAAGGCAATGTTCTGTTTGATTATGTCATGAATAATTAAGATAATTTGCTTATATTATCAGTAAGAATATTGGTATATAAGTTTTTATATTTATTTCTTCAGTGGTGAATACACTTTTATAATTATATTTTAGAACAGTGTACTGAAAAAACACTGAAGACTTATCTACTTCATTTTTTCTTAACTTTGCTATTGGAAACGTAATACGTAGATACCCAAATTGCATTCCAGCACCACCTACTAGCAGGCAAGAGGATTTCCGCTTCAGTGCTGCAGTTCATTAAAGAGTTGTAAACAGAAATGCTGCAAAAGTGTACTGTGGGCATGTGATGAGAGATTTCTGATAACCTTAAGGCTGGCTCCCAAATGATCTTATTAATTCTGTGAGTAATCCGGGAAAAATCAGTAGGGTTTCTTTGACTTTTGCCCTCCGAGGGTGCAGTTTTTACAGCTTGGAGCAGCTATTAGTAACAACAGCTCTTGAAGTGTAATTTAAAAAACCCCAGGAAATGTGTTCCTGTTTTTCTTTCTGATGCAGTTACGACTGACAACTCCTCTTCCTTTAGCTCTAATTCAGTGTGCCACTGTTCCTGGAAACCTGTTTGGAATGTTATAATGAAGTTTTTCACTTGCCTGAAGTACATCAAATGTAACACACAAGCCTGGTTTCCAGCAGAGACTTCATTCTGCGTGCAGTCAGCTGTTTCTCATGAGTCACACTGTTGGCTGGGTAAGGAAGGAAAGGGTTGCTTTGTGCAGGCTCTGGGAAGTTCATAATTTCAGTTTGTCTGCATTGGGAAGGCTGCTGTTACAGTTGTCAGCTCATTTGTGTTCAAGGTAACTAATCCAGGACCAGAAAGTGGCATCGTTTCTAGCTGCTAGTGACAATTACATCATCAATTAAAATTTAGATTGTAGGAGATCTGGACATGAAGTTTCATGTTTTGTGGTGATGGATGGAAGAAAAGTGCAATAAGTATTTGCATCTTTTCTTGTGAATGTGTCTTTTTTTATCTAGCTTGAAGTTTATTTTTTCTTCAGTTTACCTTTGAGAATGATGCTCAGTATCATTAAAATCTTCTCTTTTGTGTTACTCTTCAAGATCTATTTCAAACTGCCTTTCTCCTTATGCAGCACCTTTCAGAGTGGCATCATCCTGCCTAGAACTGGGCTACCTCTTTCCAGTTGCCTTTTCTCCTGCTGTTCCATTTTGCCTCTGCTCTCCAGAGTTGACACCATACATTCTGCATTGGAGAGGGCAAGATTCCTGAGAATATCAGGCATTAACTGTTTTGAAAGGCTTGTATCTGCAGCCTGTTGTCTGGATGTTACAATATATACAGAACTGTTAACTATATATGTATATGTTTATGTATTTTTTTCCATTTTAAGACTGTTCCTTACTGTGCAAATTAACCTTGGTTGTTCTTTAAAACTGCTGCTCTTTAAAACTGCTTTTCCAGCTTAAGGTAGGCATGCTTACCTTGCTATTCAGTGTTAGCAACGAATTTCTTTGGCACATATCCACATAACTTTCACACTATTAGAGTTTTCCAGTTTAGCTAACTGCCTTATCTCTCTGCTTTTGAGTCAGATTTGGTTAAAGTATACCCTTTTAAACCTGTTAAATGGGAAAGCACATAATTTGATACAACAAAGAGTTTTAAAAAGTTTGAGCCAGTCTTCAGTAGTATTTAACCTTTCATTACTGCAGCTAGGAGATATGAAAGTTCAGATTTTTTTCCAGTTTTTAAAATTTTCTGATAATTACTAGTTTTGAAGCCAGCAGCTGTGTTACTTTGCATCAAGCAAGTAGATAATATTATTGTGATTAAACTTGTCTTTGGAACTCTCTTCCATTGTTCGGTATCTGTTAAGCCTGATAATACCAAAGTCACATTATAAGCCTAAAAAGTCATAATATTCATTATAACTGGTTAGTATTATTTTCATTATCAGCTTACAAAAATCACAAAATCCAGTAATGCTATTAGGAAGCATGGAGTTTTTTTCTCCAGGTAGTTTCGATAAGAAAAAGCTACCTTGTATAGCTTTCTCATGAACTGGACAAATTGGGAGTTCATGTTGGATTTTTTCCCACATTAGTTTTCTTTCACTTATCTGTCATTTTTCTTCAGAGACTGAAAGATGATAATAATACCTTCATTTCTGATTTCAGGTAAAGGCAAATACAAGTTAACCGTTGTGTTGTACTTGCATCCCAGGACCAAGCCATAGGAAACATATCACTGTTATATATAGTATGCCCATTGATGGCATTTAGGCTTGTTCTCCTTTTTGCTTCTCATTTTTTCTAGTTAAAAGAATATAAAGTCAATCTTATAAAATAGTTTCTTAAATACTGTTAGAAACACATTAAAGTATGTGAGAATTATTTCCAAATTATAGTTAGTGACACACAACACACCTTAGTTTACCTGCTTTGTAAACCACATTAGTGATACTTGCAAGGTTTAGATAATCAGAGGAGATATAGCATTTAAAATGTTTCACATTTATCAGTTGTTTTGATTTCTGGTACTCTTGACTGATCACAGATTGCATTGCAGATGGGGTTTGGTAATGTGCCTTTATCCCTTCAGTAAGCATACAGGGCAAGCTTCTAAGTGCTCAGCTATGAGTTTTAAATGGTAGAGGTGAAGAATTGTTCTTCTTTATTTTTTTTTCTTCTTATGACTTCTGAAGTATCTTTTGTAAGTATAAAAAAAGTTTAAGAAAAATAAGTGTCTACAATTTGTCAGTATCCGCTGTTATTTTTAAAGTTCTATTTTCAAGTTTTTAAAGTTCTAGCACTGGTTTTCAGTATTTTCTTTTATAAAGATAGGGGCTTCGGTGATAAATAGCTAGTGTTTGTTCAGTGACAGTTTAAAGTAGTTGACTAGCTTGATCTGAAATTGGTGAAATGTTACTGTATTGTAACTTACCAGTTGAGTAAGAATCATTTAGAAAGGGTTTTCTGAAATATTTTCTTGGTGAAGTCGGTCTGTAAAAACAAAATCACTTTAATGACAACTTTGAATATTACAGTTTCTCATGAATCTCATGAAAAATTTCTGGTGTTGTCTTCCAGCTCTTTCCCTTAGGAGGATAAATAGCTTTGAAGTAATCTTAGCCTAAACTGGAAAACTTGGGACATACCTCATCAATGAGCTTTATGGTGCCTGACACTTCAGTGTTGTGGAAGGTGCAAATGCAGTGCAGGTCACTGCAATGATTAAAAGGTGGTCCTGGTTAATGGATTCTGTAGAAGGTGTGTGCCCATAGAAACTTCTTGGTTATATGTTAAAACTGCCCTGCACATCTAAACTTCTTGCAATGATAAATAGTGTTTATGCAGATCGGTATTCTACACAGTAAGGTTGCCTACAGAACAGATGGAAAGATTTCTCCTTTACTGTCTAGACTGCTGCTTCTAGAAATCTCCCAAGTTTTGGGTTCTGCTGAATCAGAAGATTTTTTTTTTATTAGAAAAATTTAGGAACAGAGGAGATAAATATAAAAAATAGAAGCAGGAGATGAAGAAGCAGCAAAGGTCTGTATAAAAGAAAGAAATGGTGCTGTGCCTGGACCATAAGGAGAGGCAGTTATTGATAAGATTGGCAGAGCTGTGTGAAACAGGTTTGGTAGTAACAACCATACCTTTGAAGTTTTTTTTCTTTTCTGGTTTTATAGAAATTATGACTTGTTCGTAATTATTTTGCTGCCTTAGACTGAAAAGCAGATTTTGGCAGCCTCTGCTCTCATTCTTTTCTGATTTGCCCGTGTGGTGTTCTGAGTTGGATATTGAGGAACTGTAGCTCCCTGCTGCGCAGAAAACTGGTTTTATTTTAAGTTTCATTATATTCCTCTGTCAATTACTACATACACTTGTACAGATTCTTAAGGAATTCTGGAATATATGGGGATGATGATCTTGTCGAGATTCTTATCCCCCAAGTTTTCAGCAGCCATAAGGGGGCAAAATCCAACTTTATTGGACGGAATATACACACAAAGGAATGTTTGCTTTGATAACAAAAGAGGCTCAGTGCTCAAAAAGATTTTCTGAAAGGATTTCCTTCTAGTTAGAGTACATAATTTGAAAACTTAAAAATGGAGCCTACTATAATATATTGATACTTTTATTCACAGCTTCAGCTAAGATGGTATGATCAATGGCTTTAGCAGGTTTTAATTAGCCTTCTGTCTGTTCTGTTGCAACAGGAGGAATAAATGCCTTAGCGACAGATTTCTGTTAAGTAGGAGAGTTTAACTCTGTGTGTGCTTACAAAAATAAGAAAAGGAAAACTGCTTTTGTCTCAGATTACTCCATAGTATCTTCTATGTTTACATGTCCTTTAGATTTACCGTAGCTTAACTTGTTAGACTATGGGTTTGATTTAATAAATAAATAGGATATGGAGCATTTCTTGTACATCACTACTGAATGCATGTGGTGCCAGCAAAGATCAAGCTGGCTTCCCCGTGGTAGTAATGGCTAAACTGTCCCTGCGGACACCAAAACATTCACTAGCTATAAAACTGGCACTTATTTTCCTTTTTCATGTTGTTTAATGCTTGAATTTTGTTTGTCTTTCCTTAGTTTTTTTGATTAAGCTCTTAATTTTACTGAATCCTTATCTGTAATGACAGCTTAATTTTTTGAAGATAAATTGAAGTGGTGTATACAGTAAAATAACTTTTCAACAGCTTAGTGCTAAATGTTTCCAGATATAGAGGTAACTTGATCACATCTACACTTTATGAAAAAAGTAAATCTGCAGTTCTCTAAGGAATGTTTATTAATACCTTTAATGTTTATCATTGTACATGAGGAAGGAATACATAATCCTTCTGTGTTAGAAAGACCCTTCAATTTAAATTTATTAAAGATTACTTTACTCTGTCATGAACAAAGTGTCCCCTAAATCCAGTTCCCTCCCATGAAAGCGTGAGAATTTCTCCACTACTTGGGGTCTGTGCAAATCATCTGCACTACAAAAGAACCCCAGCTCCTTCCATTTTAGGAATCTGGGAAGGGTAAATATTTAGAAGTGCTGGCATAACAATAGCAGAAGTAGAAGGAAATTAAAGTTTGGGATCCAGTGCTGAGACACATTTGGCTTGAACTGTGGGTGGAAAAAAGAAAAGCTTTTTAGTAAATTGGTGAAAGGTTATGTTTTTCATTTTTGGATTAAGGAATAAGCAGGACTGTTCTATGTAGAACAAACTACCCAGTTTCACAGATAAGAAGTCTCAGTTTTCAAAAGGTAGCCTTTTTAGTTTGTTTAGGTTTTTTGCTTTCTCTGTCAGACCAGAGTGTGGTGGTGTTCAGTTGCTTTCTGACAGGTCACAGGAACTAGTATTTCACTGAGCAAAGACTACCATTGTTAAGTGAACAAGTCTTTTTATGGAAGACTATGGCTAGTATGAGAACTTCTTGAATGTAAAGCTTAAAGGGTGTAGGTGGAATGAATATATGAAATAGACTGAAATTAAGACCATGGCATAGAAATTGATTTCATTATAAAAATTCTGGTGTTTAGGTTACAAAGTATTTTGCTCTATAAAAGATTTTTTTGTAGAATATCTTAGAGAATTTCCAGCAATTGTTGTTTGCAACAGCTGTTAGATATTGAGAAGAAAGATTTGTCTGTCCTCAGAATAGCAAGAAAAAATGTATTCTTTATCTTGATAAATTCAGTTCAGGTTGAGTAACTCTTCGGATATTAAAACCAGTTTTCCTGGTGTATTTCACTTATCTTTGGGAGATTTTTGGCACTATGTTCAAATACCTAAATGTGTATGTTCTAAAGACTGAAGTCTGTTTCTGCCAAAATTTGCTGTGGGACTTATGAGCCTATATAAAGACCATTATAGTAACTTAAGCTGATACTTGGCTTGTGTTTATGCAAGACAATTCCAAATAATCCTTTAACTTAAATTTGAACAGTGCTATGTTTTTCAGAAAGAGACCATATAGAGTTGGCTAGAGAAAGGGAACTGTACGGTTTGCAAAGAATTTAAGTGTTTTGAAATTTGATTTTTTTGGATCCAATTTAAAAGTTAAAACAAAAAAAAATCTGCATTTCTTTGTAGAAAGAAATAGAGTTTATATCCAGGGCGTTTATCTCCACAGGTGGGAGACCCTGCTGGGTAGCCTTACCTGATGCCTCAGGCCTCTTAGCTCTCACTCAGCTTGCTTTAAGTTGTATGGGTCATCAGAAAAGGCAGGTTTCCAGTTAGTTCTGTTGGAAAGTTGTCAAACTTTACCATCACCATCATGTTTTAATAGTATTTTTTTGTTGTCCTTCATATAATTCTGATTTTTACAGTTTCCAGATTGTAGATAATTCAGTACAGCCCCTGATGGGAGTTCACTGAATTTCAGATCACCTAGTGTCTTGAAAGCTAGCAGAAGTTCCTCTTCAGATTTAGGTGCCAGTTGCTGCAAGGGGAGCTAGACCCACAGAACTTTGGAACTATAGTGAAATACAGTGAAATATATTAGTATTGGTGAAATACAGCGTAATAGTGTTTGGAGATAGAGTAATTTAGACCACTCCAGGACTGCAATGCATGAGTTTTCTTGTGGATTTTTCAGTATTTTGGTTACTTATGTATATGGATATTTTACCTTGAAGTTTCATTTTTGGGATGACAAACACTTCAATATTTAAGTGCCTGCCCCTTAGGCTTAATCTTACTGAGACTACTCTGCAAATTCTGCAGAGTGGCACAAATCAAAGAGATTCTTATTTCAGTAAGGTAATTTGTTCAACTTAGACATCTGAAGAGCTAAAGCCAGTGCCAGGAGGTAATTGAACAATGTGGTCTTGCTCTGTACCACAGTGATACATAAACTGGCACAGCAGAGAAGAGGTTGTTTGCCTGCCTTGCTCAGAAGCAGATGTGCCCTGCACAAAAGGTGATATTGAATCTCACAGTTGATTAATCAAGCACTTTTTCCAGCCTTTTGCATCGTTGTCTGTTACTGTGTATCTCTAGTTATTGTATGAGATATATTAGTTGTTAAAAACCCTTAAAATACTAAGCAGAAAAAAGAAATTACAAAGGAACTCAATTTATAGTAAACTGAATTTAGGCCATGAAATCTGTAATCTATGGTAGTTTAGTCTCTTAAATGCAAATTAATATCAGTCTAATTCAGATTCAGGGTCTATATGACAACTGTTAAATTTTGGTCATAGTTCCAGGGAACTCGTGACCAGGGTCAGTGGGATTCAAGTATCTTTGCACAATAGCTTTCTACTGGTGAAATAAATAATAACAGAGCACGTTTTAAATCTATGTAAGGTTTGTGGGACTATGAGAACTTTCGTAAGATTCCTGTTCAGTACTAAGGAACATGGCTTGCTTGTGACAGGTGATGCTCATTTTAGTGTAAGATGTACCATGACCATTTTGTGGTGTGTTCCGTATCTTCCCCAGTAATTCAGCTATAGCACCATTTTACCAGTCAGTTTTCTTATTAACCACCAGAAAGATGTTTAAAGATGTTTATTTTACCCTGTTTAAAAATAGGGATTTCAAAATACTTTTAGCTAGGATAGAGCATCATTACTTCTAGAAGTTCTTGAAGTAACTTCTGACAAAGTAGATCAGAATTTAGGAGGGACAACAGGGATGAAGGCCCTCATTGCGTGAGGGAGGAGTGGAGAGCTCAGTCTAAGCAAATGTAATGCTCCAGTCCCATTGCAGTGCAAGCAGCGAGGCATACTGGTGTGTTGTAGAGCAGGGGCTGTGCCTGGTACTGTTTCTACCAATGCATCAGTGTCCAGTTCCACTGCAACTTCAATAAAGAAGTGTCTCCAGATGCCTTGCAGTGCTTTGATAAAATTGCTGGGCAACTGTATGGTAACTCCAAGAAAAGGAAGACTTGGATTTTATGCCTAAATCCATCTGAAGGATTTCAAGTTTAGGTTTGTCACGAAGTGGTGGACTCAGATGTTTACTAGGTTGAGATCAAGGGCATCCTTTGTACAACGAGGAATGTAAAACTTACAGGACCAGAGTGAGGGCAAGCACAAGCAAGAGAAACAGGACTTTGTAATCCAATGATGAGGTCACTTACCTGGGAGGGGGGAAACAGGCTGTACTTCAAGGGCTGTGTATGTATTTTACATGAAACAGTACACAGAGTTTATTAGCAGTCTTGGAAGCTTAAACAGAGCTAAGCATAGCCTATAAAGTGGTGGATTGAACAATTTCTGTCTAAGGTCCTTTGTAAATAATTGAGTGAAGCTTTAAAATGGCAGTAATAAATACAGAATGAAAGTAAGATTTTTTTGTGCATGTGGTTTCTTGTTTTTTTCCAGATTCTTGGTATTTGCAAAACTGATTCATTTCATAACAGAATTTTTGCATGGTGAAAGCTTCTGATTGATCCTGTTTTAAGCCTCTGTGTAATCTTATTTTAAATGTGCTGATCAAGCTACAGTTTGTGTACTTGCCAGAGAAATTATTCTTGATTTGTGTTAGTTTTAAGAGGTATGAGCATATTGAAAATCAATAGAAATTCTACATTCACATCTGTGGATATAAAATGTTGATGTAATAGTGGTGCATGCCAGCACTTGTGTATTTATCAGTTTATAACTTTGAAATGAAGAAAATGCAAAAGTATTGTACTGCAGTGCATGACTAAATTAGAGTATTAAAACAGGTTCTTTATTATGTTTACCTCTAATTTTGATGGTTTAAAAAAAAATCACTTGTTATTAGCTAAATTTACAATGGCAGGTTTAGGTTTCTAGGAAGCTCTAGTGACCTCTGTAAAGAGGTAATTCAGTGAACCTGTCACTAATAATTTCATTCTGCAGCTAATAGTAATGGGTTTAATCCAGAAATTATGACCTGGGCCCCCCTTCCCTGAGGGAAGTATTTCTTTCCATCTTTAATGTAAGGGGGGTGAACGTAGTAAATTTAACAGGACCTGGCTGTTCTTTTTATTTTTGAAGTCATGAGGCTTTTGCTAAGTACTATGCAGAATTCAGTAATACACAGCACAATTTTTCTTGAATTACTCCATCTGAAGGCACACATGTGTTTCAGCCATGCCATTTTAATGGAAAACAGCTTTGCTGTCACTTGTATGTTTGTTTACCTGTGGTCTTGAAAACTAGCTCATGATGGCTGGTATCTTTTAGATATGTTCTGTGCACAAGAAGCCTGACTGTTTCCATCATGCTCTGACTGATAATCTGAAAAGTATGGATGCTTCTGCTCAGTGTTTACAGTAGCTGCACGAGTAGGGTAGTAATGCAGCACTTGTGAAGAAAATCATAGAAGATAATGGTGGTGTTGAGCTGTTGACTTGTTTAACTCTGAAAGGAAAAGTGCAGTCATTCAACAAGAAAGCAAGAAACCTGGGAAAATCTCTTCAGTGGCTTTACCAATTGTACCCAACTATGTTTTAGTATTGAATTAGAATGCTAATCACCGAGTTCTTCTCCGTCTTGTCCTAATGAAAGGAATTCCTGTATGTAGGGGAATGGAATTTCAGTTTGTAAACATTTAAAACACAGGCCTTTGTTTCTGCTTTGTTATTTTGTGAGAATTCAAAACTAGTTCAGCAATAACTTGTTTTATAGAAAACATAACCAGAAATTAAGCATCTTGCTTATACATCTTGCTTATGCTTATCCCTTTGATTTGCAGTTCTACTTTTTAGTTACATTCTGTCCTACATGCTTTTTCTTAAGCAAAATTTTTCAAAAGTTTCTATTTAGTGCTAACTATCACCCTAAAGCTATTTCTTTTATAGTGTATGCTACAATATACACATTATATGCATACATACTTCTAAGTGGACCTAAATCATTAGTGTCACTGAAAGAAGCACATCTTCCCACTCCTGCTGGTTATTATTATTCTTGCCTGTTATGGTTGCCATCCTTACTGTGCAGGTATGTGGTGAGCTGAATTTAGAAAATTTATTGGTATTAAAACTAATCTATAAGGAGGAAGTGTGTGGGTGAACCTCTTAGCACATGTTCGCATGATAAGCACTTGCCTCTTGAAATTATCGCCTAGCTGTGAAATTCCTTGTCCGCTGACCTCGGGCCAAGCATTCCGGGTTCCCTTCTTCCCTGCCCCCTTCCCCTTGAAATGCACAGCTTGCTTTCACCCCTGGCTTATAATATGCCAGTAACCAAGGAGCTCAGGGTCACCTGTTTCCACTCACTATGCACACGCACTGCTGGTCCTGTCTGACATATTGCACTCGGTTGTACTGGGAAGGTGGGAAGAACACTGGCGGATGTTACAGTCTTTTCTAATGCCTCACAATAACTTTGTATGCATTTGACTTTGAGTACTATGACCAGATCCATGTGATACCTTTTTGTCCACTGTGAGGAAAAAAAAAAACAGTAATGGATATGTCATGCAGGCATGAAGAATAAGTCATCCAAAATTGATTGGGATGCTTTCCTTAAGGTTGGGTGGTTATTTTTTTTATTTTTGTCTCTAAAGCAAACTCTTCAGGAAAGATTTTTCTTCTCCCCCCCCCCCCGCTGGTAAATGTATACATTTTGGAAAGGATATATGAAAAGATGAATATCTTCTGATAAATGGAGCAATCTTTCTGTGGCTGCTCTTTTGCTTTCAGTAGCTGATTGGGCTGTGAGTTCTTGCTGGGAAGGTCAGTATCTTACGCATGCGTTGCTCATATTAAAATAGTATCTGGTTGATGACTGTTAAATGCTGTAGACTAAACAAGGCTGTTCTGTTAAATAAGATTTAAAATTGTAAAAAAGAATGTTCAGGTTTTAATATTTGAACACTGCTATAAAGGTGCAATGGCTTGCTAGTAAACCGATTTCTTAGCTTTATTAAAATTAGCAGTGCCCATGCCCTGGAACAGGTACATGGCCCAATTAAGTGAGCTGAAAGGGAGGGAGTTGCAAAGGGACCAAACTTTTCTCATAGCCACAGAACGGCTGTGCAGCTGCTGCTGCCGCAGGGCTGCCAGAGGTCTTCGGCAGCTGCTGTATGGCTGTCTCCATGTCTGATACAGAGGTGGTTTACTGGTGCTGACTTTGTACAGCTGTGGTACTGCTGGCATACACCCAGTCGCTCTTCTTTGCCAGGATATAAAAAAAATGTCCATGGCTGTACTCTGTAATGACCAAAAGTGACTAGTGTTCTCTCAATTCCCATACCCTGTTCTTCCGTGCAGAAGACTAGTATCAGTCCTGTTGCTTCAGAGTCCTGGAGTGCTTCATGAGCCTCAAATCCTGGGTATGGAAAGGAACTGTACTCAAAAATACATTTCAGCACCTAATCCTCTTCAGATTCCTTAATTCTTCTGTGAAGAGAGCTAATCTGGTACTACAATTCATGTAACCAGTAGAGAACCAAATCCTATTCTGACAAATTTCCTAGAAACAGAGCAGGTATAGCACATACAAAGTGGGTACCCTGTAGTAATTGGAAAAAACAATATTGTCTAACTGAATTGGCTACATACATCACAGAGATTGTAGTAGAAGTTATCTAATTGAAGTCTGATCTTGAATTTGATCTTTAAGTAGCTATCCAACTGTACTTACTGAATGTAAATCTCAAGAGGTATCATCAGGTTTGAAAAGCCTTCAAGTACATCATCTTAGACATTTGGTCAATAGTGGACATCTTCAGTATAAAAATTTTGTGTGTTAAATGGACCTCATGCAGAGAAATAATATATCGGGCTTTGTAATACAACTGTAATGCAATTTCTGTATACCCTGTGCTCAATTTTTTGAGAATTGATCAGGAAGGTATACAGTTGCAGTTTTGTACTGACAAGAATATAGTACAGAACTGCATGGCTCCAGGGAGCCTGTCTGCACTGCAGAAAATGCCAAATCAGGTTTTTGAGAAGACACACCTCAGTATCCCTAGGCATAATATGAAAGGAATAGAGATAGCATTAACAAAAAAAAAAAGTAGGTGAATGTTATACAGATGTTTCATAGTTCAGACTTGTCTCAAGGTTTTTGACTTAGAGTAACTGGTAAAACAGACATACATTAAACTTTAGTGAACAGCTTTGGAAATGATGTGACTTGTGTATGATAAGCAGTAACTGTAGTTTAGTCTAAACAGTGTGAAATCAGAGGGTCCCAGAGAAATCTGACATCTACTTCTAAAGCTGTGGAGGTCGGTGCTCTGAAAGGTCTGGTTCTTGATTTATCTGAATGTATGAGAAATTCCCAGGCTCACATCTGTTTGCTAAGAGACAGCTAGAAAAGATTGACTTCCCATTGCAGGAACTCTGTTTGGGTAACCCTCTGGCAGGCAAGCAGTGTAGTGAGCAAACATTGAGTTTGTGCTCAAATGGCATTTTCTCTTGCCTTGTCTGTCAGGCCTTGGTTAGTGTGTCAACATCAAATAAAAGCTCCTCTATGGGCTCTAGCAGTGCTTGTTTATGCCGAACACTTACATCTTTTTTTTTTCTGAAGAAAAAAAAAAAGATTAGCTTTGGTGCTTATTTCACTTCCCTAATGAGGAAAGGTGAAGGTGTGATGTGGGTTGTGCACAAAAGAGGGGGAGCTCTTTCCTGCACTATTTGAAGGTTTAGGCAGTTAATTTTGAAAATCCTTTAGAAAAAAGAATACATAAGAAGCTGGTAGAGGTTTTCTCTCCTGTTACTTTTACTAAGCCAAGGGAACAGCACAGTAGGCTGAAGGTTGAACTTGCAATAGGTAAAAGAAATGTTTCAGAACTACGCTTGTCACCCAGTTTGCTCTTAAATGAATAGCAAGAACTTTCTACTTAACTGTGAAAGTGAATGAAATGAGCCACAAAATGAATAATCTTCTGATATCTGCAACATAAATGTTTACTTTGCACATAACTGTTTATATTGCATGCATATTATATGGCAATACTTACGCAGTTGCAATGAATATTGATGTTATGTTCTTAGTTTCCCTGAATTTAAATGCAGAACAATGGTCCCCATCTGAAAAGTAATTGATACCTTAGTGTTTTAAAGGAATCTTTTACATTTCAAGACTTTGCTGTTTTCTGAACTAAGAATATGAATCCAAAAAAGTGACTTTTCCTTTGCTTCTACAGCTGAAATAGAAATAGTGGTAGTTGTGTTTTCTGAACTGTTGCTATACGAATTCCTCCAAATGATGGGAGAAATGTAGTTCTTTGTTATTTCTTTGGTTATAGACAAGTTAATCTTAATGTGGTAGTTACTGTAACAATATTGGCGAAGTGCGTTTCTCCTGTCATTTGGAAAAAAAATTATACTGCAATAGCCACTTTCATTATAACATCAGGATGGTGATTGTAATTTAAATACTGGTGGTGTACAAGTGATGGAATTACAGCTTTTTATGTCACTTGTTTATTTTATGTTCAGATAAAGCTTTGTGTTAGTTTTCCCTCTGGTCAGTCTGGACTATTTTACAAGTGACATTATACATGTGTGCACTTACATAAGATACACTTAAGTGTAGTTAGTTCATAGTGGAAAAGGTATACCTGTGAGAAAGGAATGTGAATGAGAAAATCTAAGTGTGTGTAAACATGTTTATGCAGCTGCATTTTAATGTAACTTATTATTGGAGCGCTCTGTTTAGAGAATAAAACTGTTATAACTGAAGACAAGCTATTAAAAATTCCTTCAAAACATTGTGAGCTGTAGGTAAATCAAAAGTACAGATCTCCAATTCTGCTTCCAGATTTATTTGTACTTTTAACAAGTTTTCTTCATATTAGTATCTGAAAACTATTTGAGATGCTAATAAATTTGTCTTCCAAACTTTCCCTATTAAAGCATTGTTTCAGATTATTAAATCTGACTTTTTTCTGTTTTTCATGATTAATATACAACTTTTTTTAATTTTAGTAATGTAAATAATTGATTCCAATGTGGGCAATTTTTTAAACTTAATAGCTTTTCAGGCCTTTTGTGTGATGTGGGACTTGAGTTACTGTGGAGCCTCAGATATGGATTTCAATTCAGAGTACATGTGATTTGGAAACATGCAAAATGAAAGATTTATTTCTATTAGATCTTCATTGAAAAATCAAGTTGATGTTAGTATTTTTGTTCTGTAAGTAGAAAAAACAAGACAGTCTTATTTGTTAAAACTCAGCCTTCCCACGACCTGGTTTAAAACCTGAGGATCTCAATGAAAAAAGTTAGAGAAATACTGCTAGAATGTCTTGTTTCAGTTGGGGTGGGGGGGGTGGGGAGAAGATTGGAAAATGTCACTATCATACTTTGAGAGCTTTTTAAAAAAATCAATAAAGGAAATAGTTTAGAATCCTACTGTATTTGTTTGCAATATCATACTGAACTGACTCTTTAATTACACTAGGGACTGAGAGCACATTGTTCTAGGCACTTCACAGACAATGAAAGACCTTCTTTGTCCCCAGAAATGTATTTCTGTGCTTTGACTTTCCGTGTTATTTAAGATGATGTGACCTTAAATGTCCAGTTTCCAGAATATTAAAAGAATGTGTTGGTATCTGTTTTATTGAATGTAAAGTGCAGAGTTTAAATTCCCCGATTGCAAGCCAGAAGTCCTTTGTTTATCTAAAAAAACAAAATAGAGCATGATCAGCAATCATGTCTTAACATTTCCCATGTAACTAGTGCTGGAGAAGACTGCTTTGCAAGGCTTAAAGATCTTTCAGCCTCTGTACTCAGTTCTCAGCCTTCCTTGAGGATATAAATTATGAAAGATTTTATAATAAAGTCTGGATGAGTGGAAACTGGAGAAGGACAGCCAGTTTACTTCACGTCGTCTATTGATCAGGCAGTATTTCATCCTTGTGGAGCTAGCAGTTTGAAACTGGATGGCTTAATACTGAAGGCTTCAGCCATAGGTATATGAAGATACTGAATCAGTTTTGCTTATATTATGACCTATATTTATATGAAGGTTTGTCTCTTCCACCCCCTGGGGAAAAAAAAAGTGTATAGAAGAATGCCAATGTAAGAGGATGTGAGTTTTTACAATTTATCACCTTGTGTTTCATACACTTGCTTTTCTTCATCCTGTATCTCAAAGAAATAAACCCACAGATCAGGTTTTTCATTGCTGGTTGGTTTTGGTTTTATCTTTTACAGTATTCTCTTTCATCTCTGGATGGGTAACACAGGTAGTGAATTAACTCCACTGTGTGTTCAGAGGCTCCCAAATGCCAATTTTGAGTTTCCATCTCAGGGGTGATGCCTTATGAACACAGCCATTCTGTTTTCATGCTCAGTTAAGGTCTAGGTGCAGACGACTCATGTTTGTGTGGCTGCAGTCTCAGATAAATCAGTTTGTGTCTTTGCTTCGTATTTCTGTATTCAAGAGCACTTGGGAGCACCATGTAGAGACTTGAATATCTCTGCAAAATTGTCAGGTGTGACACAATCAGTGGCAGTCTAGACCTAGTAATCTCTGATGGATCGAGCTGACTCAGTCCAATTAACTTTCTCAATACTGTGCTCCTGGCATGTCCCATATACTGCTAGAATCTGAAAGATCCCAATATGGGCCCTATGTGCCTCTGAATAATTAAAGTAGCTGCCGCTATCTCAGTATTATCTCAAGTGTTGCAAAACAAATTACTCTAATATGAGTAGCAGTAAATAAATGGTTGGTCCCTACCACATCTCTCCCACTGCATTGTTTGTTTTAAATGGCATTTGGTAAATTGCCTACTGCAAGTACTGTGCATCTAAGATGCAACAGAGTATTGTGTTCAAGAAAAAAACACCAGTCAGGAAATTCTGTAGGTGGATAGGAATTGTAATAAAAATTCAATGTAGCTATAGTAAAATGCTTGTAAAGTACATGTGCCACATACAGAACTCATTCTGTCATTTTAACCTCTAATTAGCTTTTTACTTCTATTCCATATTCCCTTATTCTCCCCCGTTCATAAGTAATTCTGTAGAATTTCTAAAGCATCTCTGGTGCCCTCTGTCTGGCCTTCAAGGATTTCAAAAGCCTCTGTGCTTTTTCCCTGAGCACTTGCATAGTCCTTCAGCATCAATTTGTCCCCAGAGCACCCAAAACCACCACCAGCTTTCCTATTAACATCCCAAACTGTCAAAGTCCTTCAGCTTCTTCTGAATCTCTCTCTCTTTAAGACACCACTGTGACAAAAAGAATCTGTGATTAATGTCATATTAAGCTCAGAGGCATGTGAAGGCATTCAGCCAAGAAAAGGTACAGAGAATAGCTGTACCTACAGCATTGTAGGGGTGGTAGCTTGGTAGCAGCTCTTAATGACGGGCAGCCAAAGCTAGCGGAAGTGGCTGGCACTTGATGGCATTGCCTGGTGTCTTCAGTTTAGGAAAGGCTATGAAAGGATCATGGCCAAGAGTTGCAGCTCTTTATATTTTGTTTGAAGACAGAGACTGGTCAAACTTCTCACATTATAACACAGTATGTCAGCTGTACTTTGTAAGTACAAATATAAGCTTCAATTTTTTAGGCTTATCTTCTTAATATATTATACAAACTGTAATTTGTTTGAATCTCTAATATGGTTATCATAACAGTATTTTTTTTTTTCTTAAGTATTGTATATAGAATTCTGGGAACTGTGTTTGGTTTTTTACTACTACTTAATTTTATTCATGAAGCATGCTATGAAAAATGGTATTTTAAAGTCTCAGTAAAAAAGCTGCTTATTGTGATAAGTTATGATAGGAGATGGTTTGCCTGGTTTTCTAGGTTTAAAGGATTTTTCTTTGTTCAGAACATGCCAAGTTTTCTTTGCCCAGAGCAGCATGTCTGCCTTCAAGGGCTTGAAGTTCAAATCACAAATTTTTAAGTGATCTGTGAAATCTAAAAATAATAATTAATCTTCAAGATGGCATCATAGTAAAATTTTATTCTGCTCATTTTCTCTTTAATGCATAGTGAAGCTTTGAGAGTTCATTTTATTTGTGATAGAAATTCTGTCACTTCTAAAATGTATTGATAGATCCACAGGTCGGTAGAACTTCCTGGTGGATTGAGGATCATATTGACTTAAACCAAGGCTGAATTAGTAGTGCAGATGTCCTGCAGATTCTCTGCATATATGCATTTCCATGTGGGGGACAGGGCAGAGTGTTACTCATTTATCTTTTCAGGGTCTTCACATACCAAATTTGACATCCCTTATCTGCCCTGAATCAGTCTAAATTCTTCCATCCTTTTCTACTTTCCCCTAGTTTTCCTGTACCTGCCCTCCATATGCTGCAGAGCTCAGTTGTATTTCTTAATCACTTACAAATGAAGAAGTCGGCATTTGTTTGATATCACTGGAGATGAACAGTGGGATAAGTAGCAGCATTTAAAGTTGAACATAGTGTAGAAGGAGATGTTAAAGAGCATATGATGGAGATGTCAAAACCAGGAGTGTGCCAGGGGACATTGGACAATGAAGGCTCTGCAGGTATAGAGCATAGCATGCGGGAAAGGTTCCTCAGCACTTAGTGCTGTTTGTTTTTCAGATACTGTAGAGGCAATAATTGACTACAAGTCTGTAGTTCAAATATATGATACAGTATTTAAATCCAGTTTGCACAGGAATCATTTTATTAAGTATAACCTATGAACATACATATATATTCATTGTACTGTCATCCTTGGGAACAAAGTATCTGCAATAAGTTGATGTGCTAAGATATAGTAATACTATTTTGTGCAGTATATATAATCTAAGAGCTTTAACAGATTGTAATCCTTTAGATTTTTATAGTACTTTTGCTTCTAGATATCAAAGCAGCGAGCAAATACTATGTGCCTTTTGTCACTTCTTTGAGGTGGTTAGCAAAAGTGATACAGTATCTGCAGTGAACTGATGTACAGTCATATTTATGTATTTAAGAAGTACTTTTATTAGTAGACAGGTTTTTCAAAAATACGTCGAGTTTTGTGACTTTGGAAAAGTAGCTTTGAGATTATTCTTGTGATGCTTCTGGGCATATATTATGTGTCTCAGATATTCAGAAAGTGAATACTGTATTGTAGTCCTACTTCCATTTTGGATTGGAGTTATTTGCTGTGTAGTATTGCTATTTTGATCAATAAATATATCTGAGTTTCTTGTATAAGAACTGTCCTGGGTCATTAGCACTGAATGGCTCTACATTGGATGGAAAGCAAGTCTTCTGTTAGAGAATCCATTAATGTTAGAAAAAAATGATGTTCTAGATAGGATGCTGATGGTGTGTGGGAGTTGGAGACAGGGTGAAATTTTCCACTTGAAGCTAAGTGAGAAAGGCAAGGAACATTGTTTAAAAAAAAAAAAGTTTCCCCTTAGAACTGGGGAAGCAGCACAGTCTTTCACCACCTGTTAAAGACCAGATCCAATGAGTACGAAGAGCTGCCTTGCATAAAAACTTGGACCAGAGTTAGGACGCATAATTCTAAGGTCACACTGAGGGAAATTGAGTCCCACTGTTTTCCTTTGGTAAGATTTTTTTGCTTTACAAAGAGTAAAGATGCTTGTAGATGAGAAATTCCTTTTGCTACAACCAGTTCAACTTGACCCTGAAATCAGAGCTCTCGTATTTCAGCAGAGGGGAAAGAAAACTTTTCTAAATAGCTGGTCCCAAGTAGACTGTGATCTACTTTGGAGTGACAGGGAACTGGTTTATTACATCTGCCCCAGGAAGATGCCAGTTCTGAGGTTTGCATTTGAGATACTCAGAGCTGAGGAAAAACCAGGAGTGATCTCCCAAAACACAAGGTTTGTGAGCACGTGAGGTTTAGTAGGTAGCTTGCGCATACCCTGGTAGAGCAGGCAGGGACCAGCTTGTAGCATTTCCCATGGTGGTATTTTTAAAAGTTCCTTGTAATACAGCTCTGCAAATTGAGTACGGTGTTCCCCACCTTAATACTGACCTCTTTCTAAACATGACCTGCTGTTTGATTCTTGAGACCCTAGAATTAAGGGTTTAAATATCCCCAAAATTTGGCAATCTCAATCTCTATTTTTTTCCTTTTGACTTGTGTGTGACCAGGCTATCTTTTCTGCTCATAGAGTTCTCAGCTTTTTGCACTAATAGTCTGTAATAATTCAGTTTGTATTTTAAAGGATTTTAAAACAAATGTATCTGAGGAGTGTGTGGAGATGTTTACTTCTGGAGTACTAGGTCCGTAAGCGCTCAGGTGTGAAGGAAGTAGGCATTTTAGGTACAAATATCTTAATCTGGTGGGGGAAAAGCCCTGTTTTTCCAAGTCTTCTTGTTGTTGAAGTGTCAGAGATTTGTAGCCACGCAGAGGTATTTCGTAAGAAATGCCTGACAAGGAAACAATGAAGTAAGAGCTTGGGGCTGGGGGACGAGACATTGCCAGGAACTCATGAGGACTGAAGTGAGTTCGGAAAAGACTCCAAATGACACTCGGCGCGGCTTTCAGCGTCTCGCCTTCCTCGGCTCTTTCCGTTTCAAAAACGCGGGTGGCAAGGTGATGCCGCTGGCGCTTTCCACGTAAGCATGTGTGCTGAAGCTCGGAAAGCAGCAAGGCGCCCCGCGGCTGCGGGTCCCACCGCTCGGGCGGGCGCAGGCAGCCGAAGCTGCAAGAGCGCGGCTCTGATCTCCACATCAGCCTTAACCAAACCAGATCAAAGGGGGCTGCAACCAAAGGGCGGGGAGCGGCCCCGGGGCTCCCGCGGCAGCAGGGAGGAGCCGGCGGGTCGCTGCCAGCTCCCTGACCTGCCGCGGGGAGGGGCGGCCCCGGTCCCGGCCCCGTCTCCCAGCGGCGGAGCAGCAGCGGCGGCGGCTCGGCTCGGCGCGGCTCGGCGCTCCCCGCTCGGGGCCGTTGTCGGGGCGAGCGGCGAAGCGGGCCCGGCTGCCGGGTGGCTGCGGGGAGAGCGGGCGCGTAGGCGGGGGATACCTGCATCGAGAGGGGGCTGCTTTCGCCTTACTGCTCGTCTTCTCCGGCTTGGGTCTGGTAAGCGTTAAGAAGCGCGTTACGTTGGAGTGCCTCAAATCTGGCCGTGCGTTCCCGTAGCGCATCCTGGGTTACAGCTGGAACAGCTCGGGCTTTCGGAATGCGTTAGGATGTAGGTTTAGCTGAGACTGGTGTGGACCTCCAGTTTATTTACACTAAAATGCTACTTCGTTTGACAAGTAGACTCCTGGGCTTGTAAAAGGCTACAGCTGGGTAGAAATGCCAGGGAGCTTACAACGGGACCCTGCTAGCGCTGAAGAGCCTGGTGAGAAGGAAAAACACCCCACACCCCCCCTCGAGATCCAGCTATTTCAACAGATGCGCTATTATAAAAGCGGTGTATAAGGTTCATCCTTTGGCTTTCAGAGCGTGGCTCAGCAAATGGGAGAGTTAAAACCAATGTACGCTTGGGAAATGAAGTGGAAAAAAAATCGGTTCTCAAATGTTTAGCTTTCGAAGAAAATTATTGTTGGACTGCTAGTGTAAAACCTCTTTGCTGTATCTTCTGTAGCTAAATGTGAAGAATGCTCTGTGTTTATAAAATAGGTGTGACTGCTGATGTATACCTGCCTGATGTGCCCTGGCATTCTCACTGAGTGTTTTGCTTGTTTAATATACAGTAGTTGTAAAATTATGATAGTGCTTCTATTAAAATATGAAGAAAAATGGTACTATTAGTAACAGGTTCTTTAAAGATGTTCAAACACAGCTTTTAAATTTGGACAGAAAACAAAAAATCTGATTCTAAACAGATGGTCGAGGGGTTTCTTAACCTCTTACGTAACGCTGATATAGTCACGATGATGGTAGACATAACTGGAGCTCTACGCTTAAGAGTATTGCTTTTGTGTCCCTTTACAGCTGTAATAATTTAAATGCGAATCCCACAGCTTGATTAAGTAAAAACCTGTGGAACTTTCAATGCAAATAACTCCTTTTACATCCAGAAAGAGACATATTTTGGTTTTCCCCACTCTGTGTAAGTGGGATTAGAGCTATTTTGGATCAGAATATTTGCAATTACAAAAACTTAAATGTCTTTCATATGGTAATGGAAAGTTAGTAAGTTGCATAAATAGTGTTGCAGTTGCAAGCAATGTTTGGGGTTTTTTTAACAGCTTTCCATGCTCTTAAACTGTGCTGGGGTATACCTGCTTTCCAGAGCTATGTGCATTTTTTCTTGAAGTAGTATGTTTTGTTCTAATTATTTCTGCTTCTAGTTGCATCTCTTTCCAAAACTTGGAGCATTTGAAGCTTTTTCAGATTTTCTTAATACATTTTTTTCCATTTCCCCTGTGTATATATATGCCTAATTTTTTTTTTAAATTAAAATTTTAGGATCATCCAAAACTTCTGGAAGAGAATTTTCAGGGCTCCTTGTTGTTTCTATCTATAGTTTATCTATATTTACTGTGTATTCTGACTTTTAAAAAACTTTGTCGTTAAAGCACTGCAATTGATTTCTTCAGTTGAAGCCCTGCAAATGATTTCTGTAAATGGTCTGCTGTTGTTTGTGCCAGGAGAAGTAACTTTAGCTTAAAAGCAGAGGAAAATCTGTTTCTGAAGTTCTGAAGAGTACTATTTTTCCCACCCTTTGCAGGCTTTCCCAGCTCCCTCACCCCACAGCTGTCACCAGTGGGTCAGTTCGTGTGCCAGCTTGGCAACACTGGTTCGCTAGTGCCCATCTGTAGCATGAGCTGTGGTCCTGGCACGGTGACATCTGGAAACTCCCTGTCACAGGAATGCAATTCTGGAGCCAGCCTGCGACAGGAAATGAACTCATGATGTCTCAGGTTCAGGACGGGACAGCTTCGCAGGCTGCGGAGAGGGATGGAAGGGCGAGCTGGCTGGCTCTTGAAACACTCGGTACAAAATGGAGGAGAGGAGATGTCCCTTCTGCAAACCTCTTCTGGTTCATAATTGTTTTCTAACTACTACTGCATGGTACAAGTACTTAGACTGCTGAAAATCTGCTTGTTAAGAGAGCGACGTTAGTTGAGAAAATGGGTATTTGTAGACTATGCAGAAAATAAACTGACCGTAATGGCATTTCTCAAAAATGGGAGCTACATTGTATCAATCCTCAAAGTGAAAAGGTTATATCAATAAATATGTCAGGTAAACTTGTGTGCTGATGAAATAAGAATTAGCGATCCTTCTTGAAGGTGAAATACATACATTTAAAATATACTTTAAATACCTGAAAAAGAAGTGGAAAGGACAGGGAAGGCTTGTTCTAGTAAGCATCTATGTTCTGTATAGTGAAAGCTTTTCAGGGAAGATCTAGTGGTTAACAGCTGAAATGGAAAAGCAAGAATCAGGGTTTTGAGAGAAACCAAGCACCACATATGAACACAGAGGAGTAAGAGCTAGAGAATTTGAAAAATGTCTAGTTGGCAGCCAAAATGGAGATCAACAACCATAAAACATTAAAAAGCTGTTTGACTTACTAAAGACCTTTGCAATGATAGATAACTAGACATCTCCCATAAAAGCCAGTATCAAACACCAGGCACCACCTGTTACTGCTGCGAGCACTGAGAAAAAACAAAGATGCAAAGAATTTTGGTGATGTGAAGGAGGAGAAAACCCTCCTTAAGAGTGGTTGTGCACTGGCTGGCACAGCAAACGAAGTCTGGAGAGGATTTAACTCAGTTTACAGATTGAGACCATGTAACTCATTTGCCACACTGAAAAACTTCAGCGTCTTAAGGGACTACAAGCCATTATAGTATTTCACTGGAAGGAGACTTAATAGGTAGCACTGGGATTATTAAATGCTGCTTATTTCAAGAATGCACTACTTTTAGAATCCAACTGTTTTAGGTGAACTTTTGACATGAAATGATGTTTTTGTTACTTCAGACATCACGTTCATCTCAGAGCCATGGTGCTTTGTAGCTGACAAGTCTGCAAGGTCCAGAAAACCTGGACTGGTTCAGCTGGCTGAGTGGCGCGATGCTGACTACAGTTGA
Organism: Buteo buteo; assembly: GCF_964188355.1. Taxonomy (NCBI): domain Eukaryota; kingdom Metazoa; phylum Chordata; class Aves; order Accipitriformes; family Accipitridae; genus Buteo; species Buteo buteo. The sequence goes on along the minus strand of NC_134182.1, from coordinate 7,956,080 downwards.
AAGGCTTTGGATAACTTTTAAATCAAATTTGAGTTTTGTCCTACCTTAAATAAAAAATGTAAAGTCTTATAACCGGCTTAACTTTGTTTTAGTGCAAGGTACAGATTTTGGGACTTTTTTTTTCTTACATGATTAAAACAAACCTCAACACTTAGCTGTTCCCTGTCGTCTTCTAAAGATCTGTAAATTATCTGTACTAATATACCAAGTTACACTAAATTTCCACTACATCATTCCCTCTTGAATTTGCACTTCTATCATTTTCAATTGCAGGCATTATGAGTCCAGATGGGATTTGTTGAACCAATGTTTTTTTAAGTCTGTTTTTTTTTTTTTTTAAAGAAACTTTAAAGCAAAGAAAAATTCTTTCAGTTGCAGCCAAAGGAACAGGTGAACTTAATTCAAGTCTAAAAAGAACACACTAGTTAGGGAACACCAAATCCTACATAGTTTCAGTGTGGTACAGCATTACTTTATTTCCTGAAGGGCTTGCAATGCAGATGGCAGATGTCTGCTGGGTAAGCTGTGTTCATTGTTAGCTCCACAAATAATAGAGGGATTACTCCATAAAACTGTCACTAAGTAACATTGCCTCTACAGAACATGGTACTTTCCAGATATGACATTCTTCTAAGCTGTTGTTTTGAACTGCATGGTTAAAGTGCTTTCTTAGCAGTTACTGTTATCAAGCATGCAGTAATTAAAGATAATGCTGGTTTTCCTTCCTTAGCAGTCCAGCTGGCATAATTTCTAAATAGATGTTAATGTTGAAAATGCCTTGTATCCTTCTAGAGAGATGGATACCCAACTGTGATGTATTAAACACGTAGGTTAACACTTTTTCTAATTGTATTTCATCTTGTGTTAAGTAGGCCTGCCTATATTAAAACCTGTATTATCTGCAACCTCAGTATTCAGAATACCTGTTCACTGCTTCAAAGCCTTCAGATGTAAATTGGTACAAGTCTGAAAACCCCACTCTATTGGAGAATACCAAATCCTAAAGCAGTCTGAGGAATGTAGCAAAAATAAACTTCAGCACTGAAAGAATTCATAATTCTGAAAGACTGTGTTTTCAAATATTTAGTTTTTTTCATGATGAACAGATTCTTTGATTTCCCATGTCCATGAATTATTAAAATCTTACTGTGCTTTTACTTGTTGCATTTTAACTGGCTTATTTGTTCATCCTCTAAAGGAGAGATTCTCAGTTAACTGTTTCCTTGGGCCATTATTACATCTCTCAGTAAGTTCCCAGTTGCAGCATTGGAGACAAAATACAGCAGAGAGATAAGAATATAATCTAAGAATATATTTTGGTGTGACAGCTGCAGGTGAAGTTTTGCTGTCATTTGAGTTGCAGTCACTTTTACAGAGCGTGACACAAATGAAGTACCATAGTATGTAATTTTTAATACCCTCAAACATGACTGACACAAAACTCAGATAACATTAGACTTGTCAAGTGACATCAACCATCTTACATTTGTTTAAAAAAAGAACAACTACCAAACAAAATGAAAATGTACAGCCCAACTCATATTCTAAAGAATTCGTTGGAGTCCCAGTTCTTCTTAGCTATGACTGAATAAAATACTTAATCAGATGGCTACCTTAAGCATGCACAGTAGTCTTTCTTAGTTTAATATGGCATTGAAAGAGCTTCAAGGTAAGCATGTGCTTCCATTGCCTTGCTCAAACACTCCATGAAAATGGACAGAACTCAATAGTTTGTCAAGGCTTAGGAAGAAAGAAAGAATCAGCTTGATCTGTTAAAATTTTTATAGCTTGAAGTAGTTCATGAATAGCCTGTTCAACAGGAGAACAAAGGCAGAATTATATGTTGCGGTACTGATGATGATCTTTGGCTTTTCTTTGAATTTACTAGTTTCTAAAGAGTCTTTCTGAAGAATGTGTTTAAACTGAAAGGCATGCAGGTAGATATTACATCTGTTGAAAATAAAGCATTTTATCTTTGATCATGTTAAATGGAGGCTGCTGGGCTGTCTGGAGCAAAAGTTATGATTCTCGCATCAGTGTTCACAAGGGGCACAGATACACTGAAGGTGCCAAGTCTGTGTGTCTGTGCTGGGATTGCCCAGCTTCCACGGGCTCGAGTTAGCTTGCATCTCTGTTTGGTACACGTGTGCCTTGTGAGTAGATGTGTGGTTTCCTTTATAAAGTGATTTGAAACAGCTACTAAAAATTATGTTGTGTTATCTCAATTGCTGCACGCTTGCAGATGTCCTGGGTTTAAAGCAAAAGGATGGTGCGTCTGTTGTCTTGAAGGGCTAGATATTTGGAGTATCTGCATACCTTATTTTCACTTATAATAGTAGTCTGCGGGACAGTAACTTTGATCAGTGTACAGCAGTTTCAAGTGATGATATGGATATGTCAAACTAACTTAGAAATAGAAATGTAACAACATTACCATGCAGCCTATCTCTTATGTGAGTGAATGTGAAAATAAGCAGCCAGAAATTCCTAAAATGCTGCCAGACGCCTCAAGAGGAGCTTTCTCTGCCTTGATGTCCGGCTCTTGCTCTGTCCACTTCAGCAGGCTTTGAAGCTGCCTACAGTGCGAGAGAAAACCAGACTGTTCAAACACAGCGGTATTTCACATAACAAATACGTTTCTTCAGACTGAAACGAAGTTTAGCCAGCCACTTGAATTTACTCTGTGCTCAGCAGAAAGTCCTCCATGGGCTTTACTTGCCTGGGCCAGGGGAGGGGGTACCCGGCAGGAATGTGTGGAATTGGAGGGTGGAAAAAATATGCTGGTCAAGCAGCATATTCTCCTGTTCTGCGTAGTTATCTAAATGAAAGTGATTTCCCAGGGCATCTGGCTCTGCACATGATCTAGAACAAATAGCAGAGGATTAATTTTCATTTCAGAAGTGAAGGATTTAGCTATGTGTAGGGGAGATGCTGCGCGGGGGGGCTGCTGGGGGTAGCATTCCACTCTGCAAAGCACTTTCTGCTCAGAATTAGTATTCAGGCAATTAAATAGCTCAGCTTGCTGGGCAGGCTTAGCCCTCAGAGCACTCGGCAAAGGTATAGGGGAGGAAAACGAGTTAGAAACTTTTATCTACCTTAATCTGTATGTTGAGTCTTTCTGCAAAGTTCAGCGTCTGTAATGCAAGCCTTGCAATTTGGACTTGGAATGTTGTCGATTAAACTCAGTATTAAAAAAGTAACACTGTTAACCAAAGCAGTTGTAATTAAATGATTCTGTTTTTTAAGCAAATGTTGATTTATTCTTTTAAGTAGTACATAATTAGTGTTCTTTTTTCCTCTTTCTCCTCCTCCCTCCCCGGCCATGTAACGTGGGAAACAAATGCTTATTTAAGTGTGATGTTTGACCTTTCATGTTATTTATCAAAATAATCATCTCCAATTTATTTTCAAATCTTATTAAAACATTATTATAGTTAATACAGGGGAAATTGGCTGCTGCAAATACCTCAGACATGTTTTGATTTTTCAGCTAAGCTCCTCAGTCACCTTTCCAGTAATAGTTTTCACTTATTTACATTTTGCTTGAAAAAGACAAGACTTTAGAAGAAAATCTTTAATATCCTTTATTTACAGCACAGTGCATTTCTTAACTGCCTTTGGAATACGTGTCACTCAGAAGCATGAACTTCTCAATTAGCAGTAATTGAATCCTGGGATTATTTTTTTTTAAGCTTGAGAAAAACAGGTGGTTGTATTCTATCTTTTTAGTATTTGTAACAGTTCATTTTGAGCTTCTGCTAAAGACCTAGTCTACTATCCAGAAATTTTGACAGATGTCTGCAGAAGTGGCTTGATTTAAATAAGGCATTTTAAAAGAATTTATTCAAAAATACAAATATGTCTCTGTTTCAATAGACAGTGGAGATAGGAAAGGAGTTTACTAAAACCAGCACATTAATGATTATTAAACAATCTCTATTGTGTGGTCCTGTCTCCTGCTGGCTTTCAAAGTACATAGGCAAATTGTAGTGCAAGGTGTGGATAGTTACACAGTTTATACTAAAATCTGTTTTCATAAATAGCGACTATTACTTAGTCTTGTGCAAAATTATCTTGTTCCTGTGCATCTCAACCATTACTTGTCAGCTGTAACCCAGAGACTGTCAAATGTCTATTCATTTGTCTTATATTTTGGTTTAATCACTGAGCGTTTATGTAACTTAACTTTTAACTTTTTGTTGAACAAATGAAAGTCCTTCAAAACATTCCTGGTGGTGTGTATGTAACTCCTTTCTATTTCCCTGTGTTGTGAAAGATGAAGATGAGAGAGGAGATTTACTCATTTTAATCTAAAGCTATTTCTGAGCATCTGAGAACACCACAGCTCTGTAAACTTTGCTTTATTTGTTTCTTCAGGAGTATTGCGTATCCATCGAGAACTTGGAGCATGGCTATGAGCAATGTCAGTGACTCTGTGGTTCTGAGCAATGGCAGCATCTTGTCAAATGCTACTGGCCCAGGTATCGTTGCAGCTAATGACGGAGATGTCGTGGTCCAGCAACTCCCATCCAAGGAAACACCAAGAACAAAAGCAAGTCCAAATGGCTGCCTGCAACTTAATGGTACAATCAAGCCATCCTTTCTGCCTTTAGACAACCAAAGAACTCAGCAGATGTTGTCGCAATGCTGCCACCCTTGTCCATACCATCATTCTTTAAGTAGCCATAATAACAAGCAAGAATGTCATTCAATGGTTGGCAGCTCAGCACCATCTCCTCCTATGACTTCGTGCTGCATGCAGCCACATACTGAGTATTCAGCATCTATTTGCCAAAAACACACCCCCATATATCAGCCTGCGTGCTGTCTTCAGCCCTCCCCATCCTTCTGCCTTCACCATCAGTGGCCTGACCATTTTCAGCATCAGCCTGTGCAGCAACATATAGCCAGGATAAGGTAAGCAGATTGCATTATTTGTTAGTTCTTGGTATGGGTAACTTTTTCCATAACTATTTCATTTTCTTACAAAAGCAGACGATCTAAAAGGAAGATGAACCAAATTTCTTCCCCAGTGTTTTTACAAGTTAATCTTTGATACATTACCAACGCTTTTTTTTTCCAGAAGACACCAAATCAGGAAACTAGTTTTACTGGGCTGCATGAATATTCCTGAAGTGAATTAGTTCTTTCTGGGGAAAAAAAAGGCTGTTTCTGCTTCTTGGGGATTGTTTGGAAGCCAATTAACTTTTCTACAAGACACAGTGTACAGCTATATTGTGTGTAACAAACCAATACAGAGATAGCTAAGAAAACACTGAAAGAACTGGTATGTCTGCATAGTCTAATCAAAACCAATATTTCCTCAAAAAGATGTGTTGAAAAATACTTTCAACAATTCTATTCGTAAGTGTACTGGGTGTTTTTTCTTTGTCAGGTCAGCTGGTTCAGTGAGTTGCCCCCATGTCTTTTCAGTGTATGTATCTGCTGAATTTCAAAGTTGTGCCTGGATTGAGAAATTTTGGATTGTTCCAGTTTTTAATCCTTTCTATCCTCCACTTCATATGAACTTGCCTCTTTGTTTGTTAATTTTGGAGTTCCAGTGACAGTAGTCCTAGCTACAAGGAGCAACAATCACAAGGAAAATCTTCTACAGCCTGCTGGTCCTGGGCAAAATCAGTCAGTCCAAGAGGCAGTTTCTAAAAATCAAATTCCCTGTTGCAGTAAGACACGTCTAAGCTTTTATGGAAGGTCGTTTTTTTTCCTGAATTGCAGTTGGGCCAAACTGGATGAATTTTTCACTGGTGTAATAAAAGCTACCCTTCTCCCTGTTGTCCAACATCTGTATCCTTGCTCGAAAACTTGGAGCTACAAGTATTTCTCGGTCAGTTATAATGATTTTGTCTTGATGAAATGTATGAACTAATTTTAAACTTATGAGAATATCAGACTGGGACAAATATGTAATGTGGAAAAAGTCAAAGTGAAAAAAGCTTTTTTCCTTAAGGTGAAAGCAGATGAAAATAAGAATAATACAAAGTGCAAATCAGCTTTCCCCTGCCAGTTATTCCTCTTACAAATGGAAAAAACCTTAGTCGTTGGAACTGCTTACAATCAGACATATTTTTTTCTACCCCAAATTTGTTTAAATGTTAAGTAAAGATGAAAACTTTTATGTAATTTTTGTATGCAAAGGTATGCAGGAGGCTGAGCCGTTACAGAAAGTCAGTCATACTTTTCAAACCATCAGAATGGGTACACTAATTAACTGTTTTTCTCCTTGTGCAGCAAGACTGTTAAACTTCATCTGTATTCCATAGTCTTGAGGAAGGGAACAAATGTGATCCATAATCTGGGTTTCTGTTCTTAGTCTAGAAAAAAGAACAGTGAAAAGTTCTTCCAGATATGGTAAAATAATATTTTCCATAGCACTTCACAAATATAAAGACTTTGTTTGAACTGCTGTGGTTGGGATCTTGAGCCAAGATGCTTTTTTCATCTTGCACTTCCTCACCATGGTGTGCATGTGTACATAAATGTACATAAATAATGATTTATGATAAATGTTTGTCTTGCTGTTAGCAGTCAAAATAAGGATACAATCTGATGTTTAGAGCACCTGTACTTACCTACTCAACTATATGTGTTGGCATATTCTACATACCCCTATCAAGTGATTACTGTTTCATTTCTGGACTTGCTTCTAGCTCAGACAACTGAATTTTCTCAGTGAAAAGATACTTGCAATATGCCTTATAGGTCAGCAAATCAGATGAGTCCATCTTCTGAAAGCTACCTAGCTTCTGGTTGCTGTTACCTGTTCTTTTAGCTCTAAACGTGTGGTAAATAGGACTTGGGTGCCATGCTGTACTGGGGAAGCTGGACTTCTTGTATGCATTTTAACTCCTTAAACTGACCATGGCTGCATTAATGGACAATGTATACGTCTGACTGTATCACCTGTGTTGTTAGCATGGAACCAAAGACTTCTTTTTCCTCTGAATAGTCTACAAGGTGTGTCTAAATGTAATGGTCTCCTGTTGTGTTATGAATCTAGTTTATCACACTGACAGACCATTGCCAATGAAGACATATTGGTAGGTGGTAAAAAACAGGCAGCAACTGGATGCAGCCTTGCAGGTGGATGGATACATGCTCGGGAAGAAGCAAACTGTCTCATTGGTAGTTTCTTTGCAGTGCTAAAGAGAACAGGTGATAAATGTGTATTCATTTTTTACATGCTCATATTACTTTCTGTACACAGAAGAGTAACACTTAAGTGCGTGATATTTTTACATGATCTTTGTTCCATACTCTAATTTTATTACGTTTTGAGCCTATCATCTGCACAACAGCGTCTTCTCCAGGTATTTTTCTTACAAGGCTAATTGGAAATCATCCAGCTTTATAACACGTGCATGTTTTAACATGGTTATTTAAAACGCAGGTTCTCATACTATATATCAATTAAATTCAGTGTGTAGTCAAACTAGCTTTCATTTTGGTTCTTTGTATTTTTTAAAAAATGCATTCAAATATTGTTAAAATTTTAAGTTTAAGAGGGGGGAAAAGATGTGATTAGATAGAGGGGGACGAACACATTTTGCGAACTGTATCGCTAATGCTTTTACAGCTCTAGGCAGGTAACCAATTGTTTCAGCTCGACAGGTTTTGTCAGGTTTTGAAGCCCAAGGCTTAACGTCTGTCGGTGACCTAATATTAAAGGAATGTGGCTCTGGTATATCATTGCAGATTGGAGTGTATAAAGAAGAAGGATTGAAATAATGCCATGCTTGTCCTATCCTCTTAAAACTGGCTGGATCTGGAATTTTGTAGTGTGTTCAGCTTTGAAGTTTAAACTAAATTACATGGAAATGTCATCTATACACCATAACTTGAATGTCTGGGCAACTGGTACTTCTTTTGGGCAACTGGTACTTCTTTTGGGCAACTGGTACTTCTTTTGGGCAACTGGTACTTCTTTTGGGCAACTGGTACTTCTTTTGGGCAACTGGTACTTCTTTTGGGCAACTGGTACTTCTTTTGGGCAACTGGTACTTCTTTTGGGCAACTGGTACTTCTTTTAGATTGGTGAAAAAGGCTTGTAGCATAAGAGAAAATATTTTTAGTGGTTGCTGATTTACAGTGTGATTGTGGCAAAAAATTATAATGTAAAAGCAGGTAAAATAAGTCCACTGTTGGTCATAATAATTGTGATGATTTTTAGATATTTTTCTAAGGTTGGAAGATCTTGAGCAAAGTTGGGTTTTTTTGTGTGATTTTGTGCACATATTTAAGATGTAGTTCATTCAAATATGCTCGTACCTCTTTTTTTAGTGGACATAATATCTTGACCGCACAAACACTCTCTGGGAAATTCCAGCTGTCTCTCCATATCAGAGTGCAATTGTCCAGGGACTTGATTTGCTTTTTGACAAACGGTTTCTGAGCTTACCTGTTTGGAGCATGGTATGATTAGTTCTTCTTTTCAGGTACTATTGGAAGATTTTTTTTCCTACCCTGGGCCTTTGGAGGACTCATGTTGTAGTAACTGTTATTGTCTGAATGCACTTACGTATCTCAAGAAGCCTGTGGGGCTTAGAGCCACTGGAATGTTACTGCCCCTCCTTTGCTGCCATCTGCTTCTGTAATCATCAGCAACCTTTGCTGAGAGACAGTAGAAATGAGGAAGAAGAACCAAGTAAGGCTGTTAATCTGAAGTAGTGGAAGAAGCATGAAGACTGATGCTTGACAACTGGAAGCGCTGAGTTAGGAGTCACTGGGGAAGAGTAAAACTATGCAGCCCAGCAGCATGTTTAGTGGGATGAAAGGAGGATAAAATAAATAATGAAGTGTTGCATATTCTAGCAGAACTAAACACTACAGTAAAGAAATGTAAAGCCAGAAAACTCTTAAAATCATTCCTGGTATTTTTCAATATCTATTATTTATATAGATATTATATAGGAATGTATGCATGTAAATAGGAGCAAAAGAGGAAGAGGGTGGTGAGGCACTGGAACAGGTAGCCCAGGTAGGTTGTGGATGCCCATCCTTGGAAGTGTTCAAGGCCAGGTTGGATGGGGCTTTGAGCAGCTTGGTCTAGTGGAAGGTGTTCCTGCCCATGGCAGGGGTGTTGGAACTAGGTGATCTTTAAGGTCCCTTCCAACCCAAACCATTTTATGATTCTGTGATTATTCAGTAAGTTGTCTCAGGGTTGTGGAAAGCACGGGGTAACAGTTCTGTGCATGTTGTCTCTGCAACCAAATTGAATTACTTCTCTCAGACTTGTATGTGAACTTTTTAATGGGAAAACACCAGTTAAAAGCTACCTGTATCCTTGCTAATCGTGATGCCAACTCTTTTGGAATCTCTCTTTGGGGATACAGTTTAGAAAACGTAGATGTATGGACTTGGACTGATGGTACTGCTGATAAGGAAACTGCTCCAAACTGCTGGTGCGTGTAGTGCTTGAACTTCTGCAACATTGAACGAATAAACTCATACAAATACTCTCTGCTTGGAGCAGACCTGCTCTATATCACCTGCCATTATTTACATTTCAAGACTACACTGCTAATGCTTTTGGCTGAAGCAGATAAGTAAAGAGAACTCTGAAAAGCATCTGAATTATCTCTGGTAAAAAGACAATAAAAGGACACGTGGGATGATCTCTCTATGATCATGCAGTCATCTAAAGCTAGAATATGAAAATAAAACCAGTTTAAAGCCTCACAGAATTATTACTTTGGCTAAAATTAAAGTCTTTGGGATATATGTAAATCGCTCCTCATTCCTCACCAGCCTGGTTTGGAGATTTTAGCTCCCAAAGCTTGCTTAGTTTGAACGGCTGGATTCAAATTTTTCGCTTGCAAGACCAATTTAGATTCTAAGCAAGGCCAAAAACGTAGTACTGGTAAAGCATTAATATCTTCAGGCTTACTGTACATCTTCCTTTCAGTTAGATTTAAGCCTGCTTTTAAACTGTTTCAGTATTGCAGGTTTATGTGATGGTTCTGGGATTCTGAGTTCTGCTGTATTTCAGAGAGTTCTGTGCCACACACACTGTTGAAACAGTATTGCAGATATATGCCAATACTTACACTTTAATACTTTAAAAAGGAGATCTAAAAAAATGAAAAATCTGTGAAGTGAGGATAGAATGTTATAGCTGCCTCTTACCCATTTTATGTTTTCCTTCTAGTTACTTGGCATAACGATTAGATCCAGAAAGAAATAAAAAGCTCTTGTTTTTTCAAAAAGCAAGGGAATGTTTGCCAAATACCAATCTTAATAACAAGACTTTGTTATGAAACAGCTCCCTGCTTGATTCCAGGAAAAGGATAATTGTTATCTAGTACATTCTGCATGGCTTGTAGAGCTGATTATACATATACATGTGTATAGAGTATTTTCAAATATTCTCATTTCAGCAACATTAACTGTTCAGAAGAACTCCTACCTGGAGTTTTTTAAACAAAGTATTTTCCATCCATCTAAATATTTTCCGGTTTGAAAATTGTTAGCTTCTGCTGTATTTAATGCATTCAAAGATTCTTTTTTTTTCACTTTTTATATAAAATGTGCACTGATGTCTTTTGTACAATATGTAGGATTATACTGTGTTAATAGATTAATAAAAGAGACTTATTCCCTTCCCCTAGGAAGATTAAAAATAGACATCTTTAAAAAAAAAAAAAAATCCTGTAGGTCATATTTTCAAAGGTTGTTTCTGAACCTTTTTATCAACCTTCAGCAACTAAAAGGCAGAAGTTGTTACCATCATTTCATGCAGTGTTCAGGATGTTACAAATATCTTGAGTTGTGCTGTAGATGAGTTCCTGCATGTTGGTAATTTGTATGGAAATAATAAGAATTCTGGTGCTATTTTCATTTAAGCCACTTACTCCATGCTAAAATAGGAATTCTTTATCCAATGATTTTCCAGAATGAAGAGGCTTGGAGACGCATGGGAACCACAAAATAGATGCTGCCTTTTGTGTTGCAGCATTAACAGCCCAGTGGCATACTTGGGGATTTTAATGTAGTTGAGGAAGGGAAAGGAAATGTGTAGCAGTCTCATGCATCCTTCTCAATCTGAGTCCAAATGTGGGATTCTCTGTTGTGCATGTGTGGAGGAAGAGCTCTCCCTGTGACCAAACAAATGAACTGGTTCTTTTTCTTTCTCAGAAAAAAAAATTTCATGGCAGTCAATAATTTGAGCTGTGCTCTCCCATTTTTGCTCATTTTACTCATTTTTATTTTTAGTCTTACATTATCCCTTAAGTGTGGTACCTTAAGAGGTTTCTATCTGGTTTTATTAATTCATTACTGTTCCTGTGATAATTATTGTGCATTGTTGGCTATGCAAACAACATGCTGCACTTTCCGTTAGTCTTGCACAGAGCTGAAAGCAAAGGGCTGACATGCAGAGACCAGAATACAAATAAAAAATGCCATTTATAATTCAGTGGCTGACCAAATTAAAAATAACATGCCTAGAAAAATATTAAGTGCACTTAAAAAACCAAACCTCATTCATTAGGCAGTCCAAGGGATTTTTGCAGACTTTTAATTGTATTAATTAAGCATTGCTGTTTGTCAAGACTTAGATTGCTTTGAAGCAAGCATTTTTGCAATAGGAAAAAGGGACTTGGAAGATTCCTGCTCTGGTCTGAGTGCAGCTGAGTACCAACCTGGCCATATTTTGACCTTTAGTCTCTGCGACTTATAAACTCCAGGTTCTGGAGTTGAAGATGAATTTCCTGTGCCCTGTATCCCTCACCTCTCCTTGAACAACAGAAGAGCTAGTACTTAGCTAGCAATCTGCTGGGCCTTTGAACTGCAGTTTTCAGAAGACACAAATCTGATAATGTGAGGGAAATGGTAGAAAACATGGGTCCTTTCTTTTGTGCTAAATTGACTGGAAAACCAGCATCAGCTGTGTTCCTTCTTGGAAAGGACTAATCGGTGTGGTTTTTGAGATGACTTTTAAAACTGAGTATTTACATCCAAGTATTTAGAAAAAAAGGTGGCGGAACAGCCAAAACTATGGCAGTTTGTTGGAATGTTTTGACCATGTATAGTTGTTCTCATTCACTTTTAATAATTGGTTGTGATAAGGTTCAAATGTGAAACAAGACAACACTAGACAACAAAGAGCAAAAGTCTAAACTAAAAGTGGCAATGACCTCATTTTCAGCCCTCTTAAAGAGATGGGATTTGAAAGATTTGGGTATTCCTACTTAAAAGTTTTCAGTCTTACTTATGATGGAGGGAGAGTGCAGAATGAGGAACATTGACTTTGGAAAGCTCTTTTTAAGTTGCCGTAGTTGTCTCTGTCTTTAGCTCCTTCCAAAATAACTTGTCCTTCCTCTCTGGTGATATTTCAATGTTGTCTTCATCTCCTAGTAAGTGATAATTGATGTGCATGCTTTTAAGTAGTCAGTGGTGCTAGAACAGTAAAAACAAAAAAAAAAACCAAACACAATGCAAGAGGGAGATACAGAGGGTGCCTGAGCAATTTAGCATTAATTTTGCTACACTAAGATTGCTATGAGGTTTCTACCAAGGATATCTGCTGAATAAAAAAAATCTCTTAAAGCCTTGACTATCAATGCAAAATAGAAATGAGATGGTACCACTAACAGATCAGTAAAGGTAAGGGAAGTTACAGGTAGAAATCCCGATTGTATTTCAGAAAGCCTGGCCCCTCTTTGAAAGTTAGGGGTTTTTTAATAAAATCATAAATAGATGAGTGTACTGGACTAGAAAAGCTTGCATGCATCACTTCTCCCACTTTTCCAGTATTATCTGTGATGTTAATGGGATACTGTCCACAAAATTCTTCTGTTTCATTTCCAGTTTGTAGGATGTTTAGTTTGTTCAATCAAATGGGTGAGCGTTTGCTAACTTTCTGCTGAACAGTTCTGATTGTATTAAATCTGTTTTATAGTCTGTTTAATCTTGCAGTGCTTTTAGGGGGTCTTAGCTACAATACTGAAAACCTTTAAATGTTCAGTAAATATTCCCTTTTTTGCATGCTTCTTACTGAGCAAACAAAACAAATTTAATCTCAGGAGGTACAAAAGGTGATGTTGCATTACATACGTACAGTATTTCATCTGTGTCAGCATAAGCTAAAGAGCCTTTTTTGTGTAATTGCTTACTAAATCCTTTTAAATCTTTTAATTGTGTGGAATATATGCTTGTTTCATATCATTGAAAAATTATGACATTCTAAGTGACTAGATTCACAGACACTGGAACAGCAGCTCAACACCGAAATGTATGTTTGAAGTGAAATACTTCACTAAATTTAGAACAAAATTGCTTAAGTAACAGTATTTTCATTCACTGCAAGAAATTAAATATGTAGAAAGAAAAAACCTAGTGTTTGTCCCCATAGTCAGTCTAATAATTTGGAGAAATTGTAAGGGCTTGTAGTCTAAAAAGGCTCTCTGGTCAAAGGAGGTTTTCTGAGAGCAAAAATAAACCCCCTGGTGACTTACATTCACAAATGTACATCTGCACAGGAAGGAAGACTGAAGCATGTACCAGTTGAAGCATGATATATGACAGCCTGAAGTCTCCCTACTCCAGAGTCAAACTTACATATGCTTAAGAACATGGATTTCAGTCTTTGTGGAGAAATACCTTGATAAAAATAGGTGCTCTTGTACATCTCTTTCATTCTCTTTGGTACCATGGGATGGAGTTTTTCTTGTGTGTATGTTGTGATTTCTTGGATCATGTTAATTTCCTGTCTGTCAGAGAAATACAAGATGTGACCATGACCTTGCATTGCTCCATTCAACTGGGAAGTGTAATAAAAACAGCTTTGAAATAAAATATTTCTAAGGAAGGAACTTTTTGCCAGTAAAAATGCTGAAAACTACTCTAGTCATCATTTAAATCCCAGAACATATCTATTAATTTCACTGTAATTACTAAGAAAAGAAAAAAAGACTAATGGTTTTAGACTTGCAAAGGATCTTGAAATAATATTAGTCTGCTCCAAATTAACTGTTGGCTTGTTTTCAAATAGTGATTCATGGTGGTATTTTACTAAGCCTTTTTTATTGTCTTGAATAGTTCAGAACTTTTGTTTAACTTGCCAAGCAGTGCTATATGTGGTCCTGCCCTTAGTGCTTCAGAAGTTAAAGGAATATATATAGCTTCAATTAAACCTTTTGAAGAAGAATATACTTTAAATTATGTATAAACTTTGCCATTTAAAGCTGGGACAATCCAGTTTAAATTAGTTTTCTTATTGACAGTTTGAGAACTGTGTTTAGAAGTGGCAACACTCATTGGAGAAAAGTTTAGGGAAAGAAGAATATTAGAAAAATGTTAGAAGGGTGTATATTTACTTGGCTCCTTCATACACTGTCAGATTTTCTTACAGAGAAAGATGATTTACTTCCTCTTCAAGACAAGTGAACCAAGTAGATGCTATTAAGGAAAAGAGCCAGCTTTCCTAGTAGTTGGTAATATTTAATCAGTTATTGAAGCTGAAAGAGGGAAGACATTAGAAGTCAGTGTTGCAAAAATGAGTTTCTAAGGCACCTTAAACTGAAGACTTTGTAAGTAAATCCTGGGCACCTGCATGTATATCATCCATATGGAGCAGCAAGTAAAAGAGGTGGGGAAAAAACTACAAACCCCGAACCTTGGAGATGTTTATAGGAGCATTTCAATTTCAAGTCATCTGTATGTTATAAATTTATAGCAATTTTAATTTTAATGTATAATGAATCATACAGGGGTAGAACAGAGTAGACTATTTCAGTTGGAAGGGACCTACAATGATCATCTAGTCCAACTGCCTGACCTCTTCAGGGCTGACCAAGTTAAAGCATGTTGTTAAGGACATTGTCCAAAAGCCTCGTAAACATTGACAGGCTTGGGACATCAACCACCTCTCTAGGAAGCCTGTTCCAGTGTTTGACCACCCTCTTGGTAAAGAAATGCTTCCTAATGTCCAGTCTGAACCTCCCCTGGCACAGCTTTGAACCGTTCCTATCACTGGGTACCAGGGAGAAGAGATCAGCACCTCCCTCTCCCCTTCCCCTCCTCAGGAAGCTGTAGAGAGCAATGAGGTCGCCCCTCAGCCTCCTTTTCTCCGGACTAGACAAGCCCAAAGTCCTCAGCTGCTCTTCATAGGACATTCCTTCCAGCCCTGATGCTAAACTTACCAAAATAACTTTCAAATGAAAATACTTACGTATAGGATGTCAGTATGATTTCGTTGACCTTTCCCCATCTCTGTGGACTTGATGGAAACATGTTTTCCTATTGTGTGTTGGCATGAGCCAGAAGTTTGTGACTGGGAGATGTCAAAACTACCTGTTACTTTTTCAAGGTAGCTTAATAAAGTTTAATATTGATTTCGTAGTAGAAAGAAAGCAAGCAAAACCTTGGCTTGGTTAAGTTCATAGGGTTTGCCACTGATGTTCAAGGAGTCTGGTTTTATCCAGTGTACATGCTGTAGGTCAGTAAAGCATACACTTTTATGCTAAATTTAAATCAGATAGAGCAAGGATCACTCGGCCAGTTATTTTGTTATTAGTAACACCTTCCTTACAATTGCTTTCTTTGCAGAAGGGCAATGTTATTTGCTCATACTTGCTGTGACCATAGAGCAGATCCTCAGTTGGAAATGAAGAGGTAGGTAAGAATACAAGAAGAGCAGGCAAGAACCTTTATAAAGCTTGATATCTCAACTATAAAAATGTGAATTGAAATCTATAATATAGTTGGCAAATAGCTTATTGATTTTTGGTTTCTCTACTACAAAGACTTTCATTTTGGTTAATTTTATGCAAAAGAATAGTCTTAGTAGAAATAATTAGTAAGTATAAGGTTAAGCAAAGCTGCAACACTGAGATTTCACACTTTTTAACAGGATGAAATAGCAGTTAGTTTCAGATCATCTCACCCTGATAATCTAGAGATAAAAAAAAAACCTTTTTGGATTGTTCCTTGACATTTTATGTGGGAGAGAACAAGAAAATTCTTTGCATTTTTCTTGCTTTCAGTAAAGCCTTAAAAAAGCAACTTATCAGAAAACTGAATTATTTGTCATCTTTACAACAGCCTTCTGCTGCTTCCTTTATAGATATAAATAAGTAAAGCTAAGTGCAGACAAAATAAACATACATGTTTAAAAAATATCTAGAGAGTATTTGTGATTAGAATCAAGGAAAAATCTACACATCACAGCAAAAAATTAAATTGGGAGGCTTGCAAAAAGCTTTTTGGCAACTTAATCTGTTGCATTTGTTGTCTGAGTGATTGTAGTGATTGTTAAAATGATAAAGCACATAGGTGTTATATCCAATATAGCAGCAAAAGCTAGCTTTATATTTAAGAGCAATTTAAATTGTTCCCATGGGTCAATGACATTCTGAAAACATGAGGGTTTTCTTCCTCTGCAGGGATTTAGTTTGTATTGTATGTTTTAATGGAAGATGTACAATATGGTGCATATCTCATTCTATCCTGCGGGGATTTAGCTTATCCTTGAGTGTAATAATGACAAAAAGCTATGTTTTATCGATTCTTGTAACCAGATCTACCAACAAAGGGAATACTTTCCCTCTGGCAAAGTAAAAGCATTGGGGTTAAACATCTCATAATCTTTGGACAGGGGAGTCTTTATATTGATTATTTTTGTTTGGTTTTCAGTACATACAACTATTTATTGTAACTTAACATTTTTGACTCAAGTGAATCTTTAAGTGAAAAGCAAGAGTGCAAAATTAGTTTTTCTGCTATTGGCCTTTTAATGATATTTTTTTCTATCAGTATGTTTAGACACCTGTGGTATACAAGGTGCTTCAAAAAGAAGATATAGTTTGTGTCCTAAAGAGTACAGTATTTCGCAAATATGCTATGTGTTTTTATGGATGCGACGTTATTTGTATCAAGAGAAATAATACATCCCTCTTACGAATACCTTCATGAGGAAAGTAGCATTAAGATTATGCAAGGCTGTCAGTGTTTGTCCATACTGCCAGAAACTGAAGATGTTGCAGATCTACTGCAATGTCTACAATGTTCATTTACTCTGGATCCTATTTTGTTAGAGCAGTTGTCATGATTGCTTCTGCTGCTGTGTCATCTGCAGTACTGTTAGTGATTGCTTTACATCCTTGTGACAACTACTTTATGATAAATAGCTGTAAGCTATGCATTTATTTTCAAAATTTTGTGCAGCTCATCACCAAAATGAAGGAGACCAGCCACCTGACCAGTTAGTTTTCTTTGAATGATTGTTTGAAAAGTTGAGCTTTTCCTAATCTGTCAAGTTTCTGTCAGTGACCATTTCTGTGCTACACTTGTGCCCGGCTTTGAGCCCTGAGATTATGGTTGGCTGTCACTGTCATATTCAAACGTCGCTGAGCGTGGACCTCGGCTGGATTTGCTAAGGGATGGCGTTTATCAGCAGTCAGTACTTTTTCATCTGAGACCAGTTCGTGCAATGAAGTAGGAAAAGAGGTTGCAAAGACTGGTGTGTATCTTTTGAGATGCTTCTAGTCCAGTCAGCTGGGGGTTCATAATAAACTGTTTGATGGCAGGCAATGGTATGAAGAAGAGTGGTGCTTCCTTAATTAGTGCTGGTTCCAGCTGGGAGATGGTACCTTTCAACTAACGGTGGAAGCTGGCTCAGCTGCAGCAAAGCACCGGAATTGGCTGGATATTGCTGCTAGGAGCGCAGCTTTCTGCTTCTCTTAGCTGCTGTCTACCAGGAATGAAACAGAGGAGAAGCACCTGTACTGACAGTTACGGATCTATCCATGATGCTGTTAGTTGTTTCCTTACACCTCAGAATAGGGTGCAACAGTCCCAGGCAGTGCCTCTGTGCTGCCCCATGTCAGGGTGGTAGCCCCATAGGCATTAATTTTAGCTCAAAGTCTAACTGGTTTGTTGTTCTTCCAAGGAAAAAAGGAGAAAAGCTCTTCTACATCCAAGCTTCAGTCTCTACATCTGCACAGTGCGAAATAGAAATTATTTGCATTTAAGTGGCATGAAATAAATCGGAAAGCAAATGTTTAGCCAGGGTAATATCCAGAATTATAATATGAATTTAAAATGTTTTAGGAAGGTATTGTTTGGATAAGTTAGTACAAACATATATTTTGGAATGTGTTGATGCTTTTTAACTGATTTTTTTTTTAAGTTATTACCAACGTAGGCAGGAATGTTCCTGTTCAAAATCATATTAGTATCTCTTTCAACCTTTTAGGTTATTGATAGCTGCTAACACTTTTTTAAAATGCTGGTTGCTCTGCAACAGGTAGAAAACTCTCTTCAAAATATGCTTCAAACACAGCCTGTTTTGCTAATTTTCTATTTCGTGGCTACCTTCTGCAGGATTTCTTGCATCCGCTCAGGAAGCAGCTAGCATTGATTCCTTGTGGTGTGAGGCAAAGGGGGTTACTTAAATTGATACCTTTCTCACCTTTGTGAAGAAAGACTGCAAAAGAATGTCTTGGAATATCTAGATACTTTTATTATTCTCTGTCATGTTCAGGTTTGTATTGCCCTGAAATGCATGAGGTTAATGAAATAAATATACTGCAAAAGCAGTAAACCATCCATAATTTTATTATTAAGTGTTAAATTCATTTGGAACAGTCCCATGCTGAGGAACATGTTTGTGAAACATTGCTTTGTGCCGTGTAATGTCCAGGTGACATGAAGGTTATAGGACTAGATTTAATAATACTTAACAATTTCCAAAAGCTTGCTTTCCATTGTGAGTCTTGAAATTAGGACCAAAGACCCCTCTCTGCTTATACCCATGCCAGTCTATTAACTTTCATGAGAAAACTCATTCAGTGCTGTAACTGAAAGGGAACTTTGGCTTCATTGAGAACCTGAAGGCAGGATGTGGCTAAGTGGCATGGCATGTTCCCCTTCAGGAAGCTAGAGCACTAGTTGTCATCTTTCTCAGATAGAAAAATATGTAAAGCAATAATAATTTTTTTATATGTGTGAACTGCTCCTATTCAAGTTGGTATGTACACAAAGGCACAAATGTCTTCTGTTACTTCACTGTTCGAATAGGTAAAATGATGAGGTTAAGTGCTTATTTAGGCTGGAGAGGTGAATATTAGAGCTGTAATAGTCCAGTTCAAACCAGTGCCCTGATCCATCCTCCGGATACTCTTGTTATTTCCTACAGTAAACTTTCAGATATTATAGCAACACTTTTTAAAAACATCACTCCTTTTCACCGTATTGCACAAAAGGATGCTGGTTAACCAAATACATTTCTTGTTGAGAAATGTCTGGGGTTTTTAACCAATCTATTTATCTTTTCTTTATGTAGTTCCTAATTGTATGATGCTCAGTCTAAACTCGCCATTAGGAAAGGACAGGGTGAAGCAAAGCATCTGTTGCATAGGGACTGAGACTTGCAGTAAATGGTCATAGAATAGGGCTTGTCCTTTTCTTCCCCCTTCCCTTCTCCCCCCCTTGGTGCATAGTATGTATTAGATTTTAATCAGTGGCTGTAATCTGTGTAATAACTGGGTCATGCTAGTCCTGTCACAAACAACTGTGATTGTCACTTTCTGCTATCAGACTTGTGAGAACTGAGTACAGAGGTTATTTAATACACAGATCAACTTGGCTTTTGTCCCAGCAAAATAATGGAATTCACCATTTTTTTTCTCATGAAAACTGATGAGGATTTTTTTTTTGTCTAGACTTTTTTGGAGGTTAGTAGTGTTATTTAAACTGGCTAACTATAAGTATAATACTTCAAAAATTAGATACAGCAGCATTAGTTAAGTGGGAAAGATCTGGTTTTGCCATGCATTTCTGTATTTTAGTGCATAACTAAAGAATTTTTTGGGCATAGTTTTCAGGGATAACTTTTCCTATTGACTGATATAATAGAGTCATCACAACAGCTGCAAGGGATTGGTTACACTGCTGGAATTCACCCGGGTGCACACAGGTTTTTTTAATGCATGCTTTTTGAAACAAAACAGTTTGATAGCAGGTGTGACCTTTAACCCTTCCTAACTTTGAAGAACTTAATCATCATCATTTGTTCAGCACTGAATATATTTTGCAGGTGGAGGAAACAGAGGGAAATGTAGTTTGGTTTTGATGGGAAAGGGGGAGGATGAGGAATAGTTGTGTTGGTATTTTTACCCCTGTTTAAAACAAATTGGGCAAAGTTAATTTTTGAAAATTCTATCTAAACCAGATTTTATGTTCTGTTGAGAAAATCTGTTTTGCCATATAGTTACGGAGATGCAATTGAAAGATAGAGTAAAGCTTGAAGAGAGAAATGTAAAATGTGCCTATCTACTAAGATTTTGTATGCAGAAGGGGCTGGGATTGCTGTGGAAAGAGTGAATATACGAGAAGATACACTGAGAAGGTGCCTGCCTTGTCCCCAGAGGGTTATCAATTACACATTGGTCCTTCCCAACAAATGTTTGTCTTGCTGGCTTTTTGAGGACCTCAAATGAGGTTCTGTACCTCACTGAGCAAACCCTTATATTTGGGGGGGGTGCATAGCGTTGTGGATGTGGCTCTCTGGATGAACCAGCTAACCCTTTATAGAGTTGTGGAGATCATGGTAATGGTCGTACAGCGTGGTGTATGAGGATGTGGATAGCAGTGCTGCAGCCCGTGCAGAGGAGAACATTGCCTTTATGGGACTGAATTCTCAACTAAAGCACCTGCTTGTTTTTTCAACCTTGTAGATTAACTTTGGTGTAAAAGTGGGTACTAAAAATGACAGAATCCGAGGATACGGAAGGCAATTTTATCTGCCAATATAAACTGGAATAGTCATATAAATATTTATACAAGTCAGCATGATTACAAAGCTTGTACTAGTTATTGTCCTTGGATGGCTGTTGATTGTGCCAAATAGTTGTATGGTATTGTCACTTGTGGTATGGTCCATTATGACATGGATGAAAATGGGACTCACTTTCACAAGTGACTGAGCACATATGGAAATTCAGATCTTTACAAATAAAAGCTAGAAATTCATGTTTTAATCACCATATTAACAGTAAATATGTCTGTATATATTTCTCCCTAATCTGTAAACACAAGAGCATATGCTGCAATTACAAATTACAATTACAGTGCTCTGTTTTGGTGCTGAATTAGTCCATGAAAGGGCTTGTCTGTTCGAGCGTTTCTCTTCATACAGAAGTTTCGTGAGTTCTGACTTAAGTAAATAGTTTCTTACTATCCAGCCTAGGCTTAGCTGAGAAAAGTTGGTTTTGTGGTTGAGGCTGTAGATAGGATGGCAAGCAGTCCCCAGAGCCTGCCACAGCTTCTTTTCAGCATGAGGCAACTTACTGTTGCAAAGTCATTTCAGAACTCAGTTTATTTGGGTGTCTGTACATTTTGGCTGCTGACAAGTCTGTTGTTCTTGTGGTGGCACCAGAAGTTTTTGGTATCAGTTGTGAAATTGAGTATGCTCGATACCTCTGAAAGTCAGATTTGTGCATCTGGGACTACAGTCTGAAGGTTGGTGACATTTCATGGATTTGATCTTAATTTTTGTGGCTGTATTTAACAGAAAATCCTTGTCTCTGCATTTCCTTAATCCTTGAGTTACTGCAACTGCAGATTGGTTATTTGCTCCTCCTTTTCCCCAGCTTCCTCATGGCTGCAGGGAGCAATTTTTACTACTATGTACTACCTACGGGCATGTCCCAGTTACCAACTCTACTGCTTCGTTGGGTTGGAGCTTTTCCAGACAGTGAATTACAGCTGCTAGAAATTTGCTTTTATACAAATCTTATTTTTTTCAACAGTTAAATTAAAATGGATTTATATTTCTTGAGGAAATAAATATAATAGCTTTATATTTCTTGATGGAATGTTCCATCATAGTTATATTTATGTGCTATATTGCTTGAGACACACCATGAATGAAGATGAAGAGTAAAAGAGGGCTTAGCATCAGTGTTTAGCTTTGCTAGCTTAATTTGTTCTTCCATCCTCTCTGCTGAGGAAAGGGACAATAGGAATGGTCACGTTTATATTACTCTACACTGTCAATTACATTTTCATCGCCCTTTTACTATCATGTTAGTTAGCAGTGCGTAGAATATATATCTGAAGTGGCCCGTTGCTACGTTACGAGCTGGTTTGCATTGGATTGTACTTTTTGTTTGGTGTAACATAGTGTTGTGAGTCAGCGGCTCAGCTTTATGTGGATTATTTCACCTTTACCTTTACAGTCACTCAAGAGTTAGAAATAGATACAGTCTAAGCAGTACTCACACCTAGTGTGGGCATGGTTGCAGCTATCTTGAGATGATTCTGCCAGAACATTTTGGTTCCCCTGGACTAGAATTTCAGCCCAATGTGTTGAATCTTATGCTTCGAAGGACACCAGATCTCATTCCTGAGGACCAAATTAAGCTTCAAACTTTTGTGAAAATCTTCGAGGAATCTGAAGTTTGAACTGTTTATCTGGTGGTGTGAAAGCATACAAATCTACTCTTTTGGAGACCTCAATGTAGAAATACTAAGTGATCTGTTTTATGCAAGGAGCTGTTTCTTAATTCATTGTTTTCTGTACCTTTTTAAAGAAGTAATATTAAATGTGCCCTTGGTGGTAAAAGTAAAACAAGTCCGTAACTTAACTGAAGCCATGGTATGGTTACATCTTCGGAGTGATCGTATGTCACATTCACAGGCAGGAAATTCTTGAAAGGACTTGCAGCTTCTTCATGGGAATTTTTTTTAAAGTGAAATTCATGTGAAACTTACTGATCCAGTAGCGAACAAAATGAAGTGCTTGCTGAACAGTGGTAGATAAGAATAATCTGCATTTGGGTTTGCTATCCCCTCATCAAAGTGATATTGTTTATATTAGATTTTTAAGAAATAACAAAAACTTGCATAGAAAAGTTAATTTGTATAGGTACATTTTGTCATTCTGTTTCCTGTATTATAGCAAGACAGAATTTATGGCCAAAGTAAGTTTTTGTAATGGAATTACGAAGGACAATTAAGAAGGCTTGTGATTTGCAATGTCAGAACATGGTGTTTTGGTTGTCTGTTCCCATCATATGCAAACTTTATCATGATTTTCAATGGTACTGAATTTTTATCATGTTGGTTTATTTGGTCTCTTGTTGAAAACTGGAAAAGCCTCTGGAATAGTAATCCCAAAAATCAGCTGCATAAAATTCCTTTTGAAAACCCAGCTGTCTTTGTAGCTGTAATTATTCTCTGAATTACTTGTTTGCAAAGACTCAATTGAATATGATTGTATGCCTTTTAAAATAATTCATATTCTAAAATATCTGATTTTTATGATTTGCTTTTCCATGTATGGGAAGAATTAAACAAATTGGCATGTGCTTGTATATTTCATATATTTTCAATTACTCTCTTTTTCCCTCCTTCCAGGCCAGCCAGACCATTCAAGTTACCAAAAAGGTAAGGTCTAATACTGTCGCGTGAGGTTTGCAGAATCATAAAGCAGTAGATGAGGTGATAGCAAAGCTGTTATTCCCCACACAGTGCAAGAGTAAGGAATGTTCAAGGAAAATAGTAGGCAAATTCAAGCAGATTTTAAAAGAAAAACCTATTTCTTTATGCAGTGGGTGGTGAATTTCTGAAACTGCCATAGGAGATTGTGGAGGCAGATAGCATCAGCAAGTTCAGACAACGTTCAGAAGACTTGTTCTGCAATGGGTCCCTAAATAAACACTCAAAGGAGGAGTCAGGGACAAGCTCTTTAACATCCCTAATCACACATCTGTGAATCCTGGGGGAGCAGGAAGGGGATAGACCACAGAAAGTGGCCAAACTCACGTGCTCTATTTATGGAGAGACAAGTAGTCTCTCTGTAAATACTGGGCCAGAATTTTAAAATCTATGCAGATTTCCATGTTCCTTGTTTTCAAATATTTGATGGCATTTTTTGTTACTATCTGTGCCATTCTCTTTTTTTTTTATGTACGCTATCTGCACAAGCATAAAAACTCTGTGGCTCAGTACCTTTTTGATTAAGGGTTATTCTGAGAAGTGGCTTGGTAGTATCATCAATACTGATGAAATAACCTGACAGAAAAGTTCAGAAAATTTCACCGTAATGATCTTTTCTTCTTCGTAAAACCAGAAACCCCATGCAATCGGGAACACTAGGTTTGGACTGTATATGCTCTGAAGAATGGCAGGGTCATAGAAAACAACAGAGCAACTTATCTAGAACTGTTAGTGCATCAGTAATAGCAATAAGAAACCATCTCAAGTGAAAATACATTAAAAATATAATCCACCTTTAGGTTTTGCTTTCAGTAAAGAACAGGCCTGTTTGCTAAGTATCTGTTTTGAGTTGCATAAATCAGTTTGTTAATTATGAATTCAGTCACGCAAATGTCTGTTGCTCATAGTGACCTCTTTATGGTACGGAAACTATATATGGTATGTTTCTATCTCTTTATATGAGACTAGATAGTGGTTTAACCGTAGTATGTCTGCATATAAGTGCTGAATTGAGAAGTTTAACACTATCCACGTGTTATGCTGTAGCTTAAAACGGGAAGGAAAAGTAAACACTATCTTTTTTACCTTCTTTTGAAGAAAGCATCTGAGGTCTTAGATTACCTTGGGGCAAATTGCTTGAAACCAGTCTTTTAGTGGTGCTAAATGGGTGAGATAAATAATGATTGAATTACTTTACTGTATCTCCTAAGCATTTTTAATTATTTAAAAAGTGAAAAAAACCCCCAACCCCAAACCTTTTTCAGGTGTGTGAAAAACATCAGGGGAAAAGAAATTAATAAAAACTATAAGGCAGCTTAAAGTAGCGTTACCATTCTAACAACTAGATTGAAATCAGGGGGTGAAATGGCAGAAAAAAGAGATTTCAGTCAGTGTCATAGTTATTGAGAATTCATTATTCAGTGCTTGAATAGTTTGGAGAAAAAAAAAAGGTGATAATGTGTCAGTGTAGCTATATGTCCAGCTCATTGCACAATCGTTGTTTTAATTAGGCACCAAAAAGCAGGAGGTGTTATCCTGATTTAGAAAAGTATTAAAGGATGTGCATAGCACTAAGGATGTCCTTTCTGAATGTGATTCCTTGAGTGAGGAATTGATTTAAGCATTTTTCTCTTGGACTCAGACTTTTTTGGGCAAGTGGTGATTTATGCAGAATCTAAGTCAGGGCAGTGGCTTACTTTTCACAGAGAAAATAAAAAGTAACTAAACTCATGGCTTTTTAATGGGTGAAAAATAAAGTAACTGTCATCTGTTTAGCCACTTACAGTGGGTTGGGATCGAGGCTGGCTGTAGGCAACTTGGTTGGAGCCAGAGCCCTCAGCAGCACCAAATGATGCTCAGACAAGTAAAATCAAAATATAGTGTGGTTAGTCCTTTTTGATGTTTTAGCCCAGGTCAGCTTTGCTTATCTGAATTTCAGTATGTGATACAAGAAACAGGACAAATTTGCAGGTGTAAACAAGCACTTACTGTTTTTTTCTGTATGTGGCTTATTAACATGTTAAACACTTCACCTGGGACATAGGGGGTTTTACAGCTAGTGACTGAAGCATTTAACCAATTTAAGAGCTGCTCAGCTGAGAATGGAAGTGTAGAGACAACATGTCAAAGCAGTAAATCTGGCAGTAGTGATGAATAGGAAAAGAAATCTTTTGGGTATAATTTTTATGACTTAAGAGCAAATGTCTATAATAGTCAATCTAGCTTGGTGTTTATGAAAACAGTCCTATAAATAGGAAAATTCTATTAGGTCATTTACTTCACTTCTACTTTGTACAATTGCTCATCTGGCAAGCTGCCCCTTTGTGATTCACTTTAATAAAAACTTAAACTTCAGATTTCTTTTCAAGCTTTTGCTAATTAACCTCTTGTGTAAGAATTATTCCACGTTTACCTAATGGGAGATTGAGATACACCTAGGGCTTTGGAATTCCTTGCTCCTTAAAGCTGTACTTAGACCCTTAGACCACATGCTTTGGAAAGTCAGCAATAAGTTTGCTCACTGCCGTCGAGTTTACAGTTAGGAAACTGGGAAACTGTTGCAGGAGTGAGGAGCTGGGCATTACCTCCCTTCTTAGCAATGGGACAGAAAATTTCTGCAGAGCCGATAATTGAACTGTGATTAGGTAATGAGTTGCTCTGAAACTGAAAAAGAACCATAATCTTTTAAGACAGTAGAAATAAGTAAAGGAGTGCTCTGCTATAAACCTTAATGTTCTATTGCATGTAACTTGAGGAGGAAATAAGAGTATAGATCTTCTTAATCAATATTTAGTGTGTACAGAGACTATTGGTATAGAATAATTCATAGCCTATAATTATTTTTCTAATGCCTGTTAAAGTTTATGGGACTTTCTGTACTCTATTTGCTCCCAAGATTAGACAATGTTGCCCTTGAAACATAAATTCTATGAATTCAAGTCTTTACTGTAAGAAAAATTATTAATAAATAAAGATTTCTGGGTTTCATTTTATTTTCTGATACTTTTCTGTCAATTTAACAAAAATAAAAATATTTTGTGAAAATGATGAAAATTAGATTTACATATAAAAATTCTTATACTCTTAATTTAGAATGAACTAGGAGTTAAAATCTGAGGGTATGTGTTATTCTAGAAGACTAAACAATAAATGCTGATTAGTTTATGTATCATGTCGCAGCTCCCTTGGACCTTTGAATTTAAAACATATTTTATGGATCATTGGTATATAAGGCTTGAGTATTTTTTAAGTGACTGTTTTAAATATAGAGGAAGTGTTTTCTTTCGGGTCTTACTTTAAAATTGATTTTTCCTCTCTTTGATTTTTTTCTTAAAAAAGCTTAAGCTTTTAAAGAAGAAACTGCAATGTTTTCTATCATTAAATTTTTAACAAAGCATCTATTTTTAGTGGTCCCCAACCATGGATAATATCCATGCCAAAAGTTAACTATAAAGTTAAGAAATAGTCTTAAACAACAGCTTTTACTTCACATATGCTTTGGGGGGGCGGGGGGCGCATTTTTTAATGTAAAAGCATTTTATGTAAATTATTACTATGGCAGTTTTAAATACTGAACATGTACTAAACAACAGAAATATCTATTTCAGTAGCCTATAGTTAATCACCTCTGTAGCAGCACAAAGAAAATCTGAGATAAAGTCTGCATTTTTGTTAGAATCCTGTGGGGAAAAAATAAGTCTGATGTGAAAAGCTTTTCTAAGTAAGAATAGAAAGTTTCAGTATGGAGATTTGATAGAAAGTGTTTGGGTTTGGTTTTTTTTTTCTTCTTAATTCTACACTTTTTTTTTAAACTGTTCCCAAACAGTTTCCACCCATTTATGATAGCTAGCTTAATTTCCTGTAAGTATAACAAAGCAAACAGGTCAGTGTTTAAACATGGTTCTTTATAGAAGTGTGGAGTACTTTTGTGTGTAACTTTCATTTCTGTAACATCTTTTTCTCTGCCTCTCTCCATGTAGCTATGCTGCGCTGATAGCAGACTGGCCTGTGGTGGTCCTGGGCATGTGTACTGTGTTAATAGTGGTGTGTGCGCTGGTTGGAATATTAGTTCCAGATCTTCCAGATTTCTCTGATCCATTGCTGGTACGTAAATATTAATCAATTGCATTGTCAAATAAGTTTTTTTGGTTTGCCGTTTTTTCAGTGATACCAGTAAGTACACAGTACTTGAAAGTACACAGTAAGAGGCAAGTAGGGCAATTGATACCTTCCCCTTAATTTGACATCTGCCCACAGGAAAAAACTGACTCTTAATATGCCTGAAAAGGTTTCTGGTACTATGAACCCGTTTGGCAATCAATTTCCAGGGAGATTCAATTGGTACTACGCTTGCAGAAGCAAGTTCTGTCTAATGAATCCACAAAAGAAATAAGTTGTTACAAGGCTCTTTAATTCCTCTAATTTAAAAAAAAAAAAGTATTAAGTCTTGACATTGGAGCAGCTAATGGTGATACAAAGATGCAGTTCCCATCAGAGAGCGTTATCCACTAGTTTAGATTCCTTCTGCATTTTGCTATTGAAAGGTCATATGTCCTTCAGCAGAACTGCTGTAGATAGAACAATGTAAATTCATCCCAGTTTTAGATGTACAGCACAGTACAACACAACACAGACCATACGTTCTAAATCAGATTTCAAAGAGTGAGGACCAGGATCTATTAAAGGAAAGGGGATTCTAAGTGCCTTCTGGGCATGAAATTATATCCATATTGAAAGACTGAAAGTAATTTTTATCAGATTCTGTTAAATACTGTGTAATTTCTTACTTTTCATAAGCTGTCTTACCCATGAGTAGCTTTCAGGACTTTTATTGGAAATACTGTATTTAATTATTATCCTCAAATAAAAATATACTGTTCCTATAAGTTATTGTTATTTATATCATTGTAGCCTATATCTGTACATATCCATATGTAATGGATATTTCTTGAAAACAGCCAAGTTATTAAAATTGTTTCAAAGTCACTTTCAGAATTATTTAAAGATTCACCTTATTCTTGGAGAAACAGAGAAGATATACTTGAGTGTTTGTAAGCATATTTCATCAGTAAAGAGTGATAATTGAGACACAGAAGAGGACTTTGTAGAATGCCCTTGTTCTGAAAACTAGTTTGATAGACTAAATTATCATCACTTCTCAGGGAGAGAGGTAGTACGTGCAAGAATTCTTAATTCCTTGTCACTCTATACAGTTGGCCATGATTTTGTCTGACCTGTCATAAAGCATTTTACCTTTAAAAGTAGATGCCTGGAGTAACTATGCTTCATAATGAAAACTATCCATCACTTTGATCATGTTTCCACTTTCCCCATTTGAGCTGAAGAATGAAAAGTATTAATGGAATTTTATGATGATCTTCATCTAGGGTTTTGAACCAAGAGGGACAGCCATAGGACAGAGATTGGTCACATGGAACAATATGGTGAAAAACACAGGGTACAAAGCAACACTGGCAAACTATCCTTTCAAATATGCGGATGAGCAAGCTAAAAGGTAAGAATTTGTATTAAAAACGCGTTTTATTTGGGCTTTTTTGTAGGTACATAGTGATTGCTCCAGTGCCCTCTGAAGTTAATATATATATATTGCCACTGATTTCAATAAATACTGAATCTGATCATCTACAATTCTCAAGGCATTTCACATGGAACTAGATATTTCCCATCGCAAGCTCTTTAAAAAAAGTGTATCATTTTAGTTTTCTCTTTTAATTATGGATATTTTCAGTACTGGGCTCAATGCCATTTCCTTTGAAGTCCGTAATTTAAACGAAATATTCAGTGAATGTTTCACTTCTTGTATACCAAAGTCACATTGGTAAAAATATGTTTTCTCATATGTAAGAGCTATTAAAATGTGTGACTTGTTAATAGAAGGAGTATCCAAACAATCTCTTTGCTAAGGTAAGGTAAAACTATTCATTCTGTTTTAGTCATCAAGATGACAGATGGTCAGATGATCACTACGAAAGAGAGAAGAGGCAAGCAGACTGGAACTTCCACAAGGATACCTTTTTCTGTGATATTCCAAGTAAGTAGAGAAATGATGTAAGGAAGGCTAAAAACTTTTGCCAGTTGAATGATTTCTGAGCTCTTCTGTATATTGTATGCCTTATTAGGAAAATATTTTTTGCTTGGTATATTCACGATAAGCACCTTCTTTCTGCGTGCAGAAGTCTTCGAAGAAATTGGGCTGAAATGTTGTCTTCTATTGGTTCTTCCTAGGAAGCAAGTGTTTTTACTTAAAGTGCTTCCTTTAAGT
Source organism: Buteo buteo (assembly GCF_964188355.1). Classification (NCBI taxonomy): domain Eukaryota; kingdom Metazoa; phylum Chordata; class Aves; order Accipitriformes; family Accipitridae; genus Buteo; species Buteo buteo. Next base: position 7,926,343 of record NC_134182.1, on the reverse strand, counting down.
GATTCCGTTTCCTTTAAGAATTTTTATTAGTTATTGGTAATGCTGATCATTGTAAAAGCAGTGTTTTGTGTATGACTATAGAGGTAGCACTTAATTCACACTAGGGAAGAAGTTGTGTTTTATCTGTGCCATTAACTTAACTCTAAGAAATCAATCTAAGTCAAAATACTTTTCCTGTATTTATCCTAAAAGACAGGTCATATCTTGTACAGAATTTAGGAGTTTGTTTAGGGGACACCCCCACCCCCCCACCCCCCCGATAAAAACCCTACACACACACAAAATAACCCAAACAAAACACCCCCCTTGAAGAAACAAAAATAAAAAAAACCCTCACCTTAAATTACTGAAGGCTTATGAAGCTGTCGATAAGTTAAACTAGAGGACAAAAAACACAAAGAAGTCTTTATTGACTTTTTACAAGGCATACTGCAAAACTTTGATAAGTCCTGTTCTGGCAGAGAGCGTGCATTAGCAGATGTAGATCTTGCCTTTATTCATATAATGACCTGGGCTCTTTTGCAGCTACTTCAATATGTGAGGACTGATAACAGAGCACAAAAACATAATTGTGAAATTATTTGTTTATATTACTTGATCTGAGAGAGCAATGACTAGGAAAGACGGGTGAAAAACAGATTTATGATTTTTAGTTTCGATTACGGTATGGTCTTACATTTAAGTGAGAGGATGAGAGCAAGGTCGTCATTTCTGCTCCTGTGAGCAGAACCAAATTAGACTAAGCATATCTTGTGTAAGGAAGAGGAAATGTACTTGAAACTCTACAGAGCATAAACTGCAACTTGAAGCAGAATTAACTCCTCTTATCCTGCCTGCTGTTTCTGCATAGTCTCACTCCCATTCTTTCCACTACTGTTTCTGCGTAGTGTCAGTTGTGGCAGTCATGAAGGAATTGCACTTCTATGGGAAAGTTTGCCAGTCCATTATGTAAAGAAAACAGTTGATTTCCTCTTGACCCATTTTAGTCATTCCTGGTATCTTTCTTTGTCTGCTCCAGGATCTGCAGATTTCAGTTTCCGTGATCCTAAAGCATGGTCAGAGATCATGAAGCACTACCCCTGAGTCTTTTCGTTACAGTCTTGCGAAAGGCAAAAATTCTGCACGTTCACAGCAGTGGGAAAAATTCAGCCTTTTGGTTTTTGGAATATTGTAATTAATATGATAATGTTTCTTAACCCGAAGTACCATACTGTGTTACGCAGTACTGTATATTTGTGTGTGTATATATGTTTCCTTTGTTAGCTATGCATAAGTTTCCTTTCCTAAAAGCTCTCTTCTAATAAATGTGATTTAATTTGTAATTTAAGCTCTATGTGTCTAAACTGTAGAATTCTTAAAAATGGCCTCAAGGACATCACAACAATTTCCACTGCAGACATTTGCTTCTAAAGCAAAAGCATTCTTGTAGAAACAGCTTTATAATTATTATTTATATTCCCAAATGACTTACTAAATCAGCCTTTGATTACTATTATCTGCGCACTGCCATTATGCTGTGCCAAGAATTTCATAGTTTGCTGATTAGATCTTTTGATTTTTGTTTGTCATATTTCAGAAGATAGTTTTAATAGAAGTGTGTAGAGCTTCTAAGTGGTACATAGTATTGAAGATGCCATATTTACTATAAGCACTTTAAGGAAACTGAAACTTTCATGTGGACTGAGTCTTACAGATAAATAGCTCATCTTGAAAAGGAGGTGGATTCCCATGACTTGACAAAGATTTCATCTGTGTCCTTTGAATGGTGGGATTTTGCCTCAGTCTTTGATACCAGACAAACCCAAACAATCTATAAAACCCCCCTCCTGTAATTCCAGGTGATCGCTATTCACGAGTGGTGTTTACATCAACAGAAGGAGAGAATTTATGGAATTTGAATGCAATTAAGTCAATGTGCAATGTAGACAACTTGAGGGTAAGTAAAGATGGCATTTAATTTGTTTAACTTGCAGATATGAAGCATGCATTTGAAACTTTGGTTTTCTGCCCATTGCCATCCAGTAGCATATGAGAGGACTTCACATTGTTCATATCCTTTTCGAATGGCATGTCAGCATGCAGACGAAGTTAAAAAACAATTTTCAATTTGTAAATCAGATTATATAAGGGAATTTATTTGGTTTTGCTACTAATACCATCTAGAATGGGGTGGAGGAGGCCTGCTTCAGAAGTTTTTTTGCAGAAAGGATTATCTTAACTTTTGTTGTGTGTTTCCTCTTAGAATATTATTCCATGGATTTTTGTTCTTGTTTCCCAGCAAATAATACATTTTTCTTGCCTTTTCACCTTCAGGTGAACTAGCTGCATTCTCATAGCATATGCAGTTTTCTCTGACACTCAGTTGGTCACTCAGATTTTTTTTGATTTTTTTTTATGGTTATTTTTTTTAGGTCAGAAGAGAATAGGTTGGCAGAGGGACATCAAAGGAACATAGATACAGTAGCTAGAAAGGTAGCCTAATTAATTAGGTGTGCATAGTGATACTTTCAGAGTAATATTAATTTTCTCTTTAAAACTGAGAAAATGAAAGAAGACATTTTAGCTTTGTCTATGTGGCACCATTGTAATTTTTCCTGGCTTTCCTTGTACTCAGTACCTTGCATAGTCAAAATAAGCATTGTAATAGCCAGCTTCAGAGGCTACCATAGCTTCTTTTACATGTGTTAGAAGACAGTTTAGCACTCTGATTCAATTCGATGTCTGGTTTCAGCTGGTGGAAGTTAACTGACAAAGGCTAAAATAAAATAAGCATTCAGATGGTACATTTGTAAAATATAAGCTTGTCACTTGCTGGAGTGAACTCCTTTGAGCTGCTGAGTAACCATAAATTTTTGCATACTGTTGACTTTGTATGGAAATAAAGCAATATGTTTTTCTTCTATTAATAATGATCTGTTTATTTACAATTTTTTCTCCTCCAAAACAAAAAAAAATCATAAACGATTAACTTCATATTATACCACATTTATTTAATGAGGAATATTTTCATTATTAGATTTGTTTATTGTTACCTTTAGACCACTGTATTAATTTAGTGAATTCCCAGACTGTTTTCCCTAACAGCTGGCATTTGCTTGCTTAAAATGTTGAGCTGTAGCAAAACACTGTATAATGAATCTCCCTTGGCAGTCTGCTGACAGGCATTTTGTCCTGGTTGGCCTCTGTTGGTGTAAGTGGTTTTTGCCTTCACATGTTCATGAAATGTTCCTTATTTCCCCATCAGAGATTATTGCACCAACAGGATGGCTCATGTGATTACCCTTTATCTCTTTCAATCAGAATGAGCCAGGTGAGCAAAGTATAGTATTTAAACTAGCCCAGCTCAGTTTTGAATGAACTGAGCTAGGGAGTGATCATATCGCCAGTTCAATCAGGAGATACAGCAGGGAATAACCTTTTACAAGGGTAAAGACTGAGAGTTAAGGAGGAGATGCTAATCTGTGCATTTAGCTGTAGAAGTTCAGTCACATAAACAGCTGATGCAGGTAAATCCCAGATAGTATAAATCATTGCAAAGCTATACCATCTGAATAAAAAAAAAAAAACAAAAAAAGCCAAAAAACTGTGTAACAGAATAAAGACAGTTAATTACCTCTGAAGAATAATCTTTGTAATGGTTGCATTACTCCTGAGGATTTTTTCTTTTTTTCCTCTCTATATGCACACTTTACTAATAATGTATTGTTTCAAGTACTGCTTTATTTTCTGAGGGAAGGATCAAACTACTTTACTTCAGAAAACAAGCACTGTACATCTTGTATCCATAAAAATAGCTCTTCCTTTGAAATAAGAACACTTCAGAAAATTAAATGTTGGCTACTTCAGCTACGCCCACAGTTGCGTAGATATTTATGGAGAATATTGTTGCAGATAATGTTTCTATGGATCTTTTTTGTCATTTAGGTATTTACTTAAGAATATAGTAATTGAACATCTCAGCTGAGCAGAAAGACAGTGCATCATGATAGCAGCATTGATTTTTAGCTAGTTAGTAGACAGAACAAGTTGATATGGTCAGGTTTTGCAATTATTGCTGGTCAATGTTTGTAAATTTATAATAAAAATTAGATACTCGGGGCTCAGAAAGGGCTAAACTTTTTTCATTAAATTTTTTTAAAAATCCTTGTTACTTAGTTCAAACGATTTTAACACTTTCTAACAATTTCTAAGAACTTCCAACGCTTTTTAGAACTCATGAAGTGCTGTGATATGCCCCACTTCCTAATGCTAAGTTCGGCTAGCAGCCAGTCCCTAGAGAGGATGCTGACTTGCACTGCAGCTATCAGAAGAAATTGATGATTTCAGTGACCTTCTGGTCTTACAGACTGTCTTCTAGCTGTAGTTGGTTTGTTGTTGAATCCATGCTCGTTCAGGGCCACAGTTCTGTTGAAATAAGTGGCAAAGCTTTCTGTATTCAAAGACAGGAAAATCAGACACTATTTTCTGGAAATGCATACCTTGGAATTTATGTATTTTTCTGATGATAAGCAGGATTTCAGCACCAACTAGTATTTGCTTTAGTATGAACTAACAATATATCCCTTATGTGTTAATGGTATTCCCGTCTGCTTGTAACTACTTTAACTATATGTTTTACTGACACCTGGGGACTCCATCCTGCAGCTGCTCAGCATATGGTAGTCCTATAATCTTCATGGAAACTTTACATACAAAGTAGCTGTAGGAGGTGTTCTAATTTTTTACTACTTGGATAAGAAGAGCCCTTTTTTTCACCTGTTAATTGCAGAATATTTTCCCTATAAACTGTAAACAGTTATTTTATAAACTTCAAACATTGTAAATGATCTGCTCAGACTGCTTCCCCAAAACTGTGTATTTGTGATTCTCTGTCACTGTGTAGATCCATTTGGGCAGGGGCAAATCTGCCCACAAACACACCAAGTGTGCAGGTTGCACCGCTTAGTTTCCTTACTTGTTCCAAAATAAATGAAAATGTTGCCAGTGGCAGACCAAGTCTGGCAACAGCAAGTTGGCCTTTTCAATTCTTTTGGATCATCAACAAAGCCCAATGCTACAATATATTAACATTTTACGTAGTATTTTAATGAGCTATCCAGAGCTTAATTTTGTATTTTAATTTCTAATTTCCAGCTGCCAGCTCATGTTACTTTATCTTTGGCAACAGTTACTTTACCAGTGAATGTTTATGGCCTGCAGCAAGTGTTGAAGAACAGCATATAAACCTCATTGTCCCATCTTGAACTTGAATACATAGAGAAGACAATACAATCCTTTCCTTCCAATTTACCTATTATATCCTCATAGGATTAACCTGGAGATGTGCCATGAAAAATACAGATATGCTATTCCAGTGCTTCCTTTTATTTAGTAGGTTGTTCAGTTTTTCCTGAGTTTGCATGTGTGAGTGTTTTTATCTGGAAACAATCAAATGTGAATTATCCTGGTTTTTTGGAATGCCAGTTTGTTATTGTTCAGAAACTGGTTGACAAAAGTAAGTCCGTATTAAAGCTTTAACTGCCATGAGAATCTCCAAGTGCAGTTTTTTTGTCTGCATTGTAAAGGATTGCTAATAATAAACCTGTGCGATTTTGCTAAAAAAATAAAAAGAAAAAAGGCCAAAAAAAAAGCTAAGTGGTATACTTAAGCACACAGCTTTATTAATGTGACTGTTTTAATGTGTGTTCATTCTATGTAACTTGATTAAGAATGAAATTTTACATATATCTATTTGAAGGATTAATTCTAATTTGTCATGTTTAACAAGCCAGAAGTTCTGGCTTTTAAGACTTATATTCCCTGTGCCCTGTCAAGATTGAATTTTCCCAACTTGAGAAAATTCCCCTTATCTAACCTTGTTACTTAAGAGCTTCAGTCATATTTTATAGATACTTTCACTTTTGTCTAGCAGCGCCTTATGGTGATTTAGCTAAGTCATGCTCTGACTGGTTTCAACTAAATCTGGGATATTGTTGAAGCGAAAGAAGAGTATCCACATAAGGGATTAACACTCATATAGCTAAGGAGAGTCCTTAATCAAAATGTTAAAATTGCTGTCATTTTTGTAAAGCTCTGGTAGGAGTTCCTAGGCTTTGGGCAGTCACTTGAGCTGACAACAGCAGTCCTCCCCCGTGATCCAGCTCTGTGCCCTGTCTGCACTTGCCACTGATGTCTCCTTGTCCTGGTGACATCTCTGGCTTTGCTGCTGCTGCATCCTTCTCCACTCCTGAGTCAACTCTTGAGACTTTGTCCCACAGTGGGTGCAGGATTCAGAGGCATGACCTTTGTCTCTGCACAGCAGGGCTTACTTTGGGGTGCTTCATGCCAGAGTGGAATTATCTTGTGCTCATGCCTTGGAAATCCTGCATGACTTAGGGACACACAGTGCCTGGGCGGCAGGTTGACGTTGTTGGGGGAAATGTCTGTTAGCTGTACAAGAGCTAAAAAAGACTCATAAAGTGAGGGTTGTAGAAGAGAGGTCAGATGATGGAAGTCGTTGTAAAGCTGTCACATCCTTTCTTTCTGGATGGTAAGTCCCCCCCTTTCCTAGGAACTTCAGTATGTGGTTTAAAGCAGAATGAAACTTCATTCCTGTATGGCTGATTGTTTATTTTCAGGAGTATAGCATGAGATAATAGAAGACAGTTAACAGTCCTCAGTCTGGGGAAAAAAAAGAATCACCTCAGTACATCTTCAAAGAAAGAATTACAATATTCTTAACATTTCTGCCAGTGTTATGCCACTGTGACAAGTCAGTATACTGAGTTACTGCTGGTTTAGCCTGCTGCATGTAAGAGGATACTGATCGAAAACAATGTGTGTGGAAATAAGAATTTAAAATGTTAACACAAAAGAACTGTAAGCTGAATTTTCATCACTTTGGTATTTTTTTTGTGGGTGAATGTTTCTAATAATTCAGACTATTACTTTAAACTGGATTTTTTGCCCTGCCTGTCTTTATACAGATCAGATCCCATTCCCAGTTTGGTGATCTCTGCCAGAGAGCCACTGCTGCTTCGTGCTGTCCCAGCTGGACACTGGGCAACTATATTGCTATTCTAAACAACAGGTCATCGTGTCAAAAAATTGTAGAACGGGATGTCTCTCACACCCTAAAGCTGCTTCGCACATGTGCCAAATACTACTACAATGGAACCCTGGGGCCAGACTGCTGGGATATGAATGCCAAAAGGAAGGACCAACTCAAGTGTACAAATGTGCCTCGCAAATGTACCAAGTACAACGCTGTTTACCAGATCCTTCACTATCTAGTGGACAAGGATTTTCTAAGCCCAAAGACAGCTGACTATGTCTTACCAGCTTTAAAATACAGCATGCTCTTCTCTCCGACTGAGAAAGGGGAAAGCATGATGAGTATTTACCTAGATAACTTTGAGAACTGGAACGCTTCTGATGGTGTAACAACCGTCACAGGGATTGAGTTTGGAATAAAACATAGATTGTTTCAAGATTACCTGTTGATGGATACTGTGTATCCTGCCATAGCCATTGTAATTGTTTTATTAGTTATGTGTGTGTACACAAAGTCCATGTTTATCACGCTGATGACTATGTTTGCAATAATTAGTTCCTTGATTATTTCTTATTTTCTCTATCGGGTAGTATTTAATTTTGAGTTCTTTCCATTCATGAATCTCACGGCATTGATTATTCTTGTTGGGATTGGAGCAGATGATGCTTTTGTCTTATGTGACGTTTGGAACTACACAAAATTCGATAAACCTCATGCCGGAACCTCTGAGACAGTAAGCATCACATTGCAGCACGCTGCTCTTTCCATGTTTGTCACAAGTTTTACTACCGCTGCTGCCTTCTATGCTAATTATGTCAGCAATATCACAGCAATCAGGTGTTTTGGTGTTTATGCCGGCACTGCCATTTTGGTGAATTATGTTTTGATGGTTACATGGCTGCCTGCTGTAGTTGTATTACATGAACGATATCTTCTCAATATTTTCAGTTGCTTTAAGAAACCTCAGCAGAGGGTATACAACAACAAAAACTGCTGGACAGTATTGTGCCAAATGTTCCACAAGATTATTTTTGCAGTGTCAGAAGCATCCAGGATATTTTTTGAAAAAGTTTTGCCATGCATTGTTATCAAATTTCGATATATTTGGCTTTTCTGGTTCCTTGCCTTAACAATTGGTGGAGCATATATTGTGTGTGTAAATCCAAAGATGAAATTGCCATCATTGGAGCTCTCCGAGTTTCAGGTATTTAGGTCTTCTCACCCATTTGAACGATACGATGCAGAATACAAAAAGCTTTTTATGTTTGAACGTGTCCACCATGGAGAAGAGCTCCACATGCCAATTACAGTAATCTGGGGTGTCACACCTGAGGATAATGGTGACCCTTTAAACCCTAAAAGTAAAGGAAAGCTGCAGCTAGATAGCAGTTTTAATATTGCTAGCCCAGCTTCACAGGTTTGGATTTTACGTTTCTGTCAGAAGTTAAGAAATCAAACATTTTATTATCAGACTGAAGAACAAGACTTCACAAGCTGCTTCATTGAAACGTTTAAGCAGTGGATGGAAAATCAAGACTGCGATGAGCCATCTCTTTACCCCTGCTGCAGCCACTGGAGCTTTCCATACAAACAAGAAGTTTTTGAATTATGTATCAAGAGAGCTATAATGGAGCTAGAAAGAAGCACAGGGTACCATTTAGATAGTAAAACCCCAGGGCCTCGCTTTGACCTAAATGACACCATCAGGGCAGTGGTGTTGGAGTTCCAAAGCACCTACCTCTTCACATTGGCTTATGAGAAAATGCATCAATTCTACAAAGAGGTGGACTCGTGGATTTCAAGTGAGCTTAGTTCTGCTCCTGAAGGTCTTAGCAATGGTTGGTTTGTGAGTAACCTCGAATTTTATGATCTTCAGGACAGTCTTTCTGATGGTACTCTGATTGCCATGGGTCTTTCAGTTGCTGTTGCATTTAGTGTAATGCTTCTTACAACTTGGAATATAATTATAAGCCTTTATGCAATAGTTTCAATAGCTGGAACTATTTTTGTCACTGTAGGTTCTTTGGTTCTTCTTGGATGGGAGCTAAATGTGTTAGAATCTGTCACTATTTCAGTGGCTGTTGGCTTATCTGTAGATTTTGCTGTGCATTATGGAGTGGCTTATCGCTTAGCCCCTGACCCTGACCGAGAGGGAAAGGTCATTTTTTCTTTAAGCCGTATGGGTTCTGCTATCGCAATGGCTGCACTGACTACATTTGTAGCTGGAGCAATGATGATGCCCTCTACAGTGTTGGCATACACGCAGCTTGGCACTTTTATGATGCTTATAATGTGCATTAGTTGGGCTTTTGCAACGTTCTTCTTCCAGTGCATGTGCCGATGCCTGGGACCCCAGGGGACTTGTGGCCAGATCCCACTACCAAAAAAATTGCGGTGTAATGCCTTCTCTCAGACCTTCTCAGGAGCCCAAGGAGGCAGAGGTCAAAATAAATCACATCCTGTTAGCAAATACCAGCTGGACTCCAGAAGTCAAAAACCAGAAATGGAGCACGAGCACTATGAGCTCGAGCCTCTGGCATCACAAAACAGTATCTGTAACCCTGCAGAAAAAGTGACTTATGAAGAAACTCATATCTGCTCAGAGCTCTTCAGCAGCAGGCCTCAGAACACATGTATGCCTATGCATTCAGCCTATAATAGTGAAGTGAGTAAAAGCATAAAAAACGTTGCTAGTTCAACTACGCTACAGACATCTATTGACCAACACACCATATGCCCAATTTTCTCTCAAAACAGGCAGTGTAGCTGTCCTGATGCATATAAACAAGTGGCTGTGAAGTGGAGTCCACAGTCATGTCAACAGTTAAGTGACACCTTCTGTTACCAGTGTTCTCCTTCACCGGGAACCGTACAGATCCAAAGCTCTGTAGCTCCTCTAAATGCTTTACAGCAAGCTGCCGAAGGTTACGTGCATCCAGTCCAGCATGTCCTCCACTGCAGTTGCCTTCAAGGAAGGCTCAAAAGAACAATGACGCAGACCTCTCTCCCTAAAAATTTTTTCCTCCAGTCCGTGCAACAGTTCCAGGCACATCAAAGATTAAATAGGACAGAGTCACATGCTCATCAAAACCCAGAGGAAAACATAAGAACTATTCCAAAGGTGATGAGCTCCTCACAGTTTCTCTGCCGAAACGCAGGACCTCTAATAGTGCATTGCTCTGAATGTGAGAACAGTGTATCAAATAACCAAACGGGATTCTGTCAGCAGACAGACAAGTGTGATGAAAAGGGTGGTACAGAAGTGAATGGGCTTGAAAGCAAGAAAGCCTCTCTGTCAAAGCAGAAAAAGAAAGCTGAGGGCAAGATAGATCAGCGTTCTTTGCAGAATGACCGGGTTTTGAAGGCTGACCAAAATGATAAAAAGCATCTGCTGAATAGATCAGTGAGAGAGGCTCGCTACGAGGGTTGCCGTGAAAATTCACACTGTTGTAGCAAGGCTATCACAGTGAAGTGCAATTCTGTTGACTGTCAAATGCCAAACATCGAAGCCAATGTGCCTCCTATGTTAATGCGCCCAGAACTTTCCAATGAAAGTTTGTTAATAAAAACACTATAATAAATCTTTAATTTGGCAATCCCGTGTCTTTCTTTTAGAAGTAAGTTTAAAACATTGAAAAGGAAAGTCCTGAATAAATATGAATAATAATTTGCATTTTGGAATGAAAAAATGTATTTTATAGAACAGTAACACTTATACATTTCATAAAGCCATTGCATGTAGTAAAACCTGATGTTGTCCAGAATGTTTTTTTGCTGTAACTCATAAGCTGGATTATGCTTAATTTAGTTATTGTCCCAGAGCATTAGCATTTGAATTCTCCTTATAAACCATCTCAAGAAATAAAGCGTTACAAAGAAACTCCCTTTTCTGAAGCCAGGGCTTGTGGGATTGATAATGTTTGGGGCAGACTGAAATTGCCAGATTTTCCAAGTACATAATTTACCTTTATTCTGCTGCTGCTGTGGCAGGCTTGTGCGCACCTTGAAACAGCGGCAAGACTATAACTGTGTTCATTCAGGATTGTCTGAAATACTAGCTCTGCAGGGTAGCCTGTTTTGGGAATATTTTTAACTATTTATCCTAACAATCTAAAGAAAAGCTCTTGGAGGTTAACAGCACTTGCACCACCATTGTTGCATATCTGTGTATATAGTGCAGTAAAACATTTTAAACTGCCCTTTCTGGCAGTTACTGTATAGACTTTACCATTAAATACTAGAGAATACAGGTTGAAACAATAGTAAGTGAACATTATTTACATCTCAGTGATGACAAGAAAAGTATAACTCATGTATGATGTATGTATATAAAACCAGGAGTTATAAAATTGGGCATGAAGTGCCTTGCGATGCCGAACGTTTTCCCACCAAGTATGGAAATTAGAAGTAAATCTACTGTGGAGAAAGGCTTAGTTAATGCACATGTTCTAGACTTACTGTCAATAGCATCAGATTAAGTCAAGCCAAAAGGCTCAAATACATAAATTAAAATATTGTGCTCTGAGTTTTCTTACCTGGAGACGTTCCAGGATGTAGTTACAAATATTGAACTAAACCATGTAACCAAGACATTGGATTTCAGACATTGTATTTGTGTAACTACGGGGTTTAATCAAATGACAGCTATGGTTTGGTCGTGGGAATACTTGCTGGTCTCATTATTCAGGGAGAGTGGATTTGAGAGCTGGAACTATGTAGTATGTCATAATTGCTATGCACCGTAATGACAAATCTCTATTCATATAATCGTTTGGTTATGCTGGTTGTGTTGATTTACTATACACAGATAACAGAAGATAGATTTCATGGACTGAGGTGATATCGCATACTTAGTGTGTTATGAATCACTGGAGGAAAAGTCTGGCTTTTTCTGTTCTAATGTTCGTGTTGAAGGGATGTAGAAGATTAGTATCATACAACAAACCACTTTGGTTTGTCTGGGATCAGTGATACTAGTGCTTATATATCCCAGTGACTGGAACAGAATAAGAGGTTGAAATCTACAGAAAAAGCTATAATAGTTTTACATGGTTTAAGAAGAGTAGCATTCTTTCTTAGATATAAAATAAAACTTACTTTTTGTTCTTTTAAAACTCATAAGTCAATTTAGAGCCAGATTCTTTCTAAATGTTTGTAATGAGAGCAATTCAAGGATTTTCTGTGGACTATAGAGGCCACTAATTATAAAGAGCTAAGACTTGCAGTGCTAGCAATCTAAAGAAATAAAAAGAGGTAAGAAATAAACCAGGCTGTGGCTATTGTCCAGCTTTCTTCCTGACCACTGCACCTGCTTGAGTGCACTTTCTATGAGGGGCGTTTGTGACATGCTAAGCAATAAATAGTCCTGAAATAGAAACAACATTATGATAGTTTAATTGACCTGCAGTCAGATCTTGCCAAAGCAGTGTGTAATGCTTATGTAGTGCCTGTCACATCAGCTGTCACTCACAGCTGTGCCTTTGAGACATGGGCCTTAGGGGGGGTCCCCAGCTAACGCATCTACAGAACATAGGACATTTTGAGCTGATGAGCTCAAAAGTGAGCTTTTTTCTAAGCCAGTTTTCCACAACTGCACTCTGTATAAGGAAACCCCTTTCAACTGCTTATATTAACTGCTTTTATAATGGTGAGGTAAGTGAGAGAGATTAATGTTGTATTTTCATTATGATTTATATGTTCTTAAAGGCTGATACAGTGAAAAAAATGGGGCAGATAAGGAATTGTGATGTAATATACTCTTGGAAAAGATTAAAATGAGCTAATGTAGTTGGCTAGTGAACAGTACTGCTGTTGTATTTGCCTTTTGCCATTGCATCCCTGCTAACTGCTTTATTCTTTCCAAATCACTTGGCTGGACAAGGAGCAATCATTGAAATAGATGTTTAATATTTATGTATGTAGTACTGTGTGGGTGTGTGTGCCCCATCTATGTCAATTCATGCATAGACTCCAAAATCCAAGCCAGTACAATTCTTGGAGGGTGAAAGAGAATAGGAGTTGGTTCCAGTGACAGTTGTAAGTTGATGAGGCTGTGCATTAACCTATGCCCAGAAAACGTATGAGAGAAAAAAATTAATTATTAAGTTTTTACAGGCTACTAGGAGCAAGCAAGGAGAGGTGGGATCCTGTTCCACTCCAGGAAATCTTAACAAGGACCATTACGTCCTACTGAGACTTCTCGCTAAGAGTTGCCAGTGATTGCCAAGTCCCAAGGGAAGCTGATGAGCCTAGAATACTCTAATTTCCATTAACTGATTTGCCATCACTGAGGTCCTCCCTTGCACTGGGATCACATAGTGAATCTGGATATGTGCACACCACGCTGGCAACGTGTGGTGCTTCTTTTGTAGGCTGCCCACTTGAGGCAAGGGCCCTACCACTGATGCTGGCTAGTGCTTCCTCCGTGAAGTGATAGGGTCCTGCCTTTAGAAGATGCAGAGCTCTAGTTCTATGGATAATCTGTGCTGGGGTATTTACCAAACTGAGCAGAGTATTTGGTAATTGTTCCAGCAGTGATGACACGTGCAGCTTGGGATGTGGCACACGAGCTTTCTGCCTTTTCGTAAAGTCTAGGAAAGACTTTGCTGTAACTTGTACATGCAGTTAGTCTTTAAAGTGACATCTTTGATTATCCAAGGGAAAAAAAGAGACTTTATGTGGGAAGACAGTGATCTGTTCATGGCTCTGAAGTTGCTAGTATGCTTTCTTCATGAATAAAGAAACTGAAATCATCTTGGGAGTGGGATTTGCATCTGAGACCCTCTCTCGAATTCACTTCACTCGGGGAAAAAAAAATTAAGTTTAACATATTAGATACCTTAGTTGTCTGTGTTGTCCTTAGGGTCTGTGTTTTTCTGTTTACAATCAATTTATAGTGTGGGTAATACAGTGATTAGTTGAACAAAAAATGATATGATAATTTACAATAAGTCCTTTAAAATATTACACCATGCTCAATATATAATCACTCTGCAGCTACCTCATACAAAGTATTGGTAGATTGGTCGGTAGCTGATATAGTAACACAAAGGGGTTTTTTTAAGTTACTACTTCATTGGTTGTGGTTTTTTCAAAAATTAAAATCCATCTTTTTACAATCACCTGCAATCACTTAAATTTGATCTTTTTTAATTAATGTGGGAGAATTGCTTTGAAATGCTTTGGATTAGGAAAACCTCTAATTTTGCCAGATGGAGCCCTCGCAGTCAGTCCATGAGAGCTCTAAAAATACAAGTTGACAAATGGTACAAAATTTAGCACTGTAACAAATGTCAAACATGATCAAAATTGAATATATTTTATTTATATAGAGAATGCTATACTATTTAATATAGGTAGCATATGGGTGATTCAGGCCAAAATCACACTGACTTCATTGAATTGGACCTCAAATTTTTTCCACATGCTGGCAAGCTATATTAAATTTTACTTCTGCCAATAATATCTGAAGTGCCTATACGTCTAGTTTTTGATTTACGATGGTGAGTTAGGACACGGTACTACTATGTATTGCATATTCCCACAGTGTGAAACAACACTCGCCTTTGCAAGAAAAGCTCAGTCTATATAAGTAAGAGAGATTGCAAGAAAGGCAATAGGTTCTCTGAGTTCATAACAGATCCTCACAGACTCATGAATTTGGATCCAGTGTCAGTACTGCAGAACTACCCTCACTTTAATGTTGTTAACCCTTTAACTGTTTATTCTGTACATAGTATTGGTCTGGCATCAGTCATTCCACCTCTGTGTACCTCACCAGTTCACTCACTTTTATCAGAATTAAGGTCTCTGGGGTCTGGAGAGCCTGTAGAATAGATTGTGCACAGCTTAGAGAGGGTGCAATTTTTAGGTACTATCATGCTATAACTTCTGAATACTAAGTAGTCTTACACACCAAGAACTCTGATGTTGCTCTTTCTCTTCACTTGGCAGCTTGTATTCGGAGTGTTTTTTCCAAGGTCTCCAATTCAGAAAGTTGCGTAGGCTCAGGTGCCTCCTGGAGACATGTAATTTTCAGCTGATTCCTGAAATGTATTAAAAGTAGTATGTCCAACTTGGGTTTGGATTCCATTTTGTAGGTTTTGATAAATGTCATTTTACCTGCAAACGGATAGATGTATTCCAGAGAAGCAGCTGGTTGTTGCTTTTATTTAAATTCTATTAGTTAAAAGCGTATGTTGAGTCTAGTTCCCAAACTTTTGAAGTTAATTAAAACTGGTGCTGATTTGTCTTCTTAAAAGCAGCAGGAATAACACGTGTTCTCTTGCTGCAGGTTGGCCACAATGATGGTAGTGTTAGAAGTTGAACTCTTCCAGCAGTGAGTCTTCAGAGCAGATGGATGGATTTGCTTTGAGGCCTAAACAAACTTTCTTAAAGCCTTGTAAAGCCTCAACCAAAATTGACTGTAGATTTATCTTAATAGCAACTCTAGCACATTTCTCCGTCGCTTAGGAAAGGAGCAGTTTGTTCATAGCTGGCTCTGTAGTAATGCTGACTATATTACCGTGCCCTGATCCTTGGAAAACAGTATGACTAAAATATAAACTGAGTAACATCAGACCCTTAAAAATTTCATCTAAGCCATGTCTTCTGCATATCCAGTGTTCAGTAGTAGAAGATGTCGTAGTTTAAATCTTAAGATGGATGATGATGTACTAAGCTTACTACTGAGTTTACATGTATTTAAAGTCATTTTCAGGACAAATGAATGACAAGTGAGGACAGCTTGGCTTGGGATGACTAATGAGGTGACACCTCTGGTTGTCTGCCCTCACCCAACCCTAGCAGCAGGTTGCCTGAAATCACCTCACTGTAACAGCAGCATTCGGAGCAATAACTGCATCACCCATCTCTTCTCCTCTCACTGGTGAAGTTCTTAATTTTGTAATAAGAAAACCTGTGTGTTGCAAGCCGGGACAATAATTCAACTCTTGCTTTAATGGTATAAATCAAAAGCAAGTTAATTTGAGTTACTGGAGGTGTGTTGGTGTAAGAAAGAGAGGTATCACAACCGCTGAGTTCTTGTGTCTCATAAAAATTCCTAGTACGCTTTAGTGTTTGGCCTTAAATCCATTTTCTAAGAGGGATGTTTATGTGCAAAAGCAGAAACCCACTGATGTCCTTAGAGTTCCAGTAAAAATGAACAGAAATAGGCAATTGAAGGCACATTAACTCAGTACTGAAAAGATTCACAGCACAGAATGATGTGTTTAGCAGTGCTTTGAGTGGAAAGTTCTGTCGGTGCCATCCTCCAGTACTAGGTTAGATACTCCGGTTTTTCTTTAAAAGGTCTGTTTAAATACACATTTTTTTAATCTATGTTTTTAAAATCTGTTTTCAATATCTATTTTTATAATGTATAATAGTATTGTCCCAAATATTTTCCAAGTGGTCTGATATGGCATGGCTGAACATCAACCCTTTTTCCTAATATATGCTCTTTTCAATCTGATGAAGCTTGAATTTGTGGCTGTCAGAGCAGCAAAGCTGTCCAAGACCTTTATTCAGCCTTTCTTCTATTCTGTGTTCTTAGTTAGAGTTCTGTCTCATCTGACTCTCAAATTTTGGGCTTTTATTAGATGCTCTATTAGCCTGATTTCTTTTCTGACATAGTACTGAATCTGTTAAGTGCCAATTGTAGCTCATTTTGATGTTAATATACATCAAAGGTAACCAATTTTCCCTGTATTTCATGTATTCATAAAACTGCATGTAGCAGGCCTTCCTCTCCTTTTGTTGATTCCCATTTTCTTGAGTTTTTGAAATACAACTTGTGTAGTTGCGTAGCATAATCTGTTTGATCCTTTCTTATTACAGAAGCTTTATTTACATTTGAGGAATATATGTCAGCTTTTTAACAGTTCACAGCAATATTACACTACTAAATAGGGCAGAAATAAAGAGTGCTGTGTTACACTGACACTAGTTTGAATACTTCTAGCAGTGGGTAGTTACATGATTTGGAGGTGTTTTATTTGGCATAGCACTGAGTATAATCTTCACAAAGACGGACATTATGAATTTTGTAACATAACTGACAGATAATGGCTTATTCTCATCTTCTTTTGTGTAGCATTATCTTCACACAAAGAAACTTAAAAGAAGTAATTCAGATAGTATTAAGCAAAACAACATATAATTGAAAAATGGTAGGATTAGAGTGGCTAGCCAGGAGGTAAGCTCTGCTACTTTCTCAATTCTATAAGGACTTTTTAAACCACTCAGCTTAATACATCCCAGGTGAACAGCATGCTGTTATCAAACAAGAATTCAAGAAACTGTCCTCTGACATCTTGGACAGTATCACTGTGCAGAGAAGTCTGAATATGTGAAATAATTTTAACAGCAGTGGGGAAAGATATCTTACCAAAATAAGGTGTTGTAATGAAGACTGTCATTCAAGTGTTACACTATGTGGCGTTTTTATCATTTGCAGCTGAGAAGCAATATGGGACTTGAACCAATGTATTTTAACTGCACAATACTCGAGCCTGTACTCAAGAATTTGAGACAGCTCAGTAGGTGCTCTGGATAACTTAGTTACATAACCTTCAATTAGTCTAGTTAAGAGTGGGATAAGGAGAGAGAGGTACCCCAAATCCCTATTTGCACCTAAATACTCTTGTACATGATACAGAGGGAGCAAATGTCTTCAAAATGTGTGTAAACCACACTATTTCATACTACAATAACTTTTATGATCTCGGAGTAATAAGCATTAAACAGAATTGCAAACAATAGCATGTAAAAGGTGATTGATGTTTAATTAGGGAATTGTAAACTTTTATGCATTTAAAATCAGTGGTATTTAAGAAGGATGCATTCCATGAACCTGCAATAAATGTTTGTACTTGATTCAAGATGACCAGTAACTCAGTGCATCCAAATAGTTTTTAGTACTGCAGCTTTGATGTCCTCCACTTTGCATCTATTACACAGGTTCACAGGCACATCAGTGCAGCAAATTTGGTCATCACCAGTCAGGGCTTTGGATGGAGACTGAACTGCCTCTTGATCGCACAGCTCAAAACTGAGACCATCTGTAAAAGCAGAATGTGAGTATGCCTGGCTGTCCTTTGCCAGATACGGGCTTGTTATGGGCAGTGGAGGAGGGAGGTTGAGATCTGGACTTCTGTTTGTCCCCTGAATACAGAAGCTGGTAACTTCAACCAGCATAGATGTTTCAAAATTGAAAGGGTGAATGAAGTCCCTGTGATGCTGTGTACATGTAGCTGAAACTGTGTGTATGTGCTTGGATTCTTTGGTGTTCCAAAGACATACTTGGATTTTTGTAGCTAACAAGTTACTGACATTCAAACTGATTGTTTAATTTTTCACTTCACCCTGGTTAAGTATAAAAAGTGGCCTGATCCGTTTCTGTTTTGGCACTCTCAAAGAAATACTATGCACTTATGTTTAAATTCATATTTATTTTAAATATATAAAAGCTAGAGTAATATGCCCCAGTCTTAAACTTCTATTATTATAAACTGGTGTTTAATGTTATCATTACTTCAGTATTTTTATGAATGGCCCAGCACTGTAGGGACATATAAACTGTTTTCATTTACCATTTTTAGTACTTCATGATTGTATTTCATGATGCCTTTAAAATAATAGATTCAAAATGCTAGGCCTGGATGCATAGATTATTCAAAGTACCTACCTTTAAAAGTGCTTGAAACAACTGGGGGAAAAAAAAGACAAAATACTTGACCTACAATAGTGAAAGAAAAGCCCAATATATTTGATTGCTAGCGAGTCTGTATACACATGCCTCATGTCTAGCTTGCCCTTTTCACAACCCTCCTTTCAAGACTACCTCCACCTTTGTTCTGTCTTCAAGTTCTTTCTGGTTCAGCTCTGGTTTCCTTGCAGTGTCTGAACATGAATCCTGAAGGACAAGAGCTGGTTATCATACTGCAAGGGGCCAACCAGTTCGGAGGGGCTGCAATTATGCCATTGTGTGCCTGCTTTTTAAGTGTATGTTCCCAGACACAGAGCTTGAATAAGACCCACTATTATATCTCGCCAAGTTCTCTGACCACGAGGGAGTGATTGATTTCAAGCAGCAGAGCAGGTGTGATGGCCTACGCAGCTGGGGGGCACTGGGCCATGCAATCCCTGAGGATTAGCCTCCAGTCATAAGAACTCTCAGAAATTTATCTTTCTGATATTAGCTCTAAATTTGCCTTTTGTCCATTGTTATTGTGCTACTCTGCGAGTTATTCCCCCTCTTTTGGGCAACCGAGAGTGGCTGCCTCCTGGTGCTTGCGTTCCTCAAATCCTTGCAGTCGCTGCTGCATGCAAAGAGGCCCTGCTAAGGAAGGAGCCCCTGCTGCTTGTGTACAGCCTTTTTGGAGCCCCTTGTCAGTGGAGGAGAGCTGGCGCAATTCATTTATTTAAGTGGCCTTGCCCCAAAGATCGCTATTGTTTGTATTGTAACCTCCTCTGCCACCTGGGGACTGGGAACAGGCAGGGGCGGCGTGAGCTTCTGAGGTGGACTGTAAATCTAAGGGCTGTGGATTTAAACCTGTTTTGTCTTCTGACTATGCAAGAGCTCAGAAATCATCCCGACATCTAACATTTGCTGTCTCACTCCTGGTTTTTGATACACTTTAGCCTGAAAAGCCTGATTGATGTGAAACCCTGATTGATGTGAAACCCTGCTGGAGTCTTCAGTTTTCACACTTGCTCTGGTTTCACATTGTTGTATTTTAAGGTTACGAGAGCAAAGATTCTTGTCAGATGTTGTAGCTGCTAGTGTCTTCCCCCTTCCCTCCACCCAAGTGCATGCTATCTGGAAATGGGTCCACCCTTCCTTAGGAAATCCAGACAGCAAGGAAGCCACGGCCTCTTCGTGTTTTTACGTTTAGGTGTGCCTGACTGAATGTAGATTTCCTCAGAGCTATCGCAGCTCTCAGATTGGTTTGGTTTTACTTCAGACAATCTGAAGTTGTATCTCAGTGTATCAAACTAGGCGCAGCTCTTGTTTGAAACCTCTCCTACAGTGGGAGGGGAAATGGGGAAAACAAACTGGAACTGTGTCAAAAGACTCATTCTCAATCTCTTCTATCCCTTCTCTATAAGACAGTGGCTGATATGTAGTTGATGATCTGAACTGAGAATTTGGTACCCAGCTACCAAGCTTTGCCATATACTGAACTAGTTCAGTGAAGTGAGATCTGAGAGCTCCAGTCTGTCTGGGTATTGATGCAGCAGACAGTAAGTATGCCGGCACCTAGAGCTGACTCCTGCCGTTAAGAAAAAGCGCATGCATCCTGGGCTGTGGTGTTCTGCCTGAAATCCCTCTGTTCTCGTTGCAGAAAACCTCCAAATTGAATGCAGGACAGGAAGCTACTGACTGTGTAATAGCAATCTGAGATGTACTCCCACTGCCTTTTTCAGGCATCCAGTCCAGGTGCAACCTTGTGGAAGCACCTGTGTCTCTTCCCAGTGACTGTCCAGAGAGCCCAAGATCCTAATTCAGGAACAGTGTATTGTACCTAACTTGGAACATCACCCTCTGAAGGTTTCCAGAGGTTGCAATGCCTTTTTGGCTAACAATGCAGTATAGTCTTTTTCTTCCCTGTTAACTAGCGTACAAGTGGATTGAAACCTGAAACTGGAATAACATGCGAAAGTTGGACGAGCACAGGAATAGGTGAATTATTTCTTTACTCTTTGAGGTAGCAAGCTTGGCAAAGGGGCTACTTCGCTTCCATGAATCTTTTTATTTGACCAGGAAAAGGAAAGGGTTGACAGCCTTACCTGAGATACTTGCCACGCTCCCCTTAGCCACCAGAGGAATCGAGCTGGGACAGCACATGCTCTGGCCTGTCTTATTTATCCTGCCTTCAGTGTTTGAGCTACCACATATATCTTCTGGAGCTACCACATGTATCTTCTGTGCTGTGCTGTGGTCTGCAATAGGAAATTAAGCCATAAGCCAGTGTTGACTTCTCTTGGAAGTCACCCTATACAATAGTCTTTAGTAGTTGCCTTTCAGGGACAGAGCACCTCCTTTTCTGCGTAACTGGTTTCCTATTTCATGATAGGGTAGAATCAGTGGTTATGGTAGTCCCTGGGCCCAGTGCTCTGAGCCCAGCTCTTGTCTCATCTTCTCCATGCTGATGCTTTAAATCCAGTTCATCTACTTGCCAACAGTCAGCCATCAGCTGTGTGCTGGCTTGGGAAAGCTTGATTCAGTTGAGTAATCTATTGTTCGCATTTGTTTGTGTAGGTTTTAACAGAAAAAAGCATGGGGTTTAGTCTATGGCAGCAGACAGCACTCACCCAGCACACCTGGTAATACTTATTTGTGTGCAATATGCATATTAATAAAAAAGTTATAAATCTTGTGTGCTTTTTGTGAACTAAAATACTGGCTTTCCAGTTCAGAGTCTTCCAGTATGTAAATATAGAGTCTAGGAAATACGGGTGATCTTGTTCTTACAGATCAGCAGTTTTCTTGCACACCTCTGTACTTACATGTAGGAGCCATCATTTTATTTTGGTTTTGAACAAACCTTCTCTGACCCTGGAATTTACAGTCATCCTTTTTTGTAAGAAGAAATGAAGTGAGTAATTTCCAGTGGGAAACAGTTTTTCTGGTAAAGTTCTAGCATCATATACATACGTGTAAGTATGTGTATAAAAATATGAAATAAATAAGCAAGCATAAAGCCAGATTTCTTTAAAGGTTAGATCTGATTATAAAGGTCGAGGCTGTTAAAAAAAAAAAATCTTACAGTGTTTCCTTATGGTGTTTAGGCCAGGTGAAGCTTTGAGACACATCAGCATACTTTACTTGAGGAAGCTCAGGTTTACATTAGTTTCTAAATATGTAATCTTTCACTTCCAGCTTTCTAAGAAAGTTTGGCCTTTCTTCCCTTACATGGCATGTGGCCACATTATGCCAATTCATTCATCACCTCCAGATTGTGTTACTGTGATGTGTTGTATCTAAAGCTTGGTTTGAAGATGATGCACAGATTTCAGTGGGGACAGCAAGTGATTGCCTGCCTGCCTTCTCCATGCTTCAGGCCACAGTGGGCATCTAAAGCCTGCTCTCTGCTGCTTCCCATTTAGCTTCAATACCAACTTAAGGCACTGATCTAGTTTTCAAATCAATAAATGGATAAAGCTTCAGCCACATTAGAAGCTAAATATTAATTTAGGTATGACTGTGGCCGCTGCATTCTTGTAGGACCACACCAGACACACAGCCCAGGCATACCCATTCTCTTGACGATTGACAAGAGGAAACATCTCAAAAGATTTTAGATGAATCTAGAATCAAAACTCCCCGAGGATACATTTCAGAGCTTCCTTAGAAAGCCTTTCTATACTTGGGTACTTAAATTGTGAACTTCATTCTTATATCTCTAAATCTTCTCCCACCTGCCCTTTCTTTACTAAAATATTTTCCCCGATGAATGTTGACCTTCAAGAGGGAAGACTGCCAGGCACTACATGGTATCTGCTTCATTTCTGCAATGTTACAGATAGGGTGAAAAGAATGCCAAAATGAGGCAGAGAGTTTGGTTGTCCAGCATTTTTAGTTCTGTATTGCTTCTGCAGCCTTTTGTGGATGTTACAGGATTTACAGATAAATATGAGGTTAACTCTGGAAGGCAAGGATATTACCAGAGAGGAATAGATACAAGAATTAGCTAGAGCCAGGTAATTAATATACATATTAGCTACTCCTGATTCAGAATTTGCACAGCTTCAGGAGAAGGCGCCATCTCATAAATTGTATCTGCACTGTGATTGCATGATTATTCTTATTAAAAATGATGTATGAAATAAAAAGAAAAGCCTAATTCTCAGATGATGGGTTAAATCTACAGCACTGGCAGCCAGATAAATCCTTCTTCTGCCTGGTAAATAAAGCAGAGACAGAACTAGCTACTCAGAGGTGTATTTAATATTGACTGAACAAGGAATGAAAGAGACATGTAGAGACAGACTAGCTGAGTCTGAGTTGTGCATGTGCCTCTGAGATTATGTATTACTGTCTTGTTGAGTAGGGGACTTTAATGTATTAGAGTTGAGTTAGGAAGAACTGTCAGACTTAACACAGGCAGTTTGACCTTGCAGGACTAGTGAGTAGGACAACTAGAATTAAACTGTGTGCAGAACTGTAATATGGGTCCTTGGTGGACATACAGACAATATGCTGTGAAGTAACTGTAGTACCTTAACAGACACTCATTAATCTGTTGGCATAAATTGCAGCAAACAACTGTATGTGGCTCATCTGCCAGCATTTCAAGAGGAAAGCCAAAATTCCTTTATTACCTTGGTCTGGATTGCTACCCTGTCTATTTTTTGTACTGCTATAGGAATTTTTGAGGCGAGTGAGTTGTCTGGTCAAGTGTTTTCTTTCCAGTGCTTCTGGTTGTGGCTGTTTCAAAAAAGGTTTAAACACTCATTGTGTTCCCATTGTAATTACATTGAAGTGGTATGTGGGTGAGGGTGGGGAAGCTATTTTTTCTTGACCTCAGCTGGTGATCAGTTTATCCCCTTGAAGCATGACAGTTGATATCTTTGGACATTTTTCATTAGCTAGTGTAATATTAGATACTATTCTTATTTGTACAAATGTCTAATCCAGCTTTTGTTCTCTGAGCTGGCTCTGCTGGAGGATATCCGAGCTGAAGAAAGATGAAGAACAAGGAAGACAGTGTACTGATGCGGTGTGACTGATGTTACTGGGAATGCATAACAGTAATTGCAGGTTTTTCCTGCTCTAGTTTCCTTTTCCTGCTGGTACTGAAGTTAATGAGGATTTGAAATAATTCTTCAATATTGTGTCTGTATAATAATTATTGATATTATGAACAGTGAAGGCTTTCAAGATGCAACGTATTGACATGCTATCAGGGAATTTTAAGTGTTGTTGCTGGCAGTTGTGGGGTGGGTCACACAAAATACAGTGCAAACAATATTTGTTCAAGTGAGGCAGGAAGTCAAAACCTTCCCCAAGCCTTTATAGTTCAAGAATTTGTTCTAAATTTTGCCAAGAGAACAACTTGTCTAAGAAAGCAGTTTCTGGAGTAAATCAAAGTCCTTGTTGCCCTTAGGGCCTCACTGAGATGTTCTTCTCAGGTATCAGCTGCATGAGAGATGAAAATAAGCGTGTCTTTCTGACTGACTGCTGTTCTACCTTGTTTCTCCAGCAGCCTGGAGAGAATTAACAGAATGACAGGCCTGGAATGAGTGTGGAGTTGTCAGAAATCTCAATATTGGGAGGCTTGAGCTTTAAGTGAAAACCTCAGAACATGGCTGAACTAGAAACTCTTAAGGAAAACACAAATACAAGAAATTTAGCCATTTAAAGAAATAAACCCTGTTTATCAGCACTGGAAATTACTGTCTTTAGCTGTGTCTGGCCATGGATTGGCAGTAGCAAGTGCTAGTTTTGTTCTGCTTGCCATTCAGCATAGGTCACCAGGCAGGAATAAGAAACAGTGAGACCTGTACTCCTGTAAGTGTCTTTAAAAAGAGAAGCTGGAGAGACAATATGAAATAAACAATCATGTTATGCTCTTTGTTTTCAAACTGATGCTGAGTAATATCTGAATCCAGAGACTCAGACCTCTAGGATTATTGTTTATTTAAACTGTTACTACTACGATTTTATTCAAGTGCAGTTTGGAAAAATCTTGAAATGTCAGAAATGCTTTTTAAGACTCAGAGTATTATTTTAGGGCTTGTGAAGTAGTGATAGTAGAAAAATTATCTTTAAAAATATTTTCATTTTGAAGGCCTTTGCATACAGCATAAACACCTTATTAATTCAAATATTTCACCAGCATTTGTACAGAAAATGTCCAGGTTTCTTTGTGGTTGCTTGACATTTACTCTTTTCTCTCTCTCTTTCTATTTTGTCATTGAAAAAGTGAAAGAAGGGGAAAAGTGATAAAGGAAATCAACCAAACAAAAAAAGACAAGAAAACTGAAGCTTCTTTAATCCAGGGTTTCATTTTTTAGGAAGATGATTCTGAGAATAAGATTTTTGCTGGAAATCAACATTTTAAATGTTTTCTGAAATGAAAAAAAGCCTCAATCTGATAAGGATAGCTTGTTCTGTTTAAGAACTTTGATCTCTTTCCTGCCCCTGGCCTTTGTGCAGCTTTGTCTCCCCTTTCTATAAATCACAGGCTGGTCTTTTCACCCCAATTTGGGAAAAATGTCAGGTATGCCTGTGTCAAATTGCCCACATAACCTTCACTGCTTTAAGGCACACACTGACATTAAGTTGTCTCTGTGTAACAGTGTCCCAGGTATCTGGTTTATCTCTGTCACCTCAAGGTAAAGTCACCTTCTGCACTGACTTTTTCAGGTAAGTTGATTAAAATCAGTATCTGCTCAGACCTCTCAGTTCTGCCATGTGTGCCTAATGGCATGGCAGCATGAGTCACCCCAAAAAGAGACCACAGATGAAATCCAGCTTCAGTGAAGTCTGAATTCCTGTTAATTTTAGCACCGTAGACCTTGAAGAAAAATGCCTTTCTTTCTCCTATATTGCTGAACTTTCTATGTGGAGATGCCTGCATCTCCAGAATCCTTCACCTTCTTTCCTTCTTTTCTCTTAGGAAAAGTTATATCTTCTTTCAAGTTCTGGCATTCCCACAGCCTACCAGTGCTTAAAAAAATCAGAGGTCACTCTGTGGTTTCACTGAGGTTATTTGGGTGGTTTTGATTCTCATCGAGATGTTCATACAGTGTTGTGCCAGTTTCCTTTGCTGTATACCTTAATTTCTGTTTGCAATTTCCTTCTCTTCTAGTCTCAAATTAGTCTATCCCAGTAATACTTAGTTCTGCTTCTTTGCTTATTTCCATTTTTCACACAAAAACTGTTTATGATATTTCGCTTAGCAAAGGTGCTTGGAAATTAGGGGCATTGTAAGAATAGCTGTGCAATGCAATCACTTTTTAAAATGTAAACCAAACTTCCCTCCCTGTGAAGCAAAAGCTTTTATAGGTTGAAAAGAGGCACATCATCAAGACAGTACAGGGAAACTACTATCTTGGAAAATTGCTTGTATTCCCCACTGAGGTGTTCAGTGTGGCCACCCAGTCCTTGGGCAAAAACTGAGTTCAATGACAAAGTTGAGCAAAAATTAAACTATTTGATTATTGTTTCAAAAGATTGTGGATGGTCCAAGAGGTGGTTAAAGCAAGAAACTTAAAGATTGTGATTCTGGCTCAGAAACTGGCTTTTCCAATGACTTGTACTATTTAGTTTCTCTGTGTTTTCAAGTCTGAGCAGTGGGGAGGATAATGCTGATAATTCAGAGAACTGAAGAAAGTTTACAAAGTATTCTGAAACTGCAGACTGCTGTTATGTAGCATAAATTATCAACAGTTCACCAAGACATTTCTGATCTGCTCCTAAGAGGGACTATGTAGTTACTGAAGCCAACCTACCAAGAATCCCAACTGAAAAAATCTCATCATCTCCTAACACAGATGGGGCGAGGTGGCCATGAACAAATGGAGAGGAAATGTGCAGAGATGTGGGCAGAACTGCATCTTGTCATTGCACTGTTCTTGTTCCAGAGCCAGCAGGACTGAGATTGGGTTTTGGCTGTGTCTTTGGATTTGTCTTCTGTTGGAGCACAGATTCAAACCAATGGCATGAGTTTTGGAGTGGGTTTTTTTCTGTATGACTTCTTTAATTTTTCCCCCAACTTCTGTAGCTGATTCCATTTCACACCTTGCACCTCTTCAAGATCTCTATACAGTGTTGTCATACTTGGAGAGACATGTTAGCTTAGATTTGTCCCATATGTCAGATATAGCTTGGAAATGAGATAGAAAACAATGGGCTGGAGTGTGACTTCTTCCACATGATACTAATGCTATATAAAAAGAAATTATAGATGCTGAAAAATTTCTGTGGCTTAACTGACCTCCCAAGGTACTGGCACTTAACCATCCTGTGAATCCACCTTGTCCTAGGTTAGTTGTATATGTGCTTAGCTTTTGGAAATAGTTTTGGTTTGTAGCATGTGCAAATGGAGTGGAAGCTGCAGAAGCTACTCATGTATAATCCAAAGCCAAATATGGTACTCAAAACTCAAAGAATTTTGTCTTTAGAGTGTCATTGATCGATTACCCAGTTCTTCCTGTTCCAATAATAGCTTCTCTAATTCTTTCTCTGAAAAATGAAATCACATTATGAAATTACATTAATGTGCATTGAGAGAGTACCAGTTATCTGATCTGACATTTTATATATTGATTGAAACACTGAGAGACAAGAAACTCATGGTTTATAACAGTACATTGAAAAACTGAGAAACGGATGAGGTAAGGTCACAAAACATGAATGGTAGATGGGAGCTGAGTCCATTTAGCTCCTCTGAAGCATGAGCCTGACAGGGCTGTTCCATGATGGTAAGAAAGGATATGGGGGGGTTCTTATTCCTCAAACCAAGTTTGGTTTGCTTAGCTGGTTTATTTTTCTATGTAGTCTTACCAACCTATATGGAACAAAAACTACTGATAGTAAGAATATATAGTAATACCTAATTCAGAAGTTCTTATTTATAGATCTCAAAAATACTTCAGAAAGGTAAAGCGACAGAGATGTCCCAAGGTAATTACCTAGCAGGTTGGTCAGGGAGCCAGGACAACCCCCAGCACTCATGAACCCCAATCCAGAAGTCTGTTCTTCTGGCTGAATTGCCTCTAATCATGAGAGCAAGGAAGGATGATGTCAGGATTGTGTTGTCATCCACAGTTTGAAATAGCTGGGCAAGTTACATTTAACTTGAACTGGTTTGTGTGGCATGTTTGGCTTTGTCAGCCTGCCAACCTTGGCCACTAGGGAAGGGCACAGAGTATCTTTTAAGGGAGGGTTTTTCAAAAACAAGATTTTTGCTTTAATTGCTATTTACGCGTTCCACCCTTTGCCCTTTTTCAGCTGCAGGAAGATCTTGTTCTATTTTAAAAGCTAGGGCAGGAACTTGAGGCTAGAGACTGCAGCCAAATCAAACAGGAATCTCACCAACCTAATAGAGGGTTGGCTGATAATAAAGGCTATCTTCCCAAGCCTTTAAAGCTCTCTTCTTCCAAAGACACTCCCTTATCTGAAGCCTCTGGCTTCCCATGAGAGGGTATAAACATCTCCCTATGCGGCAGAGTACCCTTTGACATTAAGAGGAAAGTACAACTCAAGATAAATTGAAGAGGCTTTTATGTCTAATCTCAGTAAGCATTCAGAGGCTGTGAATGTCTTTTTATCCTGAGTTGTTGAGGTTTGTTTTGTTTTTTTGGCTGGGAACACATTTTGCTTAGAGTTTTATTACATCCCTCATGGCTTTTTTTTTTTTTTTTTTTTAGCTGAGCTGTCAGTGCAGTACTTGTTTGGTCAAGACTTGTGTGTTTACTTGGCATCTTCAGCATATAAAACTAGCGCTGTTCGCATGGCTTCTATGCAGCCAATTCTGCTAATATTTTAAGGCTCTGACTAATGTGGCTTGAGGGTAAATGTTTTCTGACTTTAACATTGTACCTTGCTCACAGGAGCAAGTTTTGATGGCTTTTTTCATTGGCAGAGGTTTCAATTTTGTCAATTCACTGCTATTCCTCATTAGAGTTTTTTTTTAAAGAGGTGGCAAAGTTCTTATTCTTTTTTCATAGCTGTTGGGATCCCATCAGTGAACAGCTCATAGAAAGCCCAGCTTACTTTCATACAAATGCATTAGTATATCCATGTGATTGCTGAAGGCAAGACCCCTACACTCCCCCTGTAATAATAATCTCCTCTTCCAGGAGTGCTGGGCTCCAAAGTGCTCTGCAGGACCTGTTCACTGATCCTTGTTTCATGTCCCTTCCCAGCCCTTGCATCCCAACCACCCTTCTCCTGGCTAATGCAGAGCAAATGGGACCTCATTCAGAGCCTGGCATGTGCGCCCCGTTGTTGTCCTTAAGGACTGAGGCTAAAGGATGTGAGGTGCTTCTTGCCAGCCCAGGGCCATACACTTTGCTTCTGTTGCACTCCAGACTGGCTGGCTGGGAAGATACTGGAATTGACCTTTGCCTCCCAGCAGCAGTGCCAAAGGCCTCTCTCTTCTGCTCCCTGGGAGCCAATTAGAGAGAAAACAAAGGCATTTCAGCGTAAGATTTACCCCTGTGGCTTAGCAGCAGTGGTGAGCATCAGCGGAGGCTTTACTTCAAGGCTGTCTTGAACCTCCTCCTTCTATCCCATAAATGAACACTGGGAGTCCCTCACATGTTCCCAGTAACCACCACCGGCCCTCCACGCTCTTGGTGTTCCCCCATGTTCCAGCCTCCCTTCAACTACCTTCATTTCTTTCAAAAGGAAAACGTCCCCTGAGGCTTATGATGTGAACTTGTTTTTAGATAAAGCACATGTATTCAACTACCATAATTAACCTTCCATTTTAAAACGTCCATTTTCAGATCAGTTCCCTACAGGCTAATTTTTCTGTTTGCAGGAATGTGCGAGTGATGCACAGATGCTCTGTCGGGATACTTTACCTATTCATTAAGTTTGATTAGATAGCATTTGCACTCTGCCATCTAAGAGTGCGCCACTTTCTGGTATAATTAGTGTTCCTCCAATTAGGATAAATGGCTGTTTCATTACTTTTAAGTGGGTCATTAAAGTGCCATTCCTGTCTCATGCCTCTGGAGCTGACAAGGGTACCTGCACACTCCTTCTCCCAAAGTTAAATCTAATTTCAGAAGGCTAATAGAGAAGGTAATGTACCCAGGCAGATGTTGCTCATGACTCCTGCTGAGAGCAGTTCCTGGGTAGCTGATTTTCCTCTGTGCTTGATGCTCTGATTTACTGATGAAACAGAAGTACATATTTGCTAAGGCACCTTTTGAAGAAGTTCCTGGAGGCATAAAAAAATGGGAATTATTTAAAATACGTATTGATAAGCTTCTATTACTAAGTGAATTCCTGTTTTGACTGAACCTCACTTGCCACAAAGGCCACAGCTGCAGGAGAATAATCTTGATCATTTTGGATGCTGTAAGTCAGAAGCTGGTCCAGGGCTGAGATCATCTGATTCTCTCCATTGAGTTCTTATACTGTTTTAAAAATTTCTGAAGAAGGGCTAAGGTTTTGGAAAACAAAGATTATACTTCTTGCTGTGGGATTAATCTACTCAAGATGTAGTAAAAATGCCTCTTTTTAAACTAAAAGATTTATGGAACTCCCTGGGTATCTTTCTGTTGATAAAACTGGGTCAGATCTTAAATTGCTTAAAATGTAAAAAGCCCATTTGTTTTTCTCTGCATTTTTGTTTTTCTCTAGTTTTCTCTGATTTTCAAGCCCTTTTGTTTTCTTTTGCCTTGTGGTCCCTGGTTCTCCTTTTACCACAACATAATTGTGTAAGACTTCTCCTCCCCAGTTCATCCAGTTTACAGCGATCTAGATATTTCTGAGGCTCTCATCTCAGATGACTCATCAAAGCCAAAACACCCATTAATCAGTCACCATCTTAGTGATTAGGTTTATTTCTAGTAAGTGTATTAGTACTGAAGAAAAAATTGTTCAAAGTTGTTTTTCCCATCCTCCTCAAAGTCAGCAGATATAGGGCAGGTGGGCTGCAACTATTATCCCCTTCAACAAGTTTTCAGTGGGTAGATTGAAACATGCAGAGTAGTCACAAAAGGCAAGTGGGAGCTAGGCAGGAGGGATTAGATCTTGAGGAATTTTATTTAATTAACCTTCCTGCAAAAGCAATCACATCTCACTTTTCAGACTCTTACCCTCCTAGGTCATGTTTGCTCTATCAAACTGTGAAGTAACACACAGAATTATATAGCCTTCTTGGTGTCTTTGATTTAAAAAAAAATAAAATTCTGAAGTGACATGAAAGTATAAATAGATGGAGTATGAAAATATTTATTACTGCATAAACAGTTATCAGTCTGTCAAAAATCTATGCAGCTGGCTGGATCTCTGTGGGAGGCAAGTCTGAGTCTCGCACCTTGAGCCACTTGTAACACAGGTTTGCATTGATCCCAGATGCTACTTTGAGAACTGAGGCTTGATACATCTCTAGTCTTTGCAGGAAGTCAGAATAAATCCAACAGCTTCTGTCTAAAATCTCTGCTGGTTTTGCTGTGGCTGGTGTTTTGGTGGCGTAGCAGCTTTCAGTTAAGATTCTGGGTTCAGATACACGTCCCAGGAGAACAGAATGATGTTTTGCAAAGCTAAATTTCGGTGACTAAGGCATCAAGCACATGGTGATAGCTCATGAGGCATTATTAATGCATGTATCCTGGAGCTCTAAAGATGAGGGTCTGGCCAAAGGTTCATAGGTTCAGGCAGGATGTGCTGCTCTGTCATGCCAGTGAAATACAGTCAACAGGATACGGGGAGATCTCCAACCTGAGTGTAAGGGCTACCAAAGGGTCACTGAAAGAAAAGCTGCTGCTGCTTCTGTATGTGAAGTACAAACTATATCCCTCCAGAGTGTCTCCTGCTAAGCTTCTTCCTTCAAAGGGGTAAAGCTGAGGTCAGAGAGCAGTAAGTTATTAAGTTAAAAACTGTATTCTGAGGTCATCTGAGAAGCTGCAGAATCTACAGCATGGCAGAAGGAAGGGTGAGGCTTTGCTGAGAAGAGCTGCTGTTGTGCTTCTGCAAGATGTAGGTCTGTTTGGTGGATTTCATCACCCATTGCTGTGTCTCGTGTATGTGAAGTATGGGCCAGTTCTTGATAAACAGCCTTCTCCCATGGGAGAACAGACATATGAGAAACACCACCTTTCTCTGAAAATTGAGAAGGCAGAACAGCCCAGCCATAGCGGTTACTTGCAGCTACCTACTTTGTAAAATATTTTTCTGCAGATATTCCTGATAGATCCCTAGGTTATAGTGCCAGGCTTCTTTCCTAATGGCCTGCAAATACCGAGTACATGCAAACCTGAGGTGAGTCATGGGATCCTTCCTAAACCTTGGACCCTGCAAGAAGCTGGTGGAGAGTAACTGAGTGGCAGAAATTATTGTTTACTAAGAGTAGTGTCCCTGGTGCTGCTCCCTGAAGTCAGTGGTGTCTGAGCAGGTGTCCCAGGTTGCCTGTTGAATGAGAAGGATAAAGCTGGCAGAGTGGCCACTGCCACCTCCTCATTCTGTTGTTTAAAATTTTGATTTAAGTAGCTTCTTCAGTCTGGCAGCCACCACAGTATCAGCAGGATGGACTGTCCCCGGGCACCTCTGCTAAAAAGGTGCCTCTCTGGTGCCTTTGGCAGCTGCCAGCAGGTATGTTGGAGCTGTGTAGAAAACAGCAGCATCTTATTTGTTCTTCTTTGTCAGACTTCGTATGACTGGGCAGCCCTTTTATCTTCTGACAATTTTAGGACCATAACAAGTATGCTGACGTAGTGGAGTTGTGCAGAGGAAGTGTCAGGCTTTGTAGCTATGTGCTTTATAGTGCTGCAACACGAATAAGATAGTTTAGTTCTGTCCCTTCAGCTAACATCAAATTATGTTATAACCCATCCTCGGGCAGGCTAACGTTTTCGGTATATGCTGGCCCTTCCTCCTCGCAGGGCACGGTGCAGGTAGTGGAGCAGCGGACGGGTCCCCAGCGTGTGCATTGCGGTTGGCCAGCTGCAGCCTGGCCTGCCTCTCTCTTCAGGTTCAGGCTGTTGGCCAACTGGATCGGCCTTCCCCAAATTATTTACTACAGCTACACTCAAGCATTTTATAGGCCTTCCTCTTTATCTCTTAGCTTGCAGGTAGCTTATTCCTCTCTCACGAGGTGTACGGTACGCGTTCTGACGGCACGCATGTCCTGGTGTGGAAATAGTCATGGTGCCAAATCCTGTAAATATTGTAAAATTCCAAGACCCAGTCCAAGTCTCCTAAAATAGCACGTCTGAGCAAACTTCCTGGGGCTTTTTAAACAGCCTTCTGATGTGTGTGCTGGGGTATGAATGGAACTGCAGATTTCTGAAGTGTCAAGGGGGCAAATGTGTGTATACCCAAATGAGAATATTATGAATGAGTCTCTTCAGAGAAGAACACTGATGAAAAGGACACTGTTAGCAAAAATGACCACAGAAGTATGAGCAAATACTCGAAAGGAAGAACACCCAGGGGGAGTGAGTTCCCACTTTCTAGTGAACTACATTATTTTCTTTTCAGAAGTCATGCTAAATAGGAAAGATTTTCCAGTTTTAGCAAAAAACTGAAATAATGTCTGTCCTCAGTAAAAGTTCTTCTGGGTGTGAAGACAAGTGCCAGTGTACTTCTGTGGCCATAGGACAAGCCTATGGATTCCTCTCTTAAGAGGGGAATAAGTTAAAAAAAGTTAAGCCCTTATCTGTCTTCTGTCTTTACATTGCTCCATCAGCGTGGTCTTTAAAGGTCTCTCAATTTTAATGTATTTACAATTACAGCACCCTTAGGATAGAGGGCTTTGCTAGTCTTCTCATGAAAAAGATGAAGAAGTGAGGCATGAAGAGGCTGATTTGCACAAGATTCTTTAAAAGTTGAATTTGTCTTCTTTATTTCAAGTTATTGGTGTCTCATACTATTCTTTACCTTTCATTTAGTCCCTGCATCTGCAATATGAATAGATAGTGAGTTGGCACAGACAGTGCCCTCTGTAGTAACGCAGCTCCTCTTTCTTCACACTTCTTTGTGTGTGTTCCACACTTTGGAAAATTCTGCTATCTTCAGATATAATTTTCTTGCAGCCATTGTTGTTTGTAGTTCTTTTGCTTCTCTGGGTTCTTCAGCTCTTTCAAATCAGACTACAGATCTTCTGCAACCTGTCTTTTCTTTCATGAAGTGATTTGTTCCCATCTTCAGCCAGAACCTAGGCTAGGAGAATTGCACAAAAATGGAAAACGTGGCAGAAGACTGAATGGGCTTTTGTAAAGCACGTCTCAAGTTTTAGGAACAAAAAAGGAGAAATTCCTTCATTATTTAAACTAACCAAGCTCTGTTGTTCCCAGCTCAAGTCTGTTCTCCATCAAGTCACATTCCAAATTACTCCTGATAAAGAATTGTAAAGACAGAACTGAGTGAAATACCACTAGCTTTGTATTAACCTGCAGCCTACATTTTCCTCTTGCTGGATGTGTCCCTGAAGAGTACTGAGGGATTTTTGTAAAGGTGCTGTGTGTTCTGGATTTCTCTTTGTTCCACATGAGCTTATATTTCCCCTTGTGCCATGAGGTCTGTCAGGGGCAGCACTGGCTGCTACAGCTGAAGGCTGAGCTGACATCTTAAAAAGTTATGCCTCTGGCAGGAAAAGTGCAGTCCAGACTTCAGACACATAAGGAAGGGCTGTGATTAATCTGTGAGTTTTCTCAGAAATCTGGGTAGTGAGTATGGTAGACATACCTAGGTAAATGGTTTGTAGATTTTTCCTAACTTGTATTTAATCACACACACATTCCTGCCATGCAGCGTATGTGTCAGCTGTTGTCAGTCCTTACAGCACAGGACGGTCCTTTCCTGGGTGGATGCATAGCCGTCTGCAATAAAAGATGATCCAGGGATGCTTGACAATGTGGAACTAGGGAGGCTACAAAGCAGCTAAAGTTTGAAATTAAAGAAGCTGATGCTGAGAATTGCAAGATGCTTCCAAAAGGAGCAGTTGGAATGCATTCACTTTGCAGCTTGAAGGCTATTCTCCCTCAGAAAAGAGTGAGAAATTCAAGGCCTGCTCTTCAGGAGTGTTGAATGTTTATGTCAGGAGAGCTGCAGGTGCTAACACTCTTAGAACAAAATAAGTGATTCACCCTGGCATTTCTCACCATCCCAAAGGGAAGGCTGGGTGCGTGGGCCTGGGGTTTTCCTTTCTGATGAGCAGTTGTGGGAGTAAATTCCAGAACATCAGATCTTCAGGAAAAGGAGGTTATAGTTGGTATATGTTTGTTCATTTCTCGTACTTCTTCCTACCATTAATTATCTCACCTTTTTTTTCCTTATTCACATTAAATTCTTAGGCTTCATTGCTTTGAAGCAACATATCCAAATGGCTCATTCCGAAGTTTTTTTCTGATCATGATGAAATTTTAGTATCTTAGAGTTCTCAAGAGAGTTCATGTGTTTAAAAATACTTTGGCTTCTCCCTATTGTCCCTACTCCATTGCTGGCATTCCCACAAGTGCGTCTTCACCTCGACTAGGCCATATGTCTTCCACTGCTTTTCCTATTGTTCTTAATTTGCAAGCCCCCATCAGAAATACCAGCCTATGTGTTAGCTGAAATATCAGAAAAGTGTTAGCAACTCCCACTGAAATGCCCAGTGAATTCTTGCTCCTATCTTTAATAGGCTCAGATTGTCCCCAGATCACTGGCGCTCAAGTTGGCAACTCTCAGTGAATCTTCAGCTACCTTCTTCTCCTTGTAAAACTAGTTCTGCCCCACACAGGCAAACTGGTGGCACATTAAGTGGAGACCCTACACTTTTAATTAGTTCTGCAGATAAATAGAAGACTTTAGTTTCCAAGGTAATAAAAATGCATGTTGTAAAACTCCTACAAAACAGAGCAAACAGACCTAATAACTTACCCTTTGTCAAACCTTAGTTCTCTTCCACGCGCAGCCCATGAAAAAAGGTAAGTAACTTCATTCTCTCTGCCTCAGTTCCTCCATCATTAAAGAGAAGATAATAAAATGCACTTATCTTTATAAAGCACTTCTAGTTTCACTATTGCAAGGTACCACATGTACCAAATATCTATGTTCTGATATTGCATCTAATCACAATGCTGAAATTATATTGCCAATTCAGTTTTTAGGAACAGTATCAACGGGCTTCATGGCTTGAAGTACTTAGCTTTGGGTGGCAACATGAAGAGGTTACACAGCCTGGTATGTGTAATCGTGACGCAAAAAACCCTCTGCCACATCAAACTGTTGTTTTGTATGAGGACTCTCTGCTCCACTCCTCTCTGTGCAGGCTTGAGGCAGCCTGATAATGCTGCTGTTCTACTGTCAAAGCCTGCATACAGGTGATTGACCTAGTGCAATGACTGCTCATAAATCTGTTGTTGCAAGAGCTGGTGAACTGGCAAAGATAAAGATACTCTAAACAGCAGTGTAGCATTTGGGACGCACTAAATAAAGAGTGAAGCCTCCTTTGATACTCTACTGATGTTTACATACCATGTAATTATTATTATCATTGAAAATCCCCACTTCCTTTCTTTGAACATAATGTCTAAACAGGAAAAAGCTAACCTTCCTGTTTGGAGAATTGTTAGTTTCAGAAGAAATACATTTTTCTCTCTTACTTGTAGTTTTCAAAGATTTTATTTTTAATACAATTGGAAAAGACAAACAATAGGCTATCTAAAAGGAAGGAAAACCGCATGTCTGAAACAAACAAGAGTCTGCTATGAATAGATAGTCTTTGCGCTATGAAATAACTCATGTCATACCTCTATACTGACTTTTGCATATTGGGAAAGGAAATGTAGACTTACTTTTGGCACCCACTACACTGTATATACACAATGCAGAAAGCAAAGTTAAGGTTAGAAAGGGAAGAGAAGCCTCCTGTCAATCTGACAAACAGCAAGAAGAAATCATGCAGGAGTTGGATTGGCCCAACAATAATGCCTAGATGTGATGCAAGGTTGACTAACAAGGCTGAATTTAAAACTTCTGGTACCTGCTTGGCATCTAGCATTCTCTGTCGTTCAAGTCAGTGCTTACAGTGGCATTCTGGGTAAATCTCAGCTTCTAAACTTTGCTTTTGCAGCTTTTGTTTAGTTGAAGGAAATAATGGTGGAGAAGCACCTGCCGTTCTGTTCCAAGTAGGGAATCTTCCATGGCTGCCAGGAGCAGCACAGTAAGTCTGAAGACCAAGATGCTCAGCTCATCTTTGTGAGAGACAAAACAGAAAACAGGTAACTAAAAGCTCTGTATGAAAAAGTGCTTGTACCCAAAAGCAGAACGAGCTGTTTGGCATCCCAAAGGTGTTTCGATACTTTCTCAGAGACTGACAAGCAGCCAGGTAATAACCACCGGAAGAGGCCTTGCAAAGACTACTGATATAAATTTGTCTGTATGGGAAGTCTTCATATTGTCACTTCTCCTTCAGGTTATTTCACTGCAGTCAAGGCTGTAGTTTTGCTGATCCTATTTATCAGCAACAACTAAAAAATCTTGCAAGAATCAAAGAGGATATATGTGATTTAAGACCACTGCCCAGAATGGGCTGGGAAGCTGGAAAGGCCAGCCTGTCTTTTCTTCACCATCTTCCTAAAGGTCTTCCTTATTCAAGCCTGACTAATTTAGACGTACTTCACATTTAAGCAGCAGTCCTGAAATATCTGGATTATTTCTTAAAGCCTTGGCTTTTGCATTCATGGACTGCATGAATATCCACCTTCTTGTGATCATGGAGAAAGTGCAAAAATGTGGTCTCACAGGGTCAAATACCAGACATTTATAATTTTTTTCTAATCTTTTGGGGTTTTTTTACACCAGTCTTCTAATTTGGGGAGCCTTATTTTACAGAACTGCATGCTTGTTGTTGGTAGTACTGTATAGTGCAAAGAAACCTTGCAAATATTTGCTAGTGCTAGTCCTGTTTTAAGTTAAATCTGCGTACTGTACTAGGCCATTTATGTTTGGTCATGTTTGTAGAGTCAGACCCTAAAGATGTATCTTGTTCCTTGTCTGTCTTTGCTCGCTTCAAGTTTCCACTTCTTTTGGAACCCAAGCCCCCTTCCGATGGTAAGATGCTTAGACCACCATGTGTACCCTTCCGAAGTTTCTGCTTTCCCAGAGATTTGCATGTGCTGCTTCTGCTCCATTTGCAGCGTCTTCATCACTCACTCCTGCCACTCAGTTGTGTATTGCTCTTTGTCTGTAAGTATTTTCCCAGGTATGGGCCTTGGTTTGTGATTTAACTGGACTGCTGCTATTCACGGTTCCAGCAAGAAAAGAACATGGTAAAGCCATTGTAAAATAATCAGCACCACATGAAATTGAGAAGGTGGGATCCAATAATCTGAAACCCAGATGGTCTCTGGCAGTGAGAAGTAGGAGATCTGTCATGCTGAAAAAGACCCAGAAGTCAGCAAATGAGCTGAGTTAATGATGTGACACAAAAAAATGAAAGGCAGAGTGATTCTGAGCAACATATGTAGGAGTGTCCCACTCAAGAGATTGAACTCTCTGTAGTCTTATCTATTCTAGTATTCTGCACACAGGTAGTACAGCTATTGGGGTGGGCGCAGTGATGGATACTAACTGTAAATTAACAAGGTGATAGATCTACCAGCAGGTTGAACAGTGTCTCTGAGGAGGGATTAGCAAATATAATTGGACAACACTTTGTCGAGACTAGTGTGCCTGTCAGATGGAAGGGGGAGGAGAAGCCTGATTTCACTGGATGTGAAATAATAATCATGTAAAATGTGAAATAATATGTGGGCATGTCATTGTTGGTTTCTGTTACCCTCCACAGCAGTATGTTTGTAGAATCTGGGTTCTGGTCCTGAGTGCCTTGCTTTTGAATAGGAGCCCATGCAATCTTGGGACTCTGACAGGCTGGCTAACTGCTGCTGTTGAACAACACTGCCTGCTTGACCAGTTAATGTTTGTAATATATGTTGCAATGGTGGGGGAAGGCTTTTACTATTAAATATCTGAGCTGATACCATGTGGCACTGAGTCACCATCCTCTGAATATTCCCTGTGCTGCTACTGCAAATAAATTCACCAGCTTCCGTCTTAATAGCTTGCTTTAGAGCCAGTGCCACACTTCACACCCTATTCTGGACACTCTCCAACAAGTTAATGTCTTTCACTGAGGAAGGTGAGTAAAACTGATGAGAGAGTATCCTTAACTGAGGAGCCATAAAATTCTAATAGAGCAGTAACGTTCCCAGCGAGCCTGAAGGGAATCTGATCAATAGTTATGAGGTTGAGGCTCAATTTATGGCCTTAATTCATCAAGCATAGTCATTCTCCATTTTTGTACAGGATGCTTTTGTGGTTCCTGCTGAGCAGAGGAGTCTGCACGAGCCCTTTCTCAACAATTCCCCAGGCTTTGTCATTTAAGAAGAGGTGACTCTACAGAGGTGGTGATCAGGGTCCTATGATCTATTTGAAGTCAATTTTTCATTGTATAGGACAGACTGTACCAACTGCATTTGTTCTGACAGTCTCAGGCTTGGAGCGGTTTCACAGTGAGTAAAAAAGAAAGTTATTTTGAATCTCTTTAAAATTTGACACCGCAGTTATTCATATGCCTGTAAACCACTCCACAATCAGGAATGGTTCAGTAGCGTGTTCTCCAAAAATCCTTTTACTGCCTTTTGTCGACCCCTTGCAATAGTTTTTGCAAGGGGCAGATGGGGGCTGGGCTACTTCTATGTTTCTAAGCTGCCTCAGTGGTAGAAAGAAGTTTTCCCAGCTGCTTCTGACGTAGGTTTGATCTTTTTAAGTTTCCAAAATAGTATATAAGCACAGAGGCAGACAATGAAATTTCATCCAAAGGTTTTATTGAAACCTTTATGTAAAAAGTCAGACCTTTCCAAAGACTGAAGTAAATGCAAGTTTTATGTAGCCACCTCTCACCAGTGGCATAAGCATGAAATAGACAGAAGCGTTTCAAACAAAATGGAGAAGCCTTGGTTAAAGCCACCCCAGTAATCTCTGCATCTACTTGTCATTCCTGCTTACATAGGTTAGCAGAAGTAAGTTTTAAGTATCTGAAATGATAGGAGTATCTTGTAATTATACACTAAGGTCCTAACTGAAGAAGGGTCTCAATTAACACTTGACCAAAAATGTTTTTTGACATTCATTCAAATACAATTTCTTAGGTATGCTTTTAAAATTCCCATCTCTTACACCATGTACAGATCCATAGGCTAACAGCCTAGATCTGCACATGATCTTCATTGTACAGATTCATTCCTGCTTTGGCTGTCTGTCAGTGTTTTTTATGTGAAATAATCCCTGGTATAACCTCTGACTTTAAAGTATGCCTATAAATATTTGGACTGGTTGGGGAAAAAAAAGGAAAAAGGTTAGACATTTTCAGAGAAATGTAAGAAATGCAGAGAGTTGAAATGGTGGTGGTTTTTCTGACAGCCCACGGGGGCTCTGGGAAGCCAGGGCTGCTGGTCCTTTTTCAGACCTCCCTTTGCAGCAGCATTTTGTCCCTAATGCCAGCAGGTGCAGTGGATGGGAGGCAGGAGGAGTTGAGGCAGCCCTAGCTGTTACCTGAGCCAACAGCGACACCCAGGGCTTCATCAGCACAGTCAATCCCTTTTTTAATCTGCTCCCCCATGCTGCCTGGAAAATTTTCCGAGGTTTAGCCCTTTTCTGTTCCTGAATGACTACACTAATTGAGAAGGAAGTAATATTTTGCTGGAGTAATTTTATCAATAGAAATCCTGTATACTGGTGCACTGAGACTAAATTAGATTAGACACAGACACATCTACATTCAAACAATGGCATTCACATGTGTACTTTTTAATCTCTATCAAAATAGTTAAGATGGTATTATTTGTTTGCAGCTAAGGTCAAGACAGCTTATAAAACCTCCTATTCCTGCTTCCTCACTACAGTGAAAAACTCACTGAGGCCATACTGAATGGTAAGCTTTTGTTGAATAAAT
Organism: Buteo buteo; assembly: GCF_964188355.1. Taxonomy (NCBI): domain Eukaryota; kingdom Metazoa; phylum Chordata; class Aves; order Accipitriformes; family Accipitridae; genus Buteo; species Buteo buteo. The sequence continues at coordinate 7,885,681 of NC_134182.1, read as the reverse complement.
GTATAAACCGAGATGAATAGTATACTCAAGGACTATGTCACCATCAAAATAATAGGTACAGGTTCTGTAACAGTGAACACTGAGTCAGACTTTTATTAAAATGATCCTGAACAACCCCCTGAAGACACATACCTGAACAAACAGCGGTAAAATTATTAGAGAGGTAAGAGACAAGCAACCGATACACTATCAGTGCGAGAGTGTTGCTACAGTCTGCAGCTCTATACCACTGGCTTTCCTTCGCACTTTTTTTTCTTTCAGAATTTGGCAAGAAAGATTATGTAAAAACCAGTCTACATCTTGATAATCTTCAGGCCACTGCAAATATCGACTCCTTTGTAAAAAGTTTCGAATTGGTTTGTATTTCCTCAGTTGATATTGAGAAAGTGACCCAACCACTACCATAATTAGGACATCTTTCAGATCACAGAAGTACCTGCTCTGGGCAAAATTAAAGGCTTCCACACACCACCCATCTTTGAGAAACTGCCTGGTCACAATGCAGATTGTTTTCCTGCTGTTCCAAATGGCATCACGAATATTGTTGATATGTTCTTCCCCAGGCAAGAAATCTCTTTCCTCAAAGCACAAGGTAAATCTGTTTTTATCAAAATACTGTGAATCCAGGTGCTTTAGCAAAGAATTCTGGACCCATTCAAAGTCATTTTTGCAGTAGCACAAATACGCGTCATATTTGTATTTGCTTTTATCTGCCACTTGTGGATGGCTGTCTATCATTTTTTTTGTGATCGTTTTATACCAGACAAAACAAATCCCCCGACAGCGAGTAAAAATGATGACTGCCATCAGAAACATTAGAAGAGTGATGGAGGTGAAGATGAATACTGAGAACCTGAGTGTCTGCTGGAGTTCATCTTCAATGCAGCCATCATATGTCAGAGATGACAGTGGTACCCCTGCAAATGCAGGTGGGTATACACAGTACCTGTCAGATTGTGAGCCAGCTACGGTGACATTGGTTTCATTTAGCCACACTAGTAGGCTCTTTAAAGTACAATCACAGACATACTTATTATGTGTTATATCCAGAATACTCAAAGTCATAAAGACTTCAGGCTCGGGCGAAAAAAGCTGGTTTCCAGACAAGTTTAGGTTTGTTAGGCTTTGTGGAAAAAGGCCAGGAGAAAGATGAGACAATAGGTTGGAAGCTAGATTAAGTCTTTTTAGAGATGTTAGACCTCTAAAAATCTCCTGTGGAAGAGCACTAAGGTAGTTGTTATTCAGATGTAGAACCTGAAGTTTGGACAGTGCCCTGAACACATCCAAACATAAATCTCTCTCCCACACAAGCTGTAACATATTTTCGCCTAGATCCATATAGATTAACTGACTGTTTTCTATAACATTATCACTTTTCACACAGTAAGAGAAGCGATTCTGTTTTAAGAAGATATACTGCACATCTGGTGCTTGGAAAAGAATATACAGGTCACCCAGGTTTGCCAACCAATTTCTTTCTAATTCAAGGTGTGTTGCTGCTATTGCTGTGCCAACTACAGACATTAGCTTATTGTCACCTAAAAAGGCAGAGGTCAGATGTGGAAAGGAAGGGAGTCTTTTAATGGCATTGTCTCGGAGATCAATTACTTTCAGACTTACTAAGTTACTGAATGATTTTCCACCAATCATCCCAATATGATTTTGCTGTAAATCAATATACGTTACACTATGTAGACCCTCAAAAGTATAATCGTACAACTCACCTAAAAGATTACTTGAAAGATTGAGAGTTTTTAGGTTTCCCAAGCCAAAAAATGCTTGCCTTTGGATTTGATTGATCTTGTTTTTGAAAAGGTTCAGCAATTCGAGATCACCAAGGCCTCGAAAGGTTAAAGAATTGAGAGAGAAAATGTGACCATTTGAAATATCAAGCAAACGAAGACCACTTCTTGCTAGTCCTGCAAACATATCATTATCTGGATTTCTTAAGTTATTAAAGCCAAATCCTGAACCCATTGTATGAGACCTAAATATTAAAGAACCAATTTGAGTCCCTTTAATGGCTGTACAGAAATATTGGACTTTCTTTGTGCTCCAGCCATTTTCACCAAGGTCTAGTGAGTTAAATGTAATATTTCTGAAAGGATTTGGGCATTTGGCCCAGGCCATTTCATCTGTCTTGTACAGATTATTAGAACTGAGGCTAAAAAATAAAAAGTGTTTTCCTCGGAAGCTGGTAAGATTGCTTTCACACAAGTTGGATATTTTGTTGAACTTCAGGTTCACAGTTTTCAAGACTGTTAGATTATAAAATAAGGGATGAGGCTGAAGTTTTGTGATTTGGTTCCCTGAAAGATCCAATTCTTCTAACGAGCTCAAATCTTGAAAGTAACGTTCTTCCAGGATGGAATCTCCAAGGTCGTTGTGAAACAGACGGAGTACAGTCAGACTTGGCAAGCCCACAAAAGCATCAAGATCCAGTTGAAGAATCCTATTGAATCCCAGGTCTAAGACACGAAGGTTTGGCAGGTTCCTGAAAGCTCCTTTTCCTATGGTAACAGGATAGACATACTGCATTCCGATTTCCAACAGCAATAAGCGCTTCAGCAGTGGAAACGAAGTTGCAGTCACTTGTCTGATGTAGTTGAAAGTTAGCAAAAGCTTCACTGTATCCTTTGGCACAAGTGGAATATCTGTGAGGTTGCAGGAATAATATAGGGATACTTGGGCTTCTGAATAACAGCTTCTAAATGCACATATATCACTAGCTAGTGATATTCCAAAGGCAAGTACTAGCTGTTGATGTAACATCACGAATCTATGTGAAAAAGTGAAAATAGTAAGCATTAGTTCTGCAGTTGGCTATCTATGCAGTAAGTTGTAGAGCACATTTTTAACAGTTGTGTAATAAAACACTAATGTCACACTAAAAATTACTAGTGATTTGGGATTTATCCTTTCTCTGAAGTCTAACAGGCATCATCTGATAGGCTGGCTGGTCAGAAGATGGGTCCCGAAGAGATGCAAGAACCTCCTATGACCCAAAAAGTAACCCTCCTTTATGTACCTTAAGGGCAGCACCAAAACCCCACTAAGTAAGTGTGAAAATCTTGGCCTAGCTATATAATTTGTGTCATGGAACTGGTGATGTTGGTGTATTAGCTTAATTCTGTAATCAGTTATCCAAAGAGGTTTAAACAGTTTGGATGACCAAAGTAAAGTGCAGTCATCCAGTCATCTCAACAGAGCAGGCCAATGCTGCTCTTCCCCTGAGCGCTCTCCTTGTGAGGGCAATGACACTATTTGGAATTCAGGTTGCTGTCACACAGAAGTGCTTAACAGCCATGAATTTTTAAAAGGGGGACCTCTTCTGGAGCTCCTTGAGCCTCAGATTAACCCTGCAATCTGAAATTGTTCTTGAAAGGGTTGTAAAATAGTTCTGAAAGTATAGGCAGGAACAAGGCTAATAGTGAAGGAAAAGAAAAAACACAGTAGCCTGAAACTGTGCTGCAAGATTTCACATTTTATGAAAAACTACATTTCCTGAACTGTAAATTCCGAAGTTATATAAAAAGGTGCATAACATAATTCATGCAGCTCACTGATGAATCTATTTATTAATTTATTCCTGTGCTGGATTTTCCTTGTGTTATGCCATCTGTCTGCCTGCTTCTCTCTTTATCTGAGACAAAAACCTCTTCAAAACAAGGAAGGTCTTTTTTTATTGCGCATGGTAAGGAACAGAGCAAATTATTAGCCCTAAAGTGGTTGTTTGTGTACTGTAGTTTAAAAAAACCTTCTAAGATTGCAACCGTCTGCCTCTGCTTTTTAAAAAGCATTTATTGAAATGAAATGACAACCCAATGGAAGAATTTTTGTGACCTCCAGCACAATCTGCTTAAAAATTGGTAAGTGTAAATCCTTGTGGAACCAAACCCCCAACGGCCATCTAATGTCTGCAAAGTACATCTATTTCAGAGAGGAAGAAAGTTGGACTTCGAGCCAGTAATTAAAAAAAGGTAAACCCTGCTAATAATTATTATGATTTAAGCACACTGCTGCTTTAAAGCACAAGTACAAAATTCTATGCAGAATATTACACTTGAACTAAAATCATCTTATGCTTGTTGCCAACATACAAAGTGATTTCTGGGAAATGAAAAAGTATGTCAGTAGAAACCACTATGATAGTCCCATTGCAAATACCAAGTGAAAGACCTAGCCATTTTTTTAGAGACAATCTGCTAAATAGGAAGTACAAGGGTGTTATGGTACCATTGAATCTCCTAACTGATGCAGTCTCACTGTACCTAATGTTTTTGGTGACGTTCTCAAAGTCATCTGATTATACTAAAACCTTAACTTGTAACAACTGTGACTACTAGGGTAAGTCTGCAGATTTCCACCCTAGAGGCTCAAACACTAAGTGGGAAACACACATACCTTGCAACTTAAAATACTAATCTTGTCATTTTTTCAGACAATGTCATGGGTTTGGGACAAGATCTGATTACTTGAAAGTAAAAGAGACTATGAATATATGATAGAGTGCTGAATTCTGAAGTCCTGGCATTCAGATTTCATTCACATTTTGTCTCACTAAAAAATTTAGGATGTGCTGCAAAGAAAAGCAAATTGCAGGCAGTGAGTATCAAAATTCTGTTAAGATATTTTAACTGCAACTATGGGGAATAATTCCTAGTACTAGAAAATAATTGTAATTTCTACCCTCTTTTTTTGACCTAGCATGCACTGTTAAAAGGGGATATTATAAACAGTAAGCTATACTATGTTTGTCTTTATGACTACAAAATGTTGTAGGTTATTAAAAAAGACACAACTAAACATACAGCAGTTCATTCAAGACCTTGTTTACTTTTTACTTTGCTTGAACCATGAAAACAAAACACCAAGTTTCCCTTTTATTATTTGTTAACTGTTACAATCGTTCTTGTTGACACCACACTATAAGATGTTTAGCACAAATAGTTTTAAATTACATTTATGTTTCAGATGTTTACATTTCCATTCCTTGTATTTGCCCAAATGCTATGGCTGGTTTTTAAAGCTTGGGCAAAATCACAGCATCACCAAAAGAAGTGACAAACAGAAAGTACTTTGGAAGTCAAAATTTAATAGACATGTGTATCACCTTACCACAAGAAAAAGCTCAAAATGTTTAGAGTGGAAGAATTAGAAAACATTGTTTTTAAATTTAAAAACATAGTTTTATTTTTATTATTAGAAAATAAGAAAATGGTGAAATATTTCTAGCCAACTTTGTTTTTACGTTTACCTGCTTTTCCACATTCTTGTAAGTTAAAGAAGTCTCTAACAATCTCTTAACAGTTGTTACACTTCAACTCTGCTCTGGTTTGGTGACAAGGAAGATTTCATTTGTAAACTCTTTGCTCCCTCAATTTTTTTCTGCATAAGTTACTACCTTTTCCCCCGAATCTTGGCACTCCATGAGCAGGAAGAGGATGCTGGCAGTAAGTAATGCCTCTTACTGCTGTCATGAGGACAGCAAAGATTTTTAATTTAACAGAATCCCTCCATGTAGCATTTTATACAACCCTTCACCATTGTACATTAGCACCTAAAACCTTTTGGGAAGAATATTCTTCCCACAAAATTATGATCATTCCATTCAGTTACATGCCTGTGCATGGACATGGAGATGAAGGGATGTGTAAATGTTTCATTTGTTATTGAAAACTGGAGCAATGAAATTCAGAGAACCAGAGCTCAGCATGTGAGATTTTGTCTCCTTCTACTGTCTTGCTGTCAGAAGGGGTAAGCAGTAAAGGGAAGGGGAACAGTAGGAGGGTGAGGAAAAATGCAGCAAATGCTTTTGGGATGGAAAGTCCTAAGCAGGATATGTTTCTGAGCAATGGAAAGAACTTTTACAACGCAGGGTGGATATTCTACCTAGATCTAAAGGCAGCAAGCAAGTGCATACAGAATGCAAATACTCTAGCTCTGGTCTCAGCCTCCTCAGGAAGTGTGTGTCTGGATCAGGGAAGGCTGATGCAGATGCTTTCAGTCATCTGGAACTAACCTACACCATTTTAACTTTTTTTAAAACTCAGTTTTGTTAACTTGGGTTACTATACCTAGAAACCTTCACTAGCAGAGCAAGAAAGGAAGGGAACTGGCAGTACCTGAGAGTGGACGTTGCAGTAGTGCCTGTCCATCTCAGCACAGCTGTGTACACCTTAGGATATCCACAGAGGCTGTCAGTAAGCAGGGCCTGAAGTATAGCTGAAGAGGAGGACTAAGACTGTCTCCTTTTCGATGTACACAAGCCAGGAAAGAAGTTAGAGTAACAACTCTCCCATGGAGAATTAGAAAGCACTTGCCATTCCCCCTTCCACACCCGCAACAAAAATGCACTGGAGTCCACATAAATAAAGAACAGGTTACATACCCTATTTTTGTCCTTGCTGATGGTCGAGAGTATTTGCTTGCTTTTTAAAAGAGTGATCTGAAAGGAAAGTTTCGGTCTCAGAAGTGGTTTTATGCAGCACTCAGGAGCATGCTTACTCTCTTCAGCAGCCTCTCGTGCTTCCACCACATAACCCTAGGTCAAATGTGAACCAGCACACGCCAGTGGAAGTGAACAGACATGTACCATATGTGCTTATGAAAATGAGCAGCGGGCCTAAATGGTTCTCAATTGTCAGCCACAGGTTTTGGGGAGCCAGGCAGCAGAGGCGCTGGCTATCTGGCTGGATTCTAGAGAAGACCAGTCTGATATAATCATCAATAAGATATAAAGAGTTTAAAAATCTTTTCAATAACCTGTTGCAGTGACCATGATATCCTCCTAAGGAGATTTTTCCTAGATGACGACTCAGTCAGCCAGAGGAATTGTGTGCCTACCACAAGCACAGACTCCTTGAAATAATTCCACAAAGATGAAGTCCAGTGACCAAGAATACCGGTCATTTAGGGGTTCGGGATGTGGTTGGTGGATAAAAAGGTAAATACAGGTAAAACTGGTAAATTTTTCATTACCTGCACCAAAAAAAAAAAGTAAATTTTTTGCTCATGCTAATTTTCGCAAAAACATACAGGCCGTTTTCTGTAGGTCACTGAATCACAGATGAGTAGGGTGTATATATATATATCTATATATAAAATAAAGGTAGCAGTATCTTTTGGTGAGTGTGTGAGAATCTCATCTTTAATTGCCACAAGCCTGCTTTAGCATTAAGGATTAAGGGATAAACATTAATCCTACTGTCAAGTTGGAAGGCTTTTTTTCCTTTGGCTCCATAGCTAAGGGTGTTGCTGTTTGGACAGCAAGATGTGAGAGCTCACTTGGAGCCTGCATGAGTGCTGCTGTTTGTTACCCTGATGTCTTTCTGTGAAACAACACTGGTCATCACAGGTAGCACAAACGCTCCCCAGAGAAAGGGAAGAAAGACAGGATTAAACAACTTCAGGGTGGATTTCTTGCCTGTAAAATCAATGCATAGAAGATAGTTGTCTTTTCTCCCCTCTATACCCAAAAACTTGAGGCACTGAAGAGACAAAGACCATCTTAATTGTCCCTTACTATTTTTTTCAATAGTGAGATGGGCTTGTGTATAAAATTACAGTGATTTAACTTAAAATTTGATATGCATACTTTCATCAGTAACATACAACTTTTCTTGTCAATTTTTTGAAAATATATTTAAGCCAACTTCTATATGTCCAGAGTCCAGCTAACTGAACAGAGACTGTTTTATATTAATCTAACCTAAACTACACTGAGTTTGCAGCAGTGTTTATGAATAAGTTTCTAGACAGACTGGTGCCACACTTCTGCTTTCTGGCAAATTCTAAGATTTGAAAGAATCTAATCAGCAATAGATGTTTCTGTGTAGAAAATCATATAATTTCAAATGTTTTGCTTCTAATTTTTAGATACTAACATAAATACATTCTTGCCAGCTTCTGTCCCTCTCTTACATTCACCAGAGCAGCTGTCCTGCCTGATAGGGATGGACATGTTTACAGTTGTGATATAATGAGTTGGGGTTCCTGTATAATATACAGCTTCTGAATTCTGCTTGAAGTAATTATGCTTTTATTATGAAATTGTTCTGGTATACTGTGCCTCTACACGGCATCCAACATTACTGACAAAGGTCGCAGGATGTCTTTCCCAGACCAGAAACAACAGTCAGTTGTTAAATTCTTTTGGGACAAGGGATTAACTAATTCCTAGGAGAGTTAGTTAACCCCAGATCTTTCTGCCAGAAGCTGGCAAAGTGCAGCACTCACAAACAGTATCAATAAAGAAATCAACTTCAGGTGCAAAGAACATAGGCATGAGAGAGCCACTGGGAAAGGGAAACAATGAACAGGAGGAGTTTGGAACCTTTGGGTAAGTGGGGACATTTTTGCTTAGTTTCAGGTTAAGCCTGACTCAGTATAGATAATCTCAGCTAGGAGGACTCTGGGATTTCAAAGGGCTCTTGATTCAATCTGCAAGTTCTGGAACAAGAATCCCAACAAAGTCGAAAGAAATCCTTTCTCCTCTCCTCCCTCCTCTTTCAAACCCAGTTTACTTTTGAGAATAAATCTTAGGAAAATGTTCATGTTCTGATAGCATTGAAGTTTAAATACATGATCTTTGTACATCTGTAACTGATCTTTGGCCATGTGGCATATAAGATGGTTGAAACAGCTCCAGGAAAGGGGTTGTGGTAGATACAACAGTCTATTACCACTCAGCCATGCTGACAGCACAAAGCTGAGCTGTAACATACAAAGAAACACACATACAGCTTGTTGGCAGTTAGGGCTGAAATGGTCTCTCACAGTTTAGCAGTGTGGAATGGCTGAGCCAACCCAGAAGTGCTGCAAGAGCCTCTGTGAGACTCTACTCCTGACCTGAGTCTTGATATGTCAATGAATGATCTCGGTTCCCATCTCCATCTTTTCTTCTTCAGTCCCTTTCTCTTTTCACTATACTTCACCTGTGGCATGGATCAAGTGCACCAGCATATAAAGGGGGTTTAACTCCTACGTTAGTATGACCTACCACATCTGTCCTCTTTCCACATTGCTATTTAGTCTGGATGTAAAGGTAAGACTTAAGTTATCTGCCTGGGGAATTTTGGCTGTTAGCTGCCCAGTCTGAAAAGTAACCCCTGATCAGTGTCTCGGAATGAAGACTAGAAAGCATGCACAAACCTAACGCAGCCCACACACAATTATGTGCCCTATTCCTGGTACATGGCTAGCGCAGCTCCTGTCTTATTTGGATTGCATTGACCCTTCTGTGGAAACACCCAAACAGAATGAAGCAGACTTGGAAAAAAAAAAAACAAACAAAAAAAAGAAGAGGAGAATAACAAGCAAACCCCACTGCAAACAATGGAAACTTGTCTATTGTTTACATGTAATGGGGATGAGACTTCCTCTATCTAGAACAGCTGGGCTGGTTACCTGTGACGTTCAAGTTTTCTGAGAATGGGTCAAAGCTGTTGAGGCTGTAACTTTGGAAACTGGTACCTCAAAGTAGAAGGAGATGCTAAAAGAACTGAGGAGTTAACTATAGTTCTCCAATTCTGCAAAACAAGGGGAATACTGATTGGATGCAAAATTATGCTGGAGGCATGTACTGACAAAGGGAAGTAGAGGACAGTAACATCAGTTGCTAATTCTGTACTCAACAGTGGACTCTAAAGATGAAGGCTGGTTATGGATTTTAGCTAAACTAGCATTTTGGACTAAACAACCAAAATCAAGCAAGCAATGTTCTATTCCAAAATAATTCAAGGAGTTTATCTTCCAACCCCTGCTTGGCCAAAAATCCTCACAGCTCTTGCATTCTTGTTTGCACTGCCAAGCTTCTGCAGGAGAGATAAAAGGTACTGTTGCCTAACATACTTACGTGCTTATAGCCTCGTGGTTAAAGCAGTTTCCTTGAGTGAGACCCAGACTGAAGCTTCTCAGACTGAGGAAGGCTAACTATTCAGGTCTTCCACTTCCTTTAATGGTCTAACTGGGTCATAATATCAAAGACCTCTCCTTTCCTTGGCTAAAGTTTGAAATAAAATGTCCATGGCGTCTAGAATGCCCTGCACTAGACCCAGAGTTGCAGCTCTGCTAGAAGTGCTCCATGCAGGCTCCCCCGAGGAGGCCTGCTTGGGGACATGTTCTTCATATTGATGTCTACAACCTCTGCCATCGCTGTGCAAGGCTCCTCACCCTGGGGTGCTCCTGTGCAATGGCTTACACGTACTGGGAGCAGCAGCAGAAATGGTGGTGCCATGTGGGTTTATGACTGAAGGAAGGGCATTTTGGATCAGATTTTGGGGACTTGGCTGCCCAAAATCTGCTGAAATTCACCTGAATAGACTCAATCTATTTTGATAGAGTGTCTCAATCTCATTCTTCAATTCTTGGGTCCCTTCCTGCCATCCAAATGAAAGAGTCTCCCTGTTCAGTCTTCCCTATATATTCACATGTCACAATTCTGTAGGGAATTGAGACTCATTCCTACTTCTTGGAGAAAGTGCAGAACAAGTAAAATATCCTCATCTAATACCGTAATATCATTAATCTTTTCTTCACTCCTGGCAACAATTACGGGCATCTTTCCCAGAGGCTGGTGGTACACACTGATTGTGAAGGACTGTTTGTATTTGGCACGTAGTAAAATTTCTCAGAAATAAACCCAAACACCTTCAAAGAGCACCCTTTTAATGGAACAGAAAGCCTACTGACAAGGAGTTTGTTTGTAATATTTATCTAGGCCATAAAAAAGACCTTGAAAGGTATATCACAAACAGTAAGCCTTTGTTCTTAGACTGGCCAGATAAAGGCCAACTGCTATTGTGAAAATTTGTATTGCTGCTGTTATCTGATTAGATCAAATCTACTTACTGAAACAAAAATAAAGCTCCAAGCTTTTGCCCAGGCTCTAAGCCATCATAATATACGCGTTTGTGCTCATAAAAAGCTGTGCAGTGTAAACATGCTTTTCTTCATGGGGCCCCTCTAGCCAATTACTATCTAAAAAAGAAGCAATTTCATTTATTAGATAATTAATGAATGTGCCCCTTCCCACCCCCTCAGCCTCTCCCTTAAGATGCTAGGGTGCTTAACTCAAATACATCATTTTCCAACTTAAAATCAGGAAGCATTTTATAAGGCAGGTGAGTATTGTGACAGTTCCTATCAATGATGGGGAAAACCTAAGACAATAAGGCATTTACTGACCTGACAGAGCAGAAGGACTATATAAAACAGCCACTGCTTTGTGTAATCAGAAGCTACCTATGGGATGTAATGATCTAGTGTTCCTGTTCATCATCTAGATTTATTTGTATTTATTTATTTGTTTTTATATCGCCTCAGATTATATGACGAGATGTGGACACACAAAGATAGTGCGATTCCTCTATTATTATTATAACAGTTCTTTAAAAGAAAGCAGTCTCCAGAAGGCTGGGAAAATAAACTTGGAAGTATAGACTAAAACATGCTCTGGGCTATTTCTCAGAGGCACAGGAGTAAACTGGATAGGCACAGGGAGGGTGCTGTAGCCCCAGACTCCAGCCCCTGGCCCCAGCGCAGTTGTTTTTTAGCTGCTAGCACTGTTTTGAGTGTCTCCTTCCAGAGCAGAGCCAGCCTGCTCTTTTCCCTGCCATGTGCCGCAAGCAGTTTGCTCACACTGCTAAACTGTGAGAGACCATTTCAGCCCTAACTGCCAACAAGCTGTACGTGTGTTTTGTTGTATCTTACAGCTCAGCTTTGTCCTGTCAGCATGGCTGAGTGCTAATAGACTGCTGTATCTAGCAGCCAGCTGGGCTGGTTGTTCCAGTGAAGCGCCCCAGCGCCGAGCACTGGTCCATCTGCCAGCCCCCAGCAGCACAGGCTTCTCGCCGCTGTGTCTGACAGGGGATGATGAAGGCAGAGAGAGCCTCAGCTAGGCTTGAGAAGAGGACCAACAAGGTTTCTTAGGCTCTTCTAGATCCTAAGGAAATGAACTTCTTGAGGCTTCAGTGAGGACAGTGAAGGTTCCTGGTTTTTTTTTTTTTTACTTGGTGCTACAGTTGTTTCCCAGCAGAGATGCTTGTTCAAAGCTGCACAACCAACCTGTGGGCGGTCATAGTCACCACTCAGGTATTCTTGCCTCACACCCTGAATCCATGTTGACTTTCTTTTTCTTTGAAAACTGTCATGTCATAACTGCCTGGTCTAGACTAGAAGCCACCCCAGGGAAGTAGCGTTTCCTTACTGTTGGTTTCCCTTCCCTCTTAGCTATCATTTTGGACTGTTGTTGTGGTTTAACCCCAGCCAGCAACTAAGCACCATGCAGCCGCTCACTCACTCCCCCCCATCCAGTGGGATGGGGGAGAAAATCGGGAAAAAGAAGTAAAACTCGTGGGTTGAGATAAGAACAGTTTAATAGAACAGAAAAGAAGAAACTAATAATGATAACACTAATAAAATGACAACAGTAGTAATAAAAGGATTGGAATGTACAAATGATGCGCAGGGCAATTGCTCACCACCCGCCGACCGACACCCAGCCAGTCCCCGAGTGGCGATTCCCCACCCCCACTCCCCAGTTCCTATACTGGATGGGACGTCACATGGTATGGAATACACCGTTGGCCAGTTTGGGTCAGGTGCCCTGGCTGTGTCCTGTGCCAACTTCTTGTGCCCTGGCTGGGCATGAGAAGCTGAAAAATCCTTGACTATAGTCTAAACACTACTGAGCAACAACTGAAAACATCAGTGTTATCAACATTCTTCACATACTGAACTCAAAACATAGCACTGCACCAGCTACTAGGAAGACGGTTAACTCTATCCCAGCTGAAACCAGGACAACTGTGTTTTTCACAAAGTGGATTTAGCCTAGGGATAAAATGTCCTTTTTTTTGTGCTTGCAGGATAATTAGAAGCAGCCAGGATTAAAAATCTCACCTGGAAAAGATCAAAGTGGTAATAGGAAAGGACTCTTAAGAATGGCAGCCGAGTTTTTAACTTACAGGAGGCCAGCTTTCACAGACGGAACAGAAATTCCTGAGAAAGCAGCAATAAGTGGAGAAGCAGCATTCAGACTATAACTCCTAGGGTCACAAGCAGAGCTCTGTACAGCCTTACCTGCAAAGCTAACCTTTTTATAAAGCTCATCAGCACTGTCATGCCTGTGAAATAGTGGTCAGGCACAAAACAGTGGTAATGGTTCAGTAGCTGAAGTCAGCAAAGATGACTAAATGGCTAGCTGGAAGGGAAATGGCACGGTTGCCACACCTGCACTCCTGTGATCCAATCTGGGCACGTTATTTATTAAGGAACTATTAAAGGAGTATGGAGACCTGTGTCAAAATATGTAGAGCCTAACAGAACTGGTAATAAAGAGACGTTTGCTTTTGCAAATATGTTTTTTGCACATATGTTTTAAAAAAGCAATCAAAAGATAACAAGCTGCAAATGTCTAGTGACAAAAGGACCATAAATATAGGACAATAGAGAGACAGACAGCCAATCTGCCCAGCATTTAAGTGAAGTTAGAAACCCGCTCCACTCTTTCCTGGAATGGAGACATTGAAAGGATACCTTCTGAATTTCTTTGAAATAGGCTTTAGATCAGAATATATTTGAGTTAGCTCTTAACTTGTTGGTGGAGGAGAAGAACGTGAAAATTACACTCACAAGTATAGCTGACATAACTTTGTCCTGTAGAACCTGTTGTGTAAAGGAGACCTAACAAGTGAAAAAGGTAGAAAAGTAGCTAGTAGCCTTTCTGAAACAATTCCTGTGTAAGACACTTGGCGAGTTAGCTATTTCATTTACTCGCAGTATGGTAGTAGAGTCCTAGGGCTCACCTGCATATATATCCCAGGTCAAGTGCTTCTCTACTGATGATCCTCATACAAGATAGTCCCAACCCAACCAAGAAGAACAGCTGTCACACAGGCTAACCTGCATGAAAGGCATTTAGAGTGGAAGCAGGAAACCAAATCATACGCTCCATGCAGTGCATGTAAAAAGATAAGCACGTGATTTCTGAATCCATAGAAGACCTGCAGTCTGACACTTAGGGACTGACAAAACAGAAATCCCCAGCAGGTTATATTTTAAATTCTGTCTCTACCCAGCTCCTTCTGGAGAGAAAGCTAGCAATGTCTTCATTTAGCACATTAATCTATCACGTAAAACAGTTACACTCAATTCTGTTTTCTGCACAATGTAATACCAAACCCTTTCATCTCACAAATACCCATTAACTGTGGAAGCATTGGTTATTTTGGACCGGAGGTACTCACCTCCTCTTCGGTTACAGCTCTTCCAACTGAGTGAATAATGTACAAGATTCACTAAATCAAAGACATGTTTCAGGCTAACGAGGGGTCGGGGGATGCTTTGTACGGGGGCCAAGGGAGGGGAGGGAGGAGATCTGCTCTGCGCAGTTTCCATATTCTGACTATGCACATTTTCAACCCAGAAACCATCCTTAGAGAACAGCTTGGAGGCCCTTTTTGCCCCCACTCCAGTTCCTGCCTCTACCATCTCAGTCAACTTCTAGAAGTTCGTGCACAATGACACAGCTTCAAAAGGAAGCTGAAGAGTGCCAAAAAGATCCTGTTGCCAGTTAGGAGGAAGATGTAAGTCTCATTTGCCCTCAGGTAGAGGATGGAATTGAATGAACTCTCCCATGACCTGGGTGAATGCTCCTAGCCATCAGCCACTGAATTAAAGGTGTACAGTAACAGTTCATGGCTGCATTTTAAAACAAAGCAGCAGCCACTGCTGCATTTTGGGTTGGCTCTGAGCTAGAAGCATGCCTACATCAAAACACCTGTGCCACATAGCTGGACTAGATGCAGACTCATCAGCCCTGTCGGACTCGGGCATTGCTGGGCATCTGCAAGAGCAGAATGCTTCATGCCTGAACACTGGAGTGAGGGGTGGGGAAACCTGCTGACATCCAGCAAGCTGGACTTCTCCCAGACCAGGTGCACGTGAGGCTGTCTTACCTCCGATACCTTTGTACCTTTTAGAAACTTTATACCCCGCGTATCTAATTTTTCCCATAAAATGAGTGTAGCAATCCTTGTCTAACTTGGAGGGGGAAAAAATGTTAAATAACATACTGCTTTTAAAAATGTGAAGTGCAGCCCCGGTGCCAAAAAATTCTCCTAGGGGTGGACAACACGCCTTATTTCTTAGCGGCTCGGAGAGGAAAGGCAGAGGGCGAAAAGGGAAGGCGAAGCTGGACCCGTGGACAAGTGTCGGCTGCGACGGAGCTGTGTAGGTCTGCCGCTCCGTTCTCGCCTGCTGCTCTGTCACCCGCCCCCCCGGCTCCCCGCCCGCAGCCCGGCCTGGCCGCCCCCCGGGACAGGCCGCAGCGGGACCCCCCGCCCCGGCCCGGAGGCCGGCAGCCGCCTCACGCCACCCGCGCTCACCTCCGCCGGCCCGGCCCGGCCCGGCCCGGCCCGGCCCTCAGCGCGCCACCGCCACCGCCGCCCCGGCCTGCGGCCACCCCACCCCCGGGGCGGAGCGGCCGTTAACGGAAACCCAACGGCCACGGGCGGCGGCGGGAAGGAGCACAGCCCCCCTCTCTGTCACCCCGCTCGCTTCCACACGCACCCCAGCCGGCCGCTGCGAGAAAGCGTCTTCGAACACCCGGCCTGTGTGAAATGGCTGAGGTGTCGGGCGGCGTGGGGGAGGACGGCGGGCGCGGAGAGGGCGGGGGAATCGCTGCTTTTTCTGCCTCGGGGAGGCGGCCGAAAACACCAACTCGGACTTTTAGCTTACTCCTGGAACGCGACGGGAACTAAAGGCCAGCGCCGCGCTGAGGTGGGGTGCTGCGGGGGTGAGGAATGGAGGAAAACGGTGGTGATGTGGGCACGGAACGGGGAAAAAATCTAAAAGGAGAAAGGTAGAGCCAGCAGTGAAGAAACACGGGCAGGCGAATTCCCCAGCAGGGTGAAGATCCTCCCTGGCTTTTGAAGACCAGCTGCTACATGCCGAGAAGGGGTCCGGGAGGGGGAAACCAGGCTGCGGGGTGCCGCCGGGGCAGGGGAGCCAGCTTTTACTGGCTTCGCTCGATGTAAGCATTCTGGTGCCCAGAAGACGATCACACCGACTCACCCCAGTCTAAGCAATGTGAAAATCTGTGTTTGCTGGCTGCTTGGTGCTTGAGCTGTTTCTTCTGGTCTTTTGCAGGTAGAAAGAGCCAGTTCATCTCTCTTACCTCCAGTATGGCTGACCCTCTGGCGTGCACTTCATCTGACCCAAGCTAACTGCAAGCGGCTGATCCGCTACTCGCATTCTTACCCTCTCTCTAATGGTCATTATATTCCATTTTCACTTTACCTTATACTAAGTAGAATACTTAGGCTTACTAAAGAAGTAAAGATTGAAGGATAGATCTTGTAGCTGAAGTGATTTATTTGCCCGTTACTATAATTCTTAAAGAGGAATCCAGGAATGAAGAGGGAGGGGGGTGTAAAAGAGAGGACAGGGTAATTTTTCTTTTTTAAAATTATAGTAATTTAAATTTTCATTTTGCATTTAAATACAATTTCTGGAAATTGATGCAGTTTGAAAAAGTGGCCTCTTCTGAGCTGCCCAAGGCAGCTCTTGCTCACAACTCCCAGCAAGTCGTAGACCCTTCTCCTATCCCTCCACTCAATGGTCAGATCTCTCCTTCTGGAGCCTTTCTCTTCCTAAAAGGATTTGAACTCTGCTTCTGTCCCTGATGTCCCCTGACGTCCCACCAGACCATGAGGATATCTAGATAGGAAATTCTCACTCTTTCCTGCTTAAGCTGCTGTGTTTTGTATGGAATCGATTGGGCCAGAGATGACACCAAAGTGCCTGTCTTCATGCTAATCTGGATTATGTACCTTTAATTACTGATACTTATGTCACTCCTGTATTAAGTACTTGTAAGTGATATATGTACTTTAATGGTATTAATGCACCTCTCTGGTTGCCTGTGGTATATTCTACTAATGTTAAATTGGGTGAGAGATTACAACACACTCCGGCACTGAAATGATAGTTCTGAGGCCACTGAAAACAGGACCTGTGCATCTGTAGAGAAGTAATTTTGCTAAATTTGAAATTCTGTGTTTAAACGAAACACAGGGAATCGGACAAAGCCAGATAAACTATTTTAGGAAAAGTCCTACAGAATTCTGTCAGGTCGCATAGGATATTAGAGAAGTACCCGTTGTTTTGTGCAAATTTACAGTATGAGGAAATGGTTGTGATATGTATGCTCAGATACAGAATACTTATTTTCCCTTTGGTCCTGCTTCTCTCTCTTACTTTGAATAGATGGAACTGGATACCTGAAGTTCTGAATATTTTCAGGATTACTCAGCTGTAATTATTAGGAAAAGACAGTAAGTCTGTAGTAAGTCTCATTTCTACTGAGTTTATCACCACAGCACCTCTTTCCAGGTGGTGACAGTAAGAACCACCATCAGGATTTAGATGTGTTTGCCCCCAATTTATACATCTCAACGTGTGTCTAATGTGGATACTTCAGTTACAATCCTGTTGTTGTAGCATGTTGATGCAGGTGGGAAACACCTAGGTTTTTGTGGATCCTGTCAGCTTGGGCCTTTAACTGTTTGCCCATATACACAAAAGGCTGAGATGTTTTATACTGAAGTTACTGAAGCCAAGGCCTAGAACCCAGTGACAGTTTAGGTGCCAGCTAAGCCAGTTTCAGATTGTGAATAAAGATTTCAGAAGTGGCTGAAGCAGCAAGTAAGCAGGACTGCTATCTTTTCATGGCTATAGTCTTCAAGCATCTTTTTGTTTAATATAAAATGCACATTTCAGCACGGCAGCAAGGTATTTACTGCTGCTTGTTGTACAGTCAACTGCTGCTAACAAGTGGTCACAAATTTACAGGAGTGTTTTTTGCAAAAGCTCTTGCCAAGTTACTGTTGGAAATCCAACCCGGATGTTTTTTTAGTTTGGTGCATTGACTTTGATTTACCACTGAACAGTGCTCACACGCTATTATTACAACTGCAGACTTGCTTCTGGATTAAATCTTTTTGATTCAGTTATTAAAAACCTCCAAGCTTAAAACGTGTAAATCACAGGAGTCGATAAAAGATGCCAGTATATTCAGCTACTGTACTTGCGTAACTCAGAGAGAAAAGAAACCGCTAAGTTGTGTGTTAATGCAGCTGTATTTTCTGTAGCACTGTACTGACATCTTTCAATGCCTTCTTGCATAGAGGAAGTAATGTAATTCCAAATGATGCAGATGAGCATGTTATATTTTGATGACAAAAGGCACACCTACACAACCATCTCCTGGTGTTCTGTCACTTGCAAGAAATGATGGAAACTAAAACAAAAGTTGTCTTTCTGCCAAGGAGTCTGTGTTAAGCAGAGACACGTTTCTTGCTCCTCCATTGTCTTATGCAAGTCACATACACACAGTGAGCTAGACATCTAGCAGGTACCATAAGGGATTAGGGAAGAGGGAAAAAGAAAAGATGTCCTCTCCACTATACACATGAAAACACCCAAAATTAGGAAAAATTACTTACAGAATCTTACTGTGTCCCGGATTTATGCAGCTTCTTGAAATTTAGCACTGAGATACCTAATTTTAAGCATATTACTAATTTCAAGAAAATATCATACATAAAGGTTCATTTATAAAAGGTCAGTAAATGGTTTAACACATTTTGTAACAAATAGTCATTTGTCTCTGTTGTGGTTTAACCCCAGCCAGCAACTAAGCACCACACAGCAGCTCGCTCACTCCCCCCACCCAGTGGGATGGGGGAGAGAATAAAAAAAAAACCAACAACTCGTGGGTTGAGATACAGTTTAATAGGACAGAAAAGGAAGAAAATAATGATGACAATAATAAAATGACAACAACAATAATAATAATAATAAAAGAATTAGTATATACAAAACAAGTGATGCAGAGTGCAATTGCTCACCACTTGTTGACTGATGCCCAGTCAGTTCCCGAGCAGCAATCCACCCCCCCCAGGCCAAGTCCCCCCAGTTTATATACTGGACATGACGTCACATGGTATGGAATACCCCTTTGGCCAGTTTGGGTCAGCTCTCCTGGCTGTGTCCCCTCCCAGCTTCTTGTGCCCCTCCAGCCTTCTTGCTGGCTGGGCATGAGAAGCTGAAAAATCCTTGACTAAGTCTAAACACTACTTAGCAACAACTGAAAACATCAGTGTGTTATCAACATTCTTCTCATACTAAATCCAAAACACGCACTATAGTGGCTACTAGGAAGAAAATTAACTCTATCCCAGCCAAAACCAGCACAGTCTCATATTTTGACAAAGACTGCAACAGGTTAATAGGCTTTTTATTGCCATGGTTTATCACCAGCTGTGATGTCTTCTGCTGATGTGCTTGTAATATTTCCAGTGTATCATCTCACTCAGTTTTAAACATGGTAATAAAATACATTAATAACGTGCAATCTTTATAAGCCCCCTTAAAATGCAGCTAGGATATATTCTTTATTGAAATAAGACCCAAACAGGTGCTCTCTCTCGTATTTAATGGAGTGGATTTAATACTGAAAAAATGTGCTTCCAGCCAAAGAACAGGCCCTTGTGTGTGCTGATTGGGCAAACGACATTTGCCAGTTGTAATGAACTCAGACTATGAAATTCTAATAGAAACTGAAGGTTATCTATGGCGAATGACTAATATCTTATAAATTAAGGTCTATAATTGCACTCTAGTGATTAATGCATTAAATTACTGATTTCTTACATGTAAGACACTTACCAAATGTGTATCTTATTGTACCTCTGGGCTCACCTATAATGTACAACAGGCAGGTGAAATACATGATCATTTCCCACAGGCTTCTTCTAAAGCAAGCTTCCACCCACACAAGATCAACGCTGTAATAAGGTCATTATTTCTGGAGACACACATTTTCATATCTTGCATAGGTAATGGCATTAAGTTCCTTTACCTTATGAGTCTCAGTTAGAATTATCATATTAAATACCAAGTATTATTTGATTTTTTTTCCCACCTGGATTTCACAACAAACATAGGAAAATCTGTGATCTTCTTAATAAACCTCCAGCTTTAAAAAAAAAAAAAAAAAAAAAAGCCAGTGTGGGTTGTGTTGAGTGTTTGGGGAATTATTAAAGTGTTTTAGAAAGTGTTTATCAAAGCAGTGAACTCAACAGTTTGTCCACAGAATGGATATAATAAGAAAAGATAAATTTCTACATGTACAAAGATAATTACTCTCCCTTTATGCATGTAGAAGGATCCAAAATGAGCCTCTGTAAGTGAATTTTTTCCTGGTTTAGCTAGCATCGATTTTGATCTGAATGTGCTTCTGTGAGCTTCATTATTAGCAAAACTGAAGACTTTGGAGAGGCAGGTATTTGCATTTATATGCCTTTATAGCCTTGGCTACCACTGAGTTCAATTACAAATATGACTCTGCTAATTTGAGCAAAGAAGAGAAAAGCAAGTTCAGTAGTCTAACTAAGCAAAGTTTGATCAATAGATGAAAGTGCTGTATCAGTCTCGACGTAATAATAATTCAACATGTTACATTTTAGCTTGAAAATGCTGATATTTTCATTTTAACACATTGAAACCGAAGTTTCATCTCTTGAAATTAGAGTGGTCAGATCTTGGTAAAAAAGCTCAGATCTGTGCTTACCCTGCTTTGGATACTTAAAAATAAGGTAAAAATATGCAAAAGGGTAGTGTCTGAGGAACTGATTCAGCCCTCTCTGCTTCTCTCCATGGTCTGAGTAGGTTGTAGGAGAAAAATGTACTCCCACACTTAAAATATACATATATAAAATACAGCCTTGGATTGTCTGACCTCCACAGCTGTACAGGGCAAATCCCTATTTTGGGCTCTGCTGCCAGGCCAGCCAGATGCAGCAGCAGCTTCCCCCTGAGGCCACTCAGAGTAGAAGGAGACCTTTGTTCAGGCAGCACCCGCCAGCCTGGCAGCTGTTCCCCGTATTCTGCAAAGAAAAGCTGACCGGAGCTGAAACCTGGTTTTATACTAACCTAAATACCTTTCAATCGTTAAGACTGTAGTAAAATGGCCTGTGACAGCTTTCATGTTACCAAGTTGGCCAGCATTTGTATGTGAGTGTACCTACGCTTGCACTCGTACAAGGTCAGGTCTCTGTCCGCAGAAACCCCCCAGGAATCACTTAGTGCGTGCAGTATCAGGTGAGACAGGAGAGGGCCCCAAGAAATAATTCCTGCAGCGTTAACAAAAAGGGAGGATGAAGGTAAAACAAAATCCAGTGGTAACACTCAAAGAAATGTCCCGTGAAATTGAAAATTGTACATGCTGACAATATGCCAAGGTTCTGCATGCAATTGGAATTTAAAAGTCAGCACCTCCACAACAGCCTCGCAACTCCTGTTGGACTCGAGACATCGGTCAGTTAACAACAGCGTATTCAGCTGGGATGGCTGGATTGCTCCATTCTGACCACTTCTCCAAATGTGAATATGACAGATGAATTGCAACATGTCATGTTCATGTTGTGCCACTCAAAACCACAAAGGGTGAGGAGAGCGTAAAACCAGCACATCACTTCTTCCACCCCAGGAACATTATTCTTTTAAGGATCTCCAAAGTGGTTTATTAGCAAAGCACGTAGTATCCTGGAGAAAAAGTCCTCAACATTTTTTTCATATGGAAAGATGCCTGCAGGCATCAGAATAATAACCCGAAGTCTCAATACTGGATCACATTTTTACCAAGAATCAGGAGGAAGTAATCTAGCCAGATTCAAGAGGAGAAACTACTGGGTGGCCGTGCGAGTTCCCCGGCTGGCTGGCAGCCCCTGTGCTGCTGCTGTGTGTGGCACCTATGCCCAGGGCAGGAGAGGCCCCCGAGCGGTGCAGATAGCGGGACCTGCCCACCACGGAGCTGCGCCGGAGGCCGTGCTTCCCGGCGGTGTCCTGCCACTGCAGCCCTCTCCAGAGAGGTGACCTGCCACTCAGCCTCCTGCCCCACGGCAGGTAATCACATTGACTGGGGACTCACCTGCCAGGATAGAAAAATACGGCAATTGTGCTGCATCTCATTCCGCCTCACTCGGTGCCTGGTTTAGCCAAGCTCCCACCACTGCTGCTTGCACTCCTGCTTTTATGCTGACAGCAGCTGCTGGCCAGGAGTAACTGGAGAAGGCTCTTGGAGCGAGATGTCACATCGCTTCTGGCTTCATCCACGCCTGAAAGTCCAACCTTTCTGACATGAAGCGTGTTTCGCTTTTGTATAGCCTCTTCCTGTATTTTTCCTACCTGTTCTGACTTGACAGCAGTTTCTGCTTATTTTGTGCTATCAGCACAAGCCCTAAACCACTGACCTTATCTCCACCTGTTCCTGCCAAGGAAAGTGCTGCCTAAGGAAGAGAGAGGTGCTGCAGAGGCTAAGCTTCTTCTGTGACTCACTGCCTGTGAAGCAACCATCACCTCACAAATCATGTTTGCCTGAAAATAGCATGCTTGCCATTTTCAGTAACCCCACAGATTGCTGATCTTTTTCATTTACTTTGTACACTTGAGAGAATTTTGTGTCTTGGCTACTTCTTTTCCTGGCCAATGCACCAGTATTTGTACTGACGGATCTGCGTGGGTCAAGGCCCAGTACAGATGGGCTACGATAGCATAAATGTGTGTCTCTTCTGCACTGGTGTATATGGTGCAAATCCATAAACAGCCTTCAGCAGTGAACAGCTGTTGTTTTTTTAAGAGAGCAGAATCAATTCTCTATGACCATGCCAAGGGGTAAAGCAGTTGCTCAAGTAGAGCATTTCCCAGCCATCACAAATTTGTGCTTTTGAATTTTTTTGCATTTCCTACCTTCTTAGAATTACATAGGAACAGTCGTGTTTGGCATCTGCACATGAGTCCATCTACAATTGGAATTTAAAATCTATCACAATCTGCTTGGCATCAGTTTTCCTGTAAGCTTTCAGCATATACTTACTGCTCTCTCCAGTCATTCTTCATTTCTTTCTCTGTGGCCCCACTAATTAAAGCCTTGGATAATTTTCCTTTTAAGGTCCAAACTCTCTTCACTCTGTAAAAGAGAAACATACTAATCAAATGTCAAAGGTCTTCAAACTGTTCTTTTTGCGTTGCAGCCTGTGATGATTACATAGCACTCTCCCTGACCAGCCACCGCGGGTGTATGCCTTTGTCATTCAGTAAACAAATCTATTCCACAGAGCTTAAATATGTAATTCCATGGCAGAGGCTGTCTCTTTCCAGCGAAAGCACTTATGAACACATCTCGCATTAAGCTTGGAGATTTCAGTGCAATCACGGGCTAATATTTTTCTAGTTTACATGCTGGTTTTTCCTTCCAGGGTCCTAATTCTGAACATGAGATTTGGCTGCCCTGTAGTGAACTTCCTGTTCTGCAAGTGCATGACTAATCTGAACAGAAAAATGAATGCACAGGGACAACACAGCAATGAAGCTACTCCTAAGCTTGATTTTTTTGTTGAAGTTTTTTTAAATTTCTTTAGTTTTCAATGGTACTTGCTTTGGAGCTGATGTGAGTTGGAAATACTCACTACCACATATAGCTACGCCTGAAGAACATGCTGATAATGATCTGACAACGTTGAATGCTGCTGATGCAAAATCCTAAGAGGACAAACTGAGGAAAGGCAATAACAAAGCACTGCCAAAGGGGGAGGCCCATTCCGCCACAGACTGTAAATATACCGGGTTCAGTGGGGGCTGCAGTGCCCAGCGTACCTGAGCAAGCAGGAGCAGCAACGTGGATGGCACAAGTCGGCACGGGGTCAGAGCCCTGCTCTCTCCCCATTGCCTGCAAAGGGAGAACTGGCCTCCCAGTTCTCGTGGCAGCCACAGATGTGGCTACAGATGTGCAGATGTTGTGTGCTGCAAACACAGGTGTTCTCAGAGACCCGAGGCCCGCTGTCATTTCTTGCTGATTATTTGGGAAAAAAGTCCCCTCTCTACTTACTGCGTGTTCAGTCTTGGACCACAGAAATAAAGTGTATGGGGTTCAGTCTTCTTTTGAGCTAATTATAATTTAATTTCTTGAGCAAGTATACCCACTACCTTTCCTTCTTAGAAACCCAAAATCTACATTTATCTTGGGTGTTGGGTTTTTTAATAAATTATTTATAGTTTTTAAATTATGTAGTGAAAAAAAGCATTTAGAAGATGAGAGAGAGTGGCAGGTTGTTGTTCTTGCCAGCGCTGCAAACCAGCTGAGGCAATGCCCCTTGTGCTGGAAACCAACAGGCAGACCTGTGAGGATGAAATCGCATTTTAAAACTGAATTTGGAAGGCAGAAAATCCTCTCAAGAAAATCTGTCTGTGTTAACGGATGGAAGTAATTTCCTCCCTTGTTAGATATTCTAGAGCACGCAGATATTTGATTTACGTCTGCTGTCTCCTAGCGACATAAAATATGGTTTGGTGACACAGTCTCAGTGAAGAAATTGAAGGTCAGGGAACAATTAATCACTTTCTTGCTCATAATTTAATATGAAGATATTTAGGCATATTTAGGATACTTAGGCATCCAAAGATGAAGACAGCACCATCCTGGATTTAAAAAGTGTCTAAGAGGGGAACTGTCTTCCTTTCACTTGCTTGTCAGTGCCTAGAGCAGCCAAAGGCTATTGATGACCTGTTGCACAGCCCTATGTTGTGAAGGCTTAAATGAACACAGAGTATCACAATACACACAGTCAGCCTCAATTCACTGCGAATAGTGTAATGCAAGTAAAATCAGAGAGCTAGGTGAAGTTTCCAGAGTCCAGTTTTGCTCTAAAGGAGCATAATGCTAAACCCCACCTTCCCTTGGGTGGGAGCACATAGCCTTTCTTCCACTGCTGGGAATCAGGAGACGGGGACTCCCAACTGCATGGTCAGAAAGAGCTCATTGCCGAAAGGGGTCCCAGTTCACTGGAAACTGAGAGCAGTGCATATATCCACAGCTTTCTGTCTGTAACAACTCCTAGATTTAAAATTTCAGCGAACAGGAGACTGCCAGACCACAGAAAACTGACTGGAGAGACATTACCTTTAATGACAATTCTTCTTGGCAATTTTTCCCCCACTTTTTCCATAAAACAGAGGGAATGTTATCATTTAAGTCTTGTTGTAGGTATGTCTATCTCCAGTAAGATGTATTTGTGATAAATCAGCCCAGCACTGTAAGTGTAACTGAAATGCTGGACTCTTTGCAGCTGCCATGATGTCCTTTTTAATGCCAGGCTTCAGCACTTCTGTAGCTGTATCTACGCTGCACACTGCTGCAATGTGAATGGATACGTAAGTGAACCTGGTAAGTTACTGTGGCAGCTCTCCTGCCAAGTAGTTGCCCAAAATTGAATGGAAAACCAAGTAGGTGTACAAGCAGGCTGCTGACTTTGCCAGTTAGCCTAACCCGCATTTTTGCTGCAGCACTTCAGTAAAAGCCAATTATACCAAACTCCAGTAATGTCTCTATCAGTGATAGACTGCAGGCATTTATAGTCTTCATCAATGAACAGGCTAAGCGGAGCTAAATTGTTCTGCTAAACTTTTTAGTAAGTAATTAACCCTGAATTATCAACAACAGGCAGCTATGGTAATGGTTATGAAAGAAATAACAACCAGTTGCACAGTTATTAACACGAGAGCACTGAACAAGGCAGACAAATGGCATGTGCTGCCATGGAATTAATGGAAGGGACAGTGGTGGCAAGTGTGGATCTCCTGCAGGGTGGTAAAGTTCCAGGAGGCTGAGCTAGCTGCTGAAAGACACTTGCTTTGGCAAGAGCAGCATGTACTCAGCAGTAGATGGATGGAAGTCAGAAGCGGATGGTAATAAGGAGCGTTAAAAATAAATCTAGCCTAATTAGGTTAAAAAAAGGAAAAGATGTGAACGTGACAGTTCAGCAACTGGCAACTCTTTAGTTCGAGCAGTTATCCTGGGGACAAGAAATTCATACTGGCACCAGGAAGCGGATAGATGAAGTGACCCGCTGTGCACCCTGTGCTCCCTAACTGGACCGTATCAGTGCCCATTTTCTGAAGCTGTGAGCTCACCAGTTTCAGAAACGAGGGTCTCTTTAAAATGTCTTACCTTGAAACACCCTAAAATATTAGCTAATTCTTAAAAATCTTGGCTGCTGTGTTTGTATAGGAGCATTCACGTGCACCTGTGAATTCTGGGCCAATGAAAGATTGTGAGCTGACAGGCTTGGGACCAAGGCATATAGATATATCATGCATGCAGCAATGTGGGCTCCCCTCAGTGTCACTCTCTAACCATTTTCATGGACCATTTGTCAGCAGAGTGAGGAGTTCCATGTCCCTTCTTGTCCTCTCTGCTGAGAATATAAGTGAAGGCGGCAAATAAGAGCAACCTTATATGAGGGAGGGGACGTGTCCTGCTGGGTACTGCACTGCAATTAAACAACTTGTTTCGCTTCCCAGCATGACTGAGGTGGTAGGATGAAACTGGAACAACAGTATTAGTTACAGAAAAAAAGAGAAAGACAGTAGAAGGCTAAGCAGAGGGGAAACAGAAGGTAAACACAGTAAAATGGAAAAAGTGGATCCAAACCAAAACCAAGGCCCTTACTGCAAAAAGAACGAGTCTGACCACTGAAATGCAGAGGTGACGGAGAAGAGCTGCTGGACCCCCAACCTGGGAAGCTTCTCTTCCCTCCCTGCCTCTTGACTTTCTTTTGAACCAGCTGTATTAAGAAAACAGCTCCCACTATTCTTACTGGAGAGCATGGGGAACTTATCAATGTCCCCTGGACTTTATTAAAATTTAAGTGTCTTTTCTTCCTTCTCAAAGTTTCTGTTTAATATATTTTATCAGGTGAATTCAGTTTTCCTGGGTTACAAAATGTCCCCACGTAGCAGGTCCTCCTGCCCTGAAGGACAGGCCCTTTGTCTAGCTGAGGAAAGCTGCTTCAGGAACCCCAGTAAGCCTTATCCAGCCTTATCCATCTAATTTCTGTATGGAGGTCTATGTGAATTATTAAAAGTCTGCTCTGACACCTGGACAGCAAATAATTTAATCTCAAGTTAATGCCCTTTCTATTGTTAAATAACGTATCTTACTGTCCTGGAAAAGGTAGGGCTGGAAGAATGGGCTGTATGCTACTATATAATAGTAGTGACAAGAGAAATCTATAACGCATGAAGTAAGTTATATACATTATTGTGGGGGAGAAGGATTTGTCTGTCTATTCTGGCTGCAAACCCTGGCCTGGGAGAGTGATAGGCAAAGCAGGGCCTATCTCCCCTCTGCCGTAGTGCAGTTCCTTTGGGAACTGTGTCGAAGGGACTGGACATGCCCTTAACAATGGAAGATGCTCCTGGGTTTGGGGCAGATGTTTACTTGCTTTCTAGTTCTTCCTGCTTCTGAGTCCTCCCAGGGAATCCATGGGAGACCAAGAACAGGAGCTTGAGATGTGCTTCTCTCATCTGTGCTACTCCTCCTCTAAGAGCTGATGTGGTAAGCTGTGCTACCATCTGCAGCATAGCACAAAGAGGAACAAACAGCTTTTGGGGCATGGGAAGCAAGTTTTGCATAAACATGACAATGGTCTCTGCGCTCCAGTGCCTGAGCTACTGTTTTTCCTTGAACTCAATAGGTGTCTTCAGATAATTGCCAAAAGAGGATTTACTTCACCTAATGCGCCTGGAGTATTAGAAGGGCTGCATTCATTTAACTGCCTAAGATAGACATGAAGACCAGAAAATCCCAAATTTGGATTTGTCACAGAACAAAATTCTGAAATCAATGTCACTTTAATGCAACAGGGTTTAATTCACAGGATTTTACTGGAGTTCAGCCCACACTACAAAAAAAGCTTCTGTTGCTGGAATAGAGAGTATTTCTGGCTGTGATTTTGATGACTGCTGACCAGTTTGTCCAGTACCACCAGTTTGGAATTAGTCTGTATGGGGAAAACCATGTCAGCCAAGTTTAGTTCTCACAAGCTGGGAATCACACAGAAACAGAATGAGAAGGGGCCCCAAAGCTCATGTAGTCCATCCCACCTCAGTGTTTTCCTGGCCCCTTTTTATTTAAAACAGTCTTTAAAAATTAAAAAATAACAGAGGTTTTTGACAGCTTCCTCAGACCATCTCTCCCTGCTTGTAACCATTCCTGTGGCTCGAATGTTTTTCCCAATATCTAACCTAATTCTCTCAAGCTGCAATTAAGCCTATTATTCTTGTCCTACTTATATGAATAAATTCCTTTTTTGTAAAATATGCTTCTTACAGAAAACCAAATTTCTGTGTCCCCTTTGGTCTGTTTTTCACACTGAACACCACATGATCTCTAACATGACCTGTGAGGACAGGCTCTTCCAAACTTCTAATAATTCTTTATTCTCTCTGCTTGGCTTCCCTACAGCTACTTCATGTTTCGCTTGAAGAGGAAAAAAGTTGCTCAGTGTTTGACACACTGCTCTAGCTGAGGCCGTACAAGCACTGAGTGGAGCTGAAGGATTGCTTCATGTGTTATATGTTTTAGTTCTGTATGAACATCCTTGTATTGACATTTAACATTTTCACAACAGCCAGGTCCTGCTGACTCATGCTCAGGTTGTGATTCACGCCCTGCAGAGCTGCTGCGAGACCTTGGATCCCCACTCTTCGCCCAACACTCTGCAGGTCAAGCCCTTGTTCATAAGTCAATGTTGAAGGCTGACACATTGCTCATTTCTCCTTCTCCTTTTTCATTTTTAGAAGTATTGGCAGGGTGAAGCTAGTTCTTCTTTTTCTTTCCTGGAGTTCTCAGTACATACTCTTTCCTCCCTCTGCCGAAGGCACACGGGTTGTCCATCTTCACTAACACGCTGCTTCTCCCCTCACCAAGAAGGGTTTTCCTGGGTTTGTTTTTATTCACATCCAGTTAGCTCGAGTGAAAACAGCTTGTGATCTGCATAAGATGT
Source organism: Buteo buteo (assembly GCF_964188355.1). Classification (NCBI taxonomy): domain Eukaryota; kingdom Metazoa; phylum Chordata; class Aves; order Accipitriformes; family Accipitridae; genus Buteo; species Buteo buteo. The sequence continues at coordinate 7,856,771 of NC_134182.1, read as the reverse complement.
GCTCATCCTCCCATCTGGTTTCATTTGCACAGCAAACATACTGTCATGATCTTACCAGCTCTCTAGTCTCTTGGGGCCCTAAGAGCATCCGCCCTCCTGAAGGTTTGGCTGCCGGGGCTCAGGGAATGCTTGAGGTTGACCTGAGGTCTTAGGCCAGGGAGCTGCGGGGTTCTCCAGGGTGGCCAGGGAGCTGGGCAGGCTGGGGGGCAGCTGGGGGCAGCCCTCAGCCCAGGGCATCAGCTTGTGGGTTGGGGCACGGGTGCGGATCCAGGGGCAGGCAGACCTCTCCGGAGAATTCAAGCCCCACATGGAAAAAAAAAGACCAGCAGTAGAAACAGTCCTCTCTTTCCCCCCAAATATTCAAGCATGTAAACCCCCCAAACTCAATCACACAAGTAATTCACCCAAATCACCCTTTCAGGAAGTCTTACACATCATAAGCAAAAAATGGTAAAACCCTCTTTTTTACCTTTGCATGTTATATTTAGTACGGTGCTATCAAAGGACTATCAAGCAATATTAACACATCAACGTTTTCCAGTGTATTTGCAGTTCTGCACTTTTTAAAATAAAAATGGTCTAATAAGCCATAAATTTACATTTCTGAAGTTACCCTGTCTGGCTCCCTTAACAAAGTGACTGCAATACAATACATACAGCAGTGTACATCTGTAAAACTGTAGAGCTCCAAATATTAATCAGAAGCTTTCATAACAGAAATGAATAAATGGAAGTCCAGAAATTTAATAAGGAATGAAATTTCACAAGCTGTTAAAAGACCAGCAAAGACAGATTTCATAATATTTTATAGGGCATCTAAAGTAAATTCAATACTTTTCAATGACATTATGGAACAAAAATCACTTAACTGACTCTAGGCTTGAAATGTGCTTCAATTCAAGGTTGGTATTGCAGCACTCTTGTCTTGTTTGCTGGGGTGACAATCCTGAACTTCAGCTGGTAGTGCAAACACCTCTGGAAAGCATGTGACCTAAAAAGGAAGGGTTAGCAAAGAAAGTACTAATATGCAATAGATACGGCTCTGGGATAAACCTGAAGATGCAATTGCAATTGAGACAATTTCAGCAGAAAAAAATGCACAACGTATGTAAGCAAGAATGGAGGATAATGTGGAATATGTCTTACCTTTCAATAGCAAACACTATGTTCTCATCAATGATACCGTAGAATTATTGTAATAATTGCCTCTCCATTACAGTTTTTTGTCTCCATTTGCTTCTTGCTGTCATACACAGTTGCTGACAGGATGCTAATAAACACTTTCTTGAATGGTTGCAGCACATCTATCATTCTACTAGCCTGATTCATGAGTAGGGCCACTAGATGCTACCACAATACAAATAAATAATTAAACAATCATGACAAAATAATGGAGCAACTTGTAGCAATCCTCTGTTTAAGGCAATAGAGATATTACTGGTTTACTTTGTACATAAAATCAGAACTCAGTCTCATTTTTTCCTTTGGCTTGGATTAGCCCACATGATGGCAATCTCTATCATTAACATACGGCGAGTTCTTCCTTCAAACACTGCCAGTTAAACATATGTTTCATTTGCGCAATACCAAAAATAAGATGAGAAAATCTGTTTGGCTTTCAGTAAGTGTATGAAACAGCCAGGAATTTTCCTGACAAATAAAAAATAGCCTGTAACACCACAAAGGTGAACCATCCATACAGGCTTTAGCACAATGCTCTGGCGTAGCATGCGGAAGAGAGAAAAGCCTCTACAGAAGCCATGTAGCGTTTACAGAAGCTGCGCCACTGGTGCATCCATTTCATGTGCTCTGCTTAATCAAAACCACTCTCTCCATTTGTAGCTGGATACTCCATTTGTAGCTGGATAATGAAATATAAAGCTGAAAATGCCACAGAGCAGGTGTGCTGCTGCCATCTCAGCCTTCAGGTGGGAGCTGGTGAAAGAAGTGAGGAAGGGAAAAAAAGGCAAACTACACGCAGTCAGATAAGTCAAAAGAACTGCAACTGAACTTTATTATTTTTTTAAAAAGTATTCTACAATAATGGCTCAGAATACTACCACAATGTACAGAGACAAGGCAGTGCTCTGGGCTATGACTGTAGATTACTCTAGTATATATATTTATAAGAGCTTAAGAAAGGTTGAAGCAGGGCAGTTCAACATTTCTTAAGCACATATTTAATAATTTTAACATTTTCTAGATCTCTCATATTACAGCAGGATTTATCAAATGCAATGTAGTCACAGAAGTCTTGCATAAATACAAATATTGATACTTTACCTTGAATATTGTATATGATATAAATTCTGCCTTACCTTTAAAAAAATCTCCAGATCATGATGTGACCTGGGAGTCTTTCCTTTTCTTTCTCTTTAAGAGTTTTTAAATATATATATATATATTTATATATATTTCCTATCATACATCAAAGTATATATGAATCCCATCATTTCTGTTATATTTTCTGCAGACATGGTCTGAAACAAGATCACCAACAACTAAATCAAAAGCTTCCTGGTTATCATAGGAAAGCCAAAGAGGATCTTTCCTCTTTTTATATGTTTCAGTACTAGTATTTTTTTAAATTTGTAAGGATTCTTCATAAACTAGAGGTCCATAGATCATTTAAAGCAGTCTTTATAAGCAAATTTACATACTTTGACATGCTTTTGTGAGGCAGTTAGTATCAAAATCCAATAGCATTTCTTACAGAACCATATGACTTTCTGCGATGCAGATATACATTTCATTTCTAAAAAGCCACAGTTCTTTTTCTACATCTGCTCTCATCAAATCCCCAGGATTCATTCATAAAACTGCTGCTGTTCCAAATGCGGATGCTGTTATCCCCGCTGTGGATTAAGATGTACACCCAATCAGGTGACATCATCGCATGGAAGATTGACAAGTAGGAAAATACCCTCCCCAAATCCACAGATAGTCTTTTCTATCTCTAAATCTTCATGATTCGTGTCACCGAACAGTGCAATGTGACGAAGACACGTCTCTGTGCAGGCTAAGGGTCTTCTTCCATCAAAGGAATCTCTAGGGGATAAAAAGAAATAGCATTGATTGCTGATTGTAGCTTCTCTTTATACTTTTGCAGGGTATTAGTATTAGCCATTCTACAAAAACAGAAATGGACATTGCAAAAATCTGAACAAGACACACAGTATCCCCAATTCTAGATCCACTTACGCTCTAACACCTGTGTGAAAATTAACCTACTAGAACTATCCAGATTTTCTAAGACAAGTTAGACCCACAAAATCCTAAATGCAAACATCCTTTCTACTACATTAATCACTGAAACAGCATTCAGAGTAGGCAGGGACTTTTACTGGCATTATGATAATTTCTCCCTCCTCCTTCTAGCTGTCCTCTCCCCACTGTGATACCATTAGAAGTTATCCCCAACCCTATGAAGCAGGAAGACTTCCTCCACCCAGACCTTCACCCACACTGAATTTAGGACACTGAGCTTCAGCTCTTTGCCTAGTGACTCTCAGGGACTGTGGAGAGCAGGATCAGAGCCACTCCTTCTAAATGTCTCCAAGGAAAGCTGTATGGTTTCCCTAACATGCTGAGCAGCACACCATACAGCTCCGTTAGAACTCAATGAAATGATATCAATGCATGCTCACGTTCGATTTAAATGCAGACAATAATATATGGCAATCTCCCTTCTCATACATGTTCCCCTTATGCTGTGACTCCCATGTCCATGGCTTAATACATACATGCCTCAGACTGAACAGTTTGCTGTATGCACAGACATGAGGAGTTTCTTAATAAAGGCTGCTAATTTTGGCTGAGTATGAAAACATGATTTGCTTCACATTTTAAGGAGAAAATCCTTTTCTTTGCTGTGAAAGCCATGGCATGTGAGGGAGTTGTGAGCGTAGGAGTTGAGGAGCAGATGAACAGACCAATACAGGCAAGATGATGGTTGGCTTTGCTGCCGTACACGGGTGCTTGCTGACAGCCCTGGTGAGGAGACTGCTGTTACTGGGTCTGGATGGGAACCTTCTGGTCTGGGATTCAAATCCCTTGCACCACAGCTAGCAAGGACATATCACAGACACAAAGCTCTATGACCACGGAGTAGTATGGTTTGAAAAATGTCCAAATCAAGATGTGGACAAAACCACGGAGAAAGTACGAGCAAGTCAGCTGGATTTATTCCTGCTCTGACCGTACAAACAAATGATGGCTCCTGTTTACTGACTCACTTACTGCACCTATGCAAGGCTTACCATCTGCAATATCGATCCGCGGACTCGTGGATGCAGCCTCCCCGACGGTGCTACGGGATATGTCAGTTCGATCTGAACCGGGAAGCGCTGCCGTTTGGCATGCTGGGGACGGGTACAAACTTTGGAGCAGTTCAGAGGAGCCCGACCTACTGTCACAGGCCTCAGATTCGCTAGGCAGCACGTCCGTAATCCTGGGGCCGGGGTAAGCAGGAGGATTCTGATCTTCTGTCTGCAATATATGCCCCTGGTCTGTGGTAGCTGAGTATCCAGGTGCCAGAGCATTCAAGCCGCTGCTTACAGCTTCGTCGTAGGAAGGCAGCATGACAGGAACGCCATCCACCACCACAAAGTCGGGGTCACCCATGGAGCCCTCCTGGTTGCCTCTACGTCAAACACAGATGAGTTATCACAGAGAGCAGGAGCATGTCAGAAGCACCTCCGAGCAACCGCTGAACTTAAGTAAACACAGCACTTTCTAGTCATGCAAAATGAAGATACGGGGTCATTAACATTCACAGAAATGTTTGCTTCATGGGTTTGCAAAACTCTGTTCAGATTGACAGTCAGTGGAATCTGTTACAATCGAAAAGATGAAACCAGTATGTGAAGAACAATTCCGAGAAGGGAAGGAAAGCAGGTGCTTGAAAGAGATAAGGAGCACCATTTGCTGTGCTGTGCACAGTAGGTATCATGGATGTAAGATCACAGATATAGTTTCCCAGTCAAAAGTGCCTGAACCCCTGGAAAGATGTGTGCTAGAGCACAAAAGTGTTTACAGCCCATGTAAATAGGCCCTGAGATGACTACTACTGGATGACAGGGCTTTGGTGGCCAGATTTGCAGCATCCTTCAGGTCTTACTTTCAAAGGATGAAGGCTTCCTTAACCAGTACTAAGCTGGCTTCTTTTTTATGCAAAACATTTCTGTTAATTGGGAAGGTCTGTTAAACCCTAAAGTATCCATTTAGTAGCCACTTAAATCACAGTATAGTCCTGGCAGGAGGGAATTGATCCCAGGTACCTTTAGGACATGAAAACATCTGAAAAGGAGAGGACAGAAAGCCATTTCAATAAGTTAGACAAGTATGGGCTATAAAGCTACCCATAGTGCAACACATTACCCCAGAGATCTTCCTAGTTATATATGTATACGTATACTATTCCCTATATACAGTAAATATGCACATGTATGTATACAAATTTACACATCACTTATATAATCTGTATACTTTTATGTACACGTATTTATTCAACATTAAGATCACCAAGTCCTTTCGGCGGCATTGGCATGGGGACATATTTACTGACATACAGCTTTTTCAACTCTCCTTTCTGCATGTGGTAGAATAAAGACGAGAAAAAGCAAGTGCAGGAGAAGAGAAGGCACACGGTCAAGGTCCACAGCAAACTGAGCAGACTGAAAACTAGAAACAAGTCTAAACACCAATGTAGTACTAGCTTTGCCTAAAACTCAGCATGCCTGCCTTTGTTTTTCCAGTTGTAAGGTGATAATAATAACAGTAATACCCACCTTCCTGTTTCATGAGGAGTGCTGTGAGAATCAATGACAAATGCTCATAGCTGCACAGTATTTTATGGAAATAAAGGAAGATGCAGGAGATGTTTATGAATCATGATGAAAATAATACTCATGAAGGGAAAGCAAACTTTTAATACAAATTTGTCCACAGAGAAAAAGGAAATTCTTTCTTAAAACTTACATTACTAAGTCTACAGTAGTTAAAAAATTAATTCCCCCAGCACCTCAAAATGAGTATTTAAAAATATTGTCAGCTATTTTTATATGCAGAAGCAGCAATTCTCAGTACCAGAGCTGTAATTACTCCCAAAGCGAATCTGGCAAACTTTGCCTTTTATCTTAGCTGCAGAAGGGACTACTGCGGGTTTTTGGGGGTGCCCTTCCACAGCAGCGGTTCAGAGGCTTCTGCTCAGAGCAGCAGAAGAAGGTGTCTGCAAGGCTCGTGAGCTACTCTGTCTCCTCATCAAGGAGTGCTGAATGTGAAAACTGAAAAAAAAAAAAAAAAGAAAACAGTACAAACCTTGGAAGGAAATGTGTCTTAAATTTGGTCTGGAACATCCTGGCTAAAATAACCAGTAGCAGTACTAATAAAACGCTGGTAGCAGTAAACGCCACTATTTTCCATGTAGTTAGGAGGGTCTCCTGTGTATTTGGCCAGGTTTGTTCTGTAACAAAAAGGCAATACAAGAGTTGTGTTTGATTATTACTGTTGTTATTTTGTATTAATACTTCAACAATACTCAGAAGTGCAAGTTAGTTAGGAAAACACATCTTTTATACATATCTTGTAAAAACACACATGAACCCAATGCCATATACCAAAAGCAACCTTAACATTAAGCTGCTACAGGGTCTGGACCTTGCTTTTTTCCCTTGACTTTTTTTTATACATGCAATCATGACCTTAGCTTATATACATATAAAAATATTCAGAAGATGTTAAAAAATACATCTGAAGAGCTAACAATTGAAATGGTTTAAGATCATTCAGGATCTTGGAAAGGTACTATATTTAACAGCCTCTTAAAATCAAAGTTCATCACTTAACCATGAAACAGATGAAGTTAACCAGGCATTAGAGACCAGCAAATTTGCTCTAAAAAAGAGGGACTATAAACGGATAGGAGTAATGCCATTGCTGCTCCCTTACCTGTTTTGACACAGTACACTTGGTAGGAAGGGAACCACTCTCCGTACTGGCAGGTGATGTACTTGTAGTCGTTGGTGAGGGTGTAACCAGGATCACAGTAAAACTCCACCACCGTCCCGTGGTTGTAACGCTCGCAAGGCCGCGGGTGGCAGATGTAGTCTCCATGACTCACCATTGGAGGTAGTGGACAAACTTGGGCAAATAAACAAAGAGAAAAGGAGAAAGACATTAATGCCAGCAACCCACCACTGGGTAGCTTCAGCGTGTCGAAATGCACAGGGCACGCTTCAGGCTCCCTTTCAGGCTCCCGGCCGTTTGGGGTTTGTCTCAGCGGTACCAGACCGCTGCTGCTGGGAGGCCAGGCGCCCGTCCGCACCAGCGGAGGGATGCTCGCGCACCTCCCGCCTGGCAACACGTGCCGGCGGGGCACTTTTGGCTCTCACTGACACCAGCAAGCTCTGCTGTCACCTCCTTGTTTAAACGCCTGAGAGATGGGATTTGGGAAGCTTCCCATCCTCTGGGGGAAGGGGAGAGCGAGAGGAAGACAAAAGGGGGGACGTATGCCTATAAGATGGCTATATGGCGATGGAGGGGGACAGTGAAAATAAGGAGAATCCCTCTCCTTATGAAGCGTCTCGAATTCAGCTGTAACATCCTATTTTTTGTTTCATTAACATAACTAAATGGTTATATGCACTAATTAAATTCCTAAATACTCACTTTTAAAAATAAGTTTGCTATCAACCGTGCTGCAACAGATGCACAGCACACCATGTTGCTTAAGCACTTGCAGTCTGCACCACTGTAATACTATTAAGTTGAGCTTAAACTCTACTGGTGTTATTTGTGTTTTGTTATCTCTAAACAGCCCTACTGATCTCAGTAGGACCGCTGGTGGATTGCAGTCTTCAATATAACAGAGGCTGACCCTGCATTAATTAAGTACAGTTGTTTACATAAGGTTAGGTAAATAAGAGAAAATTGCAATATAAACATGGGCAACTTTTATTGTAGGCCCTGAAATGAAAAGAAATGTCCTCTCACATGGCTGGGCAGATGACCTCAATGGAGAACCAAGGGAGCACTCTCTAGGAAACAGCAGCGGGGAAAGCGGCTCGCAAGCAGTATTTTCATAAGAGAGGAAACTTTTCCACTGAGTAAGTGTTAGTTGACTACTATTTTCTTAAGTGCTTTTAACACAGAGGAAAAAACCCCTACAAAGTGTAATAATGTCTCAAATGGCTATGCACTGACCCAAAAAGGGCTTAAATTACTGGATGGCTTGTTTTATTTCCCATCAGAGCCAGTAACTAACTGGCTCAGTGCCCCATCTACAGGCTGTTCCCTTCACTTCATGCCTCCCTCATGCGGGCAAGACCTACTGCATTGATTTAAATAATGAAAATGCCATCTTGCAAGAAGAATCTTCCCAGAAATTACAATTCAGCTGCTTCTCTCTGTGAATCTTGTTACATGAATAATGCATTTCATAAAAAAATACACAAGATATTAAATGAATCTTTAAGAGAGGCTGATTACAATGTGCAGTAATGTCTATTCCCCATCCCCTGGAGACATGGTTTTGTTTGCATTTTCACTGGCAAGGCTTAATAATAACTTGAAATCAGAGCAAGTAATTCACATAAAAATTCACATCCTCAATACTCTCCATACTTTCCAAAGTCTCTGGGCCCACAAGACAGAGGAATGCTTTACTGGGAAGTTAACTCAAGATGGAAAACAATTTTCTTAAGACTAGGGCAAAGGTGTCAGACAAATAGTAGGAAAGCACCTTTTGTCCATATCAGGGATCATTCTTCTATTAAAAAGAAAATGATCAGTGCGAAAGCAACAATTCTGGCCTGCCATAAGGAAATCTGGTATATTTTTATTGTCTACGCTTAAAGCATGAGAGCAAAGGAAGACAGCAATTTAAGCTTCTTTGCAACTGAGTTCTGCCAAGCTACGGCAGGCTGCAAGAGATGTGTAGATGCCCAGTACCTTTCTAGCAACAAGCAAGTAGAGCACACCTTATCACAAAGAGCAACACTCAGAGAAATAAATTTTCCTCTCCAGCAATGTACCTGCTGTCTCATCCCTAACCTCCTAAATGGTGTCCCAGCAATGTAGATCAGCTCAGGAATGACACATTTCCAGGCAGATTAAAAACAATACACTGTGGCGACAACCCAGATACGGAGCTGGCAGTCTGTTTACAAATGGAGATATATTTTATAAAACCTGAAAACAGGAGCATCAGTCTTTGTGTAGGATATGTCCCCAGTGCTAAAAAAAAGTGCCACCCCTTCCACTGACACCCTCCATGTTTCAAGGGAAATGCTCATGCATTGGTGCTGCCTGGAAACTTCTGCAAACATTTCTTTAATGCACTGCTGAGCATTAGTCATGAATTAGAGTCAAGTTTTAAGCAGTCATACCTGCCAACAGCTCTTGCATTAAACACTCTTACAACCAGCAGATGCAATTGAACCTCCTGTGAACTTTACTTCATCCAGTTTGAGGATCCCTCAACATTTGCATGGGCAAACTGGTCTCCATGTACAATCAGTAATGCTCAGGTTCAGAGCCTCTTTTTCCAAATCAAGTCAAATGAGATATATCACAAACAAGCAAAAATGAACTCGCTTTGGGCTCTGGGCGGTTAGTCATACACCAAGTCCCTTTCTCAACTCGTTCCATTCCCATGGTCATCCTGGCCCAAGATCCTTTAAAGTCAGTGGAAGGACAGCCATGAAGTGGCCTTAGTTTTGATCATAGAAAAGCAAGATTATGAAAGTCTGGAGGGCCGCTGAACACTCTTGGCTCTCAAAGACAGAAGATTTTTAGTGCAGAGGTATGCTGGATATCAGTGTATGATACTGGTTACACAGATTAAAGTAATGTGTCAGATCAAATATGGAGGAAAACTCAGGTGGCAAACCTAAGCCCACTGAAGTTTTCTAGGAAAGGTCAAATTCTAGCATTCCCAGTGATTGACCCTAATGGTATTTGGAAATTACAGGCCACGGACTTCACGCAAATGCATCAAACTCACAGAATGAAAATAGCCACAAACTGATTAAAATAAGAGTGTGTTTGACAAGTACATTTTCACTGTCAAAGCTGACAGCAGTATGAACAATAGATAAGCATAGAAACAAAGTGAATTCTACTTCAGAAAATTCTCACAGCTTAAAAAACGACCTAGGTGCTGTTCTTAAACATGACACCAAATCTTTACTACCAATAGCTTTCAGCATCTTCACTTCATAAGGCTTTTGAGACTTTAATGTGCTAATTACAACATCCAGCACGGATAACCCAGTAATATCTTCTGATGACCAACATTAAAAGACCACATGTGCGTGCCCTTAACTTTGGAGCTTGTCAGAGGGCCGGACATAATTCAGGCAGTGTCTGCTGGTGGTTCTGCAGTACGTGATCCTGGGTCTCCAGATTTGACTTTGTAGAGCAATTGGCCACAGACTGTAAGGGGACTTACAGAACTTTACTGCTCAGCATTCTCAGCTGAAAAGCTGAATCGTTCATCAAAAAGAAAGAACAAATGTGTTTATATAGCAAATAAGTCCCTTCCAGGATGCTCAAGACACTTATTACTCAAGGAAGTTGAAGGGAGGAATTCCCAATCTGATTTTGATGGACTTCCCCGCCTGCTCTTAGGAGCTCTTGGAGCTGAGGGCTCTCCTCTGAGATCAGCTGTGGGCTTTCTGCTCTGACTCATTTTAATGAAAGATTAGCACTCTCAGGAAGAGCTTAAAACCTGGGGAGTCGAGCCTTGTGTTACAAACCCTGTCAAACACTGGCTTGGAGCAGAGGCAAAGGCAAGTCAGCCCCACGATGTGCCCCCTCCATCGCAGCCTCCGCAGTGCAACAGCCGCATCCCTTGGACCAGGGTCACAGCGAGGGTGACACAGGCTGCGGGCGCTTACTGCCCAGACACTGGAGGAATAAATGGGGTTCAGCCAGTAATTTTTCCTACCCATTATGGTCAAGAAGCTTTTTAAACTTTGCCCAGAGGATGCTGCAGTAATTCTGCACTGTTGACACTGGAACTGTAGGAGGGAGAGATTTTTTTGGCATTAGCATATTCTCAATTAACATGGATGGCACAGAATAAAGATGTCACGTCACTTTTTAAAAGCCACTGGTAGAGAGGTAACAGTGGAGTTACAGATATTTACAGTGCGCAAAACCTTCCTTTTAGTCAATCAGTTCAATGGTTAGTCAGTTTAGTCTTTGGTCAAAGTAGGTGGGAGGTAAATTATTCAGGTTTTGCCCAGCTTTACTTACTTATAAAAAAGGGGTAGGAATAAGCAAGAAGCTTATTTTCTACCATTGATTTTTTTGCATAGTATGTTTTTTTCTCTAGCTACTAGTCTTCCTTTCATGTAGGACCTTAGTTGCTTGGTTAGCTGGGTTAGCAGAAAAACCCAGTGTAAGGCCAGCCACTTTCTGTTTAACATAGGGATGGGAAGGGTTAGTGACATTTGCACCTAATAAAAAATAACACTTCTTCCAAACACACCATGAATGCCTGCTTGTTATGCAAAGAGTGAGAAAAGATAAAGATGAAACTTCATGATGAGAAAGACACAGAAAAAACTGCCATTTCCAATGTGCGGGGGAAACACTGGTGTATCTCGCTAGATAGTAATCAGAGAGGTGGGGACACTGTCTGGTTTGTGCACAAGCTGGAAGAGAACAAGAGCTTCTCCTAACCTTCACTTGTTGTTCTTGTACGTATCAGGACATTAATTAACACCAGAAATCTGGACACCTGTCGTCTGGCTACTGCATTCCAACCAATGTTTAATTGGAGCCATGATTTACTCCATGAGACCGCAGCAGGATACATCCCAGCAGGTCTGAGTCTTCCCATCTAGGGTGACCTGGTCCCCACCTGAGGCTTTACTGGCTGGCTTCTGGGGCCTTAGGAAGGATCCTTTTCCATATATTGCCTTCATACAAACACATGCTTGGGTACACAGGATCTGAAAATTCATTTTTTTATGGGAACGTAGAAGATGGAAGATCATATTTGTTCCTTTTCCTGCTTCTTTATGAATACTGTGCTAATAAAACTTGGTTCCTTGCTTACTTCAGTGTCATCACCCTTCATACCTTCAGAATAAAATAAATACTCAACCAAGAAGCCTTTCTCTCATATACCTCAACAACCCCTGTCCAGTTCACCTGACAGACCTGGCCATTTCCACAGGTATTACCAGCACATGAATCACACTTGCACTGCACAGTACAGAGCCCTGATTTCAACCTCCTCGTCCTCTCACATACACATAACAACACATTATAAGATAGTCACTATGGAGGGGAAGGCAATGCCTATATCCTATATTCAGTTGATGGAACACAGGTATTAGCATCTTTCATAAAGGAAGATGTTTCTTAATAGTTATGAGTTTGTAAAAAACAACAAACAAAAAGAAAATAAATCAATGGTGTTCAAAACAAAGTAGCTGTTAGTTTTGAATTTTTAAACTCTGAAGACACTATACTGTCTAGAGAATTTACCGATTTGTTTGTTAGCCAAAAAGTTCTCAAGACAAAAACTGGTAGACAAAAATTGGTATTTCTAGTGCAATATCAGATAGGGAAATACAGAGGGGAAGGGGGATTGGATGGCCAACAGGAAGAAGAGGAGGCAAAGGAAATTACTTCTGCACTTTAAATATTAAAAAAAGGATTCTTCTATTTTTTCTATTTTTTAACTCAGATTTCCATTTATAGTAATGCAAAAAAACAAAAGTATTTTAATTCTAAAATTGCAAAACAAGAATTCCAATTAAATTTTCCAGTATTATAAGTAGGATGGAAGAAAAACTGTTGGACTCAACTACTCATATCCAGTCGAGAGCTTGAAGAAGAAATTAAGAGGTTTCTAAAAGGAAGGAAGTAGCAAACCCAGTTGCTTTAAAATAAGCCATGTCAAAACATCTCAATCTAGAACAGCTCCTTAACAGGAATTTACTTTTAATGACATTCTTCAGAAATGTAAGCAGAACAGGAAGCATTACTAGAGTAACTTTTCATTCATCGTGAACATCAGCTTAACAATACCCTAATGACACATTCCTATAACAAATGCTGCTGGCATTGTGAAGGGAGACTTACTGCATATTACAGCTATACTGGAATAAGTGAGAAAAACTTTGAGGCCATTGAATTTGTCTTTTGAAAGTGAAGACGTGCTTTGAGGAACTCTTCTGATTACTCATTCCCACAGCAAAACAACAGCACCAATCGTAATACCAGAAGAGAAAGTTTAGTGGAAACAACTAAGTGAGCACCAATATATAATGTAACTCCTATTAAGCCTGACAGTAGACATGATGTAAAGTAACAAAGATACAAGATGCTTATTTTGAACTCTGGAGTTGCCAGCAAATTTATTTCTTGAAAGCCTACAGCAAGAATTATTAAAAATATTGTAATCTTAGCCAGTAATTTCCAAACTCTTTTCAATCTTAACCTTTCTCAACTACTTAACCTTCACAATGCCACTTAAATGTTTTCTCCTGAAAAGACACCTAAAAGTGAAGCAACTTCTCAGCCATTCGGCAAGTCAGTGTTCAAGCAGCTAGGAACACACCTTGGGTCTCATGGCTCCAAGCTGCTTGCTCTGCCCCTAGACAATCACCCCTGGGTAATTCTGTACCAGCTACAATAGCGAGGTAAGCCTTTCAACGTGCATAAAGTGAGAAGCACTTTTCACCCTCTACGAAGTGTGAAATGAATCGAATAATTAAGTTTTTAATGAAAAGCTGCTTCTCTGGTCTAGCTCTGACAAACACCATCTTGCTGAAAATTGCTATCCCTGACACCAGCTGTATGAGCCTAAATGGAACAGCATAAAACTAGTTTCAAGCCTGTTTTAATAGTAGTTTAAAATTAGCTGATTCCTAAATGGAAACAGAAGGTGATTTACAATCACTGATCATACACAGAGCTTCCTTATTACTGGAGTTACAAATTACGGAGCCCGTTTTGCTGTTCCAGTCAGCTGAGCTCCTATAGGAGCATCACACCAAATTCACACTCGTCCTCAACAATCCTGCCGTTCCCAGCACAGCAATGTGTGAAATATTCATCTTAATGCCAAAGTCTTTAGTTTCAAATGCATTTCACAATGGATGCAGGATGAAACACACCCCAGGTGATCCTTCTCCTATAAATTATAAGTTAAAAAGTGCAATTTTCATTTAAACTACAAAAAAATGGTGATGAGTTTGCAGCAATAGAGAGCTAGGAGTTCTTCTAGCAAGAGGCCCGTAATTAGCAAAAGGCCTGTAATTATCTTTGAGGAATATTCATACTCATTATTCACATGGGAGTGCTTGGAGCACTGTAGTCTCATTTACAGCACATTGTTCTAGCTTTCTTCATCACTGGCTTCTAGTTTTGCTTCTTCCTTTTCTGAGGAAAAAGTTGACTTTATGATCAGTAATGGTCTTTTTTTAGGACTTTGAGAAGCAGATGCTGGGGACTGCACAGACATCTAACATGAAGGAATCGGAGAGCTTCAGAATAAGTCAAGGTTTGGGTATCTGACAGGCATTACAGGACAACCCCAGACCTGGAAAAGGTCAAAGTGCTTAGAAGTAGAATGGAGGTGGAAGAGGGAGAGTGAGGTGTTGGGAAGCTGGCTAAGAAAATCAGACAGATAAAAGCACCTGACAGGAATGTCTGAAGAAGGCAGTGCTCACTCTGAGCCGGACATGTCAGTGGTTTTATGTTATTTTAATCTCCCTTTCTCTAACAGCTTTTTCCTCCTTGTTTATAAGCAAGAATCTCTTGAGCTGTGTGGTGTCACCTACACCAGTCATCAGGGATTGACGGAAAGAAGGAATGCTGGAATAGACAAGCTGTATTCCAGGGTTTAGTTGAAGGCTGAGGAAATCAAGCTGTACCACCTGGGAGAAGGAAAGGTCCCATTCCCAATGGAGTGCTACTGGGAAAAAAAAACAAGGGGGAGGAAAACCAGCAGGTGATCTTAGCACTGTAATACCACAAACCAGCTTACAAGACTAGGAGGGCACGGAAGAGTATTGGTTTCTGTTATTTATGTTTAGTTATCAAGTGCCTATCTACACTGACTGGTGAAACTGCCACCCCTTAAATATTGGTTTCTATGTCTGGAAGTGAACAAACCTACGCAGTGAATAGACTACCTAATGCATAGAGTCTGTAGCTACAGTTCCCTCCATTTGTGGAAGATGTTCTGTGATTGCACTGCATAGCCAAATTTAATGAACGTGTCCATAAAGCACAGATACATTTGATTTCAAAGTAGACAATGTAGTGTGCTTTCCCTTTCTGAGGAGCCCTGCCAGATAGAGTTAAAGATTAATATTATAAAACAGTCCTCAGGGAGAAATTTTGTGTGCTTTCCCCCACCTAATCCTCAGCATATTTAAAGCACCGTGGATAAAACACTACATGCATCTGGCAGCTAACATGGAACTTCAGGGCAGAAATTATGGCTCCATAAAAAAGCTGGGATGTCTGGCTGATTCTGGAAATGCTAAAGAGTTTCTGAAAGGTACACAGGTGACAGAGCAGGTGTAAAACAATGATTTACTGTGACAGTCCTGTGCATCAAGCAGAAACAGAAGACATAAAAGAAACAGATTACAAGTTGTTGTTCTGTTGCTTTCTTGAAAAACTATGAAGAGTGGAGAAGGCATCTATTTCAATCACAGCCAAGATCAAAGAAGATTTCTGCAATGCAAAAAAGCAGCAGTTGCTTAGAAATACAGTGGTTTTTATCTTCTTCAAACAATGTCCTCAACTTGGAGACTATTGTCTAAACCCCCCCACAACCCTCATAACGAGAGCTGTAAAAAGCCCACTTTTGTGTATCATTCTGTCTCGAAACGTGGTCTGGTTTTCTTTCTGTTTCACTTTGCAATACACCTGCTGGAGTTAAGAGACTGGATGATCATTAAGCAGTATGTCCACAGAAAAACATGATTTGTCTGCCTACTATTTCATGTCACTGTGCTCTTTCTGAATTCAATTATCTTCCACACCTCTTCAGCTGTGGGTAAAGGTGTACAGATGAATTTCAGCATTCTCCAACAGCACAAAAATCCAGATATTCCAAGTCACTATAAGCAGCTCCTTAAAGTGTTCAACTTCCACACTCATACAGGGTGGCTGGATGTGTATTATTTCTGCACTCCTGGGTGATCTTTAACCGTCTACAGTGCAGAAACATGTAGAATTATTGAATGACTTTTCTTAAAGAAAACTATCCTTCTAAACTTCTTCATCACACTTGTGTTCTACGATTAAATCACCCCCAGGGTGAAACGCTGTCAGCCTATTTCATCCTTTGGCCATCAGGCTAAAGGTGTCACCGATGTAAAGGTGTTGCCCAAGTAAAGGTGCTTACAAGTATTGTTGGCTGCTGCTATTTGAGCATTTACTGCTGGTTGTTGTTCCTGAGTTGCAAGAAGTATTGCTGTAGGCAGTGAATATATTCTGAAATGCCACTCTAGTCAGAGCTATTAAAAACAAGGCTATCAATGCGTCTTATGTTAGCATTAACTCAGTTAACTTGGATGTCAACTTTGGCAGCTGAGCAATATTTAATCTATTCTCCCTCCTTCCTGCAAGCTGAGTAGGTCTAAACATAGAACAGAATCCTGGTATCTACCTCTTAATTTCTTAATACCACAGTGTTTCACAACTTGCTTGTATTGCTGCCCTCTGTTCCCTCTACAGGATTTTTATCTGCTAGAGATCTGCTGCATCAACATTATCTTCCCTGAGGATACGTATCAGTCTGTCATGTTGGAATTTATCTAAAGCCTTCTCAATGTCAACAAAGAAACACAGAGAGAAATCCATTCGTACCAATGTATGATATCTCAGGCTTAGGATTGCTTACTTTATTCTGAGGCCTGAACGTAAACTGATTACAGGCTGACTGGTATCTTTTTTCTCAGTGTATTGCTGTATGTTCCATCAAGAATTTAAAATATTTTGAGAGCATAGTTTATCAAATGTATAGCTTGGTGTCAGTCACTGTTGATGACATTAGCAATTGTTATGTAAGAATGAAGATTTTTGAAGCTTTCCTTCAAAGTATCCTGCGTGTAATTGGTTAGAAAATTTAAGTTACTTTGTTTTGAAATATTAAGCGGCTATGGCATTTCACCTGTAACATCACCCCCCTCCAGTGCTCTTTCATGCTCTTTACTTTCTAGGGTCTATGTCAGAATTATCAGACCCTCTCTATGAGTGTCTGTCCTCAGGTTTATGAGAAGAATCATTTTAAAGCTCTGTCCTGTATTTTTGCCTGTCTTTCCAGAATATTTTTTTATTTGTAGCATACTTTGCTGGGTTTAATTTTCATATGACTAAGCCCCTTTTGTTCTTTAGAAATTTCCTGGTGCTCCAGGTAGGGTTTTTTTGGGTTCCCTTGCACTTCTTCTGGCTTTGTTGTGCAATTTTCTTAATTCCTTCCTTCTCCTGTCTTTATTCCATAGTTTCTATAATTTTCAGGATCCTTTCTGTAATTGGTGGTTGCTTACCATTGTATCTTTTCACCTCTTCTCACAATGAGGTGGTTTTATATACCAGAGTTCTGAAGTGCCTTCAGTTTTCTTCTATGTTTTTCCTCTCTTCTACACATCAAATCTCCCCTTTGAAGTCTATTCCTCATGTTTTTTTCATTTTAATTTTGAATCTACCTATAAAAATTTGAAATATTTCCTATTTTACATTCTTTCAAGCTTAACCTCAGCTAGACAATCTGTTGATCCTAGCATGTAGAATGAAGTTTTGATATTGCAATATATCTGATTTCCTGCAGGACCAGCTTTTCTGTTCAGCTGGGATGATGCTGAAACAAGACATTCCAGATAATAGGATCATGTTTGTTGTTTGCAAATCAACTTATTTTCCCTTTTACTCTTACATACAAAGCCAGGAATTCCCAATTACACTATCCAGACAACTGCTTTATATTCTAGCATTAACATTATTATCAAATCCTTCCAGCCTTTCCTCTCTTTGCCTGCTTTCCCCCGCCCAGTTCTTTATAACAACTATTCTTTACATCTTCTTGAAAGTCTTCCAAAGGGCATGAAAGATTAAAATATGGAGTCCAGATGGCAAGGTGTGTAATCATACGCAGATCATGTTCCCAAAGTACTAAGTCAGGCTTTTTTGTTTTGTTTTTTTTAATTTTTCCAAATTTCTCCAATTCACCTTAAAGTATTGTATCATATCATAAACATTTCCTAGTTCTATACATTTAATTTTACAGAGTTTCATAGCAGTATGTTTTCAAGTGTTTGCTCTCCTTCAGTGTTTCTGGAAGCCATCTGATTTTACAATTAGTGTTTATACCCCATGTGGTAATCTTCAATTTAAGGGTTTTTCCACCCACCTTTTGCATATCTGATTTTACAGAAGGCAATCACTCACTTACATCAATTTCTACAGATGGATGATTAACCCCAAATGCATAATTTAAAAATCATATAAACAAATAAAAAAAAAAATTTCCTTAGATTTTCATATATCCTTGGAAGTGTCTAGCGAGTTTCAGTACAAAAGAGTTTTAAAACCTTCTGCATAATTATGGAAATCCACTAGAAAAAAGTATATTAAGAAAGTTAAAGATGTAAATGGAGGACTTAAAGGAGAAGAAAATTCAGTGTTAAGATGCTTCATCTTATCCTCTAAATGACTGTAAAATTTTCTAGCACTGGTAAAACAACACCATTTCCCCTACCGTCATTCTCAGATATAGCTGAACCATTTCAACTGAAGCTTCCCAAATGTTTCAGCTTGAGGCAGACACTCAAAAATCAATCTGAATGTTTTAAATTTGGCAAAGGTACAAGCATTTAAGAAGAGGATCTTATACCAGTAAATACTTGGCAATCCGAGCTAGAGGCATCCTTATTTGCCTGAGCTCTAACAACTTCCCTGATCAGATGCAAACAGCTGTTTCTGAGAAGCCGCTGCATAACTCTGCAGTGTTGGCTGCACTTCAGTACCAGGTAACACAATTTTTATGCACTGCTGTGACTAAAGCAACAGTGATTGTAATTATCAGAAAAATCTTCCCTATCAGCAAAAATTAGCCTCTCACCAGAGCTGGTGGAAGCTCAGTGCTTGGTAATACTTGAGAGTAAGTCTGGACTGTACAATAGGAGCTGAGCGGTCCCTGGTGTAACTATTTATTTAAATGGAGCTACAAACCCTTCAGTCAGAATTTATTTGCCCTAACAAAGAGGGAAAAATTCCTGAGATGATTGACATATAGCATTTAAGACACATTTAAGAAATTCCTTCTGTGAAGGCTTCAAGAAGAACATATATCAAAATGAGAAGGCTGTAATCAGCATTGTTTATAGCAGAATAAAAGCTCTAGAATGGTTTACTATAGCTTCCTAACAACCATTTGCTTTTAATCATCACCATATTAAAACACTGAGCAGGATATGTCATTAGGATGAATTTTGAATTGATTATGGAAATAAATAAATGGAATTAATTTGTTATTTGCAGATTTCCTCTGTGAAAAATACTGCTTGGCGAGATTATACCTCGCACATAAAAGGAATGCTGAAAAATGAGCTTGGCATTGGTATGCAAGGTGCAGAATAAAAAATATGCAGGGAAGCAGTTTTGTCCACTAACTGAGAGTAGTGGATTGTAACAAGATTCCTGGAGACTGGCACTCCTTGCATAAATCACTTGAACAAACGCTTTCAAACGAGGGCATCTCAAGTTGATTTACCCTATGTGGATTTAATTTTGAAGTTCACTGCATACCAGCTGCAGCATCCCTACAACGGAGTTCAGAAGGGGAGCTGTCAGCGGTGACCTTTTAGTGTTGCTGCTCTCTCTTCTGCCCCAACAGAAGCGGGGACAGCCCCAAAGCTGAGGAGAACTTGCTCTTGCAAGCATTATGCTCTAGACTTTGGTCTCCTGTGGTTCACTCAATACATGCACAGATGGGACGCCAACACAAAATCACCACGGAAAGTTTTAACATTTAAAGAGAGCAATAAGAAAGTGATTAAAAGGGAGGCTGGATCTAAATCAAAACTCAGGAGGCCTCCCAGATGGTCTTGACCCAGCGTCTGGCACACACTAATCCCCCCATCACAGATCATCATAGTTGACTGAGGATGATAACTTTTGACATGTTACTTAAAACGTAGAACTGTCAGGGCAGCAGTTCTTACCTCATGTTTTAAATTATCAAGGAAAAAGTGCCTCTCCGTGACTTTATAATACAAGCAATAAACAACGAGCACGAGTTTTCTTGGGTATTTTGATTGGACCTGGAATGCTCACCTGTGTTAAGTGAGGTTAAGACACAACTTTTTCTGCTTCATACATTTCGGTTTCTGTATTTTAATGCTCCTATCTTCTAACTGGAGAATTGTCATTTTTATCAAAACAGACTGTTTGGATTAAGCCTAACAGGGCCCTTCTAATTTTTTAATGTGTTTTCCATGCTATAAACAACAACAAACAAACCCTCAAAAAATGGCTTACATAGAGCTGATTTGGGATTAATCCTTTATGGTGTGCTAAATAAATAAATAAAAACCATCTTGTTAGTCATCACTGCAAAATTGCAAAGGCATTTTTCAATTTTGGAACTTGAATTGTCAGTTAAAAATAAGGATAATTTTTTTATTTTTGTGCAGTATATCACTTTGTTGATGATGTTGGCAAATTCTTGCACTTCCAGAATGCTTAGCATTTAGCTCAGTGACATAAGCATCACATATGAATTCCTATAATTGCTTTTAGCTAAATTCTACATATAGATAGCTTCCTTACAGGCTTGAAATAGAGCAAAAATGTAGTCCTTTTAGGGGAATGAAATGCAGAGGATGTATTTGGATTCTGGTGACTTCCTAGGATGTTTCATTCAAGATGCAGTATGAAGATGGAGGAAGGCAGTTCACAAGGTTTCAACAGTGTACAGAGCAATCCATTCAGTATCTTTGTTTTAAATGTCTGGGATGCAAAAATAAATGCAGTACAATATCCTCCATTCCAGCATTGCAACTATAGTCACAGATTATTCCTTTTGGCTTGGTACAATCTACCTCTGTTTCACACTGAATGGTTTTTATGTTCCTAATCAATAAATTAGCTCAGTCATTTTAGTTGCAAATCCTTCTTTAACTATTGTAAGAGACGAAAAATATTCAAGCGTGCAGCATCATGTAGCACTGAATAATGTTTGCAGCCAGCACAGCGCAAACTAAGGGTTTCTATGGAGTATTTTTTAGTTTAGCATGAAAATCCATCCGTATCTATAGAAACTCTGACCATCTGCACACAAATGTGGATTCCATAACTACCTCAGTATTTTTATTAGAAAAGCTGCAAAGAATTTACATTTTAAGGGCAAAGCAATCATCATTAAGAGCTTCCCCTCTTGCACTTTGCGCACTGAGAGAGCAAACGTTAGTTAGGGAACACCAAGAGCTAATGGTGCAGTGAACCACAACAGGTTGCACGCAACAAAAAACAGATAGGCTCTGCGTGGCCTGTGGAAACCTTACATATAGCGGAACCGTGGTTAGAGCCCGGAGTTTAAATCATATAGAGCATGCTAGGTTTGCACAATTGAAAGATAAGCAAACAATAAGACATTTACCTTCCACATCAAGGCACCTAGGTGGGCTATCTGACCAGATAAGGTTATACATGCATTGAAGGAACTCTGCCCCTTCTAGTTTATATCCAGGAAAGCATTGATAATACACCACTGTTCCTACGGGGAAGGAGGACTCGAACTCAGATATGTTAATGTAACTATGAGGAAGAACCAATGGCCTCAGGCAACCTGCAAATTAAGAAGAGGGAGGTATCTTTTATTATACGGTGCTTATCTCAGTCATCTTCACACATCTCGGTTATAATTCCTAAATTGAGAAGTGCAATATTTTTCATCTTCTCTACTATGAATGGCATGCCTGCATGATCTCCCTCAGACACATATGCCTCATTATCCTGTTTCAAACCCTTTTATTGTTTAGCCCACATGCTTTGCTAGCGTGGGATTCACTCTCAGCAAATCCATGAAAGGTTTACTGAAAATGACAGTATTTTATTTCACAAACATTCACTGGTTTAGCAGATGGCAATTTCTTTTTGAGGGAGAATCTTTAAGAAATAAAGATTGTCATTTATATAAACCATGAGTTTTATTCCTCCTCTTAAAACTGACAGGCATGTAAACCATCTTTAATACTAAAACTGCTCCTGTGACAAAGTGCACACAACTGTAAAAGATTTGCAGACAGAATTAATGATTTTGAAATTCCAGTTTGATAAAGTCTAAAGGGACGTGACTTCCTATGAGCAGTCCTGTGATAAACACTGAACGAGGTCTCAGGTTAGGTTATCAAAAAGTTAAGGTACCTGTTATCACCAGAAACTGCAAATGTAGTCAGAGACTCCGTTCTACTTCCGGAATTACTTCTGAGGGATTTGTACCATGGATGGTACTGAGTGGTTAAATGGTCACCAACCATATTTGGTGCAAGAAAGAGCAGTGAATTTAATAGATGACACGACTTTATAACGTGTCATTCATAGTCTGTTTTGAGCTAGTATTTAGATAAGAATTCGTACTAGAGAAAAAAATAATTCCTCATGGCCTTAGAAATGACCCTCTGGGTAATACGTAATACTGTTGATTTTTTAATTTGCAATAATGTGGAGTAAAGAATATTAGTAATCAGGGAATGAAAAATAATATTATAAAGTTATGAGACCAATAGGAGCTGCATTATGGCAATCCATAAATAGATCTCTTACCACTACTAGGAATTTGTGAAGGATGTTCATAGGACTCTCATAATTTTAAACCTGAGGGGGAAACTAAAATCAGTCTGAGAAATTCTTGTAAGATACTGGCATCTAAGTGTCTCGGCAGCACTTCAAGTGGTTATTTCCTTGCAATGGTCTTTTGAGGGAGAGGGACGAAAGCAAAAGAAAACAACAGAAAAAGCCTGAAAGCTTTTTACAGCACCCTGTATACCAGAGCAATGGTTCTGATAGCTGTTTTACTAGCTGGTTGTCTCCCTGCTTAAATAAAGCTTCAAGCATCCTATCTACTGGCTACTGCTCATACCTCTGATCAAGCATGCCCCACACATAACACACTGGTTCCTGCAAACTGAGCAGCCCACTGAACAGGACGATACAGGCAGCCTCCAGTGGGACAGAAAGAGCACAGACCACCTGAGCAAGACCAAGCTTACTCTTCTCTGAACTGTATCAGGGAAAATTTTGTTCTGCTGGCTCAGAATTTTAATGCTCATTGGGTTTCTTGTAATGCAGGACAGAGATTTACTTGAATTTGTATGACAGCCAAAGTGTTTGTGAAAATCCCTAGGTCTCCAAACACCTCAAGCTGCTTGAAAACTTCATTTTGACATTTTTTTGCTAAGTAATTCACATCATTCCAGATCAGTAATTATCATTATTATCTTGTGGCAAAAATAGTTTGAGATCCTTGTATGCTCTACAACCCCTTTCCCACTGCTCTGGCAGAAAAAAAGGCATCTTGGTGTCATGAGACTCCCCTGCTTGTTGCAATCAAAGGGCCATAGAAATGTAATTGACAGCCTACCTAGTGCAAGTAGACAAATGCCTTTAATATTATTAGCGCTTGACATAGCAAAAAGAAAATGCTGGAGACAATTTTGGAACAGGTTTACAGAATTTGGCAAAATATGGCAGATACTTGAATCTGAATTGCCTATTCTCTACCTGTCTGGTAGTTAACAGCACTTGGCTCTTGTGCAGTTCATTTCTTAACTTTTATTAGAACTACTTTTATTTTGAAAAGCAGTGAACATCGAATATTAAGTAACAGCAATTGAGTGTTTCATAGTATAAATACAGCAACAGAAGAAAGTAACAAACCAAGGGGTACTTAGGGTACTTTTGCTTACCCAGTTAATACTGGCTGTCACAAAATTTCCACCTGCATCTTTGGCAAATACAGCACCTGCAAATTAATCTTTTGAGTATTCACCTCACCTAACTGCAAGAGTCTTAATCTACCTTAATTAGATGTGAGGTGCACCCACTCTCAAAGATGTATACTTCATACTGCCGCACATGATGTCATTGCTGATAAGATACCCAAAACCAGTGTCCACTTTTTTATGGGTTTGTGAAAACTCCCCTTTTCTGTTAGCCCTATTCAGATACAACGTGTGCGTCTAAAACACTGAGCTAAGCCCTGTAACGTGATACGTCTGTGCCATAGTCTGAGGCAAGACCTCGGGGGACAGTTTGATGTGCCCCAAACCAAGGGTCCTAACGGTGGAGACCCCTACAAACTAAGCTCCTGTAACTTCTGACTCTGCCGCCCATCAATCTCATCACTTTAGAACAGAAACACCAAGCCCTGGCTTTCATGTCTCACCTTGTCACCATCACTCCCGAAAAGTGTCCCAGCTCCCCTGTCTGCCTGCCCCGACTCAGCAAATTGATGCGACGGTACAATTAAGTGCCTACAGAGAACTGCCAGCTTTAGGAGATGACAGATGGGTTTGAGGAATGTTAATACTAACCCAGTCTTCTCCTTAGCTTAGACAATTAAAAATCGCTCGATGCTGTTCAGCTGGTCAAACTTGTTACCAAGACGTGAACTGGTTAAAACCAAGTCAATGGTACTAACCCATGCGTGTTAGAAATGTAAAGGTAATAGCAGCCCAGGCTTACTGAATTTCCATTCACTAAAGCTGGCTCACCCCCAGCCATTTCTTGCAGTCTAAATGAAGCTGGGAGTCCGTATTACTAATACTACTAGTTCTATGGCTAAAGGCTTTTCTGGCCAAAATCATTCCTGTGCACATCCTGAATTTTCAGTCAATTCCTATGGGTTTAATGGACTGTGAACCCAACCAACAGCTCTGCTGAAAACTCTGATAGAACAACGGGTGTCAGCTTCTCTCCTCTACCCCTGCCTGCTGTACAAGGTAAAGAAAGGTAAACTGCAGTTAGAAGCTTAAATCTTTCCAGAAATTAATGGGTGCAAAAATGTCAGTTGCCCATCAGATCTTTTGCTGAACTTCTGATTGATTTAACTCTGATTTTTTTTAAAATGCAACGTGTCTTGTGTCAGATTTTAGACTAGCAAACGAAAAGCACTATTTAAAGTAGTATTTTAAGTACGGCTGTGTTCAGAAAGTGGCATCTTCTTTCCTCCAGTGAGCAACAGGGAAGAGAAATCAAAAAAATCTTAGCAACAGCACTACTCAAATACTGTACGGTGGAGCTTGTCAGATCACTGACACCCTTACAACTGTAGAAAAAAATATTGGCAAACTATCACAAGGTGCATGAGCTATAAAACAGGATGTGCTGGTGTACTAAACCTTGACAAATGGGCAGATTATCCCATGTTCCATCGTCTTGACATATTGAAACCATGTTGTCTAAGTCAGGGTAACGGATCTGGAATCCTTCATGACAGCTGATTATTAACTTATCGCCAGTCCTGTATGTCTTGTTATGAATCTCTGCATCTTCAACATGCGGAACAAGGCAATCTGTGACTTCATGAAAAAAAAAAAAGTAACTTAATTAAAAAAACATGGCTAGCTATTCAATAATCAAGCTCTTAAGCAAAAGTTATCAGTTAATGTAAGTGCTCTGCTTAAACTGTTTGGAAAATACATGCATTTCAGTAAATATGTCCCTCTCCCTAGTTAACCATCGGTTACAAAGTCTATAGCACTGTAGTAGAAGCTGACGTGCTACAAGAATGGATCATTCCCCCAGACTTTTTTAAACAAACAAAATTAAGAGCATTTAGGAAGACTGTTTTTAATTTTGTCCTTCCATTCATCATGTGTGCTAATTACACTGCACAGTCTGACTATGCCCAAGTCACATGTGAAGGCAGACTCTTTGACAGCACTAAGGACAGGACGAAAGAAAAGATAAAATACAGATATGGCATGAGGAACACAGAAAAACTGCAGTTTTAGTAGAGAGACAGATGAAAATCAGGTACATTTACAAGGGTTTATCCAGTTCCATTCCACAGAGTTCATTATGAGAATGTCTTCACTTTAATATCATTGATTCTGTTTTAAACCAGATAATTTTATGTGCCTGAATTCATATGCCTTCAGAAGGTGTTATTTTTAAGCGCTGAGCAGCATCTCAAGTGCTTGTATAAGATCTCAACAAGGGAGATGACTGCAAACCTCTAGTGATATACAGACATGGCCTCTATTACCTGTCTGTGACACATGTATTGGACAGTCTTACATCTCACTGTATATACCAGTGCCAAAGACACCAAAATATAAAATAAATCCCAGAAGACTGAAAAATGAAAGATGTTGTGGAAAGTGGAAGGAAAGGGTGACGCAGGGTAAAAATCCCTCTGCTAATACTGAATAATTAAGAGACAAGCCACAGGATATGAAGGAATAGTCCAGGTGACTCAAAGTTCATCCTCCTCATAAATGTAAAGTGAGATTAAACAGAAGAGAGGACAAGATTAAATATTGGGAAAATACGATCAAAATTATCTGTTCATCTGCCAGCAGTCAATCCATGACAGAGATGGTGATAAAAGTTTCCAGGCATCAAAACCCACAAAGTATTTCAAATAAAAGCAGGACAGTAAAAATATTATAAGCCTGTTTTACGCTGGGGTTTTTTTCCAACATTTCTACCACAAGAGACATTATCTTCATTTAGGAATGCAGTATTTATAAAAAAAAATTGAAGTTTCAGAAGTCCCTTGACACTTGCATAAAAGAGGAAACTTCTGCCATTTTCATGGGTAATTCTTGCTAAAGAGAAGAGGCAACTCTAAATTTGTATTTAGCAATTAATTGTGAGCGTGTACAAAGTAAAGCGATAGTAACAGCTTGTTTGCTAGTGCAACTAGGAGCAAGATAAACTGTCATTTAGCATAGCACACGCAAACTACTACAAGCAAATGTATTTCATAATGTATTTATTTACTTAGGCAAACTAGGGGATATATTATTCTGAGACTCCATCGCTAAATTTTACTAGTATGAAGTGGAAGAGTGTTGCTTCCCCAGTTAAAATACATTTCCCTTTGTATCTTCCCATTATGGGGATGCTTTTTAAAATACATTGTACTTAGCTAACTTTTAGTATGGGGCCTGGACATACTATTAGTCAAAAATTCTCCCATTTCTCTTGTGACTTTTAGCTCCTTGGCTGCTGCTGCAGGTACCTCCTGCTGCCTGTAACGGGAAGGGCTGGCAGTCTGCCAGGCGGTCTGAGAACCTGCAGCAAGATGTTTTATTAGAATTTATCCATGAATAAATGCCCAAGTCTGGGAGGATGCATACCCTAACAGAAGGTTATAAAATGCTCTGTGACGAAGGTGCAGACATCACCTTCAAAGACTGAACAATTTTTTCTCTCTCTCCAGCAAGTTAATCAGCAGAGGAGACATGCCCCGTAAGAAATGCCTGACACTAAGCCTTGAACGCTGTCACGAAGAGGCTGCCCTGGGCACCCCCGAGGATGGGATGAGATAGATGAGGATCCTGCCCCGTGGCCACGCAGGAGGAGGTTGGAGATGGATGCCAGAAGATAACGTCAATGAACAGCTCACTCTCTTGGCATAACAGCTTTCCGCTGCTATACAAATAAAAAAGGTGTGTATACATACAGTGCAGTAAAATACGAGATTTCACTTTCAAAGCGGGGGAAATCGATTCTGTAACAATGACCTATTACAGCGACTTCATCCCCATTATTCCAAGTAACAGCTATAGATCGAATCATTTTAATCGGCTAGATGTTGGCAGAGAACAGTGATAAGTTGCTCACCGTACCATCCTTCGCCTGCGATATCCTGCTGACTTTGATAACAGGCCTATTACAAGCCCCGGCTAAACTCGAGACCAACGGACCACAGTATTACAGCTCTTTTTCCTGATGCCTTGTGAGCAAATGCTTTCCCACTGGCTGAATTTGTATTTTTTAGCACTTAGTCAGGCATAAATTGCAGTAGCCGCCTCTCTGCAAACAACTGGATTAGCTGGCATAAATTCTGCTTGAAAAGCTGAGAATAAGTGACTGGATTTTAAAATGTCCTGTCCTAGAAAATAAACTGCTTTATTCTAAGTACTTTTCAGCATATCCATGGAAGCTGCTAAACCATTTAAGGGAATACACGGTCTTTAACCAGCATCGAACAGCAATGGCTATGACTTACACTCCTTTCTGGCAGTTTTACATGATCTGCTCATATCTACCATGTGAATATTAAAATGGGTCAGCCAAAAGAAAGACCTAGTTAGGAACACATTTCTTATCTTGCAGAGGCACGAAGAGGTGGGGTGCAGCTGGCAGGTCCGACAGCCTGCCAGGTGCAAGGGCTCATCTTGACCTAACTTTCATGAAGATGCAGCTTTGTACATTAGGAGTTCTTGGCTTTAGCAAACCAACTGTGTCCCCCATCCCAAGATTGGTCTGAAGAGTAAAATTTGTTAAACGCTATAGTTACAGTGCCTTATTTTATGTGCAAACCATGCATCATCTATATCAGAACTGTTTCTTCCAGCCCATGGGGAAGGAGGACCACCTTCCCTCCTCGTGAGAACACCTGGACCATAAAGGCAACTCTGAAGGAAGGGATGACCTGGACACTATGGAGATAGCCACACCATCCATGGGTACCAGCTGGCTTGGCATGGCTTGTGTCTATGCAGGTGAACTCTTACCCTCTAAAAATTGTCCCTAGTCCCTGCTAATCCAGAACTGCTTGTAGGAATTGCTTGAGGAATACTACTTGACCCTGTCAGGGACCTATCTAACACTGCAACAACATGTGCAGTTGCAGAGCAGTGCCCTGGCCCATGCTCTGGCACTGTTTTGTTTACTAGTCTGTAAGTAAACTCAAATGCAGAGGTCCAGTGCTCCTATGTACCTCACTGTGGAGCGGTCTCTGAATTAGCCTTGACCACATCTAGCCACAGCATTGACAGGCTGGAACGGAGAGGAACAGGGAGGAAGGATGAAAGGAACATCATGAAGAATGGGTTGAATGCGGGCAGAGCTCATCTGGACCTTGTCCTCTTAAAAGCAAACATTTAAGATCAATATTGTCTCGGGTTTTTTTACTAGTGTTAAATCCATAGTACTGTGTTAGTAGGATAGTTCTGTGGATGGCAAACACTATTTCAGTGCATATTAAATAAACACTTTCTCTTTATTGTCTTTGCTTGTATTACAACAGTGCACAGGGGCTTCACCTAAGATCTGTGGCCATTGTTGCTAAGCACCGGTTACAAACATCACATAGTGTTGGCACCCAGGCTTAAGAATCAGAAAACACTGGGCAAGACAGGTAAGAGATGAAGAAATAAAAATATTTCGGTCATCTCACAGAGCCAGGGGAAAAAGGCAAAGAGAAATGAGTGCTAAATGTCATTCAGGAAAACTGTTGCCAAACTATGTACTAGTCCACTACTTCCACTGCAGGTCTATCATCCCTGTCAGTGGGAGAATGAAGCACTGAGAACATCTCGAAGGCTTGTGCCTGCAGAAGCACTGGGAGAGAAGGGCACAGCTCTTCACTTGGTTGCCATCTCCATGTAGACTGTAAATTTAGATTCAATCTCATAGGAAAGAGGTAGCATTTGTTCCAAGCAGAGCAACAGTCTCAGCAGCCACATTATCACAGTGGGAGAAGATTAGATTAAAGTGTGAACAACATGACATATTGGTCTTAAACAGTAAATACAAAATTCCTACCTTAGAGCTTTGGTATTTATGTGCATAACCGTATGAGAATTGATGGAAGTTACAGTCACAACATGCTGCAGATCAACACGAGAACGTAACTCTAAGCACACAGGTTTTTGACAGGGCATTTATTGAGCACCTAGTCATGCAACTTCATTCTCATACTGACACTTAAAATCTCCTGCCTCTTAACAAGAAATGACAGACCTATAAAATCAAATGGATTGGATGAAGAGCTCCAGGCAAATGTATTAGTTTTAAAATCAATTACATTCTGAAACAGGTCACTTTACTTCCTTTGGTAAATAGCATTCATTTGTGATTAGAGATTGTTCTAGTAAACACATAAATGACAATTAAACGTACATAACATATAGACATAAAATTATATGTGACCATTCTTAGTTGAATCCCAACTCCTGAGATTAACTTAAAATGAACTCCAAAGTATTGAGTGTTTTTACTGTTCAAGCTCAGCTGGCAATATTTGACATTTAGATATACTGGGATGAGAGGCGTGTACAGCATACCATAGCACACACGGCAGTCAGCCCCTGCCTTAACTGGGTAAATGCAATATATAGTTTATTTTGCCTTGTGATAGCTAATGATGAATGGTAAAACATTAACTTCTTACTTTTCCAGCAGTTGCTACAAATTTCAAATTTCTTTTTATATATCATTACAGAATTTCTGCAATGAGGACTTTTATGTATGCCATTAGACAGCTGAGAATTACAAACCCTGTTATAATTCCTCCTTAACTGTTCTCCAGGTGTGCCACATTCCTACATTGCCCATCTCCCTATCGTGCTCCTCTCATGATTCTGCTCCCTGTACACAAAAGGATCACTCTAACAAGCACTTAAGCAAATGCTTAGGTCTTATGGACTGCTGCTGAACCTTTGCTTAGAATTTCTTCTGCATCAATGGTTCTACTGTGCATTGGAAAGGAGAATTAATTCTGTCATCTAATTTTTGTTTTCCTATTGCTAAACCCTAAGATTGTTTTAATAATACCTGAAGTATTATTATACCATTAATCAGGTAAGTACTTAAGCACTTGCTTTACTAAATCCTAAATCGGGGTCCTACTCTTCAGTCCAAACTTTAACAAGTCTAATCAGATAATTACAGTTATGCTGAAGCTTAAGTGCTTTGCCTGATCAGAGCATTGGCTAGCAATCCTTTTTAAGTGTTCTGTGCTGTAAAGTAATGATTATCTGTTAAGCAGCTGTTGTCACATCATCCATCACGTTCTCATCTTCCAATTTCTTTCCTTTTTGAAAACACCTGGCTCGAGTGTTGATCACACTGACATCAGTGGCAGTTTTGCTGTTGATGGCATTGTGATCAGAAACTTCCTCCACAGATTTCCACTGGACTGGGGGGGGGCCTGGGAAGAGGTTTGAATATTCAACAAAACACGTTAATACTTATTTTAACAACTGCAGGGTATGATACAGGTACTATTTCAAAGATGCACATCAAAATTCCTAGAAGCTACCTGTAGTGGTTAAGAAAACAGATTTTCCAAGCATTATAGCTTTTTCTGGTAGTTCAAATACCCAGCTTAGACATATGCTGCTGTCACTCTACATGTATTTTTTCTTAAATAACCATTAGATAAGAGAAAGAGACATTTCTAAAAGCTGGCTGTAACAGGAGAGGGCATGATTTTCGCACATACGTTATTTTTAAAGGCACCAAGTTGTTTCTTTGAAGCTGACCCATGGCACCCTTCTGAGCAGGTGGTATTGGCCCCCACTGCCTTTACATTCTACACATCAGCTGTCATCACGGTGCATACCATGAGACAGCTCATGACTGTGCCCCTCATGGCTCTATAGCCTGTGGCCTCACACATGTCCAGGAGCCCGTATTTTACCAAGACCTCTCCTGCCAACAGGGCAGCTACCTGAAAGACCATGGACTACTTACCAACTGCCTCTGGCTACTCTCTGCAATATCTAATGCACGACTTCCACACAGACCACTGTTTAGGGTTGTTCCCTTCACGTGTATCTCCTGAGCGTGGTCCTCCCAGGCCCTGCTTGGTCCTCTTGTGGCATATGCCTTCACGCACCCCTGTCCCAGCATAGGATTCTCATAACCACTCACCCATCAGCCTAAACAAGGACTTGCAGGTCTTACACACGCTGAGTGATGCATGATCCTATGTACTAAGTGCGTTTATGAGCCATGTAAGTCTTTGACTACTTTTGAATGAAGTCCATACATTTATCTGATTTTAAATGATGGAAGGCATCCTGAAATAGAATTTATCTTGCTCCACCTTGAAGACAACAAGGCAATGGCTAATGACTTCAGTGGAGAAGTCACAACATTAAAATGTACACACTTGATTTAACTAACACTTTTCATGTCTGCTGGTTTTAATAGCTCTGTTGACCAAAAATAATTCAACAAAAAGAACAAGTTATATCTTTAATATATTTGGTGAAATAAATCGTTTGTGTTGCTTGGATGTATTTTGGCCAAAATTTACAATTACGGTATTCAAATTAATCCTGCCTCTATCTAACTTCTAGAAGAAGAAAGTAATGTAATGTCTTAATTATTTAAAATCAAATACAATTTCAAAAATGCAATACAATAAATTGGTTTATGCCATAATAGTCTGAATTATCTCAAAGTAAACGTCTACTGTGACTTTAAACTTCTGCAATACATGTGTATTTGATTTTCCTACTTGAGTCATGCACACATCATAAAATATAATTGTTTAAAACTCCTGATTAGCAGGAGGAGTAGCATTGGAAATTCATTATATTTTCCTAGTAAAATATTGCAGAAAGGAGTATTAAGTGGGCAGCTTTAATAAATAGTTATAAAAAGTTTACTTATACTGGAGGTTGTTTTTTCTCTCTGCATCAATTTGTAACTAGTTAAAAGGAGAAATGTATTCTCTTTTTTTCTTCACATTTCTTTACGGTCCTTTCAACACATGCGTGCACGTGCACACACACACACAACCTCTCATGGTATAAATTTAACTGACAAATGGGGATTATGGATGGGAGGGATGGGAAACTAAAGGATGTATCAGATAAGACACAGTGAAATGGACTCCAGTTTTTTGTGTTTTGTGCTGAGACACACAGACATGGTACATGGACAAGTGAGAAGAACTGACACTGGTGAACTGTGTTAAGAAAACTGACTTACCTTCTTGTAGGCACACAGGTTTATCGCTTGGTTTCCAGCTCAGGGAGCCATTAAAGTGTCTCACACAAAGTTTTTTTGAAGTACCATTAAGCCTGTATCCTTCTTGGCAATGAAACCGGACTACCACACTTTCAAAGAAAACACCTGCACTGGGTGTCTTGTATCCATGTTCAGGAGCTCCAGGATCAGCACAAGCATGTAGGTCATCAAACCCTATGTCAGACAAAGATACAATCAAACTGTGTTCATTTATTTCTCGTGCAGCCATAGTTGTGCTTTGTCTAGGTTTTTCCATTTGACATCTAATTTTCCAGGGGGCTTCACATCAACCTTTAATGACCACTAGCAACCCAACTCGTGTACCAGGTACTCCAGACTAGGGAGAGGACCAACCTCTGCTACAGCAGAAATACTCAGGTGACAGAAATACTCCCATCTTGTCATGCAGCTACTAAGGAAGCAAAGTCAACCACACTGCTCAGTAGCTGACCTGGATAAAAATAAAGCACTTGAACCAACCTACCAGTGGGGATTGCACAGTAATGTATCTGTAATTACTCTTGCGGGCAATGGGATTTTGGAGGTCTGGTACAGTCACTGGAAAGAATAATAACGTGTCAGAAGCAGAGAGGAAGAGGAAATAAAGAAAAGGGCATGAAACCTAACCTAAGACATAGTAACTAACACAGAAGATGAGCTGCTAGGTACAGGGAGATTTTGAGTGGGGAGTGAGCACTACCACAGGGAAAAGGGACATTGTGATGTTGGGTGTATGTGATCCCCCCATCATGTTGTCTTGGTGGCCCTACCAAATTTTTAAAATGCTGTTATGGGAGCACTGTATTACTGCATTGACGCCAGAAGGGAGTTTGTAAAGCCCTTTACTTCCACAAAATCAACTGTAAAATAACAAACAAAACCCCAACAGTTGCAATCATAAAATGTGACTGTTTATCACTTTATCAAACTCATTTCAACGTCATTTGCATAAACTGAAGCATTTTTCACTGCAAAGCAACAAAGGTTTAGTGCAGCACTGAACAAGTACTGCATACCGAAAGAGCAAATAGCTTTGCAACAGGAACAGCAGGGGGGCAATTGATGCCAGTGGGAGGGATGCCTGGAAAATTTGAAAATCATCGCATTGTAGCTTTAATGTTTTGATTTTAAGAGAATAGTATCAGAGAGCCTCAGCTACTTCCTGCATGATAAGGATGAAGTGCCTCTGTGGTACAGTCAGAAAGAAGGAAGATATTACTGTAGAAGACTTTTAAAAATAAATCTGTTTCCTGAAGCCAAATCATTCCCTCCACCAAAGGACTCGGTGTGATGCTGTGGCAGCCAAATGGAGAGCACTGAAGGTGATAAAGGGCTCTTGCATTTGAACACTGAATTTCTCCCTTCAGTCCCCTGGCTGAAGGCTGCCAGTGGAGAACAGAAGAAGCACATGCCGAGCCAATGTGTTGTATATCCAATTACCTGCCCCCGCTAGCAGAGGAAGGGCAAACTGTGGGGTCACCAGAGAGGACTGCATTTTCCTGACTCCATACATGGCTGACTTTATGAGTCTGGGTCACTGTGCTGAACTCCCCAACCAGGCTACAATTTCCAGGAGGTGACCTGATGGCCAGAACCCAGCCCGAATACCTACGCCTACGTGCCTACGCATGCTGGAGTGAGCCATCACCTAAACCCAGCCTCCGCCCTCTGCAGCGCTCTGATAGCCGGGGCTCTTCACCTGAAGAGATTTTACTAGCGTCCCCTCTCTTTGCTGAAGCAGAAGCAGCAAAAGAGCAGCAGAGCATCTGCCCTTACGCGGTTTTACTTCTCCATCCAGTGAAGTTTATCATGGGAACTGAAGGGTCGGTGCAGTAGCCAAGTCAAACAAATCTCTAAACTTCACACCCGCTCATCTGCCGCATGGCTCAAGAACTCCAGTGCAAATTGCCCAAGACTCTCTCTCATTCACCAACATGATGAACAAGGAGGAATACAGTCATCATGTTTATGGGATTACACACAGTAGGCAATACTTAATAATAAAGAAGGGCTGTCCATTTCTACTGGAGATTAAAAAGAAGCTTCTTATGCTTCAGGCAGCAAACCCACATCCTTCAATAAAAAGTCAGTGATGATCTTAATTATTTTCCATTAAACCAAGGGATAACATGACATTTAGCTCAATTTTGTTACTTCAGTAATCTCAGAATTTGCAGTCAGGCAAGGAATATTATAACGCACCTTGAAATATGTGTCTTTTCTTACTAGCTGCGTCAGGGACAAGGACACAACTGCCTAGCACTATGCCTCTGCAACAACAGAAAAAAGAAAGGTGCTGAGGTCACATACAATTTGCCTGGTAAAAAAATGAGCCAGGCTCATTTCTCTGTTTTCATTAAGTCAAGTATGCAACGTTAGAGATTTGGGGACCGTCAGCACAAAACCCAACACAGAGGGCAATCATGTTTTTTCCCCTGGTGCAGCCTAATTCTGTGACCCTACTGCCACTTTTCTGGTGACCTTTCACAACCAAAGATTTTCATTCCTGCTAGGGATCATTTTGCAGTAAGTTGGTCTCTTAGGTTCTTTTTCTTGAGCGCAGTTTGTGAGCAGAGAAATCTATCCCCAAGAGGAATTCCCAAGACAGAGCTGGAACATGAATGGAAAAATTGAATTCTGTACCCTCTAGTTTCTACAAAGCCAGCAGCCAGCTGTTATTCAGCTACTGAATAAGAGATGACACATGGAATCAGTACAGGATCACTGCTTCCATGCAGCACTTCCATTGCTTGTTCCTGAAGCAAGGAAGAAAGAAAAAGCCTCAGGGAGCAGCCAGTTAGGTGGATTACACATGCAATATGGTAACTTCTCATGGTAGGATCAAAAAGGCAAAGCAAACAAAACCCTAGCCCCATCTTTTTCTCCATAGATATCAACAGTAGACTTGGCCCAAATCTTAGTCCTACTAAAATCAGTGGAAGTCACTTGTATGGCAAGCTTCTTTTTGAAGATGTATATGATCCAGGCACAAAGCAGTGAAGCCAGTGCTGTGCCACCTCCTCCTGTGCTTTGGCTGAGAAGGAGGCAAGGACATGTGTGAGGGAGGTATAGCGAGGCTGGCCGCTGTGCTGAGGATCTCCCAGTGCACAGAGGGCACCCCAGGTGTTTTGAAGGGGCCATTACCATCTAAAGAAGCCAGGAACTGCTCTGATTTTCACCAGGGTTGCTCCCCTCTTGCACAAGAGGTGTGCTGAGTATTTCAACATCTTATTTAGCTGAGAGCCAAGTCCATCAGTCTTTTCCAATTTAAGTATGAAACTTCTGGTACAATATTCAAGAACAACAGTGCTGAAACATCCCTGAGAACTGCCATCTTCCAGTTGTCCTTAATGATATCAGACTTGGACCCTTTACATAATAAACTTTTTCATATAATCTCATCTAGTTAAGCTCCACCCCATCAAAAATGAGTAAATGCATGTCTTCAAAGCAGCTTGGTAAATTAAGCCTTTTTTTCTCACGATCTTTAGTTTCTTTCCTTTTTTGAAGCTATGCATGTAAGAGCAGCTACTCAAAGTTGTGATACAGTATTTATATAATGGCAGAAGTAATCTCACATTATAGATGGGACATCTTTTGCTTTGGTCTCTTCAGAACCTGATGAAAACAGCCAAAACAGTTTGCAGTCAGGGTCACAAGACAAGTCTTTGGAAAGAACCATAAAAGTTACATAAATAGCAAAGCCAATCTTTTGGTTATAATAGATACGCATTATCCTGCAGGAAAGCATATATCAAATAAGATAAAAAATAACTTAGAACTAGAATGGATTCTTTTTCTTTATAAATCCTTCAATGAGTCTTTGGGGAAAAGAATGAAATTTTACTCTGACTACTGGACTTTTTCTCACGGTTACAAAGAGGGAAGGGGGAATCTTCAGCACCTACTAGTAAAAACTATACAACACACTTTTCAAATAAAGCAGCAAATTTTCATGTTACCTATGCAGTAAAAATTCAGTAAGGTCAGCAGCCATCATCATAATCAGCA
The DNA here is from genome assembly GCF_964188355.1 of Buteo buteo. Lineage (NCBI taxonomy): Eukaryota > Metazoa > Chordata > Aves > Accipitriformes > Accipitridae > Buteo > Buteo buteo. Next base: position 7,819,778 of record NC_134182.1, on the reverse strand, counting down.
CTGCATCACTAGCAACAACTTTATGGGATGCTACTGTATCACTTTAAATCCCTAAAGTAAAGACCACACAATTACTGCTGGAACTGACTATTTCAGTAATCAAAATACCTTAATATTTAGTCTAAGTTGCAGACTTTTTGTATCATGGCACCTTTAAGGGACATAGTGCAAAATATAATGAACAATAATACCTTCTGATAAGGTTAATGAGTAACATAAGGTCATAATCACCAGTAAAACATGCAGTTGATACAAAATATAGTTTGGTTGTGGTATTTACCATATTCCTGCTGTTGGACCAACAGAAGGTCATCAGAAAATGGCAATGCTCTTAACCTGGATAAAACACAAGCAGTTTATACGGGTTCCTATTTTACCTAAATTAATTGGTATTGTCAGTCAGATAAAAATGATGTCAAATTAATCAGAAGACTGAAAAATAAGCAATGACCTCCTTGGGGTGTAAAATGAACTATTATAGTTCATTTGAACAGACCGTATTTCTAGAATTCTGCATGATATGTTCTCAAACATATAACGATTCATCTCGTCCCTGATGAAAAGCTTGAAATGTCAGAAGCCAGGGGAAAATTACATATTTGTGATGACAAGAAATCATGACAGCCACAACTGAACTTCAGACATGCCCGAAAAAAGGCAGGAAGAAGAATTCCTCATCTGTTCCCATCATTCTCTATTTCTCTAAACCTTTTTCTCAGTTTCCTCTTTCGCTTCCCTCTTCCCTCACCTCCATATCTTACAGCTCCTTGTAATTCATGGTGCTGGCGAGGTGATTTCTAATCTAGTTTTGATGGACTTCTTTGCCTCTAAAACTGCTATATAGCATTTCACTGACACGCTGCTGATGCATGTTAGCTCAGAAATGGCTGCACTCATTCTTGAACAGAGACATCACTCTCATTTCTGTTTGTTACATACACACAGTGAAGGAAAAGTGACATATAATGTGTAATAATATTAAAGATATAGAGTATTTTCAGGATTTGTCTTAAATATGATGGAGAATGGGCCTCTCATACAGCAACACCTGCATTTGGGTTCACTAAATCAGCAAGTCCTTTCTATCTCGCTTGGTGGTAGAGGGAGGCAGAGGCTTTGCAGCCTGTGGCAGGACCAGACTGTCTGCATGCACATTTTATAAGGAGTATGTGAACACTGCAGGAGCAGGTTATCTCAGGCCAGCTCTCAGTAAAAAGGCATATTAGGACTAAAGCAGAAGGGCCACAAGTGCAAACATGCCAAGGGCTTGCTCGTCTTGTACAAAGGAAAAGTCATTTTCATCCCTGTAAGAGTTTCTGCCCCGTTTCTGTGAAAGCCACGCAGGCACAGCATTTTGTTCCTTTGGCTGTTTATGCTTCCTCACTGTTGATGACATTAATTGAACTATCCACATACCCTTCTAACAAGAAAAGGAAGGATGTGCTTCGATTAGCATCTAGCCTTGGAAATGAAATGAAATTAAAAACCTGTGATTTCATTAGTGAAATGCCTGCTAAAATCTAAACTCTCTTTAATCCCTTAAGGGTCACTAATGCTTAAGCTTCCCTGAGACTTCAGCAGCTTTGTAAAACCCTGCCCTGTTTAAGATGTGAATCACAACCTCCCTCACTATCCTTGCAGAACATACTCCCAACTCCCAGCGCTGCTGGATATCCCTCCTCACTTGGCTGAGCCTTATCCAGGGCAGCCTAACAAGGCACTGGAAGAAAGGGAGAAGTTCAAATTACATTGTAGGAGAAACAGAACAGCAAATAAGACCTCCAGGGGGTGGGTACTTTGCTTAAGCCACAAGCTGATCTATAAAATCAAGAACACCATTAAGCATCATTCCTTCATATAACCCAAGAGTGTCATAGCAGAAAAATAAGAAAATCAGTGTGTAATGCCGTTAATGAGCACCAAAACCACCCATCTGCAATAAAAAATGAACATGCAAGCCCTGCACAAAGGGCAACAGGCTCCAAGAGAGGCAACAGATCATTCAAAAGGCTGAAAGGTTGCCTCATTTGCAATTCCCCATTTTTCTTATCTTCCCATTTTGAGCCCTCTTCTCCCTCAACCTCTGTTCTCCATCCTCCTTCACCCCAACCCACCCCAAGCCAACTCACCACCTGCCCTTACACCCTCCTATTGAGACCTCCATGCTCCCAAATCTTGCCCACCACGCTCACCACCTCTCTTTCTCCTCTTCTCAGCGTGCGCTTGGAAAGGAGCAGTCACTCAGAGATGCTCCTAAGAGCGATGGCCAGCTCAACCTTAAAATCCCTACTCAGGCGTGACAAGTCCCTGGGCATTTCCGCGCTAAATGAAAGTGACATCTCCCTGGAGAGCCTCAGGATTGCTGCTCCCTGCAGAGCAGGCACAGGGGAGGGAACGTGAGGAGCGTAAGCAGGACAAAGTGCCCATGGTGGGCAAAAGGGGTCTCCCAGGAGCCACGCTGGAGCTGCTTCTGCCTGGGAACCTCACCAGGGAGAAAGGGGGAAAAGCTGCAACGTCAAGGCCCTGCATAGATGACTGCAGATGTAATAACAGCATCTTTATTTCAGGGGTCATGCCTCCAATTAGTTACTCCAATTACCGTTCAACACTCAGGGATGATATAGCACACCCCAGCTGGTGCTTGACCAGTGTCATACAGCAGGGAACAAGCTGAATTTTCTAGCCATGGCGGTGATCACCATTTTTAATTTTGAATGTGAACCTCAATACAGGATTCTTTTACTGCCTTGACATTAGGCTAATGCATGAGGAAAAAACACTTAAAATTGCTGGAAAAGGAAGATGCGTTAAAATACAATCAGCAGAGCACTTCACTAAACCCACAGCAAACTAAAAGGATGCATTTGTTTCTTCTTGAAAATGAGTTTCTTCTAACTAACATCTTAAACAGCACAGGCCTCTCCCTTTAATAATAACTTCTTACAATTACTATCACTATGTCATCTCTGTAAATAAGCCATTTCATTTATAATGCAAGAAGCACTTGTTGCTTCCAGCCTTTTGTAATCCAACAAGACTGACTGCACAATTTATGAAACCTTATGAAATGTCTTATGCTACTGGGTGATCCTCTGAACTTCCCATCACTTAATGAAAAACACAAGGCAGAAAGTAAATCTGCCGGTGGTTCTGCTGACAGAGCTCCGTTCTTCTACATTTTTATTACAGAAAGTTACAATTTCCTTGTTACAGATAATATTCACATTTCTAAGTGAATTTAAAATATAAAATGTGCTTAAATAAACTTAGTTTTTATGCATATTTTTTACACTTAAGGTAATTTTAACTACTTTAAAATAGTTCTTTAAAATGGTAGTTCTACACTTCTTATCTGAACCCTTACTATCTATGAATTCTAACTGCAGACAAACACACTTTGACACAGATGATGAGTTTTTGAAAGAATCTAATTAAAAAAAAAATCAAACGACATCTTTTAGCATAATAAAGACAAGGATACAGTAAATGTACATTAAGCTCTATATACGCTTCAACAAATGGACATATTAAGCTCTATATATGCTTCAATAAATGGACACATACCTAACATATCCTCCTATTCTCTATGCTGATAAGGCACTGTAATAAAGATGGTATTTGCCAACATGTGCTGGTTGACTGGCAACCCATAAGAATCATCATAAGGAATTAAATAAGTGCAAATCCAAAATATAGAATATTAATATATCACTTATGGAAAGATTTCCTTTTTACTGATTTAAATGAATAAGTGAGCTCATTACTTTTATTTAAATCAAACAATCCCACTTCTATTTTCATCCTCATATGCAACATTTTATATATTATATGTCTAAGGATTTCATTAGAGTTGCAATATTGTCGATGTGGGAATCCAGCCTTAGGTCACTAAACAGGATTAATAACAACACAGAAATCTACTAATAAAAAAGTGCCAAATAAAATAAAACTATACTCCCATAATTTCAAGAATGTTATGGGCCTGCTGTGTTTTTAAAAAGCAGTATCTAAGTATTGTTGTTTATCTGTCCCATATTTTTAGCACTCTGGAAAAAATTAATTACCGTTACCAAGAATTAGTTTAAATTTTTAGTCTAGACAGGCATCCCTTAGGAAATACAGCAAAAACCCATAAAAAAATGAATCATGAGCTAGTTACTATAGTAATATTTCTTCTAGGCCAATAGCATATAATATTATTCATCATGGCAAATCCAAAGTAATGAAATGTCACACTGTTCAGCAGAGATCCTTGTTTCTATAAGATGCAGGAATCAAATACTCAGAGGTATGAGTTGGGGGTTTGATATTTATGCTCTAATCAACTACAGACTTCCCTAGATAATGCTATATTTTTATTGCACACCACAGTATGATAATCCAACAATTTTTGCTTTTCAGCTGTGCTATAGAATTTGATTTTATACCTTCCCAAGAACAGGCAGAATTGGATATAGGGACAATCAGGATTAATGTGCGAATATTATAATATTAAACTTTTAAAGAAAGTGCACACTAGAGAAGACTGAGAGACAAGGGATTCAAAAAGCTAGTACATACTTAAATCAGGAGAGCAGAGAGACACTTTTTCCAGCTTTTGCACTTGATTCCTTATCACAAATCCTCTGGTGTTTCTGGATACCCTGACAGTTCTTATGCCCTACAGTGATTTTTCTCTATATGCACCTATCCGTGAAATCGTGACCTTTCTTCTTAGATGGGGACCTCATCACAGCCAACCATTTTTTATTCACCTTTTCCTCTGTGAATGTTTTGCTTGCTGGTACTTATTAGGTTAGCCTTGCAAAGTTGGGACATTATTTACCTACAGCTCTAGAAGATGTAAAGGAAGACAAGGTGGTTTTGCTGGTTCACCAGGTATTTGCCACATGAGGATTGCCATTGCACCTTTCACATTTGCTTCAGATCACACTGCAAAGCACTTCTACTCAAGTAAAGCTTTTAGAAAGCAAGCAGATAATATCCACTGGAAAAAAATACCCTGACTGATTTTGGTCCTAATCTGTACCCAAGGAGAACTTCTGATTTCCTTCTGTATTGAAAAGTGACTTTACATTGTACTGTTAGCATTAAGCACAGGTTTTAGTCTGTTGCTTCCCTTCATGAGAATGCATTCACTGAAGAAAAGTGAAACAAAGTTGGCTTGTTATTTTCCAAGAATGAGACAAATGCACAAAATTGGATAGAAAGGAAGCAGGAACCCAGCTGGGCACTGATAATGAAGCATTGTCATCATACCAAAACGCTTTTTACTTAAATTACTCATTTAAAATGCTCTGTCCTGTGAGTTATTCTGTCCATACTGAAAAGACTGGAAAAATCAGTAGTAGGTTAAGATGATGCAGAAGCATATTTTCTTCCTATCTTCCTGATTCATAATTGAGTTCAATTTAATTCCTCAATGCAGGGTAAAAACTCCCCTAAAATTTGTTCTGTTTAAACAGCTGGTCAGGAGTGGGACTGTAACAGGAGATAATCCAGTTGCAGGGCTGTCTCCACTAAAAATCCTCGAGTGCCCATTCCCTGGTGCAGTCCTACCGAAGGACCTCCCAATGGCTGGAAAGCGATGGCAGGCTGCTTGCAGCAGCAGAACAAGCAACTCAAGGAGCAAAGACACAGAAGAGCTAGCGAGCAAGAGGAAAACATTTATAATTAAAATGTTGTGCCACTGCAGAACTGTCATATTTAACCCCCTAAAAAAAAATTCCAGAAAAATGTCAATGACAAATTTCACTGGCACACTCTCAATTTTTGTGGCATCGTCAAAAAAATCATCAGTGTTTGAAGTCCCCTCTGGCCCAATATTTCCCCTTTCAACGCAATCTATTTCCTCTCTAGCCAGTTTCCTATCAATTCTGCTATTCTTCTATTAATCCAAATCTTCACATATACTTTCCCTGGTGGCAGTTTACGAAAGTTAAGACAGACGATATCTGCTGCATTTCCTTTCCCTGGGAAACCAGCTGTCGTCTCAGGAGATTAACAGATTAGTCTGACACAATCTTTCTTTAATACATCTATGCTTTATTTTATATCATACCTCCAAGACTTTTAATCTCTCTACCTTAAAAAAATTCTAAAATCTTGTGAATTATTGAAGTGAGAGAACCAAGTCCCTGATTGCCTAGATCATGGGGTTTTCTTTCCTTTTTTTTTCTTTCTTTAATCTGTGGGTATTACAGATAGTGTCTTAGGGCACTACTGGAAGTCGCTCCCTTTCAATTATGGATATGGCAGTGAATTTATGCAGAAGAGGAGGAAGCTAAGGACAGAAGAGAAACTGAAGAAGCCAGAGCAGGAACAGCAGGAGCAACTTGGCAAAGGTACAGAGATGGGATGTAGTGACATAGAAAAATATGTTAGTCTGGAAGCTGACTGACAGCTGTTTGGATGGTGATACCACTAGAAGATAAGAGAGAAGGAGATGGGAACAGAACAAGAGGCCCAAGAGGGTTCCCAGTAGGCTAACACAGGGACCTGGAGAGGGACAAGAGGGAAGAGAGGGGGAAACCCTCATTCACAGACAACAGAGCTAAGAGGATGGGCAGTGCCTGAAACAAGAACGTGGCATCAGTGCCAGGAAGATGCCTGGCAGGAGAGTTTCAGAAGCTGGCAACACCCTGTGAGAGTCTTCCCAAGAGTTAATGGCCTAACCTTTTGGACCAGAAGAACCAGACTGTTTTTTCTTCTGCTGACACCTCTAAAAACTAGAGACTCCATAATGTACTCTGCATTGACAAGAACTGAAGTTGAGACTGTCAGATGAAATCTAATACACTTTATATAATATATACACATTGCTATTAGTCAGTTGAAAGATTGAGAGTTATGGCATTCTTGTGCTGAGATAATAGGTAATGCTGAGCTAGCTACCTGATGCTCAAAATATTTTCATAAAAGCCAATCTGAAAATCACATATATTGGTTAAATTTAAAGACTATGGGCTTTTGTTCTTCAGAAAGTATTCACATCCCTACCTATCATGAAAATAGATTCTCATCATTTTGAAGGACTAGAGGAAGAGGAAGAATAAGCTGTTATTAAATTTTTATGGCACTGTAAGTTGATTAGCTGGGAGCTAGGAAAGGTCTAGAACTAGCAAAGTGATGGTTCTTTGTTCTTATTCAAGGGACAAGAGTTTTAACCACATAAACAAGCAATTTATTTAAAACTTATTTTTCTTAATAGATAATAATTTGAGGATTTCTGCAGCTTCTCTTTCCCCAGAGTGTTAAATGGTTCTTTTCAGAGCAACAGCTGCAGCAAACCGAGTTAAAATAAAAAGCAGGCTGTACACAGATCCATACACATGCTTTGCGAGAAACAGGCAGCCTATCCAGATTTATATGTGTGCCAGTCCCCTAGGATGTCATAATTGTGTTTGTTCTTTTAATAACTTTAGGCTCCAGTGATCAGAATAAAAATTCTATGCTGAAGCTAATGCTTCATCCTTAGTTCACCTCACTACCCTGAATTATATAGTAAGCAGACTTAAATAAATGCAGGAGTCTGGCTCCCTCCTTACACCATAGACTCAGCCACGCACATAATGGGTTGCCTGATTTAATTCAGGGTCTCTCTTTTCAAATCTTACTTTGTTTTTACAAAATATTTGGCTCAGCCATTTCTTTTTATAACTGCACAGATTTTCGAGCCTGCCTTCCAGTGTTCAGTGAATTGCAGTCTCCACTGATAAAAGCAACACATCAAGCTTCCTGACTTGCAAGAGCAGTTGGGTTATATAGACAATTATGTTCTTCCTAATTATTGTACCTACACTTTACATCTACAGGCTCTTTCTATAAACGTAGCCCAAAATACTGAGTTAGTTAAGCAGCTTATTAACTAGGCATGGCCTTTAAGTAGCTATTGTGACTACAGCATGCCAGCACTAATCTTATGATTATAAATGATTTTTTACTCCTATAACCAGACTACAGATTACCCTACAATGAAGACAGGCATACGTATTATCAGTTTACATGAGGGGCACTGAGCCAAACAGCAGTAGGTCATAAACAGCACAGGCTAATGGCATAGCGGTGAGCAGAAAGCCAAACCCCAGTCAGCCAGTACCTTGTCCAATATGCCTTACTACATTAAGGTTAAAAGTGAGCTGAACGTGCCTAAATATACTGCCACTTTCAGTTTCTGACCACTTTAGAAAGAGTTTTTTTCATAATCTGACACCATCTTGAGCCTCATTTCAGACTAGAGATGAACTGCTTTAGGAAGGTCAGACAATTCTTGCAGGCCTTGCTGGATTAGGCAAGACTAATAGCCTTGTTTTGTTATGCATGAAATCCATGGGTATTTTTTGTCTCCAATAACTCAAACAGTTTCACGAGAGAACTCTGAACTCGGCTGTTGATAATGCTGGTGGAAGAAGAATATTGATATGGTCCCTGCACCATTTTCCTGACCATTACACTATCTCGCCCCTTTGCTCTTCAACATTACCACTTTTATTGTCCTCCTGAGAACAACAGCGGCCCTTTCTTTCCATACCTCCTCTATCCTCACCCAGCTTTCTTCGGTGGCTCTGTTGGGTGCCCCTTTCCAAAAATGTCTCTTAAAATCTTTCCCTTTCTTCCTCCCCATTCTACCCGATGGGAGTCACCCACCATGACGTGGCATCTAGCGTTTGGTATCAAAACCGCCTTTCTAGGACTGCCTCAAATCCCATGTCTCCTCGCTATCCCCAGAAATGTCTCTGCTCTCGTCTCAACCTCTGCCAGGACCCTGAGGGCGATGACAGGCCTTAACGGCACGGACTGGCCTCACCTGGCACCCCCACGCACACCCCCTGCCCACGGCCCAGGAGCTCCAGGTAGCTCAGTCCTGGGCTCCCAGACCTCGCCTGGGCTATGCCGTAGTTGTGCCTGTCTCCAGCCCTGTCTCTGGCCCCGTCTTCTGGGTGGACCTCTCCTGCTGCTCCGACTGGGTGGGCCCTGGACCTGGTTCATCCCCTGGCTGTGTCTGGGGCTGTCGATGGACCCCATTACCAGCACCCAGCCCTGCTGAGACCCTGTGGGACCGTGCCCTGGTGGGTAAGGGCACAGCCCCAGTTCCCCTCACTGGCTTCCCCTCCGTTCTTTGTGAAGTTCAAACCCCTCATTTTGTTCTTCCTCACCATATGCCCCTATTCTCGGTTTTTCCTGCGCCCTACCTTTCTTCTATATTCTCCCCAGGATATACTTCCAGCGGCTTTGTTTTTTTTCAGGCTTGAATTATCTTTTTATGACACCACCTTATCCTCCTATTTTTCCCCATTCATGTCCAGTTGTCTTTTAAACCCCTTCTCAAAGCCCCACTTATTTAATTTATCCTTTGCCAGGCCCAGATGCTTTTCATTCTGAGGGTTGTTCTCCATGAGGCCTTTTGAGTTTAGGCTATAAAATCCAAAGACAAGAAAGCATCTTGCCACACTTGGTCATCTCTTACATAGTCCGCCCTAACCATGGCCTGAAAATTTTCATCTTTTAATTAATTTTTTATGTTTCTGGAAAAAAAACCACTGGTACCTTCTGGAATTTCTTCACCTGCAATTGATTTTCTGTGAATGTGTCACTGTACCTAAAAACAGAGAGGCTGGCATTGATCTGATCTGTCTTACTGTTAAGAAATACTTGTTCCCAGTATGAAAAGAAGTATTTCTGCTCCTGATTTCTGACTCAAGACATTTCGTAGCCCACATGCTGCTCACCAAAGACGCATCAATCATCACACATCAGGCAGGAGTGACCTCCGCAGGTAGTTACGAATTCCCACGCTGAGATATCGCTACGTGGTGTGAAGCGTATGGCTTGACCTGAAGATCTCTCCCACTCACAAAGCATGCCTGTCCTCTACGCATTTAGACCTACTGCTCTCATAAAATGCAGCATCTTGTGCCCTATCAGCATCATGTTGAAACTAGGCACGGTTATAGAAATGATAACTTTATATTGTTTTGTTAAAGTTAAGATTAAATGAAAGGCTAAAGGACTTATATACAATAGTTTAAAGGGATAAATGCCAACCTCATGTTTAGTAGCTGTCTTAAGAAGGGACAGGCAACTTCCCCCTTAGCCCAGATATTACTCAGCCTTTAAGAGAAGGACCAATGTCACTTATTATCCCTTGTCGAAGCAGTCTCCTGGAGGAGCAACCTGAACGTTTTGCTATGCTAGGATTAGGCTTGCCTGAGTAAGCACAACTCCACGTACTCCGCGTGCCACTCAGAAAGGAGCCGTGATGAAGGACAGAGCCTACACACCACATGAACACATTCACATACATAAATATACCTGGGCTTTAGATTAAATTGAAACAGAGGGTTGAAAGATTCTTCTAGGGACTTCACTCTTCTTCCTGCCTAGCTAATTCATTTATATTGCAAGTTTAAGCTTGATTTCTTAAACTCAGTTGAAAAGGGACTTTCTCACAAAAAATGCCAACTAGGCAGTGTTATCAATTGTGCCTTATTCTCTAAGGGAAATACAAAAGCTGAGTTCCTCTCGCACGTCCAGCACTTCATAAAACAATCGACTCTATAGCTTACTTGATGACTTACTAGACATAATGCCTTATAACTCAGCTACGTTAATGAAAATAACTATATATACATATGTCCTTGTACATCTTAAAACTCAGCATGTTTCCTATGTCACAGATAGAATTATGCATATAGTACACCACATAAGCCTAATTGGAAATGGAGTGAAGATTGAGGTAAAATGACTGGATCCCATGGAAAAATTGAGGAAACTGATACTTCTCAAAGCCTTTGTATGCATTTGTGGCTTGAAACACCTCAGCTTTCTCTTAGGTAGCAAGGGATGCTGTCTCAACTTTATCAGGTGTTCTACATGGTATGGAGGAAGTACAAGAACAGATACTCCAAATATGGATGAATTCAGCATTTTTTAAATTTTATTTAATCAGTAATCAGGTAAACTTAATCTGACACCAAAAACCACATCTTGTCACACTTACTTTTGAAATACAGCATACCCAAATGAGGGAGGAAATTGTTTTAGTGTGATTTATAACAGTAATGAAGAGTTATATTCTTTTTGGTAATGACATTGTGCAACACATTTTCTGTTTGGGGAGTAAGCTTCTGAAGTATTTTAATCTGCCTCATCTACCGTTACAGACTTCAGCAAAACTGCAAAATCCTCACAAGAATTAGGACTGTATATAAATCCAGTAATAACCCACAATCATCTCTCCATTTTGGTTGTATTTATGCTGTAGATATTAGGCTTCTTCAAACTTCCACCAACCAGTGGAAATTTGCCAAATATATAACCCAGTGGGCCATTTAAAGGGATTTTGCTGTGAATTATGACTGCTACATTTGCGGGCAGCTTTCAGTACCAGAGACTCGAAAGGGAGAGGCAGAGTGTGAAGAGCAGGGAGCGCAGCTTTCACCCTGAGACCTTCCACGTATTTGTTCATGATCTACAGAAAATGGATGAGCTGGACAGCATAAGCTCTCTGTGCACAGATGGAACGGCACTACTTAAAACCAGTCCTTGCTTTGGCAACTGGGGGAGACGTCAATCCTGGCTCTTAAGCTGGCAGAGGCTGCCTGGAGCCTTGTTTAAGCTGGTGTCTGTACAATCAAGCTATTGTGGTTTACCCAGGTAGTGTGTGGCAGCTGAGCTGCAGCAACAGACTGTGCACGCTCTTTGCCCATGAGATGAAATGCATTAGCTTTAACTTCTTGCATCCAGACTACTTGCCAGATGGATTCCTAACAGACAGCAGAACTGAACTGCTGAATTACTTTACATATGCTTGGAAAGCCTGGGAAAAAATAAACACGAAAGAAGTAACTAATGGGAACTGAGAGATGCATTTCTGAGCGCAACAGACTCCATCTTTATTTCAAAATATCTCTGTACATTACAATTCTATTTAAAAAAAAAGTCAAAAGTCAAAGCAGTTTCCCATGCTAAGTGAAATATCAGGTCTAATTTTTTAGATAATCAAAAAGAGAGGCTGTGTTTTCACTCAGCAGATCTCATGGCCTGTTCCTATCTGAGCATACTGCTCAATAGCAACACAGAATGTGTTAAATTAAAGCTCTTATTGTGCTGCAAATCCTTCAGCTATGCCTGCAAGAAATTACCTTTGCCCTCTTCAGTATGAATCTACATTGCTGCTCTTGTACAACAGCTGCGTTATTATTATTATTGTTTCTTTCGGTTTGGGCTTTCAATCTTGAGGGGTACTCTGTTTTTTTCATCTTTCTTTTTTAAAAAAACAAAGCCAAATTAAGTTAACATAGCCACCAGAGGGAGCCTATGACATCTTTCTAGAGAAGAAAAAGCTATTGAAAGTGACAGAAAAATTAATGAAAATAATTATAGTTGAGAAATTGAGTTCCAAGAAGCAGCAGTTTTGTCTTAAGACCAAATTCTGTTTCAGTGTAAGCTTTTGTAAAAAGATGTAATTTATGGCATAACTAGCTCCTTTCAATATAGAAAGCATACAGAGGAAGGACAAGAATCAGACTGGGATGAGAAAAACTTTGATTAACAGTTGCCTCAACTAAAACTGCAGCAACTCTTTGGTCTTGGTGAGTAGCTAGAAGCAATTCAGATTACTCAAGAGAGCTAGCCTTTTGCAAACAGATATTAATATATAAATACACTAAGATAGCAGAATAGTATCAAATTTTCACTATCTAGACATAAACTTTTTACCAGATTTTGCAAAAGAAAACATATAGCTTGTTTCCTACGTATGAAGCCTGTGCATACACAGGTTTTATATGCATCACAGCTGCCTTGCTGGGGGGATGGATGAAAGCAGAGTTCTTCAGAAAAGACAGCAGAGCTTTCTCAGACCTCTCACCATCTTGCACAATCCCCGTCATCTCTCCTAGACAGCTGACCTTCAAAATGTCAGTAAAAATATGAAATATTAAGAATACGCTACTACAGAGTAGCATCTGTGTTTTATATGCTATTCCTTCCGTGGTTCTTCAGAAGAAATCTGCCTTAAAGCATATATTGCTTAGAGGATGAAAAAGGATATAGTATGTTTGTATCTGGTTATCTCCAACAGTACATTTATTGAAATATTCATCACTTGTTCTAGTCCCTGAACTACTTCTGAATTGCTTATGCCGTTTTTGAGAAGATGCTCACCATATAAAGACTTTATATGTTGTTATTCTTAACTATCATCCTTCTAACCAAGAAATTTTGCCAGAGGGCTTTACTTCACAATGACAAGAACTTATGTTTTAGTTTACTTAGGCTGGAACTGGGATGTTTCCCTTTCTCTTCCTACTAATAAAGGAAAGTGTTGCCAAGCAAATACCAGACCAATTACTAGATGATGTATGGTACTTACCATACTCTCCTAAGATGCTTCTCTTTTATGCTAGGGGAGTTCAGTTCTGGATTTTTCTTTACCATAACTGAAGTAAATATCCTACTGGAACCCATACTGGTAACACTGATCATTTGAAGGTATCTTTCTTTCACATATCTGAAATAACTCTACCCAGGCAAGCTGGGTTAAAATAAGTGATAGTCTTGAGAAAGACCACAAATGTCTGTAATGGGCTCAGATATAAAAGGACTGGAAGAACAGCCATATGAGCAAGCCTAACTTCAGCATTTTATAAGCTGAGGGTTTTTGCAGTCCAATGTCCTTTCAACCTCTTCTAGTATGTCTTTAACTTTAACTGAGTATGACTTTAAGAAGGCAAACTGGTGCTTTCCTTCATGTGGCTCCATTCTGACCAACACTCTTCTGGGCAAAAGGGTAGCTCCTGCCTCAGACTCAAGCCCAGTTACTCCTTCCCATAGGTTACAAAGGGGAGGCTACACCTCTCTTCTGCAACCTGAAGCTCCAAATGCATGGGGCAGGATAACATGCAGCATAGGAATACTGAGATACTTCAACAAGCACCTAAATGCCTTTTGAGCATTTGCAAACTCTGATAATTAATTAATGCAAAAAGTAACACATTGGACACAATTAGGTATTTTAAAAATCTTGTTCTAATATTTCCTGAAATCCAAAGCTGTGAAGCCAGAGATAAAACAAGAATGGAAAATTTCAGCTAAATGGTTACAAAGTTATAGGGCACTGAAAACAAGGATTGCTAATTCCTAGTGAAGCAGCTTTAGCTACAGGCATCCCTACCAACTCCACCTTCCCCAACACTGCACAGCCCCTCTCGACTACACAGCTGCTCATCACACCTAATATAATCACAGTTATATAACCAGCTCCAGCACAAGGCACTTGATATAAATGTTGATGTCATGGTGATTTTTAAAAACAACATTTCTATTAACATTCTGTCTCCAGCTTTCCCAGCTGGCTGACTGCAGACCATTTCCCAAGATGTTCCAGTTCCTCCCTGCAGAGCTTTCTCATGTATCTTAATAATAATTCATAACATTTCTATTGCACCTTTTACTTTGACTCCCACTGACATATTCGGCTGCGACTTTCAGAGCAGCAGTAATACTGTTGTAGCTGCAATTGCCTTCAGGATACACCAAGGCAACATTTGTAGGGAAAAGAAATATGTTTTGCTAGACCAATTAAGATAATTATAAAAAATGGACCATCTTGCAGCCACACAAGGCCTTCCTCACAAAGTCTACTGTATGGTCTCTACTACAACTATGAACTAGAAAATGTCCATTTAATGGCATGCTGGCCAGAAGATTCAATTGATTGGGAATACAACCTAACAAGGTTGCAGGAGCTAAAAGTTTGCAAAGATTTTATATTTAGAACCAGGAGCAAAATCTAATCAAACTAGAAACATATGTTCAAAAGCACCTTTCCTCTCCCTCTCATCATTAGTCTTCACTGACCTCTTTCAGCTTTTGATATATATGTGGATCAGTGAGTAACTATTTAAGTTTTATGCAGAAAATTAAGAGACCAAGAAATACATGACAGAACAAAGAAAAGAATGCATATCAATCTAATGCAAAAACAATAAAGGAGAAAATAAGATAAAATCACTTTGCAGATCTGTTCCTAGCACACACACACCCCCCCCCAGTTTCAAGAACAAGTACAGCAAGCTGACATAAATTGGCCTACCTCTAGTAGCATATATACAAGGCCAAAACACAGTGAGCAAACATCAGTGAATATAAAAAGTGAATAAAAAGCATAAAAAGGATTTTCCTTTGACATGGATGTAAAGTGCTGGAAAGTAAAATAACAGTATGCTTAGTAGAAGAGGCTTGCAAATTTCTTTCATGGCCCCAGCAGCACCTCTGCAGCCCCAAGTAGCTAACTTCTACAACCAAGAACAGTTCAACTTCCAAGATCTCATCCAAAAGTAGCATCTCTGCGGAGACTGTGAAAGGTCATGAGGAGACCATGTGTGATGCAGACACCTGAGCAACCGAAAAATCCATTTTACATTTGTGAGGTCATTTAATATCTATTTAGATGGTAGCAATCTTTTGTCACTGTTGAACTAAGGTCACTGAATCAGGTGCCTAAAATATAACTGTTTCTTTATCCCTCTGTCCAGATACAAGGTTTCAAAGCCATTGTGGCTTTTATGTAAGCAACTATGAGATGCTGCCAACAGAGCAGTCATTTTACTGCTATACAATGAAAATGTTGTCTCTACATGTTCGGAATCAGATACAGGAAGAAATGTCTCAAAATGCATATATGTCTACGAAATCAGTCCTTTTGCATCTTCTTAAAAGCATTCAATTCATTTCTGTGTCGTATATGCTTCCCATACTTGAGAGACCTTTGAAGCTACCTGTGCAATGGAGAAGTACATCTAGGACTGATTGTTAAACAACACCTAACTGTAATGGCCAGCCTATTCCAATAAAAGCCAGTTCATATGACCTTCTGTATCTTTGTTTTAACCAAGCCGGGAACACTCCTGCTAAGCCATCTGTTCCTATAATGAAAGCAGCAACACAAGGACGCTGAAGAATGTGAGCTGTGCCTTAGCAGTTTGGTCCTACTTGCGCCAAGGCAGCATACGGTCATGTTGTGTGTTCATAAAGTCACCAATGCAACAAACTCTTCCTAATTTCAGCTGAGGATAGTAGCCAGACTATGAAAAACAACTATGTCAGTCATAATAGCAATAACAGTGATGACAATAGTAATAACAGACCACAATTGCACTGCCATACATAATGTCTCTCTAATTTTTGTTTGTTTGTTTTCTAACGGTCATTCCCTTTACTTACATTGCACTATAGACCTTTAACTCTGTATTGAAAGGGTTGCTAAAGTATTTCACCTTGATCAAGTACTACATTCATTCTGGACTAAAGTTATAAGAGATATGAAAGAAAGGGGAGGAAAGGTAGATTACATGCTGCCAGAATTAAGTATTTCTTAGGCCATATTTTCAGGCTGGAATCATTCAGGCTCTTGAACATAAGCAAAAATGTCCACATACAAATCTTGTTGGATACACTTAAAAAAAATCAAACAGCAGGTCTCAGATCTTCAGCTGCTTCTTTACGTTAGGAACACACCTCAGCCTTGCACCCAAGTTGCCACAAGTCCACGTGCTTTGGACATGACCTGCACACCATATTCAGTCATTCCACAACTGTATAAAGTCTGTGTAACGGAGTGTGTCTCACACACTTCCCGTGTCCTTAACAGGACTGACAGACAAGTGGGATAAAGAGGCTTCCTCTGATGTGTGTTGATATGTGGTATATCACAGAATAACAGAACCGCTGAGATTGGAAGGGACCTTCTGATCACCTAGTGCAATGCCCCAGCTCAAGCAGGGTCAGCTAGAGCTGGCTGCCCAGGACTATATTCAGTCAGGTTTTGAATATCTCTACAGATGGAGATTCCATCACCTCTCTGGGCAACCGGTGCTGGGCCACCCTCACAGTGAAACAGGCTTTCCTGATGTTCAGAGAGAACCTCCCATGTTTCCACTCGTGCCCACTGCCTCTTGTGCTGCCACTGGGCACCACTGAAAAGAGCCTGGCTCTGTCCTCTGCCCTCTCCCTTCAGGTTATCTCTACACATCAATCAGACCTCCCCTGAGCCTTCCCTTCTCCGGGCCGAATCGTCTCAGCCCTCTCAGCCTCTCCTCCCACGAAAGATGCCCCAGCCCCTCTCTGTCCCTCACGCAGGCCGGGGTGCCGCTGGCCGCCTTTGCTGTGAGGGCCCATGGCTGGCTCACGGTCAGCTGGCCCTCCACCAGCACCCCAGGCTCCTTCTCTGCACTGCTGCTTTCCAGCCCGACGGCCCCAGGCTGACTAACAGGATTTGTAAGTATCTGAAAATGAACGAACTCCCCTTTAAAATGTGTGCCTGCGTAACACCAGACTTGGATATAGTGGCACGAATAGCAAAAAAAAGGTACTTTCAACTAGGCCAGGCAGTGGAATTTGTTACAGCTGACTATGAAGTGTTGATGAGTCAAACATCAGACTTAAACTGGAGAGCTCAGCTTGCGCTACCATGACTTAAAACATTCCTCTCAGACATTCACATAGGATCAGAACAGACAGCTAGTCTTCTGCTTTGAAAACATCTCCCTGGTGTAGTTTGATAAGATTCAATTCTCTCCTGTACAAGAGAAGATAAATTTCCAGTGAACGCTGTGAGGTTTTATGTCTCCTATGAAACACAACCGATCCTCTACTTTGTGCATCCATCATTTCAAACACACAGATGAAACTTTCACTGAGTTATCTTGATTCCCAGGTCTGGCCAAGGAAGAAGTGAATCCTTGAAAAGGAAAATATTTTAAAGAATTTGCTATATTGTGAATATTGCTTTCAATCAAAGGCAAGTGGTAGGTAGTCTGTGGCAGTCTGGAGTGTCTTCTGGATTCTTTACTTGATATCCACATGGCTTCTGTAATTATAAATACTTCTTCCACTGTTAAGTCACTTATGACTTGAAGTCACGGCCAAAGCACACTACATCTTTCTCATCTTCTGGCTCAACTACCATATCACACTATACATGGACACAGACAAAGAAGCTACAGAGCTTATACCTAAGGGAAAGAAGAACACATTCCCAATGACCCGGCATGCCACATTTGTTTCAGGACCCAAAATCAAACTGATCTTCCAAATCTCAAAGTGAGAAAGTTCCCCCCTCTCTCCTGCAACTGCCCCTTTATGGCCACAGAAGCTGCAATCTCTCAGTGTTCCTAGGACCGACATGCCAAAGACAAGACCTGCAACTACAACGGATGCGGGTGACAAAGGGCATCAGAATTTCACCTCTTCTGCAGACATCTCAGGTATGGAATATGATTGCGACCTCAAAACTTAGGAGAATGAAACACAAGACTCATGTCACAATCTAGGTTTTTCTACAGGAATTTTCTCAATGAGAACAAGTGGAAAAAGCAGCAAGAAGAAATTTAGCTATGTTGCACTTTTGCTTAATGCACTGCAGATGAAAGGGGGAATATATATGGTCAGTGATTGCTTTTTTGACTTTTTTTGAACAGAAAGCTCTAGTACTGGACATGTTTACAGATTAGACAGATGAACAAGGGCAAACTGAGGTTAAAAATGTCAAAGCCAAAGTGCATGGTTCACATTACTTCTGCAGTTCCCTCTCAACACAAAATTCTACTGAAAATCAGTCAGATTAATTCTTTTGTTGGAAAATGAATGCAGGATTGATTATCACTGACCTCAATGCATCTTAAAGGACTGTACCTACTACAAGGACAGACTGGAAGCTACAAGTGATCAGATCCTTCTTCCAGGAGAATTAGGAGACAGTGATATAGAGAGGGTTAGTCTCCAAGAGGCACTCAAAAAAAAAAAGAATAGCTTGAGCCTTAAGTTTTGAGGATGTTTCTAAAGAAAAATGTGCTTTACTTCAGATACTTCACAATTTAAATCTTTAATATCTCATCAACTCCAGACCCTTTATACAACGCAGTACTTTCCTGAGTCAGAAATAGAACAGAAAGAAACCAGATGTGTGAATGATAATTTATAAAACCAAAATGTTGTATAAAATGCATACAGGGCATTAAGGAAACTGAGGCAGGAGACCAGCTCCACTAATTTCTTCAGCCTACACAGACACATGCCCAAAGGATGAAACTATCATCTTCTACATGTTATAACTATTCTGTACCATTATAATTTCAAAACAGTCAGATCTTTTGCCTAAGGAGTCTTCCCAGCTGGCAATGCTAACACATCACTGAAAAATCATATATCCATTTCAAAACTGAATAGAAACACAATTTGGTAACAAATACTTCAGTTCTTTATTCCTCCAGATTTCAAATATGAAGCCACAGCTTTCCACCATTGCAATAAACTCACCCTGCAGGTGGGATATGGGTGGGTTTCTCACCACTGTGTCCCAGTGAACCGAGGTGCACAGAGACATCTCAGCTGCTTCTGTATGACAAGTCCAACATGCAGGGGACTCGCAATGGCTCAGCTCATTTGAGGCAGACTACGGAGAGGCACTGCCTTTATTTCACACAGCAGCTTTCTGATGTGGTCATACAAGCTGTAGAAGAAGACAAAGCCAACACTATGGCTACTGATTTCAAGGGTACCTGTAGGCACAAGCACCGCCTGAAGAAGCCACGTGGTGAGGCCACGGCAGGGACCGTATCTGTGAGCAAGAGCGGTGATCACTTCAGAATGAGAGGAATGCTTTCCTGCGCGTACAGAAGACACACTCATGTAGGCTTTGAATAAGGGAGAGGTGTTCATCCTGAATAATCAGTCTTAGGAACTGTCACCTGCTCTGGTGGAGTGGATAGAAGATCCATGCTTAAATAAATATAACTTGTTTGATTTAAGAAATTGCTGCCTCCAGCAAACGCTGGAGTATGTATTTACATGAAGAACTGAAGAATGAGTAGGCAGAATACAATATTCCACTCCATTCCAGAAGTACATTGCATGAAAGGCCCACAAACCCCAAGAGCCTGGAGCAATGTTAAGATTATTTCACTGCCTTCTGAAAAACTGCAATTTTGCTGTGAAACTTGATGTCTGGAGCAAGATTCATTAATGGTCTAACAAGAGGTGAATCCACTCGTATGGTGCGTTTGTTTTCGGCAGCAAGGGATACATGACCTCACCCAGAGGCTGTGGTAGAGGTTCTCAGTTCAGAGTCAGCATCCAGAGGACAAACCCAAGAGTCAGGAGCTGGACTCAAAAGCAAGAGGACAACATTAAGAGCCACTACTGTTAAAAGAGCAAGACAATATAGGCACTGCCCTTGTTTAGCAGGGCCCCAAGTCTGTGAGTAGTTCTGCAGACAGAGTAAGCAGAACTGAAGAGCATGACTGAAGACAAGATGAGTCCTCTCATGGGCTTGGCTAAGGGGTTCAGACTGTAGCTCTGATGTGTAGTTCCAGTTCTTAAAATTCATCCATTTAGAAACTTTTTGCCTTAGTTCATTCAACTTGTAGCATATACAGCATTACCTATTGACAAATAACCTTTATAACATATAGGCATAGGAGAACATTTACTAACAAACTGCCAGATTTAGTATTTTCCTGGTTGTAGCTGACTCATTATGCAACTTGAACTTTGTATTTAAATACAGTGCGTGCACACAGTACGCCTCTTGGTATTTGCTTTGTTTTTTTTTAATATGTTGTTAAGTGAAAAATGTTCTGCTGTACAAATCAAAGATGTTGAACACAGTAAGCTACTGTCAGTCTTAAAACACATACTAACTTTTCTAACTGCAACATTGCATAAATAGATATTTAGAGTCTGTTTAAAAGCAGATTATTTATATAACAGTTCATAATAAACCCTGTAGCAACAGTACCATTTTCATGCAAATTTGTACTGAATGTGTTTTTAAAATATACTCCTTTTGTCTAATATTCCTATACACAGATAAAACAGTTCAGAAAACAAAGTGCTATTTAGCTATGTAGTTCTTCATCTACATAAATTCGGATCAACATCAATTTTGTAAATTTAATGGGTCAAATTCAGCTCTGTTATAAATCCAGAGCTGCCAGAATATTCTGTAATTAATATTTCCTGCCTTTGCAGAACACTGGGCAGATGGTCACATTTTAAAGAGATTTGAGTACAGTGGCCAGAAGTCATTCCCCACTAACGGTGCCATATGAATAAGGTGTCTTAGGTCAGGATCCAGTTTCAAAAGATGGTACAAAATCACAACTTTCATGGACTTTTACTAGAAATCTGGGGTAGACCGCCTCTGAAAATGAAATCCTTTGATTAAACCGATGGTTTCCAGTGCTTCTTTTTATGCTAATAACATTTAATCTTGGGATGCCACCTCATGTGTCAGGGCTCTGGCCCAGGCAAGGATTTTACATTAAATGGGAAAATAAATGCTTAAGAGGACAAATTCTTGAACTGAAAAGAAACAAAAGCCATCAGTTGTCCAAATAATCTGCAGTCACAATATAGCCTCCAGAGAGACCAAGGGTCTCCCCTGCTCAGTTTTATAAGTTACAGGATCACATAAGGCAGAAAAATTTTGCTGTGTAGATGTTAGCCTACTACCACTGAAGTCTATTGAACAGAAATATGAATTTCTAAATTGGCATTAAGATAAAGAAAATTGAAACATGAGCTAAATTTTATATTTTAAAATGCTTTCAATGTCTATACAGTATCTCTAGAAGTATGATCCTACAAGGACAATTTGGAAACTGAATTCCTCTACTTAGTTGTGACATTTTACTTCTGATGCAATCCAAAGCATAACTTCTGTGGTCTTCACTGAACCAGGTAACATTCAGAAAATACATAGAAGCGGCCACACCAGCAGCCTTGTGTGACAACTGGCTGCTAAATGTAAAACTTTCAGGGACCGGAGAACAACTCACTCTCTTTGCCTGTTCACTACTGGCTTTTCCTTCAGAACTGACAGCAATTATTAGAAATTAGTGTCAAGTGACCTGGGGCTATGAGACAGATAGATATCCCATAAGAGTACAGTAAGAGAAGGCCTTCAGGTGAAACCAGCTTCAGATTTGAAGCTAACAAGTGATGACATATTGAAGGAAGAACGATCGATGATCAAGTACAAATCCCTGTTGTACTCAGCCCTCTTGAATATACAACCATTCAATATTCATTTTCGATTTTTTTACAAGTCAGCTTTTCAAACCCCTGCTCCTATTTCTGGCTGCATAACTTTGCATTCCGTATTACACATGTATAAAGAACAGGATTATTGTGTACAAGTATGGTTCTTCCTCAAGCAATGCATAAAGCAGTGGGCGTTCACATATGTGTAAGGCATATGTGTGAGCATTCATCCATATTAACATTTTTGGTTTGTCAGTGGCTAGGTCTGTGTGCAAGTAATCAAGAGACACGTTGAGACACAACAAGGAAATCTGTCCCATCTGCAAAATTGAATCAATCATGTGCTGTCAACAGAGATTTAGCTCACAAAGAGCTTGAGTCTTACAACATGTTATTGCCTTAAAGGCCATGCTGTTAAAGAAAATTACATAAATTAAGCCATTTCTCACCACAGTATTACATCCTTTATTTAAATGTCTAACGGAGGAACAAACAAACAAAAAACAGAGCTGTCCAAAATGTTAGCATCCAGGTCTGTAACTCAATGACCACTGCTAAAACCAAGGTGACTGGGAGCCTTTCTGCAACCAGCCTTACATGTCAGGGATACTATCTGGGTTTTTTTCCCTGACGGCTCGGGTTTTTTGCGTCCAAGCAGTGTATTGCAGTTGACACAATTTCTTTTCTCTGAAGAGCAGAGAGAACAGAAGTCTTCTGAGTTTTGCTTCTCTGCCTGCTCAGGGGATCTGAGAAAGCAGGGAGAACAGATGGGCAAAGTAGCATGTGCAAAAGTATCTCTGAACCCAGCAAGTCACTCAAGAGAAGACCTAGAAGGGACACTTCAGCTGTCACATTCCCTAAGGTATCAGATAACATTTCTGGTGGTGTTTTTTTTGTTGTGGTTTTTTTTTTAATCACAGACATTTTCATATATTAAGCCTAAAATGAGAATATCTGTGGGACTTTTGGCATTGACAGCATTCTGTTAGTCCAAGAAACCAAAAGGCTCTGTCCACTGGGTCACAATTTATGACCTTCCAGAAAAGAGTTTTCATTATGGTGTGACTCCAGAGCTGCCCAATTCTGCTAACAGAAACCATTACAATTAGCATGGGCAGGGTACAACCAACCTCTGTTTCCACCATGGCACTTTATTTCCTGAGTCTGGGTAGCTCCTCACAAGAAAAAGGATTTACATCCTAGCAGCATTTAACACCCACAGACCCTGACAGATTTAGCAAGAGGTACAGTGATTCAGTACAAGAGGATGGATTAAAAATAGGGACGTTGTGGCTAAATTGCCTCCACTGTGTCTCTAAACACCGACAACCTCAAAGCAGCCACTAATGATACTTGAAAACTACCTATGCAATTGCAAGTCCACAGGCAAAGGTCATGAAGCCAAGCAAAGGTCATGAAGCATCCCCTGGACATGAACGCAACAAGGTCAGGAAAAAGACAACCCAGCAAAAAAGCCTGATTGCGCAGGTAGTTACTGAACAAAACCAGTATTTCCTATTCCATGCATTACAGCCTTAAAAAGGAATGAGTCAAAAAAGCAAGGAGAGGGAGGCATGGCATAAACTCAGCAGCATCACTGTGCCCCAGGATATCACATAATGGATACAGAAGAGCTCAAATATACAGAGAGACTGATTCTACTTCCACTATCTGCAATCAGTATGTTTGTTCTGGGATAAAACAAACATCCATAATCAATACTGAAGGAATGCTGGCCTCTGCCTCATATACTTGAGGAACTGATCAAGAATAATTCATCCCTGTGCAAAGCTTACCCTTGTAAGTCTGCCAAGGTCAGTGTCACTTTAGGTTATCAGCTGCTCTAAGTGCTGGCTAAGTTAAAACTGCCTAGAGCAAGCTTTAAACTTACATACCCGACTTCTTTGACAAAATGTCTGTGTCTTAATTTATCTGAGTTTGCAATCCCCTGATAATGCAAGGCACATTCTTCTCCCATGTTCCTTATTCTTTGTCCTTACTTCCCTTTTTGGCTCAGATAAATCTTCCATATGTAGTAGAAGGAGGCTTGATTACAGAGAACATAGTATCACTCAGTTGACATTTCCCATCATATGTCCTTCTTAAGAAATAATTCAAATTATCTTTAAATACTGATAAGTTTTTTCCAGAAAAGGTTTCTGTATGTGCACTTTCCCACTGTGATTAAAAAAAAAAATCTTTTTTTTCAACTTAACGTACAAGCAGTCATCTCCTTATAAAATATGCTGCATCACCATTATGAGCTACAGTCTAAGACCTAAAGCCCATGTAATCTGAATGCAGGTTTTCGCTTTGGTCATACTCTTAGCAAGTACCCTAAAGGCAGCAGCACCTCTCTGGTCTGTCCTGTACCTTCTTCACAGTAGCTCAGGGCCTTTGTTTCACTGGAAGTTTATGGACTTTAAGCTTAGTTCAGTGCCTAAGCCAATTCTAAAGCAGTTCTTAACCTCCAAAGTCACTCAACTGCTTTTTTAAGATGTAAGCATGTTTTTTTTCTTCCAAATCTGACAGTACCACCACTCACCTTTACTTAGAAATTCAATGTTAGAAACTGGAACTGCTTGGGAGCCACAGGGGATTTTAATGACCAGTTAATTTCACAGGTAACCCTGACAGGAACACAGAGACCATGCAACCTGCTAGGCTTTGCAGCACTCTACAAGACTAGGAGCAAAAGCTTTCAGAAATCAGTGTGATTTTCCAGACTGAATCTGGATCAGTTATCCCACAGGAAAACCTGATTCTTCCTTTGTTGTATCAGTACTACCAAGCGTTTCACTTCTGACAATAAACATAAAATAATTAGCATTCTGAAGGGAAATGGGGAAAATATTTATTCTTTGACTAGCACAAACCCAATCCAAAGACTTCTGTGTTGCTGTTTCAGTTAAATCAGTTACCTTTTCTACTTCAGCTCTTTCTAGCAACAGTTCAAGTTGCAAAGTCTCTGTCCTTAGAAATACTAAGCAAGGACCCATACCGTACAAGAAGAGCAGAGAGCCACTCTCTCAGGGAACGAGCCTATTATGAAAAGAAACTGAACAGATGTACAATATCTTGAAGAAGTCTGATTAAAAACAGAAACATGAAGGTTAAACCTCTCAGCAATATCAGATTGTTCAACAAAAGACGCAGCTGGTATGGAAAGATGAACCTTTGCTCCACTGTCTCCCCTTCAGAGCTAAAAATAATAGTGAGTCATGCCAGTAGCAGTGTTGCTATTTAGCTTTACAAATTCAGGTCATTAGGCTTATATGTACAGAATCATTCCCTTCCTACCATAGATCATGAAATGATAGTAAGGACATGAGCACTCAGGAATTGGGCACCCACCAGCCCTTGGTTTCAAAACTCAGCAGGACAGTTCAGGAATAAACAAAATTAATACAGTCAAGTTCAATAAGAGAATCAAGACTGAAATTACCATTACAACTAGGAAAAAAAGGGAAGCTAACCTCTGTATTCAGGTACATCCCTTGATCCCTTTTTTCCCCATCTAGTACATCCTTGTCTTCTTTTTTCTGACTTTTTTTTGGTATTTCAGACCAAGGCAAATGGTTGTAAAGTGTTTGTGAAGAATTTCTTTAAAAGCTAGCTGATCTAGACAGATAGACCAGATGATCTGTAGAAGGCCGCACAGGAGCCAAATTACAAAAGAAACACATTAAACATTTTTCAAGTGCCTTGTCATTCCCAGAGAATCTCCCAGAAAAGGTACCAATTCACCTGTTCATTTTATTTTCAGTAAGTACTTTTGAAAGTAGGTCAGAGGAGGAGATAAGTATGGACTGACAAGGCTGTAAGGGAACAAGAACAAGTGGTCTTCAGATGCTGAAAGGAGAGGCTGTATATCCAACCAGAAGGATCAGCATCATCTTGTGTTCTAGAATTATGAGATTTTCTTCATCCCTGCATGTAAACTGAGGTGAGACATTGTTTTAGAACTGTTTCATAAGGCCAAATCTCTTCATCTCATACAACTTCCACTCACACCTACCTCCTTTGTTCCCAAGGTCAAGTGTAGGAGGTAAAACAGAGGATCCAAATTTGCTCATGCAGGAAATTTGGCAGACTTGCTGGCAATCAGAGCCCCCATGGCCTGAACGACTGCCTTGGAGTGAGAAAGGAAATTCACAGGAGAAATGGAAAGCTGATGAATAGGAAAATCCCTACAACATCTTATTTCCAAAGACATTTGGATCAGGGAAAAAACAGCAAATGGTACTTCCAAGCTAACAAATAGCAGTGTCATGTTAACATTCACAGTAAGCTGCCAGTCTCATTGGCTCCTGAAATGCTGCTGCAGCTCCCCGTACTGCTTTGGTTTTGCACTTCAGAGCAGATTTTATGATAATAGAATCACTTGACTGCAAAGACAGAAAAAACGGCATATGGAAAATATTTTTTTCTAACAATATATGTATAGATACACTCTCAAAGGACTTTTTCCTCTCCATCAAAACAACCGAAGAATTAAACAGAGTGTTAAGTATGGCAAAAAGTGACCATAAACAGCCAATGCTAAGATAACCACACAGCTGCAACTGGGAGCTGTTATATTGTTTCCTTGGAAAAAATAATTATCAGAGTTCAGATCAGATTTATAACTACTTCCTCTGAAAGTCTGCATTTTTAAATCACAGCTTTAAACAAGCCAGAACAGCAAATGTAATGAATCACTTACCTGCGATACTAATGCACTGCGGCAAAATCTCTTTAGCTGACATAATCCTGAGCTACTTTAAATGAGTGCCCCCTTATATTTTTTTATATTCTAATAATGTTAGCATTCTAAAAAAATATTTTAAATGCAATTTTTTTCAGTCTGCTTTATCAAGTTAGATCCCCATAAACCTGGCCTGGCCAACATGCTAACTTTCTAAACTGCATAGATCCACTTGCTCTAAGTACAAGGTTTCTCAGACAGCCTGTTGGAAGAACCAAGAAAACTCTACCACATGCAGAACCCAGAGTCAAAAAATGCACCCATTAGTAGCATCCAGAAAACGCACCTCCTATCATATCAAGGCTACTGCAAAAAGGCATGTTTCACCCTGGTTTTGAAAAAATTCCTCTCCCCACAACAAATGCAATTTATCTGATGGATTTCTCTTTGAAATGAGGAATGAAGTCCTTCACTGTAATGTTACTGTATATGAAATAAAAAAGAAATAGAATCTAAGCATACCCAACACTGTTCTGCTCTCCACCCCTCACATGAATCCAGTATCATTCTTGCACCCAAACAGAAGCATTAGAAGCAACGCTCATCCATTTTGCACTGTAAAAAGCAACCTTGTAAATGTTAAGAACAAGCATAAGAACCTTGAAATGACTGTCAATATTTCTTACAATTTCACTGCTGGGGCTTTTTTAAGTTTCTTACTTCTTATCCAGCATATATGCACACATCTATCTATCTATCTATCTGTCTGTCTATCTGCCTCTCTCTCTCCCCCCCTTGTAAGATTAATAAGGGTACGCTTAAGTGCATTAGTGCATGAATGCATACAGTTACGTACCCCTCCTTCATCCCTCCCTTATAACTGGATGCCCCTGCTAGTCCATGTGCCCTTTCCTGCAATTTCTTCCACTGCACCTCTTACAGCTGGTGTGCAGTGGTGTGTCCCATCATGACCCAGTTTCAAAGAGATCATAGGTATAATAGAGTTGGGCTTCATCTATGCACATTTTGCAATGATTTGTATGTTTTGTTCAGTGAATATTTTCACTGGAATGTTCCCTTTGGACTAAAATATCCTAGCCTCTGCAAACCAGCCTAGTCTTGACAAAATCAGTCCTAGACTGTACCTTTCTTGTGCTGCTCTCTAAGACAGATGCACTGGATAAGGGCAACGGTGGCAGATGACGCACGGGCTATCAGCAGTGAATGGCTCTGCTAGATTTGAAAGACGGATTCTTCCATCTGGGCAACCATTTCTGAGTGTCATTCTTCAAAAAGAGAAGGGGCTAAATCCTGAAACAACGACCCCGCTCTTTGGGACATGAATCATATAGCAGAGAGAGAGGGAGAGTTTTAAAATGTGGGTACTGCGCTGGGAGAGGTATCGGAATGCTGTCCAAAGACCAGACTGCAGCAGTATCATTTGCTTAGAGGCACACAAGATATGAAAGAGGGGTGTAATCACGATAAGGTGCATAAACAAGGGTTTTGTCGCTTCTGATAAATCTACACCACTGGTGCTTCTAGAGAGCAGCAGTGCTTACTTGGTTTGTCTCTTGCCTGCTGCTGTGACTGAGGCTTGCTGAGGAGCTCGGAGGGAGGTGGGACGCCAGATGCCTGCAGCTGGGCTAGCTACAGCCATGGGGTGAGAGGGCTGTGCTGTCACCACCATGGCATACACGCCAGCTCACCCGGGGAACTGCAGGTGGTATTAACCTGCAGTCACATTTAACAAAAAGAGAGGCTGCGTCCTCCGTACTTCTTCCCTGGCCTCACAGAAGAACCTCAGGTCTCAGAGAAGAGAGCGAAAAAGGAGTGCAAAAAAGAGAGCATGTGCTTGTATGAGTCAGCGGGTGGGAAGAACTGCCCAGGATGATTATCTCCGAAGCAAAGGAGGGATAGAGCGGGAGTTAGTGTTGCAGTCACAGCAGCGTGGTGCTCCCCCAGAATGGCTGTGACTGTACTTTTTAGGGGTTGTGGTCCCCCTTCAGAGGAGAGAAGGGTGTTCTGCATTTTACAAGACCAAGACAAATGTCTGTGTATTCTCATTTTTACTACTGCTCATGATAACGCCATTTTATCTTAATTCCTTCAAGATTACTGCAAAGCTGGTAATTGCAATCAAGCTATTTTATAAGTCCAATTTACAGGATACCAAATTATTTATTATTTATTTTCAGTTCTAAGTGGATCATTTGTGTTTTCTCTGAGTAATATGATGTGTACAAAATATCCCTAAAAATGTCAGCTAAGTGGAGAGATACAGAAAAATGACTGTCTCTTTCATAAGTACCCATGGCTTTCAGAATACAAATCATTATTACACAAACACAGGAATAGCATGGTAGGCTTACACAGAGTATTAGAAATAGATAGAAGATACACTCTATGCCATGAAGCTCTTACAGCAAGAGATTTACTCAAGCAAGTAGTCCTGTTGACTTCAATCCCCACACCACTACAGTGCTCCTCTTGCTAATTCAGCTCTTAGTGTTGCTCTAAATCTCAAACCTCCATTTTAGCCTAAAAAAGCAACTCCTCCCCACACACTCTCTAATATCCCCCCCTCTCCCTGTGCCACTCCAGATTCCTGAATGACACAACCTTTCTGGATACCCACCATCAGCACCAATTTTGCTGGGAACTCAGGCACTGGAGGCAACAGCTGTAAGTAGCTGCTTCTAAAAATTCCACTTAAAATTGTTTATTTGCAAAAACACATGGAAGTCTTAAGCTACTGACTGGCTTTTGTGTGGATCTAATCTATTACCACAGGGCTATTCAATATATACAACTTCACTCAGTCTACAGAAGTAAAACACAAAATTCACTTGGGTGCAATTTAGCGTGGCAATAACCACACTGTTTACATCACGATCAAGTACAAAGAGTTGGTCTAATATCCCCAAGGAGATCAGACTGTGTAAATAAGCATCTTTTATAGGAGGACTCTGAGATTTATTCTTGATTCTTTCCAATTGTGACTTTGGAAAATCCTTGCAAGCCCTTCCAAACTAGCAAGGCAAAGCTGACCTTTTTGATAGCTGCTGGTAAAATATCTGATCTTGTGTTAAATACAAACTTAGCTGTGACCTTAACTGAACTAGAAAAATTGTAATTTCCACCGTGAAGAATCACAACGACTCCTTCTATGTTGGTAGCAGCATACGAACATAGGGCAGTTACAGCTAAACCTTAGCTTGCAGACTGTTAACTAATATCTAACTTTTCAGAGACAGTTTGCTGGGCTGGAGCAGTCAGAATCCTGCCCACCCTGATGCAGGGCAGTGGTAGTAGCAGTCAGGATGGCCAAAGGCAGAGCACTGGTGCATTTGCACCAACAGGCAGCACAGTGGAGGAGGGAACACTCGGGAACCCCACACTAGAGACTTAAATTCTCGTAAAGTCCTATGTTACAGCAAAAAAGATTTAAATTAGACTTCAGCAAAACCTTTTTAATGGTTAAGAGAGTGAAACACTGGGATAGATACTCGGGGAGATTGTAGAGTTTCCAACATAAAGTCTTGAATGATAACTTCCCTGAGGTATCTATGTGGGTCCTGTTCTGGGCTGGAGCATGAACTGCAGATGCTTCTGAGGTCTTTTGCAGTCCTATTTCTGTGCCTCTGCTCTCAAGTCTATTGTCCCACCTCCAGAAAGAGGGAAATGAATTTTTTGTTCCACAGTTTTTTTAGTGTATGCATTCACTGGTGCTAATGACAGAAGTGAGAACAGGATGCCACGTTTACAGGCTTCCACTTCTGAGGATGTTCTCCTCCCTCCCAGCACGTATGGGAGCCTGTCTCTTGAATCTGTATGGTGCTCTTGAGTCTCCTGACAGATCAACAACTATGCGTGCTGCTGCCTTTCTGCAGTACCAGAAAAGAGGATCTGAAGGCTTTGCATTTTCAAAGACAACCTCTTCTTTTTAGCGTATTCTCTAGGTCTCCGGAATGGGAGTCCAATGATATAATGATTCCCCTGATTCATGTGCATGCTGTACCCCGTTTTTTCTTTAGCAGTGTGCAAGAGAGTTTATTTTTAGGACAGTATCTCACGATACCCTTGATAACCCAACTTCTACATAATCTAACCCTTAGTAACCCCACCTATTTTCTTCTTCAGTCTATTGTAAGCCCTGTCTCCTCTTTTCAGTTTCCAAGCAAACTTTTTTTTTTTTTTTTCAGATTTTGTACATTTTTAACAAGTGCAGAATTTGGCTTTACACAGAGACTCTGCTGCACCCTTAGCCCTGTCATGCTTCCTAGCTCTGCATTTTGCCCCACTTCACCACTTCCAATAAGCAAATGGAGAGGTACCAGCCACTATATCTATTTCATCCTTCTATGTCCTTTACATTGCACCTTATGCTTTCGTGATCAACCTGTTGTAAGCTGAACTCATTTTTTACAGAAGCGCATTATACATCCACTGATTTCTAAACTGCAATGGGCACTATAAGGCAATGGCACTCACTCCACTGTCTGCATGGAGCTACCTGGTCATGCAATGCTCTTCTCCTCTCTAATGGCTCAAGTATGTTAGAACTATTTAAAAATCACATGCAATGCTTTTCTAATGTTGCCCTTTCATGTAAACTATGATCGCCAACCACATGATCAAGCAAGGCATAAATATAATTCCTACTAATATGTGCTTTGCACTATGAGAAACAGCACAATAACATTTTTCAGTGCTCAACCCTAACTTATAACATTTTCTTATTTTTTATTATTCAGAAGAAGATGTTTTCAGTGTCTGGAAAAATGCTGTGTGCTATCTCAGACATGAAGGAGTAAGGCAAATAAACCACACTAGGAAAACTCCCTCTGTGATTTGCTTAAGTAGCAACTTATGTGAATAGGAAATCTGCTGCTCATTTCAGTTAGAAGAGTTACAGCCAAAAAAATCCTATTCTAAAAGCCATATCATACAAATGTGGATTAGGAATTTCCCTAAATTCTATTTACAGAAGAAAGTACTGGACAAAGATCCAGAGGATCTCTTCTCAGCCTATGGCAAGATCTGTTTCTTATGTGAAACAAGTCTTTAAGCCATTTAATCTTTCTACAGTCATTTCCCCATCTACAAAGGGACATAACAAAACTTATTTTCCTTTATAAAGTGCTTTGAACTCTATGGATGAGAAGGCCTATATTAATAAGTCACATTTTTACCACTGTTGTTACTATTAACCTAACACAAGCAAGAATGTTTGTCAAATTATGGGAGTTTTTCTTCTTTTAATGTGATATCCTTAGCTAAAGTAAGTAGTGGCACTGGCAGAAAAGCCCCATATATTAAAGTCGGTCATACTGACCAAAACAAGGCTTGTTTAATACAGAAATGATAAGTTCTGGAACTCCCCTACAGAGCAAAAGCTTTGTATGATCTCTTAATAACAAGCAGAAGAGCAAGCCAGGACGGACACTACCCAATTTAAAAGTTGATATGATTCAGAGGTCACCCATCACGAGCGTGAAAACACATCCGACACATTTTCCCCACAGGAGCTCAGTGAGCACAGATGGCACCAACAACCTCTTCCACTGTTTTCAGTAAGTGGAGAAAGAAACACCCTGATTCGGATAAATCCCATTCGCAGCCCAGCTGTTCAGGAAAAGCCATCGGGAGCCCCCTCTGAAAAACAGGCAGCCAAACCCGGTGTTGACAGAAGCAATGGGGTAAGATAGTCAGAAGGTAAGCATGGACGTTAAAAACCACTGCTACGAACCGCTCCACTGTGAAATCTAGTAGATGTACAGCCTGTAATTGGTTTCATAATGCTGTGCTTGTGCCACGTCAAAGAAAGTAACTGAGAAAATGTAAAACCAAGTGAGGAGATGTTGGTTTCACAGTTAAATTGCCGAATTTGGTAAGATACATGTACCTTCGGTCCCCTTAATATGTTAGCAAAGCAAATTTTTACACTTACTGAATCAAATTGTACACACTACACCACTTTATTCCTCGAGCTCATTTTCTGACTAAGTTATGTTCACCACTAAGTGCAGCCCAGTTTTTCATTCACATTTGCACTGGCATATAGCAAATGAATTCCGACCACACTTTGTCGTCCTTTTCATGCCTAAAACCCCACTGAAATGCAGAGCACGAGTGCAAGGTTTTCTACTTTTAATAACGTGTATTTTCTTGTAATAAAAAAGAACAGCAATCAGAGGTAGACAATATTTGGGAAAAAAGGGAGTATGTGATCAGCACTGTAGAAAAAATCCATAAGAAGCTGCAAAAGTAAAAAAAGATAACATCTTCCTAATTCTGGTAAGAATATTTAACTATTTTTTAATCCACATACCACCACCAACAACAAAAACCATCAATGTTAAAGAACCTCTTACTTTAGTAAACTCTAGTTTATACTCTGTTAAAATCCTTATTTCTCACTCCTGTAACATTTTCTGTGGGAGGTTCTCAAACTACCTCATAACATGCCCATGACATACACTGCTTATCTACTTTACAGATGAGAAAATCAAGCAAAGCGTAATTAATTCATTCTTCTAAAGTTGTAATCATCCCTAATACAGAGATCAAAGATACCCTACTGTAATTCTGGGAGTAAGGGAGAAGAACAGAGAAGCGAAGTTAACCTCAGTCTCCAAATCCCACGGTAAATCAGGGATGAACCTCCTTCTTGCAGGGTGCTAAGAAACCAATTTAAGATTAATCTATCAAATATGCCCGCCTCTCGCAGGGCTGTAGGCAGAAGAATTTGCCACGAAGACAAACGATGAGCTGCCATCCTACGATGTTGCTGACCTTGCCGCTTGCAATCAGAACAGCTACAAAATGGTACTTAACTGCTAACTTAAGTCTGCAGAGAGGGGAACGGAGGTTGTATGAAGCAGGTCTGGGATTGAGAATAAGACCGTGTCACGGTGGGAAAAATCTGTTCCTTCCAAAATACTGAGCTGCTCAATAAGCTGGAGGTTAAAAACAATCTTGCAAAACAACTGATGATTTCATCAGATGTACAGAGAACTCAAGGCTGAAATGTCTATTTTGCTTGACAAGCGAAGCAGACGCACTGAGAGGGAGTGAGTAAAATACATTAACTACAGACTTAACGAGAGGGTATCAGAAAACATTCTGAGTTTTCAGAAAACCTTTGTAATCTCAAAAGTGTATGCAAGGCAGTTAGAGGAAACCTTTGGCTGGCTTCTCTTGCCAAAACCAACGGCAGGTTGACAAAGTAAGCCTGATGGTGGGCTTCCATCATCGGCACACAGATACTTGTATTACCCCAAGGAAACAAGCCCACCATCCTCAGAAACCTGAGGGATGTAGTTTCGGTAGCCACTACATCCAAAGGCAGTGGTTAGATACTATAATCAAGGCATAACCAAGACTTCAATCAAATGCAATAAAATCACAGAGCAGTAAAAATTCAGCTTTGGTCTAGAAAAAACCCCACCATTAGTCTGCATGGTATCACTAACATTCAATAAAATGTCTGAAGGCTTTACAACATGCCAGATTTCTTTACCATCATGCATCATGTATACTACTTCCCATCTTAAAAGCACCCACCGACGTGAAGGGATGTTGCCTGCAGGACACGTGACCAGGGAGAGCCAGAAAACTGATTGCAAAGCCAAAAAAAAGCAGCAATACGGGATGGGAACAACTGTCCAGGTAGCAGCCCTGCACAAACAAGCCTGGGAGTTACAGGGGATCAGAAGTTGAATATAAACCAGCGGCATCATATAATGACAGCAAAGGTACCTGCGATGTCTGAACAGGAGCGGAGCCTCTAAGGCATGGGCAGCTATCCCTCAGCTCTGTTCAGCGCTGGCAAGGCTGCTGGGCAGCTTATTCCACAGGGACATGGCTCCATGGGAGAAAGCTCATGGTCTGAATGACCAGCAATCTAGAAAGTACAATGTAGACTTAGGAAAAGTTTGGAGAAACTGGAGCCATCCAGTCTTTGGAGGAACTGGACTCCGCATTTCTGCAGCGGAAGACCAAAGAGGTGGAACAGAACATGAAAGACAGCCAGAAAGCTGAGGAGGGAAACAGCAGGCTTAAACAGCAGCAAGGACACTTCACGTTAAACCTTAGGAAAAACTTTCTAGTGTAAAGGCTGATGAAGCACTGGCAGAGGATGCTTCAAGGAAAGGTGGAGACTTTTTAAGAAGATTAAACGAACACCTTGCAGGAAGAACACAAGTACACCTGACCCCGCTTGAAGCCAGGAGGTAAGACAAGGTGACAGCCCACGGCCCCATCCAAGCCTTCGGAGATGCGTGTTGCAGCCCTGAGCTTCTCCATGGGGCCATGCAGAAGACACCGCAGAAGAACAGAGCTTGCCCAGCTGACCTAGGACAATAAAGCAGACCTGCACCCAGGAGACGGCCAGGTACAATGACAAAATTCTAAGGCCACATAGGAAACTTCAAAACCAGAAGCTTACTGAACTTTTTTTCCTTCCTCTCCCTCCTTAGATTTCCCCACCTCCCCCACAATGTCAATATAATTCCAGGAATTTGAAATATATGTAAAAATATATTCTTACAGCTATTATCTCCATACTACAGGTTTAACAGTGAACTCTGTACAATGCCTTAAAACCTCGAAATAACTTGTCATCAGCTCCATCCACTTGTGCATTTCATCCTTCCTCTTACCAGCCTTCCCACCCTGCTCCTACTTTCTTATTTTCTTTATTTTATTTTTTTTCCTACACTACGGAATCATAGTGAAAAGAAAGATAAACAAAGATGATTAGATGAAAGCCACAAGCTGAAGTATGAGAGATTTGGTATCAGCAGAGTTAAATACATCAGGGAGGAATGAGGTATACTGATAGTTGAAAGGTTTGTTCATTTGAGTTCACTTCTACAACAAATTTTCTGCTAGATCCACTTTTGAGAAAGTCAGAATGTAATAAACAGAGTTATTCTCTGTAGGGTTATTGACAAGAAAAAAAGGAGTTATAAGTAGTATTGATTTGGGGTGAAATGGTAGAACGTGACAATCAATAGAGCTTAGTCAGGTATAAAATAGAAGGAGTCACACAAGTCATGACAGGATTATTACAGTAGCCAAATCCTGGTACCAGCTAAGGAAGGGAGGAGGCCATAAATGGGATCCAAAATGTAAGCCGTGGATTGCTCTATAGAAAAAATAACCCTAAACTATTCATTTTCATTTTTTAATATGTGAGAGAGTTTTTATTTCAGCATATTGTCACTGCTGTTTTTCTAATGCTTTTGAAACAAATTCTTTCCACCTCCATAGTATTTTCATTAAATGTCATCAAAGCTCTTTTCAAATCTCTGAGTGAAGTATGATTATCCTTATTTAACAGATAATGAGAAGACAGAAAGTGATTGGGGCTACATTTTCCAAAGCAGTCAGTAATGCTGGGCGCCTTCTGTCTGGATACGCAAATCCATAAAATGAGAGTCCTACAGAAAGAAAATTTTCAAAGGTCCCAGGAAACCACAACTTTGGTCGATGTCAACAGCTGCTTACAAGTTCTCAAACTCTGCGTCACAGGCTGGGGAGTCAAAAGCTGAGCCTTCGCAGCAAGCTGTGTAAGCACAGTAAGCTCGCTCGCAGATACAACAGAACCTAAAATAGGAGGGATCCTAATTTACAGTCCTCTGTTCTAATTACAAAGCTCATTATTTTTACCGCTTGAATGACTCAGGGTGGAAAAAAACCCAACAACCATATATTCTACTACATGAAAGATCTGTACATTCACTGATATTTATATAGTGCCTAACTTCCGAGCACAACCACGCTGGAAAATAATAGCAATAATAACTTAAGAACAGCAATAAATATTTTTCACTGGTTATTTTACCCATGCACAATCATTCAGTGAATACTCTTTTTCAGCGAATAGCCTTTTCCTAGACTCTGGACCAAAAGAAAAAAAATTCTTGAAAGATCCAAAAATGCCTTGCAAATGGAATTTGGTATAGAATTAGTTACACTACCAAGGGGAAAGGCAGCGGTGTTAATAATGATCAACATCACACAAGAATTTATTGCAGGCTGTGACAAAAACTACTACATTCAAGGGAGACATAAACCATATTTTGAAGAACCTCTTGCACTAATCAGCTAAATAAATGCCGACAATCAAACTGCGGGATATACACAGCCTCAGGGAGGAGGGGGCATTGGAACAGTCTCATTTTTATGAATGGAGCCATAAGGAGGAGGTTAGAGGACAGGAGCTCACACAACTCCAATTGCGAGGAAGGCACAGGCCAGGCAGAATGGCATCACCACGCTGAAACGTGAGCTGGCCAGGAAACCAAGGGTAACGCCGTTGCAGAAAAAAAAGCCATTGATTTCTAAACAGGGATTCGTAGAGACTGCAACAGTTTAAAAGCTTGTTTAGCTGGAATCACATTTGCCGTCATGGGATTTGTATAGGAAAATGGCATTATCGTCTCCAGACAGAAAATCAGGCCTGAATCACATCAGGAGGAGGATGGACAAGATGACCTTTTGAGGCCCTCTTCAGCTGTATTTCTGTAAGTCTATGTTCAGTGACAGAAAACACATCTGGATCAGAGCTGCTTGGGCTTAGGCATCCGAGTTGGAAAATTTTGGCAAAAGTCTCTGGCACGAGAAGAAGCCCAGGCAATTTTTATATTGGACCCTGTCTGCCATTAGTGATGCGATTCAATCATAAAATGGCTTATTCCCCCAACACAAATGTATCATACCACGCCGGAGTAGAAATGCGAAGCTGCTCTCATTATCACAGCCAAGTTAATTTCGCAGCAAAGCAGTTTACTTTAAGACTTTTCCAGCAATCCAAGTCTAATTACGGAATCAATTGAAAGCAATTTTGTAATTAAATGTACCTGCTGAAAATATCTCACAGGCTCAATAATTTAAAAAGATAGTGTCAAAATGTAATTAAAACGAAAAAGGCCAAATAAGGCTGGGTCGCTCCTCCACGAGGAGAGCGCTGAAGGACGTTGCATTTCCAGCCCCAAACCGCCTGCTTCCTCCCCAAATTTCTGCTCTCCCCAGGATTTAGCGCTAAGAGTCACCCGAGAGACGTCCGTCCGAGTGGACCGCGGTGGGGGAAGGCTTTTTTTTTCCTTCCCCCCCCCCCCCCCCTTAATTAAAGCACATTACGCTGTTTTGAAAATCATGCTGTACTTACACAGAGCTACCGCTCCCTAGCAGGGGCCGGGGTGAGGCTCCCTCCTCCCGGGGGTCCCCACGCGGGGTGCCGGAGGCTGCGCGGGCGGGTTTGGGGGGGAAGGAAGGAGCCGGGGGGGGGGGACGGGAGGGGGGACACGGA
Source organism: Buteo buteo (assembly GCF_964188355.1). Classification (NCBI taxonomy): domain Eukaryota; kingdom Metazoa; phylum Chordata; class Aves; order Accipitriformes; family Accipitridae; genus Buteo; species Buteo buteo. Next base: position 7,781,724 of record NC_134182.1, on the reverse strand, counting down.
CACAGGACGGAGCGGCGCTTCGCTCCCCTCGGAGGGCGCCGGGCGCAGGGGGGAGGAAGTTTCCCCGCTCCCCCCCTCCCCGGGGCCGGGGCTGAGGGGGTGGGCTCAGGCGGGGGGAGGAATTTTCCCCGCTCCCCCGGGGCCGGGGCTGAGGGGGCGGCGGGGGAGGGGGTGGCTCGGGCGGAGGAGGGGGCCGGGGCCGGGGGCCCGGGGGCCGGGGCCCCTCACTCACCGCCCGCCGCCGGCCCCGGGCCGAGGCTCAGCGCCAGCTGCAGCCACAGCGCCGCGGCCAGCGCCCGCCGCCGCCGCGCCGCCGGGAGGGCACCGCCGCCGCTCGCCTGCTTCCCATGACACATCTTCTGCCCGCCAAAGGCATCCGGTTCGCCGCCGCCTGCAACGAGAGACCCGCTCCGCCTCGCCGGTGCCCGGGGCTCAGCGCCGGCTCCGCGGGTCGCTCCCGCCGCCCCTCCGCAACCCGCGGCGCGGCTGCCCCCGCACCGCCCCCGCCCCGGGGCGCGCACCCGCCCCCACACACCCCCCCCCCCCCCGCCGCCGCTGCTACCTTGCGGGGGTCCCCCCCGCCAGCGCCGGCGGGCACCTCCGCGGCCGCTGCCGCCGCCTCCGCCGCTGCGGCTCGGCAGCCTGCCGGGGCCGGGCGGGCGCGCACACACACGCGCGCACACCCCCCACACACACACCCCACGCACACGCACCACGCAGCACACGCTCCCCCGGCACACGCTGGCCCTACCTGGGAGGGGGGCAGCGGGGAGCCGCAGCGCGCACCTGCCCGGCCCGGCCCGGCTCGGCTCGCCCCCCCGCCCGTCCGTCCGGCCGCGGCCGCGGAGCGGAGCGCCGCCGCGGGGAGCCCTGCGCTGCGGGACCGCCGGCGCCCAGCGGCAGCCCGGGCAGCCCCGCCGCGGCGCTCACGCATGGCAGCCGCGGGCAGGGCTGCGGCGCCGCTCCGCGCTCGGCTCGGCTCGGCGCGGGTGTCCCGCCGGGTGGCAGCCGGGGGGGGGGGTGTGTGGGGGGGTGGGTGTCTCGCTGCCCCGCTCCGGGGGTGCCCAACCGCTTCCAAGGGCAGAGAAACGCCAAGTTACGGCTTGCGCTCCCGGTAGTTTCTGGTCGTTTTCACTTCAAAAGGGGGGTTCGTGATGGGCAGCTCTGAGGGAGCATCTTGAAGGTGCCCTGTGCTTCATCAGGTAGGCATAACGGTGGATAGGAGATATAACCGTATCGATTTATCGATGCTGGTGCCAGTGCCGGATCTGAGATACGGTTTATCGATGCTGATGGCAGTGCCGGATCGGAGATACAGTTTATCGATGCTGATGCCAGTGCCGCATCATTCACGGTTTGTGGGAGTGAGAAGGTATATTACAGGGCGCTCTCGCCCATCAGCTGCTGTTGGGGAAAGGCAGTACGCCCAGGCCTGCCGGCTGAAGCAATTTGCCTGTTAGGAAGCAGCACCCAGCTGGATTTAGTCAATCTGTGCAATTCACTGCCACAAATCGCTGCTGAATCGGAGACGCTGTCTCGTGGCTGAAACAGCTGTGGTGTAGCTCCCTGTTTCCTGGTGCCATTCACAGTGCACTGAGTTAGGGCTATTGCCCAGCTACCCTCAGCTGGGCATTGTAGGCCTTCCCTTCCTCAGAGGTAGCGGAGGGTGTCCGCTAGCTGAGGAGGTTGCAGAGATGGTGTTTGTGAAGCAGATTAAGGTGTGCGGCATGCTCCTGGGACACAGCGAGGTGAAGAAAACCAGGGATGAGAGAGGACACGGTTGTGACAAAACATACCTGGGCTCACTGCAAACCTATACCCAAAGATACGTGGGCTCCTACTAACAGCATGTCGAAATAGTGCATCCCGATACTTCAAAGATATATAGTGCATCCCGATACTTCAAAGTTAATAGTCAATACTGGTAAAGGTATACACACAGCTGGAGTTGCTTTCAAGTGTCTCAGCTACCTGATGCTGTCTCCTCCGAGTTAAAACTTCAGGCTGTTCAAGAGGGATTTTAGCTCAAATCAGTGCATCATGTATCAGTTCAAAGAGCAGTGTAGGAAGTGTAGTTCTTTGTATTTTTACTCTCCCCTGGAGAAAATGGGCATCACATAGTGAAATACAGGTCTTCCATTAAGAAAGGAAAAGTATATGGCCAATTTGCAGCTAAGAGAGTGTTTTATCTCTGAGATATCTTTGCTGCTCCTTTTAAATGGGAAAATTTGGAAACTACAGAGCCCTTTCACCCAAGCGTCGTTTCCTGACCAGGTGGGTTTTCACCTCCCCAGCCAGCCCAAAGAGGGAGTTCAGGTTCGTAATAGCTCTCTTAAGCCGAGCAAATACAACACAGGCACAATTATGTGATAGAGATGGTTCTTCTGAGGCAATAAGCTGTTGGCTGCTACAAGTGGCAGGACAAAGCAATAACGCAGCAATTCCTATTACCTGTAATAGGAGGATCTTTTTTTTATGTCACTGGTTGGATAGCTTTAATTTTTTAAATCAAAATAGCAAAAGATAATGTCCCTAGCGAGCTAGCACTGTTCCTGTTTTGTACCGACTCAAATGCAAAGTGCTGGATGCAAAGTCTGCCTTCAACAGGGATGGGGGCAATACACATAGATACATACTGGCCTTCCGAGGAGGAAGAGGCAAATGAAATAGTGTCTGTGAGTGCCGACGGGTACTACTTAACCCTTGGTTCTGCCATTTGCTCCTATCCCCACATGTGTGCAGCTGTGCTCCTGGTGCCATTCAGCTTGAGGAGGACAACCAAGCACTCTGGCCGTCCGCCAGCACCCCCAGGTGAGTGGGAGCACCACCGCACCAGGAGATCAACGTTTGCTTGTGCAGCGGCTCCTCATCAAAATCTTAATGAATTGTAAAAATTCACCTCCTGCCAAGCAGCGTGTGGATGTAGGATGCAAGATGGTGACGGCAGTCGAAGGGCTGGGGGGGCTCGCCCCCAGTGGGTGGAGGTGTTTGGCGAGCATCTCTGTCAGCCAAGAGCAGGGAAGGGCTCCTGCAGCCCAGGAAAGCCCAAACTGAGTGAGGAGCAGCAAGAGGTGGAGGAGGATGGAGCCTGAGGCAAGCCCGACCGCCGAGAGGCAGAGGGGAAGGAGCTGCTCTGCTTCGGCTCGGACTTCATTTCTGGAAGGGGTAGATTGCCTGAAGGGCTACAAGAGCTCAGTGACCAAAACTGACATCTATAATCAATTTTAGTGCATCCTCCTGAGCTGAAGTGGGGCCAGAGCTGTGATCAAGCGGCTGGACCTGAAGCTCTGAGCTGCTGTTACACAGCACAGAATGTAAAATACAGGAGAATTTGCCCCCTGACGATTCCCCCTCGGTGTTTCACAGTCACAGATTTTGTGATTTTTGTGCATTCCCACACTTGGTCCCCCCTCCGCTATTTATTTTAAGCAAGTTTACAGCTGTGCCGCAGACCTGCAGGGACTAACCCTGAATTGCCTCCTGTGGGGATAACCCCTCATCAGCGCTGGCACAGATGGGCTGGAAACAAGTCAGAGAGATGACGTGACTTTTTTTCCTCCGTGTGTCCTCACGGAGCTGCCTCCATCTCCCTGTACTGCCACCGCAGCTAAAAATGCCTCTTGTTAGCAGCCATCCTCCAGAACGAAGACGAAAAGCACCAGCACTCATTTGCACCCACCAGAAGCAGATTCCCGTTGTTCAGGCACGTAAACATTGAGGCAGCACCGGTAGCGAGGGGAGATCTCTGCTTCCTCGCGGTGGGTCGTGGATGCTGCCATGTGGTGAGAGGCGTTTCTGGCCGGCTTCACCCTCATCAGAGGGAGAAGGCTTCAGCTCCCCTCCAGCTGGTGCGCACAGCAGGCTCCTGGCTGCTTCTAGCAAGTGTAGGGTGGGCTTCCCAACTAGATTCTGGCTGCTTGTGGGCTTACAGCTTATCTTCTACCGGAGCTTCGTAACCTTCTCTCAGGAGTAAAAAGGTTGTGCGTGTATTTGAAGTTGCAGGATTTTATTTTTGTCTTGCCATACACACACATCTATTTCATTCTCTTATTTTTATCTTCCCATGCGCACTCATTTATTTGATTATCTTATTCTGAGATCCATACTGGATAAAAGGCTAGATTGAAAAATGCAGCTAAATGCATACAACCCTAAAAGCGGTCCCTTGCTTCAAGCCAAGTGACAAGAGCAGTGACATTGATTCTGATCAGGATGAGAGGACATGAAGACCATGCCCACCCTACGCAGCGTTTGACCCTGAGTCCTTAATACAATATAATCATTTTCTCTGTGTGTACAGGTGTAGGAAGTGCTGTTCAAAGCATCCAAGGCAATGCAAGAGCCTGTGCCGTCACCAGTCTGAGTGGTGCTCTTGCAGTGTGAACCTGATGGTCAGTGCTGCACGGCTGGTGCTGCGGCATGGGAAGGTGCTCAAGGATGCTCGAGGTTGCAAAGCGAGGACAAAAGGGAGACAGGAGGAGCCAAACCTGGTGTAGTGTCGTTCACACTGCTTATTGGGAAGGACTAAAATATTTCCAGAACTGCGGACAGGTATTGCTTCAAAGGGAACAAATTCGTTCGCTCCAAAAAAGAGCTAGAGAATGAATTAACATGAGTGCAGAGTGGACAATGTGGGAGCAAGATCTGTGAGTGAAAATAGGGCAGACACACCCAAAGAGCTGCTAGGTATCCAAGGTAGGAGTCAGGTGGAAGTGAGGCTTTTAAGTCCAAATTTGCAATACAGTTCTCCTCCCATAACTGAAACAACTATTTCTTAGTCTGGGATATGCCCAAGTTCATTTGGTTCTTCCCTTTTTACCTGCCTTTGGACACCCACTTGTTGCAGTTATTCCAGCAGCTCAAGAGCTTGAGCCTCCCCAGGAGCAGGAGAAACACGCGGGGCTGTGTGTGACCTGCACTGTCAGGGCACTCCTCGATGCCAACCAGCTCGGGCTTTCCACGGAGCAAACTGTGCAAACTAGGTCAGAATAATGTGGTTCTGCCCACGTTTGTTGGACACCGTAACCGTTAGAGCTCTCATCCAGGAGGTAGGAAATCAAATTCCTTGGTCTGAAGGAGCTCAAACCTGTATCTCTTTGCTTTTGTCAGTGTACAGACACTATAGACACTGAAGCTACATCTACATAAGTACATTAACCAGTTCTAGGACACCAAATCTCATTTCTCTGTATTGTTAATTTGTTATCACAGCATTAGCTTGGGCTACCTAGCACTCTGGTTGGCCTCAGTGCATGAGAGTGGTCATGGGCACTAGCAAAAATGTAACCCAAAATGTTGGGTACTGTGTCTTTGTGTGATTAAGTGTTTGGGGGTTTTTATTTATCCCATTAAGATATCCCTTCTCTGTACTTTACCTGCTCAAAAACAAGGTCAGAAGGAATTATCTAGTTATGTGGCCGTTGGGTAGGTAACGTCGTCCTTTAGTTAGATTCCAGCAAGGGTGAAAAGGATGTAGCCATGATTGTAGCTGAGCTTAATGAGAGAATTTATTTGTGGTGGTGTGAAACTGTAAAAAAGACACCCGGGCAGGTTAGTTGCAGCCGAATGAGTATAGGGGTGGTCAGTCCATGGGGAAAAGAACAGCTTAACACAGAAGTCTGCAATTAATTATTTTAAAATATAAAATGGCAATGACTAGCATTGAGATTTGCCTGGCAGAACATCATTCCAGGCTGTAAGTACATATTGTTGCGATACATCCTCTAGACCTCCTGGCCACAGACCAGCTTCCTTTTTTCATTGGCCGCAAGGAAGAACTATTGCTTCCCAGCCCCCCAGCCCACAGGTATCGTGTTGTTAAACACAATTCTGCATGTAAAATTAAGAAAAATAGTTCAAGCATCATCCAACAAAATGCAGGGGGTTGCTGAAGGGAGTTCTGAATGCCTTGTAAGGCACAAAACTATTAAGGGCTAAGATTTAATCATGACCTTGTCCTGTCCTTATGGCAGGTATATATAGCCTAAGATATATGGCATTTCTTGTATCTTAACAGGCTCAAATTTTCAAGCATTTTCAAATAAACACGTGACTGCTGATTGTAATAATTTGTTAAACTCCCTTATAAGTCAGATAAGACATTCAGGCAATTGCTTTGTACCTGGAGTATGCTATATTTCTGTTTCAACTTAGAAATATTAATGAGCCGAGATTTCATAAAAACAAGGTGTGCATGGGTGACTTGGGGAGGTGTACATTATTAAACCATGTAAGAATACACAGATGCTTTTCAAAGAAAGGCTTTATCTTCTCAGGTGTTAATGTTGATGCCTTACTGTTAATATTTGGGAGTGAATCAGCTCCTGAGTATTTTCCAATCTATTTCCAGGTGTGCTCTGGTCCCTACCAGAGCACGCCTGGAGACCCTCCTCTTCACTGTGACATTGCCTTTCCTTGACTCTGCAAGAGGCTACCCCCCCCCAGACCTCTCTGGATAGATTTGTAGTGGAAATCTTGATTTCATCACTTCATGTCATCCCTGTCTAAAAAGGCCAGCTCTCTCACCTCTGTCTGCCTGAAGAAGGCGATTGCTGTCCACTCAGCAATTGCAGGAATTGCAGGAAAGCAATTATTCTAAAGAGAATACTTTAAGGTGATTGCTTAGAAGAGAGGCTTGCCTCATAAGTGTGCTTTCAAGAACAGGTATGCAATTAGGAGGCTAATTATTCTGATAAATTCTGAACCACTAACAATTATGATGGCTTAAGAAAAGCAGCCCTAAAATTGTTGAGTCCTGATTCTGCAGATGCTAAGTGCTGGCTGCTTTCAGCTCCTACCAAATTCAAATGAGAGTTGAAGGCATTCGGTTTCTCACAAAGTCGGGATTTAAGAAGAGGCTTTCCCTTCCCTAAACATAATCACTCTTGTTTGAAGGGCGGGGGCAGCCTGAAGAAAATGACAGGAATATGAAAGGAGAATTCTTTTTCCTTCACTGAGCCATTAGCACTGACAGCCGTAAAACCACATCTGGGACCAATACACAAACATTAATAACCAGCCATCAGTGTAGTTTTACCAATTAGTGCTAATTACATTTCATTAGAAAAACTGGCAGCATGGGGAGGGTGGAGTTTGAACTACTTTTTTGTTTCCTACTGACCTACATAACTAATGAAAAGTTTTAATTAACAGAAAACTATATTTTTGTTTCCATCAACATAGTTTAGAGGAGATTACAGAAAAAAATGGTACCTGGCTAACTGGAGAACCGAACTACATCGCACTTGCTGGGAGGTCTGTTTTTCAGCTGAACACATGGAGATTTTTGTACTTTTCTGATTATAGCCAAATTGTACTTGCCACTAGTCCTGTTGCTGTATTTGGTCCTTGCTTTCCATTAGACAGTAATTTCCAGCAGAAGAATGTGAAGTGAAACTATTCCAGGACCTGAAACAATTACAATTGGTTATAACTGCTTTCTTTTCATCCCCTCGGACAAGAAGAGGCTAGCAAATACAAAATGCAGTATGCAGTGTTTGATTTGCAACACTGTTCTAAGCATGAATGGTATTCATCACCCTTAAGTATAAACTTATGATTAATTTTTCTATGCCCACAGCACACTTGACAGAGTTAATTTTCTTTACATTGTTATACCTGAAGTTTTGCCTAAGAGGACCCAGCGTCTTTCACCTCCAGCTCACAAATTCATTACTCACTGAAGGTTGGTCTGTGTAAATTAAGGTGCTTGGCCCCGTCCATTTTCCCACTGGAAAAGTTCCCAAATCACACGTTCCAGCCCGTGTCACCAGTCTGGCAGAGGCAGCCAAGAGCAGAATGAGGAGGCACACATCCGACTGCCACCGCACCTTAGGGACAGGGACATCAGGACACAAATTCCTCCCTGCCACTGCCTGAACTTACAGCTACAAGCAAGTCCCTTGGACTCCGCTGCCCCAAAGGATACTTTAAATTCAAAACTGCAATCTCCAGACCCCTGCTCGGCCGCAATGTAACTCAAAGGCACTTCACTATTTCTTAGCAAAAATTCCCAGGGGTTTGGGGTCTGTTTCAGGGTGTGGGCTTGGCCGCGGCGGCAGGGATCTTGTGCTGGGCTAGGAAGTGGTGTACCTCTGCGTGCTGGATTGACAGGAGCGTGTAGGCTTGCAAGATGCTTCTGATAAAAGGGTCTCTTTCAGACCAGGAGGGATTTACCTTCCCTTGTCCAAACCGAGCAGCAGAGTTTTCCACCTAGGTGCAGAAGAAATCTGCTTCCACAACCCAGGGGCATTCAGGCCCTTGCATCTCATGTCTCTGCCGGCTTTGTGTAGACACAGTGTGTTTGCCTAGAAGCATTTAATTAACTATGTAGAAAAGTAAAAAAATGTGCACTACCTTTTTCCTCACATAAAGAGCAGCTTTATATATTCCTTCAGGACATAAGGAAAGAAGAAGGAGGAATCGGAGTGGAGTCCTCATGAGAGAAGAGAATGAAAGAGCTGAAGCAGAAGTGTTCACACATATTCTTTGAAAGGCTATGGCACAAATAGAGCTGCAGTTTGAGAACCCTTCCAGTGCAAATACCCATACCTTTACAATCCTGAAAGCAGAATAACAGAAAGAGGTAGAATGTCACAATTTTATAGCGCTACATAATGGCTAAGTTGTTGAGATTTTTTATATTGGGTCTTAACCATATGCCATGCAAAACCTTAACTTCCTAACACATGGTCAAATATGAATTCAGCAAGAACTGATTTGCATGCATCTTACATATTCCATATCTATGCATTTTTATGTTTCTTGATAGAGATCCAGCAGTTTGCGTTAACTTCATCTTGTAGCAAAGTCATGCAAAAGCTGCAAAAGGATGGTTGTGTCATTGTTACACTAGAATTTTTGTAACTTTCTTTGGCATCTCTTCTCATGCAGATATTAAAACCCACAGTATCAAGTTGCAAAACTTTTAGAAAAATCCACAATGTAAAGCAACAGCCATATAGTGTGAATTAGTGCAGGCAGAAGAAAGGGACCAGAAGGAAAAACCTACTAGACAGCGCTCGGCATTTACAGAGTTTGAAGAAGCAGAGATTTGGATCTGAGCTGTTCTCATCTCTAATTTCCATGTTTATTTTCTGCTTTTTTCATGTAGCCACAAAAATAACTCCATTCAGCTATAGCCTCATTACCACTGAGTTGTGCCAATTGTATCAGCTGTTCGTTTGGCTCTCAGTAGAGGCAACAGTTCAGGTTTCTCCCTGCATGTGATCCTTTTTTCCTTTTTGATGTTGCATTTTTGCAGTTGAGTATCTGTCAGCTCTTATCAGGTGAGATGATAACAAATCTAAAGTTGTCTAGAAAAACCATGATCACCATTACTGCATACTGTTGCCACCCTGAAATTCATAGCAGGAACAGGATTAGCTTGAACTGAAGACTAAACCAAATTAGGTTGGATTAGCTATTCTCCTTTAGCAAAAAAAAAAACAAACAAACTAAACAAAACAAACAAACAAACAAACAAAAAGAACATCAGCAGTTCTTAAAGACAGGGTGCAAGAAGGTCGGGATAAGTCCACGCCAGCCCTGCTGGCATGTGTCACGGTGTGTGACTTTGGTGGCAGTTCCTCCCCTCTGTAGTCCATGGAGGGGAAGCTGTGAGTCAAGAGCCACTGGGCAGCTGAAGGCAGGAGAGGAGGTGAAAAAAAAGGAGCATGGTTGGAATTGGGGTGAGTTACCCTGTGACAAGCTGTTTGGGAACAGAAGACATGAGAGAGAGAGCAAGTCCTCTGTAGCCTGGAGAAGGAGAGGGCAGCAGTCTGCCAATGACACTTCGCATGTGGCAACAGCGTGGATTGGAAAAGCCTCTGAGACGATGCTGCCTACCTCTTTTCTTCATGTTCCTGCCTTCTCTGCACAAGGTCTACTGCACCCTCCAGGGACACCAGCTCCCTAGAGCAAGGGCTGAAACCGTACTTAGCTACACAGAGGAAGGAGTTCTGTCTTTTTTCTGAGTAAGATGACTTTCAGGTATTTGGATCCCCATGGGAGTCGTCTAATTCTTCATGCTCGCTAATGAAAAGCGAATCTGTCCAGTTCTAGTCTTCATCAACAGGTTAATTGTCATAAAATTAATTATTCCTTTTTATTAAGTTTAGTTCCATTTTAAAGCTTTGCCCTTCTCTTTGTAATTAGGTGTTAAGGTTATATTATTTATATGAGGTGATTGCTTTCTTTAAAGTGTAGAACACAAAGTGAAACATAAACTAATTTCTCTGGTACAGCAATGTCAACACATTTTTGGTGCATAAAGCATCAGGTATGATATACATGGATGGGACCGTGTATGGTGGCAATGATGGCAAGAGCTTCAGATGACAGGCTTTCAAAATCTAATGCTAATTAGATCTTCATCTGATCAGACCTTCTATGTGTCCCTGACCATTACATTTCTCTCAGTTGCCCCAGTATATTCTGTATGCTGAAGCATATTAATGTTTGGTTAAACCTAACTTTCCAGAAGGGCATCCAGTTGTCTTGTGGCTGTTCAGACAGTTAGTTAGCTTCCATATGAACATAAGATCCCCAACTATCCAACTTGAATTTCTCATCTTCAGCTCCCAAACAATGATTTCACAGAGCCTTTTTCATCTGGACTTAAGAGTCCCTTCATAACTGCACTATTTCCTGTGAAAATACTCCAATACCACCTTTGAGCCATGTCACGAGATTCTTTAAGGTAAGCTTGGCAGACTGAGCTCTTTACATTTCTCGCTCTTGAGTGTTAAACAGGAGCTTGTTTGAGCAGCTCCAGGGCCAGCTGGCACACAGGGGTCTGAGCAGGGGCAGGAGCCCCAGATGAGAGGGACGTGCCAGGCTGCCTGGTCCCAGCCGGTGGTCTGGACTTGCTCAAGCCACCACCGTGCTCCCCACTGCTGTGGCAGTAAGGGAAAAGCACTGCTGGGCAGAGATGGCCTCGGCTGAGCTTGCTCCTGCCCCGCGAGCAGCAAGGAGATGGGGGCTTCTGAGTCTCCACCTTTGCTGGCCACTGCCACCGCCTCGGCTCTGCTGAGCTCCTGTGCAAAGGAGGGAGCAGCCTATGCTGGGGTGGAAGAGGCTTTGCTCAGTCCTGGGAGAAAGGGCAGGGAGAAATGGTCAGTCCTCTCTTGGAAGGTAGTTCCTTCTGTTCTTTGGAGCAAAAAACTTCAGGCTTGCTTTCACCGTTGAGAAGCTCGTAGTAGCCCATGACCCTTTCCAAAGGGATTACTCTGTGCTGGGTGACGACAGCCATCAACCCCAATGCTGGCTTTGTAGGGAGCTACCACTGTCCTTCCTGCACAGCGGTAGCTCCCTACAAAGCTCCTAATGAAAAGCTCAAACTGCCTTATGCCCAGCCAGAAAGGAACGGGAAGAATTCACTGTCGTGTCTTTTCGTCCCCTCCCGGTTCCCCACACTTCACAAATTCTCATCTATAATTCATTGTTATATGTTACCCTTTTTCATTGATTGTACATCACTGCTTATTCCTAATTGCTGCTTTCATTTTTTCAGAGTCTGGATGGCCTTTCAGGCAACACTGCCATCTTTCTTGGCACTGGAATCACAGGGTTTTGGCTATTTAATGAGCTCTTCTTGAAAGAGCTCACAGTTCTCCATCACATTTGCTCCTTCTGATATTTTTTTTTCTCACTATCAGTCTCACCGTTTTTTCTTCATCTTTGGGAAACTAGTCCTTCTGAAACACTAAAAATGTGTAAAAGTCTGTTCTCTTTTTGCCCACTTTGAATATTACCAAGCAGTGAACACTGTTCCCTGGCTGACCACTTAGCTTTACCTGTCACAGAAGGGTCTGGAATAGATCTGGTGTAGGGTGGGTGTTCTAGGTTAGGAAGTTACCCTTGTAACTTTTAGAAACATACCTTCAAAATAGTCTCTGAGGACATTGCAGTTCTTTCCACACACAAAGCTTGTGAAGAAATGAGGAATTGTATATGTGAAATTTTGTTGTAACTGATTTGAATCCAGGAGTTCTTGTTCAGTCCATCATAGTCAAGTCAGAAATTATTTTCCTAACATTTGAGACTGTTTGGGTAGCAGGTTGTATTTCAGCTGATGATTTATTTATGAATCTGAGGAAAAAGATTATTTATGATTGCAAATGTGGGATAAAGTGTAAAATTTTACCTATACCCAAAATTGAATCACAAAACTTCAGCTTATATTTTATTCACAAGCTTCTTTCCTAATATATTATTTAGCAAACATAACATTATCTCATTATACGTGGTCTTAGCCCCGAAGAGTTTGCAGTCTCGTTCAGGCACCAAAGATTTTTTAGCAGAGGAGAGCATAATTAAGTAATTAGTTTTGAAATAAACAGACATCATTTCAGATTAGAGAGGATGCGCTTTAATTAAGGCATCATCCAGAAACCTTCACCTGCGAGGCACACATTCTGCACCAGCAATGGCAAAAGGTGTTATGCAAAAGACTTCACTGAAAGCAGAAACCAGTCTTCTTAGATCATGACAGTGAAATAATTTTACCTATGCCTAGGTCATAGGTCCCTCAACAAAACACAAAGTATAGTGATTTCAAAAGCCATACGTTACGTTTAATCCTCCTTACAATATACCGAGCGTACTTCCCTGCGGTTTGATTTTGCTGGGAATTGAAAACATTAAGGTGCACGGTCCTCAGGCAGAGTTACAGCACTGAGAATTATTCCACCACAGTTCAGTGCAATTTACCACGTCTCATAATGCCTGAGTACAGGCAGCCCATGAATGCAAATGGGAAGAATAATTCCATTAAATTATTTTTATAACTGCATAATTTTAGTAATTAAAACCTTTACTTATACCGATTCAGGAGCGAGCAGAATATTATACTAATGCACTGCACTTATTAAATTTTTAAGGTTGACTAGTAAATTTGTGGGCGATGCAAGCTGTAGTTAAGTTTCTCTCTGAGGAGAAAAATGGTTGAACAGCATTTTGATTAGTACAATATTTTTATGGGAATTGTCTCCCCAAATTCAGTTTGGTGGGAACAGATGCGCTTTTTCACATACCTGATTCTATGACTATTTTGCTGTGCTTCAGATTTTTCTGAGGCACAGGTGTTTCTAGGCAACATTTACTGAATTCCCCAAGGAAAAAATATCAGCATAGGAAAAGGAAAACTAAAAGCTGCCTGACCCAGGAGCTGTACTGAGTTAGCCTGTTGTCTAGTCCTTCAGTTATTCAAGGCCAAAGAAATACGCTTATTTATTTCTTTGGGCTTTGGGTGAAGCCTTTAGGTTATGATCTGCAAAACCAGTGAGAAACCCAAACTGAGAAAATCCCTAGAGATATGTAAGAGAGCGTTGAAAATAAGTTGCTCATCAAATACTGATAATCATTCAGTCATCTCCATAAGAATGCACAGGACATGGAAAACAAATGCAAAAAAGCACATGCATTAAATGAAAATCCTGGGTTTTTATATATTTTATCCTGCCCAAAACCCTGCATATTGCACAAAAAACATATGTAAGGGAGCAGTGCTCTGTACAGATTTAATTACAGTGTCTGGTCCCAGGTTAGCTTAAAGGAAAAACAGAGAAGTCATCTCACCTTTCATAATTCATTAGAAACTTTAGACAGTACAATTGATTCAGAAGAGTACATGACACTTTTTTCATTGCCTCTTCTCTATTTCTCTGCCAGAAAGCTCTTATATCTCAGCTTCTTACAAGATTGTTAAATTACTAGTCAGAAGAACAAACCTTTCAAAAGATTTAGAGGTTTTACCTTCTGGATTATATACCGTGGTGATTTAATACTAACATGCTGCGGTGCCGACTAGGGCAATTTCATTCATAAGAATTTATGGGCTACTCAGAATATATCCCGAACGATGGTTATAATTATCTGACAAGTTGTTCTGTGAGCAGGGGGACTGATGTTGCATCCGTGCCCCTCAAGCCCCCTCCCATCCCAGGCATCCCATCTCTCTGCCTCCTTCAGCAGCCCCTGGCTGTGGCTGGGGCAGAGCTGCAAACGCCCCAGCCAGTGCTGCTGGTGCCACACAAAACCTGCAATGGTACGCCTAAAACCAGCACGCACAAAAGAAGAAACAACTGGTTAATTGTCCTGGTAGAGAGAGGCTTTCTTCTCCTGATGCCTTCAGAAGTCTGTTTATTCTCACTGCTATGCAAGCAAAGGCAGGTTTGCCATGACAGCTTTAGGCACCTGCTGGAAACCAAGATCACAGGTCCTTTGTAATTCGTGGGAATTTGCCTTTGACCTCTGTAGTTAAAGGATCATTATTGAAACCTTTAGGCTCTCTGCTTGCTCCTGTTTGTAGTTGCACAGGTCATGTTGATGATTATACCTCCTATGCCTGATCACAGGTAAGTACACATACCAGCATTACAAACAGAAAAGTCCTGGCCGAGAATACACAATTTACAATTTCACCTTATCTGTGCTCTGCTGTGACTACGAGGTAACACATCATAAAGAAAAAGACACAACAACAAAAAAGGGAGTACAGTGGGGCAAAATTCTGTTTTCTCACCCTGGAATCACTCTCTGGAGATATGCAGCTGAAGTAAGTGGATTTACACTCAAGTAGATTAAAGCAGATTTAGTTCCTAGACTGTTACCCATATATGCCTCTTATCTCATCATTGTCATGGTTGTGCTATACTGTTTCAAACTGTTGAGGAATGATACCTCCATTTAACACTGTCCACAGATCTGTAAATTCAACTGTACAACAAATGAGGTTTTAGCTGCCGCTGAATTTGGCCTCTACTTATGTTCTTTAAGAAAAAAGATGTTCATAGCCCTAGCATTTTCCTGAGCAGCATCCATAGTGCTGCTCACTCACATTAGCACTAATTTCACTTCAACTCTGATCAAGCAACATCCTGAATGGCTTTAAAGAAGGAGAAATACCAAGTTGCTCCTGATCTTCCTAACAGCAGAGCAAATCAGAAATCTCCCCATAAGTGATTAGAGTTGCTCCAGTGGAAAACTACCACTAAGCCAACTCCTAAAATGGGAAATGGTAGCTAATTACACACTACTGATGGGAAAGAGGATGACCTCACACACCTGCATGTTGCTTCTAGCAATTATAGAAGGTAGGGCTGGAAAGATCTCCAAGAGGTCCTCTGCAACATTTCTGGATCATTGATTCGTGATTCTGTGATTTCCCACAGAAGCTCATGCCATTCACTGTGGATGTGGAGAATGGATTATTCCCACTATTTTTGCAGCTGCTGTCTATGTAGTAATTGAAGACTGTTACGATGTCTTAATTCGGTCCTCTCCAGAGTGACATCCCTGGTTCCTTCAGTATTTTCTTAGATGTCATTTTTTTCTAGATCTTTGATCATTGACTTTGCCTTCTTCTAAGCTCTATCCAGTTGGTTTAAATCTGTTTGAACTATGGTGCGAGCAGCTGAACACAGAAACTTGGAAGCAAAATGCCAGTGTACCCTACTAGGTGTGGCTGCCTTTGTAGGGAGCACAGTCCTGGACCTGTGTCTGGAAGACAGCATCATAGGTCTTCTGATCCAAGTGGCTTTCTTTGCAGCCTCTGCAGTATCGCTATCACCTCTGGCTGTTACGTTATGTGATAATCATTCTGGAGTCACTGTAAGCTCTTAATTCTTGGTTTTCAGGTGCAATTTTTGTCAATAATTCTACAAGTTGTTGCATTCTGAGAAGCTAAATAGGTTTATGCCCTGAGACTGTGTCTCTCCTTCTGGCTGAAGGAGACTGGTCTTGCTCTCCAATGGAAAGTTTGCTGCTAGCTTTGTTTATCAGAGACTGCAATAATTAATTTCCTATGACTTCCCTGTGACGATGGATTAACCTATTTAAGGATCTGAGGGAAGACTCCAGCTGTGAAGAGAAGAGCAGAACCACAGCGAGCGTTGCCACTGTGGGCACTAAGGAAGTCTGAGAGTCTGTTTCCTGCTCAGAGAATCCACAAGTGGGCATTTCCATGTAAAGTGCATCTAAAAACCAAGGCTTCACACCATGCTCAGTTGCCTAGAACTACAGATTGGAAAGTTAAAGGCTGTGCATAGCCACCAGTAAAATAAAAGTTTCTATGCATAACAGAAGAAATACTTGACCACTGTACAGTATTTGTAGGAGAAATAACCTGCAATCCCATTCAAACTGCAGAAGGAGGAAAGCCATTAAAAACAAATCACTTCATAGTGTTTATGCTTATGTTGTGCATAAATGTCTTGCTCTCTATAAAGTTTGACTCTGATGAGAAGGAAAGCTGTGGGAGAAATGATTATGTGCTTATTTTCAGAGAAATGATCCATCAGTTTCTGATGAAAACAACACAGAAGCGTGCTTGAAAGATACCAGCTCTGACATCAGCTCACTGCACTCATTTTGTTCTACAAATATATAAGATTTGAGATAAATCTGAAAGTGCTTTAATCTCTTAGCAAAGTGAACAAACTCAGTTGTGGAATGGTAAGTGTGATACTGAAAACTCAACAAGCTACAGAACGGCATCCTTTTGTGGCAATATTTGGGTTTATGTTTTGTTTAGGGTGCAGTCACTGAAGAATCTGATCTATCACAGCATAGGATCTCTCATCCTCTATGAAGCAGTCTGATGTGCATTGATGGTGAGAGAGAAGCCGGCAAGCTGCTGATTCTCTCTCTTCACTCTCTCCCCACTGTCTAAAACACATAATAGCAAAAAAACCCAACATAAGCCCCAAAACTAAACAAAACATGGATGTAGTTCTACATTTAACTTAAATAAGGATTTGTTTAAAACCTTACAAGCCGTCATATCCACCAGCACTAAAAAGCCTAAAGCAGAAAACACATAAAAAAGAAATCATAACTTACATCCAGGTACAAAAGGATACTGCTATGCATGTGCAATTCACTAACGCTTATTCAAATAACTTCTGAAAACACTGCCCCACATTCCACTGTGAATCCCAGCATAAAGAGTAAAAAGGTTACTTCATATATATCTCAATAATCTCACCTAGTTGGGCTTGAAGAGAATAAGGTATCTTCTAGGTATCTTGGACAGAATATCCAAAATTTAAATCCATACAGGGTCATTAGGCATCTTGGAAAATTCTAACTTTTTCCCTCTTCATCTTTAGTATTTTGTGTACAGTAAATTGTGAAGATCTCATCCTTCCTAGTGCTGAGATCTTGGTCTTCTAGTTAATGCCCTGCAGATTTGGTAGACTGGGAGATAAGTCCCCAGCTTCTTGTGGGGTGTATCACTGTTCCCACTGCTATGAGGATACTCACTGTGTACATAAATGGTCTTCTGTGTTGTAGCAGGGAATCTGAATAGCTCAGTACTCAGACCATTTATTTCCTTTCAGAATCCGTACAGCTGAATTATATGGCACAGAACAAATCTTTTATATTTAAATAGACTAAACAGGGAATGCCACAGTGGTATGGTGAAATGAATTAGTTTTTGTAATAGGAACGTTGTTTGTTACAACTGTTTCAATAGAAAGATAACTGGATGAGCTTGCATGTGATTAATTCCTTTTCATTGTGGAAAAGCCTAGTGTATCAATTGATAATGTATTTTACTTTGCCTTTATATAATGAGCTTGAGTTTTCTTTAGTTGAATCCCTAAACAGCAGGGGAACTCAGTTCAGCTGAACTGGCTGTGCTGAGTCATAACAATTCAAAAGTTGAGCAGGCAGAAATCTAATTACCCCCTGGCCCTCGCCATAGATCAAGTCTCTCTGGGCAAAGGTTGGTGGGTATGACTAAATGATGGCAGAAATCTTATCCAGTCAGATCCTTCTAGCTAGTTACTGCTCTGGGGATCAAGTAATGGTCCCAAACTCCAGTTTTCACATTGTGTCCTGCAATTTCAAAGTAACTAGATGTAATCTGAACAAGTATCCTTTTTACATTGTGGCATCATGCAAATTATGTCTGCTTTATCCAAGAAATTTTCATCCAAGAGGAATCATGTACTTTATCAAATTGGTGTGGCTGCATCATCAAGGGCCATGTAGCTAACATGCAAGGCAAATTACATCAATGGAACAGTTCACTGTAAGCCAAATACTTCAAAGTGCTCCTGCCTGCCTGTGGGTGTTCAACAGGTGGGATCCGGCTTGTTTGCAGAAATCCTCTCTCCTCCCTCTTCAACACTGAGCACCAGACCTGGCATGCAACCCAGCACTTACAGCAAGACTGATGTACTCCCAGTGGCTTCCTTGTGGTCTGGACGCTTCTATAAGCAAAAACCTAAGAAAAAGTATCACTGACCTTGAGAAACTTCAGACCCTGTGGCTGACAGGTCGGGAAGATGTGGACTAAGAGGCAGCTCTGAATAGAGACTAGGAATAGAATCAAGTAAAGCACCCTCTGAACTATCTTTATTATGTTGGCCTACTCAAGAAGACATGTGGTTGTTTCTAAAGGTGGGACTCTTGGGTCCCATCACTCAGCCCAGCAGCCTGGATGCTGCCTCTGTCACATGAAAGAGCAGAGTGGAGCACCAGCAGCTATGGAGAATGCCCTGGTGTAGTGGGAGAGGTCTGTACAGTACATCTTTGCAGTCCTCACTTAGGCAGGAGTGAACCCACTCGACTCATGCTCCAAGCTAGCATAGAGACATGGTGTTACATCTCAGCGGAATTTAGTAATACAGGCCTATTTCATTAGCCCAGGCTTCCAGACAGGTCGGAACACCAGACAAGTTCTCTCATACCCACTCACACAAGAACAAGTACACATACTCCAGTCACATCAAACATGAGGAAAACGCTAACTCCTGCTGAAAAAGGACCTTGAGCCAACCCACTTATTTACCACAGAAATTAATGGTAGCTTTCTGGGCATCTGGGGTTTCACTAGGAGTCTGACTCAAGAAGTAGCCAATAACTGCTCTTCACTTGGACATGTAATGACAAGAGATCATGATAAAATGATATAAACATCTTCAGGAGAGGAGCTGAAGGTGTTGCTTACTAACTTTGTCTGCAAAGTGTTTTTGTGCTTATATTGAAGATACACAGGTGTATGGAAACAGTAGAATATTAACAAGATCATAATTGAAACTTAATGGCTTCATGAAGCTCAGTGCAGAAGAGTAATTTTTGTGACTGAAATTTTAGATGACACAAAATGGAAGGATGTGAGGAAGAAAATAAAAACATAAGATTAAAAACTTCCTCCCACTTAGCTATCCTCTCAGATTCCTCTGTTTAACCTTAAATAGTTGATTAACTTCTTTCTCATGGGTCTCCTGGGACAAGTAAGGCTATAGGACAGATTTGGAGATTCTGATCAATCTGCATTGGGGGACCATCTGACCATCCTGATGTGGTCTGCTGAAGGTCTGAGAAGGTGTTAGGATCCTTGAGAGAAAAGCAGATAAACTTTTCAAATCTGAACTAGATCACTGAAATATAATGAGAAAAATGTCCCACCTCAGAGAAAGGTATTTTCCAATACTCCAGCAGTTTCTTACGATATCTATGATGTCTGGCATAGTACATAGATTGCTATGCTTCACTCCTAGAGGTCAGTGACCGTTAATTAAAATTTCACTGTACACCCACCTTTTGAAGGATGTGTCCTCAGCTTGCCATCTGGAAGGTTAATAACAGACAGATTTGCAGGCCGTGCTGCAATACTCAGACCCAAAGATGAATTTCAAACACTTCCGATTGCAACAGCTGTTCAGATCTGCATTTGGGATGGTTTGCAGAGAAAGGACCCCTTTTGAAATTTTGGGTTCAGTATCAAGCCTTTAACATGGACTGATTCCAGTGCTGGAGACGTGAATGTTGATGACTAATGCTGGGCACGTAAATAATAACCAAGGGTAATGTGAAAGGATAACAAGGGATTCTCTGTGGCCATCTGGATGGAGAGAGAAATTGAGTGTCCTGAATGGACACCACCCAAGGCTGCTCTGACAAGCAAACATCTTCAGCCAATATTTGCTACCATCTTCCATTACACGATGCTGAGCCTCAGGCTTGGAATTCAGGTACAAGTAATAACACAGGCAGGTTACAGCTTCTTTTTTAGCATCAGAGAGAGAAAGATTAGCAAAAGCTTCCTGGACAATGAACTTTTATAGCTTCTCTGTGACTCTTTGGAATGTTTTGGGGGAATTGCTAATGATACATTCACAGCTATGACACGGGAAATACATAACCCCTGGGATGGCGTTCACAAGCATGCTTAACCCAAACTCCTTCGATGGTTTCAGCTCTCTCTTTTCCAAAGAACATCCCACTTCATTATCTTTTAGCATTAAATAACCGGTGTTTGTTTGTGCCTGGCATTTGTAAAGGTCTCAGAACCAACAAATCCTGTGCTTTAGTATTGGTGTGTGGCTTTGGCTTCCTCTTATGTCCTCAGCTAATTTAACCTTTCTTGCATCCAAGCCATTGCCTAGAAGGTGCAGAGGAGCACAATGACATATAACCCAGGGATGCTGTTCATGCGTGGAAAATAATGTTGCATTCTGCACCCTATAACCCACGTAGGGCTGTAGTCTTTTACCACACACAGATCGTCAGCCCCTGAAGGGCAAAGATGCTCGATCAAGCTGAGCTGTCCCAGGTGTATGGAGTCTTGTTTCCTGGTAACATGTTGCAGCCCATATAATAGAAAACCAGCATCCAGAACTGTAAGCAGTGTCCCCCGGAGAGGAAGAATTTGCAGCTAAAGAGAAGGCTGTTATTTGGTATAATATTCTGGCACTGCTTAGCATTTTGATCTAGTTCTGTTTGGGAAGACATCTCATGATGGAGAATGTCTCACCTTATCAGAGATGGACAGCAGCTGCTGCACAGGAATGGGAGGTCTTTAGATGATCAGCTGCATTGGGAATAATTTGAAGAGATGAGAGTTAATCAGTTCAGGGTAAACCAAGGGATCTGATTAGCCAGAATACTAAAAGCCAATTACTTCCAGAACACAGCTAAATGGCTTTACAAAGCTAAGAAAAGACAGCATCTGATAGCTTTTCCAGCACATGAGCTCTGGCCACTAAAAAATTGACCTCTTCTTGCCCTCCCCCAGAAAATTTAGTTCTGGATGAGGGCAGATTTGGGAGGGGGTTTGCATGTTTTTTAAATAAATAATTTCTGGAGGGGCTTGTAAGATACCCAGCTACTCATGAGCAGGCTTTAATGGGGAGAAAAACTCATCACCATGAAGCAGGATTTTTTGAAGAACCACTGTTAGAAGCAAACTGATCTTCCTTGCAAAGTCAGGTTGTCCCTTCTTCAGGTGGAGTTTGCTCTCAGGCAATCTGGCCATCCTGGGAACAACACCAGGTCAGCCTCCTACCTGCTGGTCCCCTCTTCTCTGACAAGAAGAAGCCATCCTGTTTATAACTAAGAACCCGATGATTTCCTTCCCATGGGTTGCACATTAAAATATCAAAGAACTCTGATTGTGGTCTTAGCCCATAGCTGAAACATTAGGAAGTTCATTTCTGGAAATTCAAACACATTCTTTAGCTTGCATAACATTTATATAAAAACAAAAGGACACTCAAGGCAGGCAAAGCTAAGAATGTGAGCAAGAAGTGGACCATCTGTGGGCTGGTGTGTGGCCGCCTCTGTGGCTGCTAACACTCAATTCCAGCTGGACCTGTCAGCTCCTTCCTTGTAAGCATGCTGTCAGTGCAAATTGACAGGAATCCCTGGGATTCAAGCCTCAGAATGTATTCCCTTATGCAACGCTAATTGTTCACAACAGGACAGATATCGCAGGAGAAGATGTTTGACTAATTGCATATCAAATTGCACCCAAGCCAAAAACCAGTCACAGAGGAGGCAGTATGTAATTTCAGATAGGGTGAAATGGGATCACGTGTATGCCTGAACTCAGCCACATAGGTTCTGCTTAAATTCTCACCGTAAATATTCAGCAGAATTTGCAAGGCCATAAGGCAGTGCTCTGCGTGAATGTGAATTGCATCCATAGCATGTATGGGACTGTGTCTTGTATAATTCATGAGAATAGCCACACGGGGTCATACCAAAGGTTCATTCAGCTCAGCGTCCTGTCTCTGAATCCGAACAGTGAAAGATGTGTAGGAAAAAAGCATAAGAAATGCAATAAGCATAGCATGCTCCTTCCCCTGCTGTACCCTCTATACTGACAGTCACTAGTTCAGGGATTTCTGGAGGCTGTTCCTGCTTCCTAGAGCTTAATGGCCCATGAGAGACCTTCCTTCCCTGATTCTGTCTAATTGCTTCTTCAACCCATTCATACTTGTGCTATCCAAAACATCCTGTGGCAAGGAGGTGCACAATTTAATTATGTATTGTGTGCAGATGTTCTTCTTTTCATTTATTGTGATTAATAATTTCATGTGTTGCCTGCTAATTCCCGTGTAAAAGAAAGAGCAAACAATCTTTCCTTACTCATTTTTGCAGTTTTCACTTCCTCCTGTAGATTGCTGTATGTTATTTGGAGAAAATGAAAACTCAAACTGACTCATCTCAGATATTAAGGTGATAAGAGATCACATCTATTTGTTAACATCCAGCTGTATCTTTATAGTGGGTCTGTTCTGAATTCCAGGTACAAGAAATGGTCTCTCTGTAGTATTCAGGCTTTGAATACAAATTACAGCATGAACCTGCCTCCAGCGTTATTATCCATTGGGCTACTGGGATTTAGAAACTCTTTGTATCTTGTCTGGTTACTATGGCCATTCTCAAAGTCTGTTATTTCTATGCTTTGTACCAGATATGTAAGTATAAGGCTATGCTTTGGGTTGCCCTCAAAGGTATACAGCATTTCAATGAAAATCTCTCCATGTTCAGACACAGAGGTTTCAACAGACCCCCAGATGCAAAGACCAAAAAGAACCCCAAAACCATGGAAGAAAATCAACCCTGTCCCCCCCTTTCTCCCTGTCTTCACATGTAATATTGTGCAAAATGCTGCTATGAAGGTCTCCCTCTGCAACTGCTCCACCCATCACTGGATTCTCCATGTTATTCAAAGTCTCACATATATCTAGTCTCATTTTATCCCATGTACCCGTCTCCTAATAGTGTACCAGATGCATCCTTCTGATTGCTTGTCATGGGCAACAGTCATTTTTTCCTTCTCAAGGGAAAGCTGTATTCATACATCAATTCTCCGCCTTCATGCCAGAGACTCTCTCCCTTAATTCTTGTTTTCGAAGCCCCTCATACAAAATGCACAATGGGTATGGAATGCCAGAGAATCACAGCACCTGTATTTTGTATTCAGCCAGCACTAGCTTGAGTGGATGTGCAAAAGCACAAGCCTAGACTTTTGAGGTCCCCAGCCCTCAGCACCCTCATTGCTCTGTTTCTGCTACATACTTTTTTCCCCTTGCCATGTCTGACTATCACTGTTAAGATCTTAAAGGCAGGAAAGGAGTGATATTTACAGTGCTTTGTTTCCTATTGCCAGTGTCTGCGACAATTAACATGAAAATGCACCCTGTCAGTGGTTCACTTCAAGTGTGGAGCATTGCTGTTCCTGTCAAGGGGAAAGAACGTAGTGCAGTTCCGAAGAGCTTGGGTTTTTTAAGGCCCTTTTAAAAATTACATTTCCATAGACAACAGAATATTTAGTTGAGTTATTCTATGCAAACTGAATCAAATCTTCCTGTTGTTGCTCTCTGTGATCAATAAGAGGTGCATCATTTGAGAGGAGTATTTATAGTGCCCAGTGTGGAAGTTTGGTTTATAACATCGGTGTGAGCGAGGGGGTTCTGAAGAAACTACCAGACAATCGGTATGCAAGGATGACAGCCATAGGTAACAACAAGCTGCAGGTGACCATGGCTGCATAAGGAGCTTTAGCCCTTCTTGGCCAACCCGCTGTACCTACATGTTGCCCTCTACCTGAGATAATGGCATGGCTCCAAGCATACGGCAGGCCATAGCACAAGATGAGTATTAGCCAAAATCTGAGCAGAAGCTGGGTGACCAGTTGCACCTCCACAGCTCCCTTCCAACCGCCACCCTCCTGTGCAACTCTGTGCCTTGCTTTCACTCCTAAAGCACCTGAACTCAGCCCTCGTGCCCGCCGGCAAGGATGCTGGGACAAGGCACGATCCCAAAGTCCTCCCCGAGGGGTCATCCCCAAACAGCAGCTGCCCGCTCCAGAACAGCCGATAGCGGACACAGTCAGAAGAGAGAAAAACCGTTTTATTGAGAACATCAACTGCGGGGGGGGGCGGGCCCAGGGCTCACAGGGGTTCAGCCAGTACCAGGAAAACGGCACCTACAAGGACAGAGGCAGAGAGCGCTGCTGAATGCACAGCGGCAGGAAGAGGCAGGGTTTGGTTGCCCTCTCTTTGGGGAACACCGCTGACGAGGAATTGCTCCTAGCCCAGAAGAGAGCGAGCTACGGCTGGCACTGCCGAGGGGAGGGCTCTGGCGCCTTATCCCCACGGGGAATGCCCTTAGAGAGCTGTGCGCGCGCAGAGATGCACAGGGCCCCTGTGCCACGCAGCAGGGCTCGATGGGGAGCCCCTGGGGAGCGG
The DNA here is from genome assembly GCF_964188355.1 of Buteo buteo. NCBI lineage: Eukaryota > Metazoa > Chordata > Aves > Accipitriformes > Accipitridae > Buteo > Buteo buteo. The sequence continues at coordinate 7,757,230 of NC_134182.1, read as the reverse complement.
CCACGGGGTTCTTGCCAGACCCTGCGCAGCACCATCCCTCGCCGTGCCTTGCCAGCGGGTTGGCCTGACTTAGAGCAGTGCTGAGAGTTGGGAAAGATGGGCAGCAGAGCCTGGTACACACCTGGGCTTCCTGACCTGCCGGACCTTCCTGCATCTCTTCCGTTTGCGATCCCCCGATCCCTTTTCTCTCTTCCTCCTCTTGTTTTCGGCACAGCCTTCATCTCCCCAGGCCTGTGTCCTCCTTCGGTTTCTTCTCTTTTCCTCGTCCCGGGGAGAGCCTGCAAACCTTTCCATCCCACGGTGTGCTTAGATAGGTAAGGCCACGATGCAGCGGGGACAGTTCTGATTTTAAGCCAAAAAGTGACTCGTTTTACCTTCTTTCCTCTGAAAGGCTGCCCAGTTGCTGCGGGCGTAGCAGGGGCTCTGCCGTGCTCTCGAGGGTGGCTGCAGGCAAAGCTGGAGGTGCCTAAACCAGAAATGTCGGAGTGAAGGGGTGGCAAGGGACGGCCTGGAGTAGTAAGGCACTGCTTGCCAAATTGCCACCTTAGCTCTCCGGGGAAGATGCTGCTTTGCATCGTCCACGTTTCGCACAGTCCCCCCGCCCCAAAACAGACTTGATGAAACTGTGATGAAGTAGGATCTGAGCAAAAGCCCTCTCAAGTTGGCAGCTACTCCCCGCTGTCTTTTTGTAGGTATTTGGTTGGATTAAGCCCATGCCTAACGCATTTGAGAAAGGACCTTTCCAGTTTTCCGCACAACGTACGATTCCGCGGGGGAGGAGGAGGAGGAACCCCAAACGCACAAGCCGTCGGCTGGCCGGAGGAGGCCCAGCAGCTACTTGGCCTCCTCAGAAACTACCCTCCTACCCGAGAGACGCTGTCACGGTGCTTGTGGAGCGGAGCTGACATACCTCTGTCGTTTGGGACTGCGCCACCGTGTCTCCCCCAGCTCCTTTGAGGACGTCCAGAGAGGGGGATGCGTGCAGAATGGCTTCTGCCTGGTGGCCCTGGTCTGCTCTGCCTGCAGGGCCACTTTGCTCTTCCAAAGGCAGCTCTAGAAAGCAAAACCATGTGCAGCAGTGACGCCTTGGAAGTAAGGCACGGAAGTAAAGCAAAAGCCACCCCAAGCCCTACACCGGTTTTCTTCTTGCCGTTGAGGTTTCTGGTATCCCGAGCCCCAGCCTGGGACAGCCCTCAGTTCCTCCTCATACCTGTGGCTCCGTCCGTGGGGGCTGGCGACTCCCCGGCTGATGGAGGGGAGCGGCCAGCCACCTCCTCCCCAACGATGTCGCCGCAATTTTCAATCATAAACTCCACCAGCGTGTTCACCTGCACACACCACGCCCTTGGTCTCAACCCAGCTGCCTGAAGTTGTCCCAAGCAGCCTTTCCCACTCGCGCCCCTTGCCTCTGCACAGACGGCTGTGGCTGTGGGGCTGCCTTTGCGGGCAGCCGCCCCACCGGCATTTGCTCAAGGGAGGAGGCAGCCAGGGACCTCTGCGCAGCCAAGCTCTGATGGGCCGGCAAGGCTGCAGCCGGCTTGCCAACACAGCGCACCTTCTCGGTCACCTCCAGCATGGCCTGGAGCGGGAGCAGGTCCTCGTCGGGTGGGCTCAGCAGGTTTGGCCCGAGGCAGATGGCCAGGTTGCTGGCGGTCATCCTGCTGGTGGCTGCGTTGTGGCCGACGTGCTGGAGCAGCGAGAGCAGCCGCTCGAGGAGGAGGAGGTTGGCTGCAGGCAACTTCTCGGCCACCCTGAGGGAACGGGAGCTCGACGTGAATAGAGCAGACGTTGCCCACAGCCGTCCCCGAAGCTTGCCCAAGGCAGGGGGGAGCCGGCGGCTCCAGGTGCTCTCAGCCAGCGGTCGGTGCTCCTGCACCTCAGGAAGGACGCACGGCGTTGCTTCCCAGCTCCTGATTGCACCCAAGCCCAGGCAAGGGAAGGCTCCCTCTCCACGCCCTTTCCCCGAAATCTAAGCCCACCCCAGCAACAGCAAGCTGCCAGAAGACGCAGCTTTGGAAGGAGACCGTCCCTTTGCAGGCAAGTCTCTCCCCGTCCCTGCTCAACAGGCGGGCTGCTGCCCGCACTTACGCTTTCAGCTCGCAGAGCTTCTCCTCCTTGCCGGTCCTCTCCATGGCTTGCATCCAGTCCTCGTAGAGGCTGTTGACGAGCAGCTTGTCGGGGATGCTTCGGAGGAAGTCCTGCAATGCCAAGGGCTCCGGGTGAGCCTTTGAAGTTGCCAGGCCGGCCAGGAGCTCCTCCAGCCGCAGGTCAGAAGCGCTCACCTTCAAGACGGCGGCCAGCAGGAGCGCAGGCTGGCTTCCCAGGTCGACGCGTGCGCCGCGGTCCAGGGCCTCCCGCAGCTCCCGAAGTTCGGTCCCGCCGGCGGCTCTGCGGAATATCCCCTCCGTCGAGGGTCCTTCCCGGCGCAGGACAGCCAGCAGCTCCTGCGGGAGAGGCAGGAGGACAGTTGCTTGGCCGAGGAGCTGCCTTCCGCCAGCGGTGGCCAGAGCACTGCCCCAGAGCGGGCTCCTCGCTGGGGGTGAAGAGCCCAAGCCGCCATCCCCGCAGCTCCTGGGGACGCCCTGTGGAGCAGCCGGAGGGAGGGCTCCCACCGCCTGCCTCTAGGGAGCATCTGGAGGGCTGGGGACCCCCCCGGCCAGGCTGGCTTACCTGGATGGGCCGGGGCAGGGAGCCGTCCTCCCCGCAGAGGGCTGCCAGGGGCTGGCCAAAGAGCGCCCTGCTGCAGCCGGAGCCCGCCTGCCCTGGCGCCTGGGCAGCGGCCGGGGTCCTCCGACGAGCAAAGGGCCAGGGCAGCCCCCTCCTCTTCCTCCTCCTGCTGCTGCTGCTCCCTCCTGCTGCAAAGGAAAGCCGAGCAAGAGCCCGTCAGCGGAGACCGCCGGGCCAGTGCTCCCGGGGCCTGCCCTGCCCGCAGCGTGGTGCTGAGCGGTGCAGCAGGACGGGCAGGGAGCCAGCAGCTGGAACTCTGAGCTCCGGCTCAGCAGCTCCAGTCGGGAGGCTCCTGAGAGCCGGCACGCCACCAGGAGAGGAGAGCCTGGCCCAGCCCTCGCCCTGTCCTCCTCCAAGCTGTGGGCAGCAGCAGAGGCTCCGTGTCCCCGCAGAACCACGTCCAGCGGCCGCTGCCCAGCGGGTGTCTGACGTCCTTCTTCCTCCTGGAGGTGACGTCCGTCCTTCCTCCTGGAGGTGACGTCCTTCCTCCTGGAGGTGACGTCCTTCCTCCTGGAGGTGACGTCCTTCCTCCTGGAGGTGACGTCCGTCCTTCCTCCTGGAGGTGACGTCCTTCCTCCTGGAGGTGACGTCCTTCCTTCCTCCTGGAGGTGACGTCCTTCCTCCTGGAGGTGACGTCCTTCCTCCTGGAGGTGACGTCCTTCCTTCCTCCTGGAGGTGACGTCCTTCCTCCTGGAGGTGACGTCCTTCCTCCTGGAGGTGACGTCCTTCCTTCCTCCTGGAGGTGACGTCCTTCCTCCTGGAGGTGACGTCCTTCCTCCTGGAGGTGACGTCCGTCCTTCCTCCTGGAGGTGACGTCCTTCCTCCTGGAGGTGACGTCCTTCCTCCTGGAGGTGACGTCCGTCCTTCCTCCTGGAGGTGACGTCCGTCCTCCTGGAGGTGACGTCCTGCCTCGGGCTGCCCAACCTGCATGGCGACACTCGAGGGACAAGTGAGCACAGCTCCAGCGCTTGCAGGAGCTCACCGTTCTTCCCGAAACTCACCCGGTGCGTGGCAAAGTCCCCCTCTGCTGCTCGGCGGGACCGTCGGAGGCCCTTGCTTGGGACCAGCCTGCAAGAACCAGGCTGCGCTCAGAGAGCAGCCCCGCGGCGCAACGGGCCGCCGGCCCGGCGAGCTGCCAGCCGGCACCGGCAGCCTGAGCGCGGCAGAGCCGGGACCCTCTGCCCTCCCGGGCTCTCTGCCCCGCGGGGCAGGTTTCCCCCCAGCACCGCCGGCCAGGATGTGCCGGCATTCCCGGCGGCTCCCCAGCCCTCTCCGCTCCCCGAGCGGCACCACCCTTCCCTCCATCCCTCACCCCACTGGCCGCACGTGCCAGAGGCGGGCGAAAGGCGGCCCTTCTCACCTCGGCCTGGCCCTCCACCATCCTCTCCAGGCTCCCGGCGCTGAACGTCCTCCGCTGGGCAAGAGAGAAGGAGCGGAGGCAGGTGAGCAGCGATGCCTCTGCCGCTCGCTCGGCTGGAGGACCAGGGCTCGGGGGCAGAGCCCAGACCGGGCAGGCACTCACGGCGTGGCGGCGGCCCAGCTCCTTCTCCAGGAGCCTGACGGACGGGACAGCCGTCCCCCGGGCTCTCTTGGCTCCCTCGGGTGTCCTGTGCGCCGGGAAGGGGCAGGGAGAGAGCTGGCTGAGCCCCGAGCCGCCTCTTCTCCCTCGTGCGGCAAGAGCTGCCGGCAGCCGCGGGGGCACCTCTCCCCAGCTGGGGAGCTGCGTTCCCCCGTCCGGCTGCACCTGCAGCATCCCCGCGGCTTACCCCAGCAGCGTGCCCACCCACAGCTCCTTCAGCGCCCGGGAGCTGCAGAAAGAGAGGAGAACCAGCGTCAGGCCCCGCTGCCCCCCAGCCCGTGGGCAGAGGCGGGCGCCTGCGCAGCCCTGCCGCGTGGGGCAGGACGCCGGAGCGGGACGAAGCCCCGCGGGGCAGGAAGGACGCCGGAGCGGGACGAAGCCCCCTGGGGCAGGACGGAGGAGGCGCTGCCCGAGCCCTGGCTCCCCGTGTCCTGCCAGAGCAGCTGCTCTCGCCCTCCCCTTCTGGGGACCCAAAGGGGATGCGGGACCTGCCCACGCCCCCATCCCTCCCTGCCGGCGTGCTGCTCGCTCCCTGCCCAGGCTCTGCACGCAGGGCAGAGGCCGTTCTCACGATGGCGCGGGTGTGCTTGGGAACGTCTCCCGCCCGGCCGTGGCACTCACGGGAAAGTGGCGACGCAGGAGCCGCTGGGCCAGACGAGGAGGATGGAGGTCCCGTCCTCATCGCCGCCTTCCTCCTCTTCCTCGTCCCCCGCCGCCTCCTTTCCGCCGCTCAGCACCCACAGCTGGTCCAGGGCCAGGCGGAGCTGTGGGCGCAGGCTGGTGCCGCGGCTGCAGAGAGCAGAGAGGAGAGGCAGGCGGTGAGCTGGAGGTGGCCTCCTGGGGGTCCCCCCGGGCAGAGCCCTGTCCCCCGCCTGCCCTTGGGACGGACGGACGGACGGACGGACGGACAGCGATGGGCGCCTCCAGCACCCACCAAGGGGCCGGGGCCTGGGGCTGGGGCCGGGGTGTCCCTGCCCCGGGGCCAGGGCCAGGGCCAGGGCTGGGGGAAAGGCAGCTGGGCTCCGAGGGTCTTACTGCAACTTGGCGATCACCAGTTCCTCCTGGAGGAGGAGAAGGCGTCTCTCGCTCCTCTTGCGGCCCCGGGTCAGCCGCACGTCCGTGCTCAGCACCGGCTCGGCGTCGGTGAGAGCCTCCCTGCAGAGCAGAGAGCGGCGGGCATGAGAAAGGCCGCCGCCGCCGCCGCTGCCGCGGGTCCCGGCCGTGCCCCCGAGGCACAGGGAGAGCCCACCTGGAGCCGCAGCAGCAGTTGGCCTGGCCCATCCTGCCCGGGAGAGGAGGACCCTCGCCGTGGACCGAGGACGCGGGCCAGTCGGCGACAGCGGGGATGGGAGGCGAGGTGCCGGTGCCGGCGAGGTGCTGCTCGGCCAGATCCTGCCTCCTCCCAGCGCTCCTGCGTGCCAGCACAGCTCCGTGCTGCTGTCTCTGGCGGCCGTGGGCTCCAACTGACCAACGTTCCGAGCCCAACGACCAACATTCTGAGCCCAACGACCAACATTCTAAGCCCAACAACCAACATTCTAAGCCCAACGACCAACATTCTAAGCCCAACGACCAACATTCTAAGCCCAACGGAAAGTGGGAGGGGCACCGGGGGGAGAGTTCTTTCCAATATGGCCGCCTCTGCCTGGCACTGGGGACCCCCGGGCGGGCTGGACGGACCCAGCAGAGGGGAAGGACCGTCTCCCTCCACCTCTTGCCAACGCTTTGCCTCCTGCAGCCCAGGAGGCAGGGAGCCGCCTTTGCCCCAGGGGCACTTTTCTGGCTCGAAGTCGCTCCACTTGGCGTCCACCATCACCCCAGGTGTCTGCACGGCTGCTTTCCAGCTGGGTGTCCCCCAGCATTTACTGGCGCAAGGGCTTCTTCGTCCCCAGGTCTCCAGGACTTTGCTCTTCCCCTTGGGGAACTACAGGAGGTTCCCGTCAGCCCCTTTCTCCAGCCGCTCCAGATCCCCCGGCTTGACAGCAGGACCCTCCGGCGCAGGAGCCTCTCCTCCCGCTTCTGTGCCACCTGCAAGCTGCCGGAGGGTCCGCTCTGCCCCATCTCCCAGATCCCAGTGCGTGTGAACAGGTCCCCCATAGTGCAGCCCAGGGGGGGCCTAGGACATCCCTTGTCACAGCAGGGTCAGAAATTTAGGGGGAAAACCCACGTGGGGTTTTTGCATTATTTATACACAGCGCTTCCCCTTTGTTGTTCCTGCAAGCTATTAAAAGGTGTTCAAAATAGGTCTCATTCCTCATTTGAATGTCACAGCTCTTCACGGTGCTGATGTCATGTGCAACTCAGGTTCTACTCTCGCACAGAGCGTTCGGTAGTATGTAGCCTAGATTATTAGGGAGAAGATCGCAGATTACTGCATTAGTCGTGCTAACACCAATGGCAGGAGGTTGCATCTAGCTCTTGAGCCAAAGGGTAAAAATCCAAGGTGTCTATTGAACTCAGTGGGCTATTGATCAGCAGATTGAGCTCTCCCTGTTCAGAAAAGAAAAGGTACGAGAGAAAGGCGTCTTCTACCTTGACTGCTACAATGCGGGTTTTTGTAGGTATGAAGATAAATTATCTTCCATCTATCCATGCCCCTCCCGCCACCCCCTTCCAAAAAAGAAAGGACTAGAGAAAAAAGATGCAACTTGTAGAGCAATGGGGCTTGTAACAGCCACGTAAATTCCTCTAGAGCATTCCCATTCAATGAGCCACTTTGCCTGACGTTCTGCCTCTACTTGGTACCAGCAGAAGACTCGGTACCTGTGCCATGCTACGGAAGACGTAGAATTTCTCGCTGATCCAGAGCTCTCCACCTACAGCCAAAACTGCGGCGAAGCTTTCCTCCACCTCACCCGCTCCCTGGTGCCTCTTCCCCAGGGAAAGTCTTTCCTCTGTCACTCTGTGCTCATAGCTGGTCACAGGCAGTGCAAGCCCCAAGCCCCAGCCACCGTCCCAGGCCACCAACCCCCTTTAGCCATCAGCAAGATCTCAAACTCCTTTGCAGCTGCAGGAGAAGGCTTCTTCATAGACATGGATGCACATGGCACAGGCTGTTCCAGAATAGCCACAGCTGTTCAAAGCTTTCCACCTCCTGGATTGGTGGTTTTCAGGAGCAGCTCCTGGGTGCTGTGGCAGTACATTCCCCCCCCCCCAGCCCCCATCCTGCCATCAGGAAGCAAAACTTCCCCAGGAAGGGAGAAGGGGAAGGAAACCCTGGAGGCTGCAGGTTGAAATTTGAACTGGCCGATGGAGATGTGCCAGGTACACCGAGGTGACCCTCCTGGCCAACAGAATTAAAAGACCACAGGTCAGATTCGACAGGGGTATGAACGGGGTCCTGTCGGATGACACGTGGGAATCAGTCCTCCTGGGAGCAGCGGGTCTGCAGTCGGGGACTCCCCCTCGGGTCGGGGCACTGCCCGAGGTAACTCCTCGAGGGAGAGAGCCCTCAGCTTTTAGGGGAGTGACATGCCCGTTTTGAGCCATCACTTTAAATCTCGGGGATTCTTAAGTCGGTCATGTAGCATTAATTCTCTTTACATCATTGAGCCTGTGATTTATAAAATGTTACCGGACTTCTAGCTAACTTTTGCAGAAGAATAAATCTGAGTTTTAACACCTGTAGGCTTTGGTTAGTCGTGCATCCGTAACACTTTAAATTGGCGTAGTCGGCAGGATGGTGTTAATAGAGGAATTATTACGGAGGCACGGCTGCAACCCTTCTCCCCCAGGTCTGGACTGGGCGAAGGAGAAGTGGTCCGACCCGGCAGTGGTCGTGGAGAGAGTAGAACTGTGCCGCGGAACTCGTCGAGACGGCAAAGGCAGCGTGTGTGCCCTCCTGGGTGCCTGCTTGATTCAAGCAGAGAACGGAAAGCGCGATTCCGCTAAAAGGCAAGGGGAAATAGATTGTCTGACGGTGGAATTGGAGGAAAGGGACGTGCGGCCCCTTATTGAAGCAGAAGGGCACGCGGGTCCGCACGGTGGGAGCCCCCGGGGTGCTGTTTGCATGGCCCCTTGGTCGGGACCCGAGCTGGGCGAGTTGCAAGCTAAGTTTTCGTGCAAGCCGGGCGAAAGCGAGACTGAGTATTTGTGGCGAGTTTCTCTAATGGGGGAGGATCGGATACTGGGGAGCGATGCTGAAGCGAGAGGTTCCTGGGGCCCGGGAGCGTTTCCGAGTGCCGGACCGGCAGGTGATCAGTGGATAACGTCCCGAGCAGCCTCCTGGGCTGGGGCTGTGAAGCCCAGGGAGGGAGGAGAATCTGTCCCTAGCCGGGAACAGGGACCGTCGCAGTTACCGGAGGGCCGCAGGCAGGTTGCCCACCCGGCGGGGAGCGGTCTCGAACTGGCGGCCGTCGGGCCGGAACTCCGATCCCGGAAGGGACGCTCTCTGCCGGAAGGCCCCGGCACTGGGCGCAGCCCGGGCCGTGGTGCAGGGGCAGTCCGCCGGCGGCGGCCGGGGGGGGATTGCTGGAGGGGCAGGCTGGAGACCGGAGGGAAGGGGGCAAAGCTGGAGACCGGAGGGAAGGGGGGAAAGCTGGAGACCCGAGGGAAGGGGGGAAAGCTGGAGACCGGAGGGAAGGGGGGAAAGCTGGAGACCCGAGGGAAGGGGGCAAAGCTGGAGACCGGAGGGAAGGGGGCAAAGCTGGAGACCGGAGGGCCGCAGCAGCAAGCCCGCCCCCTCGGGAGGAGAAACGGGACCCTTTCGCGGCACTGCCGGAGGAGCGGGAAGGGCTAAAACACGAGAAGCTGCGGTTTGGGGTTCAGGCCGCCCAGTCCGCATGGGGAATAGCTGCCGGTGGTCTGCTGATAAGGAGCCTTACATACACGTTTCTGTGGGTCCAGGATGGAAGAGCTTAGAATTCTTCATCGATACAGGAGCCCAAATTAGTGTTTTAAACGATCGGCAAGCTAGTGAGCTGGGAATTAAGCGATCCAGAAAGGCTATAAACGTTAGAGGAGTAAGAGGGGCGACAGGAAAATGGCCCATAGCTCGAACCCAGCTTGGGTTACCAGGGCAGAAGACAATGACAGCTGTGGAAGTGGCGTTAAGCCCCTGTGAGGGAAATATACTGGGATTTGATGTGCTGGCAGGCAGACAATGGGACCGACCCAATGGTAGGGTGTGGGGCTTCAGGGGCAGGGGGGCAGAGGCTGTTGATGTGAGAAACTTAGAGGTTGCTCCTGCACTACCACAGTCTAAGGTAACCCGTGTCCCTGAAGACCACTTCCAGCTGCGGCCAAACGGGGCATTTCAGAATTTAATAATGATCTGGAGAAAAGAGAGATCGTCAGGTACACACATTCTCCTTATAATTCTCCTGTTTGGCCAGTCCGTAAATGAGATGGAAGGTGGCGACTAACAGTTGCTTACAAGAGATTGGACAGTAATACCCCACCATTAACTTCTGCCGCCCCAAGTATTACCTCAGGGATTGCCCAACCTCTCTATGACTTGCTCCAAAAAACCTGAAAGTGAGATTGGACTTTGCAACATACGGAAGCTCTTAACACTCTGAAAGATGAGCTTAAGGCTTGCCAGAGACTAGGTCCATTGCACCCACGAGATCCCTTAAGGGTGGAATGGGGATGTGCTGACCATGCCTCATACTGTGGTGTGTTTCAAAAGGGGCCACAGGGCCCAGCCAGGCCCTTATTATTCTCTTCCACTGCATTTAAAGAGACGGAGCGAGGATATTGAGATTGGGAGAAGGGGACTCTTTCCCTCACTAGAGCAGCTAAAGAGGCTGAAAAGCTGCCTACTTCACGGGATGTTATAGTACAGGGTCCTTTCCCACTCTTAAATGCAATCCTCGGTGGGTCACCTCCTCCAGAGGGAGTAGCCCAAAAGGCCACAGTTAGGAAATGGTATGCATACCTCGAAGGGATAAGCCAGTTGCTCCCACTAAAGGAGGGTCCGACTAAGGTTTTCAAACTACAGCAACCTGTAAACCCTGACCCAACCTTGCTGGGTCAACCGTATAAACCTTCTCCGATTGAGGAGGCACCCGAATTTGTGGCAGGCTTGGGTGTGCAGGGAGTGTAGTTCACGGATGCATCTGCCTGTCGAGTGGGATCGAAACGGCAGTATAAAGCAGTGGCATTGGAGATTGGTACTGGGAAGACAGTCAAAGAAGAGGGGGAAGGTGGTGCACAAGTAGGAGAACTACAGGCTTTGTTACTGGCCGTAGAGAATGGTGCTCCCATCGTCTGTACTGACTCTTAGGCAACCTTTAAGGGTGCTACAGAGTGTCAGTGGGAATCTACTAAGTGGGAAGTAGGTCATGCGAAAGTGTGGAGGACAGAGGACTGGCAACGTCTCCTGGCAAGAGGGAGATGCCGACCTTTAAAGGTGGGATGGGTGAAGGAAGGAACATGCTTGGGATGGAACCCCAGCTGCGAAATGGAATCGGCAGGTGGACCACCTGCCCCAAATCAGGACGGTCACCGGTGAGAAGGAAGGTTTGGATAGACTAGCAGAATGGTTGCATACCAAAGCAAGCCGCTCAGGGAAAGCAGATCTCTCTTATGAATGCCGATCTCGGGGCTGGCCAGTGTCTATGAAAACCCGTGAAGCAATTCTGACAGCTCGCCCACAATGCCGAATAAGGCTTAAAGCTAATCACCCAAACCAAGCTGCGGCCCAGCATATCAGACAAGGCAAGGCTCTTGGGAGCACGTGGCAGGTTGATTACATTGGTCTTCTGAGACCATCTCATGGGAGTGGAAAGACTCACCACATCAGTGCCCGGTGGATAATACCGGACTTCTAACCCTGTGACCCGGTTTTAAGACCGAGGCCTAGTTTGTGCTTTTATACAGGACCATGAAGGAACGAGTCATTCCAGTCCTTTTGCTGACAGTGATGACGGTGACAGGCGTGGATGGTGAAGATCTGGATGATAACGTCGTGGCAGAATGATGGACGTTAATATATCCCGAGTCCCTGAGCTCGCCTGAGAGCAATGTGACAATTATAGTTGGAGGTTCAGATTGGATGGGGGAGGAGGTTGTACTCATGTTGTTTATAGTTGGTCACCAGGTGCAGCAAATGCTGGTTCAGTATGAAACACCAGACGTGACTATATCCTCCAACTGACCCACGGGATCACGGGGTGGAGTTGGAATGGTACTACACTATGCCCTGAAATTCCGTGGGGGCAACTGTGTGTGGTACTCGAGGAACATCGATAGAGCACCCTAGAACTGAGTTTACAGCTATCAACCTTAGCCAACGCTACATCAACCAATTTGGGGACTCTCAAACAATCAGTTATAACGTATCGGTAAAATGACTATCAAAAATTGGGCAGTATTGGATTAGATGCCAAAGAAAGAGAAGGGTATATGTAAAGTTTTGAACACCTCAGTGGACACCTGCTGTGTTCACTCCAAATGTGTCAATGTGGCCTCAAGCCTAAATCAACGAGAGAATACAGCAAGAGACTCAGAGGCAATTGCTTCTGCACCAGGGACCAACTGGTTGGGAAAACTTTTGATGTGTTCAGATCTTCTTTCACGGGGCAGGCAACTAGCCCTCTCTAATCTTTAATAATGCTTGTAGTTATGATTACTGTAATCTAGACCAGAAGGGAACAAGGACCCACAAGGAGCATCAAACTCACCAAACTGCACCCCCTTTTATCTTTGGAGGCAAGAGGTGACTGTACCACCACTCCAGAGAAACCAGTTGAATCATGACTGTGGTCAAGGGGTGGATTGTGGCAGTACATTCCCCCCCCCAGCCCCCACCCCCCAGCCCCCATCCTGCCAGCAGGAAACAAAACTTCTCTGGGAAGGGAGAAGGGGAAGGAATCCTGTGACCAGCTATGAGCACAGAGTGACAGAGGAAAGACTTTCCCTGGGGAAGAGGCACCAGGGAGCGGGTGAGGTGGAGGAAAGCTTCGCCGCAGTTTTGGCTGTAGGTGGAGAGCTCTGGATCAGCGAGAAATTCTACGTCTTCCGTAGCATGGCACAGGTACCGAGTCTTCTGCTGGTACCAAGTAGAGGCAGAATGTCAGGCAAAGTGGCTCATTGAATGGGAATGATCTAGAGCAATTTACGTGGCTGTTACAAGCCCCAAAGTTGCATCTTTTTTCTCTAGTCCTTTCTTTTTTGGAAGGGGGTGGCGGGAGGGGCATGGATAGATGGAAGATAATTCATCTTCATACCTACAAAAACCCGCATTGTAGCAGTCAAGGTAGAAGACGCCTTTCTCTCGTACCTTTTCTTTTCTGAACAGGGAGAGCTCAATCTGCTGATCAATAGCCCACTGAGTTCAATAGACACCTTGGATTTTTACCCTTTGGCTCAAGAGCTAGATGCAACCTCCTGCCATTGGTGTTAGCACGACTAATGCAGTAATCTGCGATCTTCTCCCTAATAATCTAGGCTACATACTACCGAACGCTCTGTGCGAGAGTAGAACCTGAGTTGCACATGACATCAGCACCGTGAAGAGCTGTGACATTCAAATGAGGAATGAGACCTATTTTGAACACCTTTTAATAGCTTGCAGGAACAACAAAGGGGAAGCGCTGTGTATAAATAATGCAAAAACCCCACGTGGGTTTTCCCCCTAAATTTCTGACCCTGCTGTGACAAGGGATGTCCTAGGCCCCCCCTGGGCTGCACTATGGGGGACCTGTTCACACGCACTGGGATCTGGGAGATGGGGCAGAGCGGACCCTCCGGCAGCTTGCAGGTGGCACAGAAGCGGGAGGAGAGGCTCCTGCGCCGGAGGGTCCTGCTGTCAAGCCGGGGGATCTGGAGCGGCTGGAGAAAGGGGCTGACGGGAACCTCCTGTAGTTCCCCAAGGGGAAGAGCAAAGTCCTGGAGACCTGGGGACGAAGAAGCCCTTGCGCCAGTAAATGCTGGGGGACACCCAGCTGGAAAGCAGCCGTGCAGACACCTGGGGTGATGGTGGACGCCAAGTGGAGCGACTTCGAGCCAGAAAAGTGCCCCTGGGGCAAAGGCGGCTCCCTGCCTCCTGGGCTGCAGGAGGCAAAGCGTTGGCAAGAGGTGGAGGGAGACGGTCCTTCCCCTCTGCTGGGTCCGTCCAGCCCGCCCGGGGGTCCCCAGTGCCAGGCAGAGGCGGCCATATTGGAAAGAACTCTCCCCCCGGTGCCCCTCCCACTTTCCGTTGGGCTTAGAATGTTGGTCGTTGGGCTTAGAATGTTGGTCGTTGGGCTTAGAATGTTGGTTGTTGGGCTTAGAATGTTGGTCGTTGGGCTCAGAATGTTGGTCGTTGGGCTCGGAACGTTGGTCAGTTGGAGCCCACGGCCGCCAGAGACAGCAGCACGGAGCTGTGCTGGCACGCAGGAGCGCTGGGAGGAGGCAGGATCTGGCCGAGCAGCACCTCGCCGGCACCGGCACCTCGCCTCCCATCCCCGCTGTCGCCGACTGGCCCGCGTCCTCGGTCCACGGCGAGGGTCCTCCTCTCCCGGGCAGGATGGGCCAGGCCAACTGCTGCTGCGGCTCCAGGTGGGCTCTCCCTGTGCCTCGGGGGCACGGCCGGGACCCGCGGCAGCGGCGGCGGCGGCGGCCTTTCTCATGCCCGCCGCTCTCTGCTCTGCAGGGAGGCTCTCACCGACGCCGAGCCGGTGCTGAGCACGGACGTGCGGCTGACCCGGGGCCGCAAGAGGAGCGAGAGACGCCTTCTCCTCCTCCAGGAGGAACTGGTGATCGCCAAGTTGCAGTAAGACCCTCGGAGCCCAGCTGCCTTTCCCCCAGCCCTGGCCCTGGCCCTGGCCCCGGGGCAGGGACACCCCGGCCCCAGCCCCAGGCCCCGGCCCCTTGGTGGGTGCTGGAGGCGCCCATCGCTGTCCGTCCGTCCGTCCGTCCGTCCGTCCCAAGGGCAGGCGGGGGACAGGGCTCTGCCCGGGGGGACCCCCAGGAGGCCACCTCCAGCTCACCGCCTGCCTCTCCTCTCTGCTCTCTGCAGCCGCGGCACCAGCCTGCGCCCACAGCTCCGCCTGGCCCTGGACCAGCTGTGGGTGCTGAGCGGCGGAAAGGAGGCGGCGGGGGACGAGGAAGAGGAGGAAGGCGGCGATGAGGACGGGACCTCCATCCTCCTCGTCTGGCCCAGCGGCTCCTGCGTCGCCACTTTCCCGTGAGTGCCACGGCCGGGCGGGAGACGTTCCCAAGCACGCCCGCGCCATCGTGAGAACGGCCTCTGCCCTGCGTGCAGAGCCTGGGCAGGGAGCGAGCAGCACGCCGGCAGGGAGGGATGGGGGCGTGGGCAGGTCCCGCATCCCCTTTGGGTCCCCAGAAGGGGAGGGCGAGAGCAGCTGCTCTGGCAGGACACGGGGAGCCAGGGCTCGGGCAGCGCCTCCTCCGTCCTGCCCCAGGGGGCTTCGTCCCGCTCCGGCGTCCTTCCTGCCCCGCGGGGCTTCGTCCCGCTCCGGCGTCCTGCCCCACGGGGCTTCGTCCTGCTCCGTCCTGCCCCACGGGGCTTCGTCCCGCTCCGGCGTCCTTCCTTCCCCACGGGGCTTCGTCCCGCTCCGGCGTCCTTCCTGCCCCGCGGGGCTTCGTCCCGCTCCGTCCTGCCTCACGGGGCTTCGTCCCGCTCCGGCATCCTTCCTGCCCCGCGGGGCTTCGTCCCGCTCCGTCCTGCCCCGCGGGGCTTCGTCCCGCTCCGGCGTCCTTCCTGCCCCGCGGGGCTTCGTCCCGCTCCGGCGTCCTGCCCCACGCGGCAGGGCTGCGCAGGCGCCCGCCTCTGCCCACGGGCTGGGGGGCAGCGGGGCCTGACGCTGGTTCTCCTCTCTTTCTGCAGCTCCCGGGCGCTGAAGGAGCTGTGGGTGGGCACGCTGCTGGGGTAAGCCGCGGGGATGCTGCAGGTGCAGCCGGACGGGGGAACGCAGCTCCCCAGCTGGGGAGAGGTGCCCCCGCGGCTGCCGGCAGCTCTTGCCGCACGAGGGAGAAGAGGCGGCTCGGGGCTCAGCCAGCTCTCTCCCTGCCCCTTCCCGGCGCACAGGACACCCGAGGGAGCCAAGAGAGCCCGGGGGACGGCTGTCCCGTCCGTCAGGCTCCTGGAGAAGGAGCTGGGCCGCCGCCACGCCGTGAGTGCCTGCCCGGTCTGGGCTCTGCCCCCGAGCCCTGGTCCTCCAGCCGAGCGAGCGGCAGAGGCATCGCTGCTCACCTGCCTCCGCTCCTTCTCTCTTGCCCAGCGGAGGACGTTCAGCGCCGGGAGCCTGGAGAGGATGGTGGAGGGCCAGGCCGAGGTGAGAAGGGCCGCCTTTCGCCCGCCTCTGGCACGTGCGGCCAGTGGGGTGAGGGATGGAGGGAAGGGTGGTGCCGCTCGGGGAGCGGAGAGGGCTGGGGAGCCGCCGGGAATGCCGGCACATCCTGGCCGGCGGTGCTGGGGGGAAACCTGCCCCGCGGGGCAGAGAGCCCGGGAGGGCAGAGGGTCCCGGCTCTGCCGCGCTCAGGCTGCCGGTGCCGGCTGGCAGCTCGCCGGGCCGGCGGCCCGTTGCGCCGCGGGGCTGCTCTCTGAGCGCAGCCTGGTTCTTGCAGGCTGGTCCCAAGCAAGGGCCTCCGACGGTCCCGCCGAGCAGCGGAGGGGGACTTTGCCACGCACCGGGTGAGTTTCGGGAAGAACGGTGAGCTCCTGCAAGCGCTGGAGCTGTGCTCACTTGTCCCTCGAGTGTCGCCATGCAGGTTGGGCAGCCCGAGGCAGGACGTCACCTCCAGGAGGACGGACGTCACCTCCAGGAGGAAGGACGGACGTCACCTCCAGGAGGAAGGAAGGACGTCACCTCCAGGAGGAAGGACGTCACCTCCAGGAGGAAGGACGGACGTCACCTCCAGGAGGAAGGACGTCACCTCCAGGAGGAAGGACGTCACCTCCAGGAGGAAGGAAGGACGTCACCTCCAGGAGGAAGGACGTCACCTCCAGGAGGAAGGACGGACGTCACCTCCAGGAGGAGGGACGTCACCTCCAGGAGGAAGGACGGACGTCACCTCCAGGAGGAAGGATGTCACCTCCAGGAGGAAGGACGTCACCTCCAGGAGGAAGGAAGAACGTCACCTCCAGGAGGAAGGACGTCACCTCCAGGAGGAAGGAAGGACGTCACCTCCAGGAGGAAGAACGTCACCTCCAGGAGGAAGGACGTCACCTCCAGGAGGAAGGACGTCACCTCCAGGAGGAAGGACGGACGTCACCTCCAGGAGGAAGAAGGACGTCAGACACCCGCTGGGCAGCGGCCGCTGGACGTGGTTCTGCGGGGACACGGAGCCTCTGCTGCTGCCCACAGCTTGGAGGAGGACAGGGCGAGGGCTGGGCCAGGCTCTCCTCTCCTGGTGGCGTGCCGGCTCTCAGGAGCCTCCCGACTGGAGCTGCTGAGCCGGAGCTCAGAGTTCCAGCTGCTGGCTCCCTGCCCGTCCTGCTGCACCGCTCAGCACCACGCTGCGGGCAGGGCAGGCCCCGGGAGCACTGGCCCGGCGGTCTCCGCTGACGGGCTCTTGCTCGGCTTTCCTTTGCAGCAGGAGGGAGCAGCAGCAGCAGGAGGAGGAAGAGGAGGGGGCTGCCCTGGCCCTTTGCTCGTCGGAGGACCCCGGCCGCTGCCCAGGCGCCAGGGCAGGCGGGCTCCGGCTGCAGCAGGGCGCTCTTTGGCCAGCCCCTGGCAGCCCTCTGCGGGGAGGACGGCTCCCTGCCCCGGCCCATCCAGGTAAGCCAGCCTGGCCGGGGGGGTCCCCAGCCCTCCAGATGCTCCCTAGAGGCAGGCGGTGGGAGCCCTCCCTCCGGCTGCTCCACAGGGCGTCCCCAGGAGCTGCGGGGATGGCGGCTTGGGCTCTTCACCCCCAGCGAGGAGCCCGCTCTGGGGCAGTGCTCTGGCCACCGCTGGCGGAAGGCAGCTCCTCGGCCAAGCAACTGTCCTCCTGCCTCTCCCGCAGGAGCTGCTGGCTGTCCTGCGCCGGGAAGGACCCTCGACGGAGGGGATATTCCGCAGAGCCGCCGGCGGGACCGAACTTCGGGAGCTGCGGGAGGCCCTGGACCGCGGCGCACGCGTCGACCTGGGAAGCCAGCCTGCGCTCCTGCTGGCCGCCGTCTTGAAGGTGAGCGCTTCTGACCTGCGGCTGGAGGAGCTCCTGGCCGGCCTGGCAACTTCAAAGGCTCACCCGGAGCCCTTGGCATTGCAGGACTTCCTCCGAAGCATCCCCGACAAGCTGCTCGTCAACAGCCTCTACGAGGACTGGATGCAAGCCATGGAGAGGACCGGCAAGGAGGAGAAGCTCTGCGAGCTGAAAGCGTAAGTGCGGGCAGCAGCCCGCCTGTTGAGCAGGGACGGGGAGAGACTTGCCTGCAAAGGGACGGTCTCCTTCCAAAGCTGCGTCTTCTGGCAGCTTGCTGTTGCTGGGGTGGGCTTAGATTTCGGGGAAAGGGCGTGGAGAGGGAGCCTTCCCTTGCCTGGGCTTGGGTGCAATCAGGAGCTGGGAAGCAACGCCGTGCGTCCTTCCTGAGGTGCAGGAGCACCGACCGCTGGCTGAGAGCACCTGGAGCCGCCGGCTCCCCCCTGCCTTGGGCAAGCTTCGGGGACGGCTGTGGGCAACGTCTGCTCTATTCACGGCGAGCTCCCGTTCCCTCAGGGTGGCCGAGAAGTTGCCTGCAGCCAACCTCCTCCTCCTCGAGCGGCTGCTCTCGCTGCTCCAGCACGTCGGCCACAACGCAGCCACCAGCAGGATGACCGCCAGCAACCTGGCCATCTGCCTCGGGCCAAACCTGCTGAGCCCACCCGACGAGGACCTGCTCCCGCTCCAGGCCATGCTGGAGGTGACCGAGAAGGTGCGCTGTGTTGGCAAGCCGGCTGCAGCCTTGCCGGCCCATCAGAGCTTGGCTGCGCAGAGGTCCCTGGCTGCCTCCTCCCTTGAGCAAATGCCGGTGGGGCGGCTGCCCGCAAAGGCAGCCCCACAGCCACAGCCGTCTGTGCAGAGGCAAGGGGCGCGAGTGGGAAAGGCTGCTTGGGACAACTTCAGGCAGCTGGGTTGAGACCAAGGGCTTGGTGTGTGCAGGTGAACACGCTGGTGGAGTTTATGATTGAAAATTGCGGCGACATCGTTGGGGAGGAGGTGGCTGGCCGCTCCCCTCCATCAGCCGGGGAGTCGCCAGCCCCCACGGACGGAGCCACAGGTATGAGGAGGAACTGAGGGCTGTCCCAGGCTGGGGCTCGGGATACCAGAAACCTCAACGGCAAGAAGAAAACCGGTGTAGGGCTTGGGGTGGCTTTTGCTTTACTTCCGTGCCTTACTTCCAAGGCGTCACTGCTGCACATGGTTTTGCTTTCTAGAGCTGCCTTTGGAAGAGCAAAGTGGCCCTGCAGGCAGAGCAGACCAGGGCCACCAGGCAGAAGCCATTCTGCACGCATCCCCCTCTCTGGACGTCCTCAAAGGAGCTGGGGGAGACACGGTGGCGCAGTCCCAAACGACAGAGGTATGTCAGCTCCGCTCCACAAGCACCGTGACAGCGTCTCTCGGGTAGGAGGGTAGTTTCTGAGGAGGCCAAGTAGCTGCTGGGCCTCCTCCGGCCAGCCGATGGCTTGTGCGTTTGGGGTTCCTCCTCCTCCTCCCCCGCGGAATCGTACGTTGTGCGGAAAACTGGAAAGGTCCTTTCTCAAATGCGTTAGGCATGGGCTTAATCCAACCAAATACCTACAAAAAGACAGCGGGGAGTAGCTGCCAACTTGAGAGGGCTTTTGCTCAGATCCTACTTCATCACAGTTTCATCAAGTCTGTTTTGGGGCGGGGGGACTGTGCGAAACGTGGACGATGCAAAGCAGCATCTTCCCCGGAGAGCTAAGGTGGCAATTTGGCAAGCAGTGCCTTACTACTCCAGGCCGTCCCTTGCCACCCCTTCACTCCGACATTTCTGGTTTAGGCACCTCCAGCTTTGCCTGCAGCCACCCTCGAGAGCACGGCAGAGCCCCTGCTACGCCCGCAGCAACTGGGCAGCCTTTCAGAGGAAAGAAGGTAAAACGAGTCACTTTTTGGCTTAAAATCAGAACTGTCCCCGCTGCATCGTGGCCTTACCTATCTAAGCACACCGTGGGATGGAAAGGTTTGCAGGCTCTCCCCGGGACGAGGAAAAGAGAAGAAACCGAAGGAGGACACAGGCCTGGGGAGATGAAGGCTGTGCCGAAAACAAGAGGAGGAAGAGAGAAAAGGGATCGGGGGATCGCAAACGGAAGAGATGCAGGAAGGTCCGGCAGGTCAGGAAGCCCAGGTGTGTACCAGGCTCTGCTGCCCATCTTTCCCAACTCTCAGCACTGCTCTAAGTCAGGCCAACCCGCTGGCAAGGCACGGCGAGGGATGGTGCTGCGCAGGGTCTGGCAAGAACCCCGTGGCCGCTCCCCAGGGGCTCCCCATCGAGCCCTGCTGCGTGGCACAGGGGCCCTGTGCATCTCTGCGCGCGCACAGCTCTCTAAGGGCATTCCCCGTGGGGATAAGGCGCCAGAGCCCTCCCCTCGGCAGTGCCAGCCGTAGCTCGCTCTCTTCTGGGCTAGGAGCAATTCCTCGTCAGCGGTGTTCCCCAAAGAGAGGGCAACCAAACCCTGCCTCTTCCTGCCGCTGTGCATTCAGCAGCGCTCTCTGCCTCTGTCCTTGTAGGTGCCGTTTTCCTGGTACTGGCTGAACCCCTGTGAGCCCTGGGCCCGCCCCCCCCCGCAGTTGATGTTCTCAATAAAACGGTTTTTCTCTCTTCTGACTGTGTCCGCTATCGGCTGTTCTGGAGCGGGCAGCTGCTGTTTGGGGATGACCCCTCGGGGAGGACTTTGGGATCGTGCCTTGTCCCAGCATCCTTGCCGGCGGGCACGAGGGCTGAGTTCAGGTGCTTTAGGAGTGAAAGCAAGGCACAGAGTTGCACAGGAGGGTGGCGGTTGTAAGGGAGCTGTGGAGGTCGTGCAAGCCCTCTGCTCAAGCAGGCTCCCCTAGAGCAGGTTGCCCAGGACCCCGTCCTGGTGCGTTTGGGCTATCATCTCCCTTAGAGCAGGTTGCCCAGGACCCCGTCCTGGTGCGTTTGGGCTATCATCTCCCTTAGAGCAGGTTGCCCAGGACCCCGTCCTGGTGCGTTTGGGCTATCATCTCCCTTAGAGCAGGTTGCCCAGGACCCCGTCCTGGTGCGTTTGGGCTATCATCTCCCTTAGAGCAGGTTGCCCAGGACCCCGTCCTGGTGCGTTTGGGCTATCATCTCCCTTAGAGCAGGTTGCCCAGGACCCCGTCCTGGTGCGTTTGGGCTATCATCTCCCTTAGAGCAGGTTGCCCAGGACCCCGTCCTGGTGCGTTTGGGCTATCATCTCCCTTAGAGCAGCCCCAGGAGCTCCGAGCGAGGGCCAGACGTAGGCAGACACGGTGGCCAGGAAGGGCTGAAGGTCCTTATGCAGCCACCGTCACCTGCAGCTTGCTGCTCCCTGCGGCCGTCACCCTTGCACAGCGAGTGCCGGGCAGTTTCTGCAGAATCCCCTCACTCGTGGCAACGGTATAAACCCAAGCGCCGTGCTGGGCGGTAGGAATGCGTCAGCTCGCCCCAAAAAGCTTTGGAAGCTGGACTGCTGAGGCTTTTGTGCGCCCATGTGGACATGTGGGAATCAGTCCTCCTGGGAGCAGCGGGTCTGCAGTCGGGGACTCCCCCTCGGGTCGGGGCACTGCCCGAGGTAACTCCTCGAGGGAGAGAGCCCTCAGCTTTTAGGGGAGTGACATGCCCGTTTTGAGCCATCACTTTAAATCTCGGGGATTCTTAAGTCGGTCATGTAGCATTAATTCTCTTTACATCATTGAGCCTGTGATTTATAAAATGTTACCGGACTTCTAGCTAACTTTTGCAGAAGAATAAATCTGAGTTTTAACACCTGTAGGCTTTGGTTAGTCGTGCATCCGTAACACTTTAAATTGGCGTAGTCGGCAGGATGGTGTTAATAGAGGAATTATTACGGAGGCACGGCTGCAACCCTTCTCCCCCAGGTCTGGACTGGGCGAAGGAGAAGTGGTCCGACCCGGCAGTGGTCGTGGAGAGAGTAGAACTGTGCCGCGGAACTCGTCGAGACGGCAAAGGCAGCGTGTGTGCCCTCCTGGGTGCCTGCTTGATTCAAGCAGAGAACGGAAAGCGCGATTCCGCTAAAAGGCAAGGGGAAATAGATTGTCTGACGGTGGAATTGGAGGAAAGGGACGTGCGGCCCCTTATTGAAGCAGAAGGGCACGCGGGTCCGCACGGTGGGAGCCCCCGGGGTGCTGTTTGCATGGCCCCTTGGTCGGGACCCGAGCTGGGCGAGTTGCAAGCTAAGTTTTCGTGCAAGCCGGGCGAAAGCGAGACTGAGTATTTGTGGCGAGTTTCTCTAATGGGGGAGGATCGGATACTGGGGAGCGATGCTGAAGCGAGAGGTTCCTGGGGCCCGGGAGCGTTTCCGAGTGCCGGACCGGCAGGTGATCAGTGGATAACGTCCCGAGCAGCCTCCTGGGCTGGGGCTGTGAAGCCCAGGGAGGGAGGAGAATCTGTCCCTAGCCGGGAACAGGGACCGTCGCAGTTACCGGAGGGCCGCAGGCAGGTTGCCCACCCGGCGGGGAGCGGTCTCGAACTGGCGGCCGTCGGGCCGGAACTCCGATCCCGGAAGGGACGCTCTCTGCCGGAAGGCCCCGGCACTGGGCGCAGCCCGGGCCGTGGTGCAGGGGCAGTCCGCCGGCGGCGGCCGGGGGGGGATTGCTGGAGGGGCAGGCTGGAGACCGGAGGGAAGGGGGCAAAGCTGGAGACCGGAGGGAAGGGGGGAAAGCTGGAGACCCGAGGGAAGGGGGGAAAGCTGGAGACCGGAGGGAAGGGGGGAAAGCTGGAGACCCGAGGGAAGGGGGCAAAGCTGGAGACCGGAGGGAAGGGGGCAAAGCTGGAGACCGGAGGGCCGCAGCAGCAAGCCCGCCCCCTCGGGAGGAGAAACGGGACCCTTTCGCGGCACTGCCGGAGGAGCGGGAAGGGCTAAAACACGAGAAGCTGCGGTTTGGGGTTCAGGCCGCCCAGTCCGCATGGGGAATAGCTGCCGGTGGTCTGCTGATAAGGAGCCTTACATACACGTTTCTGTGGGTCCAGGATGGAAGAGCTTAGAATTCTTCATCGATACAGGAGCCCAAATTAGTGTTTTAAACGATCGGCAAGCTAGTGAGCTGGGAATTAAGCGATCCAGAAAGGCTATAAACGTTAGAGGAGTAAGAGGGGCGACAGGAAAATGGCCCATAGCTCGAACCCAGCTTGGGTTACCAGGGCAGAAGACAATGACAGCTGTGGAAGTGGCGTTAAGGCCCTGTGAGGGAAATATACTGGGATTTGATGTGCTGGCAGGCAGACAATGGGACCGACCCAATGGTAGGGTGTGGGGCTTCAGGGGCAGGGGGGCAGAGGCTGTTGATGTGAGAAACTTAGAGGTTGCTCCTGCACTACCACAGTCTAAGGTAACCCGTGTCCCTGAAGACCACTTCCAGCTGCGGCCAAACGGGGCATTTCAGAATTTAATAATGATCTGGAGAAAAGAGAGATCGTCAGGTACACACATTCTCCTTATAATTCTCCTGTTTGGCCAGTCCGTAAATGAGATGGAAGGTGGCGACTAAGAGTTGATTACAAGAGATTGGACAGTAATACCCCACCATTAACTTCTGCCGCCCCAAGTATTACCTCAGGGATTGCCCAACCTCTCTATGACTTGCTCCAAAAAACCTGAAAGTGAGATTGGACTTTGCAACATACGGAAGCTCTTAACACTCTGAAAGATGAGCTTAAGGCTTGCCAGAGACTAGGTCCATTGCACCCACGAGATCCCTTAAGGGTGGAATGGGGATGTGCTGACCATGCCTCATACTGTGGTGTGTTTCAAAAGGGGCCACAGGGCCCAGCCAGGCCCTTATTATTCTCTTCCACTGCATTTAAAGAGACGGAGCGAGGATATTGAGATTGGGAGAAGGGGACTCTTTCCCTCACTAGAGCAGCTAAAGAGGCTGAAAAGCTGCCTACTTCACGGGATGTTATAGTACAGGGTCCTTTCCCACTCTTAAATGCAATCCTCGGTGGGTCACCTCCTCCAGAGGGAGTAGCCCAAAAGGCCACAGTTAGGAAATGGTATGCATACCTCGAAGGGATAAGCCAGTTGCTCCCACTAAAGGAGGGTCCGACTAAGGTTTTCAAACTACAGCAACCTGTAAACCCTGACCCAACCTTGCTGGGTCAACCGTATAAACCTTCTCCGATTGAGGAGGCACCCGAATTTGTGGCAGGCTTGGGTGTGCAGGGAGTGTAGTTCACGGATGCATCTGCCTGTCGAGTGGGATCGAAACGGCAGTATAAAGCAGTGGCATTGGAGATTGGTACTGGGAAGACAGTCAAAGAAGAGGGGGAAGGTGGTGCACAAGTAGGAGAACTACAGGCTTTATTACTGGCCGTAGAGAATGGTGCTCCCATCGTCTGTACTGACTCTTAGGCAACCTTTAAGGGTGCTACAGAGTGTCAGTGGGAATCTACTAAGTGGGAAGTAGGTCATGCGAAAGTGTGGAGGACAGAGGACTGGCAACGTCTCCTGGCAAGAGGGAGATGCCGACCTTTAAAGGTGGGATGGGTGAAGGAAGGAACATGCTTGGGATGGAACCCCAGCTGCGAAATGGAATCGGCAGGTGGACCACCTGGCCCAAATCAGGACGGTCACCGGTGAGAAGGAAGGTTTGGATAGACTAGCAGAATGGTTGCATATCAAAGCAAGCCGCTCAGGGAAAGCAGATCTCTCTTATGAATGCCGATCTCGGGGCCGATCTCAGTGTCTATGAAAACCCGTGAAGCAATTCTTACAGCTCGCCCACAATGCCGAATAAGGCTTAAAGCTAATCACCCAAACCAAGCTGCGGCCCAGCATATCAGACAAGGCAAGGCTCTTGGGAGCACGTGGCAGGTTGATTACATTGGTCTTCTGAGACCATCTCATGGGAGTGGAAAGACTCACCACATCAGTGCCTGGTGGATAATACCGGACTTCTAACCCTGTGACCCGGTTTTAAGACCGAGGCCTAGTTTGTGCTTTTATACAGGACCATGAAGGAACGAGTCATTCCAGTCCTTTTGCTGACAGTGATGACGGTGACAGGCGTGGATGGTGAAGATCTGGATGATAACGTCGTGGCAGAATGCTGGACGTTAATATATCCCGAGTCCCTGAGCTCGCCTGAGAGCAATGTGACAATTATAGTTGGAGGTTCAGATTGGATGGGGGAGGAGGTTGTACTCATGTTGTTTATAGTTGGTCACCAGGTGCAGCAAATGCTGGTTCAGTATGAAACACCAGACGTGACTATATCCTCCAACTGACCCATGGGATCACGGGGTGGAGTTGGAATGGTACTACACTATGCCCTGAAATTCCGTGGGGGCAACTGTGTGTGGTACTCGAGGAACATCGATAGAGCACCCTAGAACTGAGTTTACAGCTATCAACCTTAGCCAACGCTACATCAACCAATTTGGGGACTCTCAAACAATCGGTTATAACGTATCGGTAAAATGACTATCAAAAATTGGGCAGTATTGGATTAGACGCCAAAGAAAGAGAAGGGTATATGTAACGTTTTGAACACCTCAGTGGACACCTGCTGTGTTCACTCCAAATGTGTCAATGTGGCCTCAAGCCTAAATCAACGAGAGAATACAGCAAGAGACTCAGAGGCAATTGCTTCTGCACCAGGGACCAACTGGTTGGGAAAACTTTTGATGTGTTCAGATCTTCTTTCACGGGGCAGGCAACTAGCCCTCTCTAATCTTTAATAATGCTTGTAGTTATGATTACTGTAATCTAGACCAGAAGGGAACAAGGACCCACACGGAGCATTAAACTCACCAAACTGCACCCCCTTTTATCTTTGGAGGCAAGAGGTGACTGTACCACCACTCCAGAGAAACCAGTTGAATCATGACTGTGGTCAAGGGGTGGATTGTGGCAGTACATTCCCCCCCCCAGCCCCCACCCCCCAGCCCCCATCCTGCCAGCAGGAAACAAAACTTCTCTGGGAAGGGAGAAGGGGAAGGAATCCTGTGACCAGCTATGAGCACAGAGTGACAGAGGAAAGACTTTCCCTGGGGAAGAGGCACCAGGGAGCGGGTGAGGTGGAGGAAAGCTTCGCCGCAGTTTTGGCTGTAGGTGGAGAGCTCTGGATCAGCGAGAAATTCTACGTCTTCCGTAGCATGGCACAGGTACCGAGTCTTCTGCTGGTACCAAGTAGAGGCAGAACGTCAGGCAAAGTGGCTCATTGAATGGGAATGATCTAGAGGAATTTACGTGGCTGTTACAAGCCCCAAAGTTGCATCTTTTTTCTCTAGTCCTTTCTTTTTTGGAAGGGGGTGGCGGGAGGGGCATGGATAGATGGAAGATAATTTATCTTCATACCTACAAAAACCCGCATTGTAGCAGTCAAGGTAGAAGACGCCTTTCTCTCGTACCTTTTCTTTTCTGAACAGGGAGAGCTCAATCTGCTGATCAATAGCCCACTGAGTTCAATAGACACCTTGGATTTTTACCCTTTGGCTCAAGAGCTAGATGCAACCTCCTGCCATTGGTGTTAGCACGACTAATGCAGTAATCTGCGATCTTCTCCCTAATAATCTAGGCTACATACTACCGAACGCTCTGTGCGAGAGTAGAACCTGAGTTGCACATGACATCAGCAGTGTGAAGAGCTGTGACATTCAAATGAGGAATGAGACCTATTTTGAACACCTTTTAATAGCTTGCAGGAACAACAAAGGGGAAGCGCTGTGTATAAATAATGCAAAAACCCCACGTGGGTTTTCCCCCTAAATTTCTGACCCTGCTGTGACAAGGGATGTCCTAGGCCCCCCCTGGGCTGCACTATGGGGGACCTGTTCACACGCACTGGGATCTGGGAGATGGGGCAGAGCGGACCCTCCGGCAGCTTGCAGGTGGCACAGAAGCGGGAGGAGAGGCTCCTGCGCCGGAGGGTCCTGCTGTCAAGCCGGGGGATCTGGAGCGGCTGGAGAAAGGGGCTGACGGGAACCTCCTGTAGTTCCCCAAGGGGAAGAGCAAAGTCCTGGAGACCTGGGGACGAAGAAGCCCTTGCGCCAGTAAATGCTGGGGGACACCCAGCTGGAAAGCAGCCGTGCAGACACCTGGGGTGATGGTGGACGCCAAGTGGAGCGACTTCGAGCCAGAAAAGTGCCCCTGGGGCAAAGGCGGCTCCCTGCCTCCTGGGCTGCAGGAGGCAAAGCGTTGGCAAGAGGTGGAGGGAGACGGTCCTTCCCCTCTGCTGGGTCCGTCCAGCCCGCCCGGGGGTCCCCAGTGCCAGGCAGAGGCGGCCATATTGGAAAGAACTCTCCCCCCGGTGCCCCTCCCACTTTCCGTTGGGCTTAGAATGTTGGTCGTTGGGCTTAGAATGTTGGTCGTTGGGCTTAGAATGTTGGTCGTTGGGCTTAGAATGTTGGTCGTTGGGCTTAGAATGTTGGTTGTTGGGCTTAGAATGTTGGTCGTTGGGCTCAGAATGTTGGTCGTTGGGCTCGGAACGTTGGTCAGTTGGAGCCCACGGCCGCCAGAGACAGCAGCACGGAGCTGTGCTGGCACGCAGGAGCGCTGGGAGGAGGCAGGATCTGGCCGAGCAGCACCTCGCCGGCACCGGCACCTCGCCTCCCATCCCCGCTGTCGCCAACTGGCCCGCGTCCTCGGTCCACGGCGAGGGTCCTCCTCTCCCGGGCAGGATGGGCCAGGCCAACTGCTGCTGCGGCTCCAGGTGGGCTCTCCCTGTGCCTCGGGGGCACGGCCGGGACCCGCGGCAGCGGCGGCGGCGGCGGCCTTTCTCATGCCCGCCGCTCTCTGCTCTGCAGGGAGGCTCTCACCGACGCCGAGCCGGTGCTGAGCACGGACGTGCGGCTGACCCGGGGCCGCAAGAGGAGCGAGAGACGCCTTCTCCTCCTCCAGGAGGAACTGGTGATCGCCAAGTTGCAGTAAGACCCTCGGAGCCCAGCTGCCTTTCCCCCAGCCCTGGCCCTGGCCCTGGCCCCGGGGCAGGGACACCCCGGCCCCAGCCCCAGGCCCCGGCCCCTTGGTGGGTGCTGGAGGCGCCCATCGCTGTCCGTCCGTCCGTCCGTCCGTCCGTCCCAAGGGCAGGCGGGGGACAGGGCTCTGCCCGGGGGGACCCCCAGGAGGCCACCTCCAGCTCACCGCCTGCCTCTCCTCTCTGCTCTCTGCAGCCGCGGCACCAGCCTGCGCCCACAGCTCCGCCTGGCCCTGGACCAGCTGTGGGTGCTGAGCGGCGGAAAGGAGGCGGCGGGGGACGAGGAAGAGGAGGAAGGCGGCGATGAGGACGGGACCTCCATCCTCCTCGTCTGGCCCAGCGGCTCCTGCGTCGCCACTTTCCCGTGAGTGCCACGGCCGGGCGGGAGACGTTCCCAAGCACGCCCGCGCCATCGTGAGAACGGCCTCTGCCCTGCGTGCAGAGCCTGGGCAGGGAGCGAGCAGCACGCCGGCAGGGAGGGATGGGGGCGTGGGCAGGTCCCGCATCCCCTTTGGGTCCCCAGAAGGGGAGGGCGAGAGCAGCTGCTCTGGCAGGACACGGGGAGCCAGGGCTCGGGCAGCGCCTCCTCCGTCCTGCCCCAGGGGGCTTCGTCCCGCTCCGGCGTCCTTCCTGCCCCGCGGGGCTTCGTCCCGCTCCGGCGTCCTTCCTGCCCCGCGGGGCTTCGTCCTGCTCCGTCCTGCCCCGCGGGGCTTCGTCCCGCTCCGGCGTCCTTCCTTCCCCGCGGGGCTTCGTCCCGCTCCGGCGTCCTTCCTGCCCCGCGGGGCTTCGTCCCGCTCCGGCGTCCTTCCTGCCCCGCGGGGCTTCGTCCCGCTCCGGCGTCCTGCCCCACGCGGCAGGGCTGCGCAGGCGCCCGCCTCTGCCCACGGGCTGGGGGGCAGCGGGGCCTGACGCTGGTTCTCCTCTCTTTCTGCAGCTCCCGGGCGCTGAAGGAGCTGTGGGTGGGCACGCTGCTGGGGTAAGCCGCGGGGATGCTGCAGGTGCAGCCGGACGGGGGAACGCAGCTCCCCAGCTGGGGAGAGGTGCCCCCGCGGCTGCCGGCAGCTCTTGCCGCACGAGGGAGAAGAGGCGGCTCGGGGCTCAGCCAGCTCTCTCCCTGCCCCTTCCCGGCGCACAGGACACCCGAGGGAGCCAAGAGAGCCCGGGGGACGGCTGTCCCGTCCGTCAGGCTCCTGGAGAAGGAGCTGGGCCGCCGCCACGCCGTGAGTGCCTGCCCGGTCTGGGCTCTGCCCCCGAGCCCTGGTCCTCCAGCCGAGCGAGCGGCAGAGGCATCGCTGCTCACCTGCCTCCGCTCCTTCTCTCTTGCCCAGCGGAGGACGTTCAGCGCCGGGAGCCTGGAGAGGATGGTGGAGGGCCAGGCCGAGGTGAGAAGGGCCGCCTTTCGCCCGCCTCTGGCACGTGCGGCCAGTGGGGTGAGGGATGGAGGGAAGGGTGGTGCCGCTCGGGGAGCGGAGAGGGCTGGGGAGCCGCCGGGAATGCCGGCACATCCTGGCCGGCGGTGCTGGGGGGAAACCTGCCCCGCGGGGCAGAGAGCCCGGGAGGGCAGAGGGTCCCGGCTCTGCCGCGCTCAGGCTGCCGGTGCCGGCTGGCAGCTCGCCGGGCCGGCGGCCCGTTGCGCCGCGGGGCTGCTCTCTGAGCGCAGCCTGGTTCTTGCAGGCTGGTCCCAAGCAAGGGCCTCCGACGGTCCCGCCGAGCAGCGGAGGGGGACTTTGCCACGCACCGGGTGAGTTTCGGGAAGAACGGTGAGCTCCTGCAAGCGCTGGAGCTGTGCTCACTTGTCCCTCGAGTGTCGCCATGCAGGTTGGGCAGCCCGAGGCAGGACGTCACGTCCAGGAGGAAGGACGGACGTCACCTCCAGGAGGAAGGACGTCACCTCCAGGAGGAAGGACGTCACCTCCAGGAGGAAGGACGGCACCTCCAGGAGGAAGAACGTCACCTCCAGGAGGAAGGACGTCACCTCCAGGAGGAAGGACGGACGTCACCTCCAGGAGGAAGAACGTCACCTCCAGGAGGAAGGACGTCACCTCCAGGAGGAAGGACGGACGTCACCTCCAGGAGGAAGGACGTCACCTCCAGGAGGAAGGACGTCACCTCCAGGAGGAAGGACGGACGTCACCTCCAGGAGGAAGGACGTCACCTCCAGGAGGAAGGACGGACGTCACCTCCAGGAGGAAGAAGGACGTCAGACACCCGCTGGGCAGCGGCCGCTGGACGTGGTTCTGCGGGGACACGGAGCCTCTGCTGCTGCCCACAGCTTGGAGGAGGACAGGGCGAGGGCTGGGCCAGGCTCTCCTCTCCTGGTGGCGTGCCGGCTCTCAGGAGCCTCCCGACTGGAGCTGCTGAGCCGGAGCTCAGAGTTCCAGCTGCTGGCTCCCTGCCCGTCCTGCTGCACCGCTCAGCACCACGCTGCGGGCAGGGCAGGCCCCGGGAGCACTGGCCCGGCGGTCTCCGCTGACGGGCTCTTGCTCGGCTTTCCTTTGCAGCAGGAGGGAGCAGCAGCAGCAGGAGGAGGAAGAGGAGGGGGCTGCCCTGGCCCTTTGCTCGTCGGAGGACCCCGGCCGCTGCCCAGGCGCCAGGGCAGGCGGGCTCCGGCTGCAGCAGGGCGCTCTTTGGCCAGCCCCTGGCAGCCCTCTGCGGGGAGGACGGCTCCCTGCCCCGGCCCATCCAGGTAAGCCAGCCTGGCCGGGGGGGTCCCCAGCCCTCCAGATGCTCCCTAGAGGCAGGCGGTGGGAGCCCTCCCTCCGGCTGCTCCACAGGGCGTCCCCAGGAGCTGCGGGGATGGCGGCTTGGGCTCTTCACCCCCAGCGAGGAGCCCGCTCTGGGGCAGTGCTCTGGCCACCGCTGGCGGAAGGCAGCTCCTCGGCCAAGCAACTGTCCTCCTGCCTCTCCCGCAGGAGCTGCTGGCTGTCCTGCGCCGGGAAGGACCCTCGACGGAGGGGATATTCCGCAGAGCCGCCGGCGGGACCGAACTTCGGGAGCTGCGGGAGGCCCTGGACCGCGGCGCACGCGTCGACCTGGGAAGCCAGCCTGCGCTCCTGCTGGCCGCCGTCTTGAAGGTGAGCGCTTCTGACCTGCGGCTGGAGGAGCTCCTGGCCGGCCTGGCAACTTCAAAGGCTCACCCGGAGCCCTTGGCATTGCAGGACTTCCTCCGAAGCATCCCCGACAAGCTGCTCGTCAACAGCCTCTACGAGGACTGGATGCAAGCCATGGAGAGGACCGGCAAGGAGGAGAAGCTCTGCGAGCTGAAAGCGTAAGTGCGGGCAGCAGCCCGCCTGTTGAGCAGGGACGGGGAGAGACTTGCCTGCAAAGGGACGGTCTCCTTCCAAAGCTGCGTCTTCTGGCAGCTTGCTGTTGCTGGGGTGGGCTTAGATTTCGGGGAAAGGGCGTGGAGAGGGAGCCTTCCCTTGCCTGGGCTTGGGTGCAATCAGGAGCTGGGAAGCAACGCCGTGCGTCCTTCCTGAGGTGCAGGAGCACCGACCGCTGGCTGAGAGCACCTGGAGCCGCCGGCTCCCCCCTGCCTTGGGCAAGCTTCGGGGACGGCTGTGGGCAACGTCTGCTCTATTCACGTCGAGCTCCCGTTCCCTCAGGGTGGCCGAGAAGTTGCCTGCAGCCAACCTCCTCCTCCTCGAGCGGCTGCTCTCGCTGCTCCAGCACGTCGGCCACAACGCAGCCACCAGCAGGATGACCGCCAGCAACCTGGCCATCTGCCTCGGGCCAAACCTGCTGAGCCCACCCGACGAGGACCTGCTCCCGCTCCAGGCCATGCTGGAGGTGACCGAGAAGGTGCGCTGTGTTGGCAAGCCGGCTGCAGCCTTGCCGGCCCATCAGAGCTTGGCTGCGCAGAGGTCCCTGGCTGCCTCCTCCCTTGAGCAAATGCCGGTGGGGCGGCTGCCCGCAAAGGCAGCCCCACAGCCACAGCCGTCTGTGCAGAGGCAAGGGGCGCGAGTGGGAAAGGCTGCTTGGGACAACTTCAGGCAGCTGGGTTGAGACCAAGGGCTTGGTGTGTGCAGGTGAACACGCTGGTGGAGTTTATGATTGAAAATTGCGGCGACATCGTTGGGGAGGAGGTGGCTGGCCGCTCCCCTCCATCAGCCGGGGAGTCGCCAGCCCCCACGGACGGAGCCACAGGTATGAGGAGGAACTGAGGGCTGTCCCAGGCTGGGGCTCGGGATACCAGAAACCTCAACGGCAAGAAGAAAACCGGTGTAGGGCTTGGGGTGGCTTTTGCTTTACTTCCGTGCCTTACTTCCAAGGCGTCACTGCTGCACATGGTTTTGCTTTCTAGAGCTGCCTTTGGAAGAGCAAAGTGGCCCTGCAGGCAGAGCAGACCAGGGCCACCAGGCAGAAGCCATTCTGCACGCATCCCCCTCTCTGGACGTCCTCAAAGGAGCTGGGGGAGACACGGTGGCGCAGTCCCAAACGACAGAGGTATGTCAGCTCCGCTCCACAAGCACCGTGACAGCGTCTCTCGGGTAGGAGGGTAGTTTCTGAGGAGGCCAAGTAGCTGCTGGGCCTCCTCCGGCCAGCCGACGGCTTGTGCGTTTGGGGTTCCTCCTCCTCCTCCCCCGCGGAATCGTACGTTGTGCGGAAAACTGGAAAGGTCCTTTCTCAAATGCGTTAGGCATGGGCTTAATCCAACCAAATACCTACAAAAAGACAGCGGGGAGTAGCTGCCAACTTGAGAGGGCTTTTGCTCAGATCCTACTTCATCACAGTTTCATCAAGTCTGTTTTGGGGCGGGGGGACTGTGCGAAACGTGGACGATGCAAAGCAGCATCTTCCCCGGAGAGCTAAGGTGGCAATTTGGCAAGCAGTGCCTTACTACTCCAGGCCGTCCCTTGCCACCCCTTCACTCCGACATTTCTGGTTTAGGCACCTCCAGCTTTGCCTGCAGCCACCCTCGAGAGCACGGCAGAGCCCCTGCTACGCCCGCAGCAACTGGGCAGCCTTTCAGAGGAAAGAAGGTAAAACGAGTCACTTTTTGGCTTAAAATCAGAACTGTCCCCGCTGCATCGTGGCCTTACCTATCTAAGCACACCGTGGGATGGAAAGGTTTGCAGGCTCTCCCCGGGACGAGGAAAAGAGAAGAAACCGAAGGAGGACACAGGCCTGGGGAGATGAAGGCTGTGCCGAAAACAAGAGGAGGAAGAGAGAAAAGGGATCGGGGGATCGCAAACGGAAGAGATGCAGGAAGGTCCGGCAGGTCAGGAAGCCCAGGTGTGTACCAGGCTCTGCTGCCCATCTTTCCCAACTCTCAGCACTGCTCTAAGTCAGGCCAACCCGCTGGCAAGGCACGGCGAGGGATGGTGCTGCGCAGGGTCTGGCAAGAACCCCGTGGCCGCTCCCCAGGGGCTCCCCATCGAGCCCTGCTGCGTGGCACAGGGGCCCTGTGCATCTCTGCGCGCGCACAGCTCTCTAAGGGCATTCCCCGTGGGGATAAGGCGCCAGAGCCCTCCCCTCGGCAGTGCCAGCCGTAGCTCGCTCTCTTCTGGGCTAGGAGCAATTCCTCGTCAGCGGTGTTCCCCAAAGAGAGGGCAACCAAACCCTGCCTCTTCCTGCCGCTGTGCATTCAGCAGCGCTCTCTGCCTCTGTCCTTGTAGGTGCCGTTTTCCTGGTACTGGCTGAACCCCTGTGAGCCCTGGGCCCGCCCCCCCCCGCAGTTGATGTTCTCAATAAAACGGTTTTTCTCTCTTCTGACTGTGTCCGCTATCGGCTGTTCTGGAGCGGGCAGCTGCTGTTTGGGGATGACCCCTCGGGGAGGACTTTGGGATCGTGCCTTGTCCCAGCATCCTTGCCGGCGGGCACGAGGGCTGAGTTCAGGTGCTTTAGGAGTGAAAGCAAGGCACAGAGTTGCACAGGAGGGTGGCGGTTGGAAGGGAGCTGTGGAGGTCGTGCAAGCCCTCTGCTCAAGCAGGCTCCCCTAGAGCAGGTTGCCCAGGACCCCGTCCTGGTGCGTTTGGGCTATCATCTCCCTTAGAGCAGGTTGCCCAGGACCCCGTCCTGGTGCGTTTGGGCTATCATCTCCCTTAGAGCAGGTTGCCCAGGACCACGTCCTGGTGCGTTTGGGCTATCATCTCCCTTAGAGCAGGTTGCCCAGGACCCCGTCCTGGTGCGTTTGGGCTATCATCTCCCTTAGAGCAGGTTGCCCAGGACCACGTCCTGGTGCGTTTGGGCTATCATCTCCCTTAGAGCAGGTTGCCCAGGACCACGTCCTGGTGCGTTTGGGCTATCATCTCCCTTAGAGCAGGTTGCCCAGGACCCCGTCCTGGTGCGTTTGGGCTATCATCTCCCTTAGAGCAGGTTGCCCAGGACCCCGTCCTGGTGCGTTTGGGCTATCATCTCCCTTAGAGCAGGTTGCCCAGGACCCCGTCCTGGTGCGTTTGGGCTATCATCTCCCTTAGAGCAGCCCCAGGAGCTCCGAGCGAGGGCCAGACGTAGGCAGACACGGTGGCCAGGAAGGGCTGAAGGTCCTTACGCAGCCACCGTCACCTGCAGCTTGCTGCTCCCTGCGGCCGTCACCCTTGCACAGCGAGTGCCGGGCAGTTTCTGCAGAATCCCCTCACTCGTGGCAACGGTATAAACCCAAGCGCCGTGCTGGGCGGTAGGAATGCGTCAGCTCGCCCCAAAAAGCTTTGGAAGCTGGACTGCTGAGGCTTTTGTGCGCCCATGTGGACATGTGGGAATCAGTCCTCCTGGGAGCAGCGGGTCTGCAGTCGGGGACTCCCCCTCGGGTCGGGGCACTGCCCGAGGTAACTCCTCGAGGGAGAGAGCCCTCAGCTTTTAGGGGAGTGACATGCCCGTTTTGAGCCATCACTTTAAATCTCGGGGATTCTTAAGTCGGTCATGTAGCATTAATTCTCTTTACATCATTGAGCCTGTGATTTATAAAATGTTACCGGACTTCTAGCTAACTTTTGCAGAAGAATAAATCTGAGTTTTAACACCTGTAGGCTTTGGTTAGTCGTGCATCCGTAACACTTTAAATTGGCGTAGTCGGCAGGATGGTGTTAATAGAGGAATTATTACGGAGGCACGGCTGCAACCCTTCTCCCCCAGGTCTGGACTGGGCGAAGGAGAAGTGGTCCGACCCGGCAGTGGTCGTGGAGAGAGTAGAACTGTGCCGCGGAACTCGTCGAGACGGCAAAGGCAGCGTGTGTGCCCTCCTGGGCGCCTGCTTGATTCAAGCAGAGAACGGAAAGCGCGATTCCGCTAAAAGGCAAGGGGAAATAGATTGTCTGACGGTGGAATTGGAGGAAAGGGACGTGCGGCCCCTTATTGAAGCAGAAGGGCACGCGGGTCCGCACGGTGGGAGCCCCCGGGGTGCTGTTTGCATGGCCCCTTGGTCGGGACCCGAGCTGGGCGAGTTGCAAGCTAAGTTTTCGTGCAAGCCGGGCGAAAGCGAGACTGAGTATTTGTGGCGAGTTTCTCTAATGGGGGAGGATCGGATACTGGGGAGCGATGCTGAAGCGAGAGGTTCCTGGGGCCCGGGAGCGTTTCCGAGTGCCGGACCGGCAGGTGATCAGTGGATAACGTCCCGAGCAGCCTCCTGGGCTGGGGCTGTGAAGCCCAGGGAGGGAGGAGAATCTGTCCCTAGCCGGGAACAGGGACCGTCGCAGTTACCGGAGGGCCGCAGGCAGGTTGCCCACCCGGCGGGGAGCGGTCTCGAACTGGCGGCCGTCGGGCCGGAACTCCGATCCCGGAAGGGACGCTCTCTGCCGGAAGGCCCCGGCACTGGGCGCAGCCCGGGCCGTGGTGCAGGGGCAGTCCGCCGGCGGCGGCCGGGGGGGGATTGCTGGAGGGGCAGGCTGGAGACCGGAGGGAAGGGGGCAAAGCTGGAGACCGGAGGGAAGGGGGGAAAGCTGGAGACCCGAGGGAAGGGGGGAAAGCTGGAGACCGGAGGGAAGGGGGGAAAGCTGGAGACCCGAGGGAAGGGGGCAAAGCTGGAGACCGGAGGGAAGGGGGCAAAGCTGGAGACCGGAGGGCCGCAGCAGCAAGCCCGCCCCCTCGGGAGGAGAAACGGGACCCTTTCGCGGCACTGCCGGAGGAGCGGGAAGGGCTAAAACACGAGAAGCTGCGGTTTGGGGTTCAGGCCGCCCAGTCCGCATGGGGAATAGCTGCCGGTGGTCTGCTGATAAGGAGCCTTACATACACGTTTCTGTGGGTCCAGGATGGAAGAGCTTAGAATTCTTCATCGATACAGGAGCCCAAATTAGTGTTTTAAACGATCGGCAAGCTAGTGAGCTGGGAATTAAGCGATCCAGAAAGGCTATAAACGTTAGAGGAGTAAGAGGGGCGACAGGAAAATGGCCCATAGCTCGAACCCAGCTTGGGTTACCAGGGCAGAAGACAATGACAGCTGTGGAAGTGGCGTTAAGGCCCTGTGAGGGAAATATACTGGGATTTGATGTGCTGGCAGGCAGACAATGGGACCGACCCAATGGTAGGGTGTGGGGCTTCAGGGGCAGGGGGGCAGAGGCTGTTGATGTGAGAAACTTAGAGGTTGCTCCTGCACTACCACAGTCTAAGGTAACCCGTGTCCCTGAAGACCACTTCCAGCTGCGGCCAAACGGGGCATTTCAGAATTTGATAATGATCTGGAGAAAAGAGAGATCGTCAGGTACACACATTCTCCTTATAATTCTCCTGTTTGGCCAGTCCGTAAATGAGATGGAAGGTGGCGACTAAGAGTTGATTACAAGAGATTGGACAGTAATACCCCACCATTAACTTCTGCCGCCCCAAGTATTACCTCAGGGATTGCCCAACCTCTCTATGACTTGCTCCAAAAAACCTGAAAGTGAGATTGGACTTTGCAACATACGGAAGCTCTTAACACTCTGAAAGATGAGCTTAAGGCTTGCCAGAGACTAGGTCCATTGCACCCACGAGATCCCTTAAGGGTGGAATGGGGATGTGCTGACCATGCCTCATACTGTGGTGTGTTTCAAAAGGGGCCACAGGGCCCAGCCAGGCCCTTATTATTCTCTTCCACTGCATTTAAAGAGACGGAGCGAGGATATTGAGATTGGGAGAAGGGGACTCTTTCCCTCACTAGAGCAGCTAAAGAGGCTGAAAAGCTGCCTACTTCACGGGATGTTATAGTACAGGGTCCTTTCCCACTCTTAAATGCAATCCTCGGTGGGTCACCTCCTCCAGAGGGAGTAGCCCAAAAGGCCACAGTTAGGAAATGGTATGCATACCTCGAAGGGATAAGCCAGTTGCTCCCACTAAAGGAGGGTCCGACTAAGGTTTTCAAACTACAGCAACCTGTAAACCCTGACCCAACCTTGCTGGGTCAACCGTATAAACCTTCTCCGATTGAGGAGGCACCCGAATTTGTGGCAGGCTTGGGTGTGCAGGGAGTGTAGTTCACGGATGCATCTGCCTGTCGAGTGGGATCGAAACGGCAGTATAAAGCAGTGGCATTGGAGATTGGTACTGGGAAGACAGTCAAAGAAGAGGGGGAAGGTGGTGCACAAGTAGGAGAACTACAGGCTTTATTACTGGCCGTAGAGAATGGTGCTCCCATCGTCTGTACTGACTCTTAGGCAACCTTTAAGGGTGCTACAGAGTGTCAGTGGGAATCTACTAAGTGGGAAGTAGGTCATGCGAAAGTGTGGAGGACAGAGGACTGGCAACGTCTCCTGGCAAGAGGGAGATGCCGACCTTTAAAGGTGGGATGGGTGAAGGAAGGAACATGCTTGGGATGGAACCCCAGCTGCGAAATGGAATCGGCAGGTGGACCACCTGGCCCAAATCAGGACGGTCACCGGTGAGAAGGAAGGTTTGGATAGACTAGCAGAATGGTTGCATATCAAAGCAAGCCGCTCAGGGAAAGCAGATCTCTCTTATGAATGCCGATCTCGGGGCCGATCTCAGTGTCTATGAAAACCCGTGAAGCAATTCTTACAGCTCGCCCACAATGCCGAATAAGGCTTAAAGCTAATCACCCAAACCAAGCTGCGGCCCAGCATATCAGACAAGGCAAGGCTCTTGGGAGCACGTGGCAGGTTGATTACATTGGTCTTCTGAGACCATCTCATGGGAGTGGAAAGACTCACCACATCAGTGCCCGGTGGATAATACCGGACTTCTAACCCTGTGACCCGGTTTTAAGACCGAGGCCTAGTTTGTGCTTTTATACAGGACCATGAAGGAACGAGTCATTCCAGTCCTTTTGCTGACAGTGATGACGGTGACAGGCGTGGATGGTGAAGATCTGGATGATAACGTCGTGGCAAAATGATGGACGTTAATATATCCCGAGTCCCTGAGCTCGCCTGAGAGCAATGTGACAATTATAGTTGGAGGTTCAGATTGGATGGGGGAGGAGGTTGTACTCATGTTGTTTATAGTTGGTCACCAGGTGCAGCAAATGCTGGTTCAGTATGAAACACCAGACGTGACTATATCCTCCAACTGACCCACGGGATCACGGGGTGGAGTTGGAATGGTACTACACTATGCCCTGAAATTCCGTGGGGGCAACTGTGTGTGGTACTCGAGGAACATCGATAGAGCACCCTAGAACTGAGTTTACAGCTATCAACCTTAGCCAACGCTACATCAACCAATTTGGGGACTCTCAAACAATCGGTTATAACGTATCGGTAAAATGACTATCAAAAATTGGGCAGTATTGGATTAGATGCCAAAGAAAGAGAAGGGTATATGTAAAGTTTTGAACACCTCAGTGGACACCTGCTGTGTTCACTCCAAATGTGTCAATGTGGCCTCAAGCCTAAATCAACGAGAGAATACAGCAAGAGACTCAGAGGCAATTGCTTCTGCACCAGAGACCAACTGGTTGGGAAAACTTTTGATGTGTTCAGATCTTCTTTCACGGGGCAGGCA
The DNA here is from genome assembly GCF_964188355.1 of Buteo buteo. Classification (NCBI taxonomy): domain Eukaryota; kingdom Metazoa; phylum Chordata; class Aves; order Accipitriformes; family Accipitridae; genus Buteo; species Buteo buteo. The sequence continues at coordinate 7,719,045 of NC_134182.1, read as the reverse complement.
ACTAGCCCTCTCTAATCTT